>NC_092785.1:28217697-28817697 GCF_047496795.1 Chiloscyllium punctatum | reverse complement strand
TGTTTCAGCCCCTCTGTTTCAGCCCCTCTGTTTCTCGCCCTCTGTTTCAGCCCCTCTATTTCTCGCCCTCTGTTTCAGCCCCTCTGTTTCAGCCCCTCTGTTTCTCACCCTCTGTTTCAGCCCCTCTGTTTCTCGCCCTCTGTTTCAGCCCCTCTGTTTCTCGCCCTCTGTTTCTGCCCCTCTGATTTAGCCCCTCTGTTTCAGCCCCTCTGTTTCTCGCCCTCTGTTTCAGCCCCTCTGTTTCTCGCCCTCAGTTTCTGTCCCTCTGTTTCTCGCCCTCTGTTTCAGACCCTCTGTTTCTCGCCCTCTGTTTCAGACCCTCTGTTTCTCGCCTTCTGTTTCAGCCCCTCTCATTCAGCCCCTCTGTTTCAGCCCCACTGATTCAGCCCCTCTGTTTCAGCCCCTCTGTTTCTCACCCTCTGTTTCAGCCCCTCTGTTTCACGGCCTCTGTTTCAGCCCCTCTGTTTCTCGCCCTCTGTTTCAGCCCCTCTGATTCAGTCCCTCTGTTTCAGCCCCTCTGTTTCAGCCCCTCTGTTTCTCGCCCTCTGTTTCAGCACCTCTGTTTCTCGCCCTCTGTTTCAGCCCCTCTGATGCAGCCCCTCTGTTTCTCGCCCTCTGTTTCAGCCCCTCTGTTTCTCCCCTCTGTTCCAGACCCTCTGTTTCAGCCCCTCTGTTTCTCACCCTCTGTTTCAGCCCCTCTGTTTCTCGCCCTCTGTTTCAGCCCCTCTGTTTCTCGCCCTCTGTTTCAGCCCTTCTGTTTCAGCCCCTCTGTTTCAGCCCCTCTGTTTCAGCCCCTCTGATTCTCGCCCTCTGTTTCAGCCCCTCTGTTTCTCGCCCTCTATTTCAGCCCCTCTGTTTCTCGCCCTCTGTTTCAGCCCCTCTGTTTCAGCCCCTCTGTTTCAGTCCCTCTGTTTCTCGCCCTCTGTTTCTGGCCCTCTGTTTCAGCCCCTCTCTTTCTCCCCCTCTGTTTCAGCCCCTCTGTTTCAGCCCCTCTGATTCAGCCCCTCTAATTCAGCCCCTCTGTTTCAGCCCCTCTGTTTCTCGCCCTCTGTTTCAGCCCCTCTGTTTCAGCCCCTCTGTTTCGCACCCTCTGTTTCAGCCCCTCTGATTCAGCCCCTCTGATTCAGCCCCTCTGATTCAACCCCTCTGATTCAGCCCCTCTGTTTCCCGCCCCTCTGTTTCAGCCCCTCTGTTTCTCGCCCTCTGTTTCAGCCCCTCTGTTTCTCGCTCTCTGTTTCAGCCCCTCTGTTTCAGACCCTCTGTTTCAGCCTCTCTGTTTCAGCCCCTCTGTTTCTCGCCCTCTGTTTCAGCCCATCTGTTTCTCGCCCTCTGTTTCAGCCCCTCTGATTACGCTCCTCTGTTTCAGCCCCTCTGTTTCTCTCCCACTGTTCCAGCCCCTCTGTTTCGGCCCCTCTGTTTCAGCCCCTCTGTTTCAGCCCCTCTGTTTCTCGCCCTCTGTTTCAGCCCCTCTGCTTTTCGCCCTCTTTTTCAGCCCCTCTGTTTCAGCCCAGCTGTTTCAGCCACTCTGTTTCTCGCGCTCTGTTTCAGCCCCTCTGTTTCTCACCCTGTTTTTCAGCACCTCTGATTCAGCCCCTCTGTTTCTCACCCTCTGTTTCAGCCACTCTGTTTCTCGTCCTCTTTTTCAGCCCCTCAGTTTCTCGCCCTCTGTTTCAGCCCCTCTGTTTCTCGCCCACTGTTTCAGCCCCACTGTTTCAGCCCCTCTGTTTCAGCCCCTCTGTTTCAGCCCCTCTGTTTCGAGCCCTCTGTTTCAGCCCCTCTGTTTCTCGCCCTCTGTTTCAGCCCCTCTGTTACAGCCCCTCTGTTTCTCGCCCTCTGTTTCAGCCCCTCAGTTTCTCGCCCTCTGTTTCAGCCCCGCTGATTCAGCCCCACTGTTTCAGCCCCTCTGAATTAGCCCCTCTGATTCAGCCCCTTTGTTTCAGCCCCTCTGTTTCAGCGCCTCTGTTTCAGCCCCTCTGTTTCTCACCCTCTGTTTCAGCCCCTCTGTTTCACGGCCTCTGTTTCAGCCCCTCTGTTTCTCGCCCTCTGTTTCAGCCCCTCTGATTCAGTCCCTCTGTTTCAGCCCCACTGTTTCAGCCCCTCTGTTTCTCGCCCTCTGTTTCAGCACCTCTGTTTCTCGCCCTCTGTTTCAGCCCCTCTGATGCAGCCCCTCTGTTTCTCGCCCTCTGTTTTAGCCCCTCTGTTTCTCCCCTCTGTTCCAGACCCTCTGTTTCAGCCCCTCTGTTTCTCACCCTCTGTTTCAGCCCCTCTGTTTCTCGCCCTCTGTTTCAGCCCCTCTGTTTCTCGCCCTCTGTTTCAGCCCTTCTGTTTCAGCCCCTCTGTTTCATCCCCTCTGTTTCAGTCCCTCTGATTCTCGCCCTCTGTTTCAGCCCCTCTGTTTCTCGCCCTCTGTTTCAGCCCCTCTGTTTCTCGCCCTCTGTTTCAGCCCCTCTGTTTCAGCCCCTCTGTTTCAGTCCCTCTGTTTCTCGCCCTCTGTTTCTGGCCATCTGTTTCAGCCCCTCTGTTTCTCCCCCTCTGTTTCAGCCCCTCTGTTTCTCGCCCTCTGTTTCAGCCCCTCTGTTTCAGCCCCTCTGTTTCAGCCCCTCTGTTTCCGCCCCTCTGTTTCACGCCCTCTGTTTCAGACCCTCTGTTTCTCGCCCTCTGTTTCAGCCCCTTTGTTTCTCGCCCTCTGTTTCAGCCTCGCTGTTTCTCGCCCCCTGTTTCAGCCCCTCTGTTTCAGCCCCTCTGTTTCAGCCCCTCTGTTTCAGCCACTCTGTTTCTCGCCCTCTGTTTCAGCCCCACTGTTTCTCGCCCTCTGTTTCAGCCCCTCTGTTTCTCGCCCTCTGTTTCAGTCCCTCTGATTCAGCCCCTCTGTTTCTGCCCCTCTGTTTCAGCCCCTCTGTTTCAGCCCCTCTGTTTCTCGCCCTCTGTTTCATCCCCTCTGTTTCTCGCCCTCTGTTTCAGGCTCTCTGTTTCAGCCCGTCTGTTTCAGCCCCTCTGTTTCAGCCCCTCTGTTTCTCGCCCTCTGTTTCTCGCCCGCTGTTTCAGTCCGTTTGTTTCTCGCCCTCTGTTTCAGCCCCTCTGTTTCTCGCCCTCTGTTTCAGCCCCTCTGTTTCTCGCCCTCTGTTTCAGCCCCTCTGTTTCAGCCCCTCTGTTTCAGCCCCTCTGTTTCTCGCCCTCAGTTTCAGCCCCTCTGTTTCAGCCCCTCTGACTCAGCCCCTCTGTTTCTCGCCCTCTGTTTCAGCCCCTCTGTTTCAGCCCCTCTGACTCAGCCCCTCTGTTTCTCGCCCTCTGTTTCTCGCCCTCTGTTTCTCGCCCTCTGTTTCAGCCCCTCTGTTTCTCGCCCTCTGTTTCAGCCCCTCTGTTTCTCGCCATCTGTTTCAGCCCCTCTGTTTCAGCCCCTCTGTTTCCGCCCCTCTGTTTCTCCCCCTCTCTTCCAGCCCCTCTGTTTCAGCCCCTCTGTTTCTGCCACTCTGTTTCAGCCCCTCTGTTTTAGCCCCTCTGTTTCAGCCCCTCTTTTTCTCGGCCTCTGTTTCAGCCCCTCTATTTTTCGCCCTCTTTTTCAGCCCCTCTGTTTCAGCCCGTCTGTTTTCAGCCACTCTGTTTCTCGCCCTCTGTTTCAGCCCCTCTGTTTCTCACCCTCTGTTTCAGCCCCTCTGATTCAGCCCCTCTGTTTCTCGCTCTCTGTTTCAGCCCCTCTGTTTCTCACCCTCTGTTTCAGCCCCTCTTTTTCTCGCCCTCTGTTTCAGCCCCTCTGTTTCTCGCCCTCTGTTTCAGCCCCACTGTTTCACCCCCTCTGTTTCAGCCCCTCTGTTTCAGCCCCTCTGTTTCAGCCCCTCTGTTTCTCGCCCTCTATTTCAGCCCCTCTGTTTCTCGCCCTCTGTTTCAGCCTTTCTGTTTCAGCCCCTCTGTTTCTCGCCCTCTGTTTCTGCCCCTCTGTCTCTCGCCCTCTGTTTCAGTCCCTCTGTTTCTCGCTCTCTGTTTCAGCCCCTTTGTTTCAGCCCCTCTGTTTCTCGCCCTCTGTTTCTGCCCCTCTTTTTCTCGCCCTCTGTTTCAGCCCCTCTGTTTCTCGCCTTCTATTTCAGCCCCTCTGATTCAGCCCCTCTGTTTCAGCCCCTCTGATTCAGCCCCTCTGTTTCAGCCCCTCTGTTTCAGCCCATCTGTTTCAGCCCCTCTGTATCATCCCCTCTGTTTCAGCCCCTCTGTTTCAGCCCCTCTGTTTCTCGCCCTCAGTTTCTGCCCCTCCGTTTCTCGCCCTCTGTTTCAGCCCCTCTGTTTCTCGCCCTCTGTTTCAGGCCCGCTGATTCAGCCCCTCTGTTTCAGCCCCTCTGAATCAGCCCCTCTGATTCAGCCCCTCTGTTTCAGCCCCTCTGTTTCAGCCCCTCTGTTTCTCGCCCTCTGTTTCAGCCCCTCTGTTTCTCGCCCTCTGATTCAGCCCCTCTGTTTCAGCCTCTCTGATTCAGCCCCTCTGATTCAGCCCCTCTGATTCAGCCCCTCTGCTTCTCGCCATCTGTTTCAGCCCCTCTGTTTCAGCCCCTCTGTTTCAGCCCCTCTGTTTCGCACCCTCTGTTTCAGCCCCTCTGATTCAGCCCCTCTGTTTCTGCCCCTCTGTTTCAGCCCCTCTGTTTCAGCCCCTCTGTTTCTCGCCCTCTGTTTCAGCCCCTCTGTTTCTCGCCCTCTGTTTCAGGCTCTCTGTTTCAGCCCGTCTGTTTCAGCCCCTCTGTTTCAGCCCCTCTGTTTCTCGCCCTCTGTTTCTCGCCCGCTGTTTCAGTCCGTTTGTTTCTCGCCCTCTGTTTCAGCCCCTCTGTTTCTCGCCCTCTGTTTAAGCCCCTCTGTTTCTCGCCCTCTGTTTCAGCCCCTCTGTTTCAGCCCCTGTGTTTCAGCCCCTCTGTTTCTCGCCCTCACTTTCAGCCCCTCTGTTTCTCGCCCTCTGTTTCAGCCCCTCTGTTTCTCGCCCTCTGTTTCAGCCCCTCTGTTTCAGCCCCTCTGACTCAGCCCCTCTGTTTCTCGCCCTCTGTTTCAGCCCCTCTGTTTCTCGCCCTCTGTTTCTCGCCCTCTGTTTCAGCCCCTCTGTTTCTCGCCCTCTGTTTCAGCCCCTCTGTTTCTGCCCCTCTGTTTCTCGCCCTCTGTTTCAGCCCCTCTGTTTCTCGCCATCTGTTTCAGCCCCTCTGTTTCAGCCCCTCTGTTTCCGCCCCTCTGTTTCTCCCCCTCTCTTCCAGCCCCTCTGTTTCAGCCCCTCTGTTTCTGCCACTCTGTTTCAGCCCCTCTGTTTTAGCCCCTCTGTTTCAGCCCCTCTTTTTCTCGGCCTCTGTTTCAGCCCCTCTATTTTTCGCCCTCTTTTTCAGCCCCTCTGTTTCAGCCCGTCTGTTTTCAGCCACTCTGTTTCTCGCCCTCTGTTTCAGCCCCTCTGTTTCTCACCCTCTGTTTAGGCCCCTCTGATTCAGCCCCTCTGTTTCTCGCTCTCTGTTTCAGCCCCTCTGTTTCTCACCCTCTGTTTCAGCCCCTCTTTTTCTCGCCCTCTGTTTCAGCCCCTCTGTTTCTCGCCCTCTGTTTCAGCCCCACTGTTTCACCCCCTCTGTTTCAGCCCCTCTGTTTCAGCCCCTCTGTTTCGGCCCCTCTGTTTCTCGCCCTCTATTTCAGCCCCTCTGTTTCTCGCCCTCTGTTTCAGCCTTTCGGTTTCAGCCCCTCTGTTTCTCGCCCTCTGTTTCTGCCCCTCTGTCTCTCGCCCTCTGTTTCAGTCCCTCTGTTTCTCGCTCTCTGTTTCAGGCCCTTTGTTTCAGCCCCTCTGTTTCTCGCCCTCTGTTTCTGCCCCTCTTTCTCTCGCCCTCTGTTTCAGCCCCTCTGTTTCTCGCCTTCTATTTCAGCCCCTCTGATTCAGCCCCTCTGTTTCAGCCCCTCTGATTCAGCCCCTCTGTTTCAGCCCCTCTGTTTCAGCCCATCAGTTTCAGCCCCTCTGTATCATCCCCTCAGTTTCAGCCCCTCTGTTTCAGCCCCTCTGTTTCTCGCCCTCAGTTTCTGCCCCTCCGTTTCTCGCCCTCTGTTTCAGCCCCTCTGTTTCTCGCCCTCTGTTTCAGGCCCGCTGATTCAGCCCCTCTGTTTCAGCCCCTCTGAATCAGCCCCTCTGATTCAGCCCCTCTGTTTCAGCCCCTCTGTTTCAGCCCCTCTGTTTCAGCCTCTCTGTTTCTCGCCCTCTGTTTCAGCCCCTCTGTTTCTCGCCTTCTGTTTACCCCCTCTGTTTCTCGCCCTCCGTTTCAGCCCCTCTGATTCAGCCCCTCTGTTGCAGCTCCTCTGATTCAGCCCCTCTGATTTAGCCCCTCTGATTCAGCCCCTCTGTTTCTCGCCCTCTGTTTCAGCCTTTCTGTTTCAGCCCCTCTGTTTCTCGCCCTCTGTTTCTGCCCCTCTGTCTCTCGCCCTCTGTTTCAGTCCCTCTGTTTCTCGCTCTCTGTTTCAGCCCCTTTGTTTCAGCCCCTCTGTTTCTCGCCCTCTGTTTCTGCCCCTCTTTTTCTCGCCCTCTGTTTCAGCCCCTCTGTTTCTCGCATTCTATTTCAGCCCCTCTGATTCAGCCCCTCTGTTTCAGCCCCTCTGATTCAGCCCCTCTGTTTCAGCCCCTCTGTTTCAGCCCATCAGTTTCAGCCCGTCTGTATCATCCCCTCAGTTTCAGCCCCTCTGTTTCAGCCCCTCTGTTTCTCGCCCTCAGTTTCTGCACCTCCGTTTCTCACCCTCTGTTTCAGCCCCTCTGTTTCTCGCCCTCTGTTTCAGGCCCGCTGATTCAGCCCCTCTGTTTCAGCCCCTCTGAATCAGCCCCTCTGATTCAGCCCCTCTGTTTCAGCCCCTCTGTTTCAGCCCCTCTGTTTCTCGCCCTCTGTTTCAGCCCCTCTGTTTCTCGCCCTCTGATTCAGCTAATCTGATACAGCCCCTCTGTTTCAGCCTCTCTGATTCAGCCCCTCTGATTCAGCCCCTCTGATTCAGCCCCTCTGCTTCTCGCCATCTGTTTCAGCCCCTCTGTTTCAGCCCCTCTGTTTCAGCCCCTCTGTTTCGCACCCTCTGTTTCAGCCCCTCTGATTCAGCCCCTCTGATTCAGCTCCTCTGATTCAGCCCCTCTGTTTCCCGCCCCTCTGTTTCAGCCCCTCTGTTTCTCGCCCTCTGTTTCAGCCCCTCTGTTTCTCGCCCTCTGTTTCAGCCCCTCTGTTTCAGCCCCTCTGTTTCAGCCCCTCTGTTTCAGCCCCTCTGTTTCTCGCCCTCTGTTTCAGCCCCTCTGATTCAGTAACTCTGTTTCAGCCCCTCTGTTTCTCACCCACTGTTCCAGCCCCTCTGTTTCAGCCACTCTGTTTCAGCCCCTCTGTTTCAGCCCCTCTGTTTCAGCCCCTCTGTTTCTCGCCCTCTGTTTCAGCCCCTCTGTTTTTCGCCCTCTTTTTCAGCCCCTCTGTTTCAGCCCATCTGTTTCAGCCACTCTGTTTCTCGCCCTCTGTTTCAGCCCCTCTGTTTCTCACCCTCTGTTTCAGCCCCTCTGATTCAGCCCCTCTGTTTCTCGCCCTCTGTTTCAGCCTCTCTGTTTCTCGCCCTCTGTTTCAGCCCCTCTGTTTCAGCCCAACTGTTTCAGCCCCTCTGTTTCAGCCCCTCTGTTTCAGCCCCTCTGTTTCTAGCCCTCTGTTTCAGCCCCTCTGTTTCTCGCCGTCTGTTTCAGCCCCTCTGTTACAGACCCTCTGTTTCTCGCCTTCTGTTTCTGCACCACTGTTTCTCGCACTCCGTTTCAGCACCTCAGTTTCTCATCCTCTGTTTCAGCCCCGCTGATTCAGCCCCTCTGTTTCAGCCCCTCTGAATCAGCCCCTCTGATTCAGCCCCTCTGATTCAGCCCCTCTGTTTCAGCCCCTCTGTTTCAGCCTCTCTGTTTCTCGCCCTCTGTTTCAGCCCCTCTGTTTCTCGCCTTCTGTTTACCCCCTCTGTTTCTCGCCCTCTGTTTCAGCCCCTCTGATTCAGCCCCTCTGTTTCAGCTCCTCTGATTCAGCCCCTCTGATTTAGCCCCTCTGATTCAGCCCCTCTGTTTCTCGCCCTCTGTTTCAGCCCCTCTGTTTCAGCCCCTCTGTTTCAGCCCCTCTGTTTCTCACCCTCTGTTTCAGCCCCTCTGATTCAGCCCCACTCATTCAGCCCCTCTGATTCAGCCCCTCTGTTTCCCGCCCCTCTGTTTCAGCCCCTCTGTTTCACGCCCTCTGTTTCAGCCCCTCTGTTTCAGCCCCTCTGTTTCTCGCCCTCTGTTTCAGCCCCTCTGTTTCTCGCCCTCTGATTCAGCTAATCTGATTCAGCCCCTCTGTTTCAGCCTCTCTGATTCAGCCCCTCTGATTCAGCCCCTCTGATTCAGCCCCTCTGCTTCTCGCCATCTGTTTCAGCCCCTCTGTTTCAGCCCCTCTGTTTCAGCCCCTCTGTTTCCCGCCCCTCTGTTTCAGCCCCTCTGTTTCACGCCCTCTGTTTCAGCCCCTCTGTTTCAGCCCCTCTGTTTCTCGCCCTCTGTTTCAGCCCCTCTGTTTCTCGCCCTCTGATTCAGCTAATCTGATTCAGCCCCTCTGTTTCAGCCTCTCTGATTCAGCCACTCTGATTCAGCCCCTCTGATTCAGCCCCTCTGCTTCTCGCCATCTGTTTCAGCCCCTCTGTTTCAGCCCCTCTGTTTCAGCCCCTCTGTTTCGCACCCTCTGTTTCAGCCCCTCTGATTCAGCCCCTCTGATTCAGCTCCTCTGATTCAGCCCCTCTGTTTCCCGCCCCTCTGTTTCAGCCCCTCTGTTTCTCGCCCTCTGTTTCAGCCCCTCTGTTTCTCGCCCTCTGTTTCAGCCCCTCTGTTTCAGCCCCTCTGTTTCAGCCCCTCTGTTTCTGGCCCTCGGTTTCAGCCCCTCTGTTTCTCGCCCTCTGTTTCAGCCCCTCTGATTCAGTAACTCTGTTTCAGCCCCTCTGTTTCTCACCCACTGTTCCAGCCCCTCTGTTTCAGCCCCTCTGTTTCAGCCACTCTGTTTCAGCCCCTCTGTTTCAGCCCCTCTGTTTCAGCCCCTCTGTTTCTCGCCCTCTGTTTCAGCCCCTCTGTTTTTCGCCCTCTTTTTCAGCCCCTCTGTTTCAGCCCATCTGTTTCAGCCACTCTGTTTCTCGCCCTCTGTTTCAGCCCCTCTGTTTCTCACCCTCTGTTTCAGCCCCTCTGATTCAGCCCCTCTGTTTCTCGCCCTCTGTTTCAGCCTCTCTGTTTCTCGCCCTCTGTTTCAGCCCCTCTGTTTCAGCCCAACTGTTTCAGCCCCTCTGTTTCAGCCCCTCTGTTTCAGCCCCTCTGTTTCTAGCCCTCTGTTTCAGCCCCTCTGTTTCTCGCCGTCTGTTTCAGCCCCTCTGTTACAGACACTCTGTTTCTCGCCTTCTGTTTCTGCACCACTGTTTCTCGCACTCTGTTTCAGCACCTCAGTTTCTCATCCTCTGTTTCAGCCCCGCTGATTCAGCCCCTCTGTTTCAGCCCCTCTGAATCAACCCCTCTGATTCAGCCCCTCTGTTTCAGCCCCTCTGTTTCAGCCCCTCTGTTTCAGCCTCTCTGTTTCTCGCCCTCTGTTTCAGCCCCTCTGTTTCTCGCCTTCTGTTTACCCCCTCTGTTTCTCGCCCTCCGTTTCAGCCCCTCTGATTCAGCCCCTCTGTTTCAGCTCCTCTGATTCAGCCCCTCTGATTTAGCCCCTCTGATTCAGCCCCTCTGTTACTCGCCCTCTGTTTCAGCCCCTCTGATTCAGCCACTCTGTTTGAGCCCCTCTGTTTCTCACCCACTGTTCCAGCCCCTCTGTTTCAGCCCCTCTGTTTCAGCCACTCTGTTTCTCGCCCTATGTTTCAGCCCCTCTGTTTTTCGCCCTCTTTTTCAGCCCCTCTGTTTCAGCCAATCTGTTTCAGCCACTCTGTTTCTCGCCCTCTGTTTCAGCCCCTCTGTTTCTCAAGCTCTGTTTCAGCCCCTCTGATTCAGCCCCTCTGTTTCTCGCCCTCTGTTTCAGCCTCTCTGTTTCTCGCCCTCTGTTTCAGCCCATCTGTTTCTTGCCCTCTGTTTCAGCCCCACTGTTTCAGCCCCTCTGTTTCAGCCCCTCTGTTTCAGCCCCTCTGTTTCTAGCCCTCTGTTTCAGCCGCTCTGTTTCTCGCCGTCTGTTTCAGCCCCTCTGTTACAGCCCCTCTGTTTCTCGCCTTCTGTTTCTGCACCACTATTTCTCGCCCTCTGTTTCAGCCCCGCTGATTCAGCCCCTCTGTTTCAGCCCCTCTGAATCAGCCCCTCTGTTTCAGCCCCTCTGTTTCTCGCCCTCTGTTTCAGCCCCTCTGTTTCTCGCCCTCTGTTTCAGCCCCTCTGATTCAGCCCCTCTGTTTCAGCCCCTCTGAATCAGCCCCTCTGATTCAGCCCCTCTGTTTCAGCTCCTCTGTTTCAGCCCCTCTGTTTCTCGCCCTCTGTTTCAGCCCCTCTGTTCCAGCCCCTCTGTTTCTCGCCCTCTGTTTCAGCCCCTCTGATTCAGCCCCTCTGTTTCAGCCACTCTGAATCAGCCCCTCTGATTCAGCCCCTCTGTTTCTCGCCCTCTGTTTCAGCCCATCTGTTTCTTGCCCTCTGTTTCAGCCCCACTGTTTCAGCCCCTCTGTTTCAGCCCCTCTGTTTCAGCCCCTCTGTTTCTAGCCCTCTGTTTCAGCCACTCTGTTTCTCGCCGTCTGTTTCAGCCCCTCTGTTACAGCCCCTCTGTTTCTCGCCTTCTGTTTCTGCACCACTGTTTCTCGCCCTCTGTTTCAGCCCCGCTGATTCAGCCCCTCTGTTTCAGCCCCTCTGAATCAGCCCCTCTGTTTCAGCCCCTCTGTTTCTCGCCCTCTGTTTCAGCCCCTCTGTTTCTCGCCCTCTGTTTCAGCCCCTCTGATTCAGCCCCTCTGTTTCAGCCCCTCTGAATCAGCCCCTCTGATTCAGCCCCTCTGTTTCAGCTCCTCTGTTTCAGCCCCTCTGTTTCTCGCCCTCTGTTTCAGCCCCTCTGTTCCAGCCCCTCTGTTTCTCGCCCTCTGTTTCAGCCCCTCTGATTCAGCCCCTCTGTTTCAGCCACTCTGAATCAGCCCCTCTGATTCAGCGCCTCTGTTTCTCGCCCTCTGTTTCAGCCTCTCTGTTTCTCGCCCTCTGTTTCAGCCCCTCTGTTTCAGCCCTCTGTTTCTCGCCCTCTGTTTCTGCCCCTCTGTTTCTCGTCCTCTGTTTCAGCCCCTCTGTTTCTCGCGCTCTGTATCAGCCCCTCTGATTCAGCCCCTCTGTTTCAGCCCCTCTGAATCAGCCCCTCTGATTCAGCCCCTCTGTTTCAGCCCCTCTGTTTCAGCCCCTCTGTTTCTCGCCCTCTGTTTCAGCCCCTCTGATTCAGCCCCTCTGTTTCTAGCCCTCTGTTTCAGCCCCTCTGTTTCTCGCCCTCTGTTTCAGCCCCTCTGTTTCAGCCCCTCTGTTTCTCGCCCTCTGTTTCTGCCCCTCTGTTTCTCGCCCCCTGTTTCAGCCCCTCTGTTTCTCGCCCTCTGTTTCAGCCCCTCTGATTCAGCCCCTCTGTTTCAGCCCCTCTGAATCTGCCCCTCTGATTCAGCCCCTCTGTTTCAGCCCCTCTGTTTCAGCCCCTCTGTTTCTCGCCCTCTGTTTCAGCCCCTCTATTTCAGCCCCTCTGTTTCAGCCCCTCTGTTTCTCGCCCTCTGTTTCAGCCCCTCTGATTCAGCCCCTCTGTTTCTCGCCCTCTGTTTCAGCCCCTCTGTTTCTCGTCCTCTGTTTCAGCCCCTCTATTTCTCGCCCTCTGTTTCAGCCCCTCTGTTTCAGCCCCTCTGTTTCAGCCCCTCTGTTTCTCGCCCTCTGTTTCAGCCCCTATGTTTATCGCCCTCTGTTTCAGCCCCTCTGTTTCAGCCCCTCTGTTCCAGCCCCTCTGTTTCTCGCCCTCTGTTTCAGCCCCTCTGATTCAGCCCCTCTGTTTCAGCCCCTCTGATTCAGCCCCTCTGTTTCAGCCCCTCTGTTTCAGCCCCTCTGTTTCAGCCCCTCTGTTTCTCGCCCTCAGTTTCAGCCCCTCTGTTTCAGCCCCTCTGTTTCAGCCCCTCTATTTCTCGCCCTCTGTTTCAGCCCCTCTGTTTCAGCCCCTCTGTTTCTCACCCTCTGTTTCAGCCCCTCTGTTTCTCGCCCTCTGTTTCAGCCCCTCTGTTTCTCGCCCTCTGTTTCTGCCCCTCTGATTTAGCCCCTCTGTTTCAGACCCTCTGTTTCTCGCCCTCTGTTTCAGCCCCTCTGTTTCGCGCTCTCTGTTTCAGCTCCTCTGTTTCAGCCACTCTGTTTCTCGCCCTCTGTTTCTGCCCTTCTGTTTCACGCCCTCTGTTTCAGACCCGCTGATTCAGCCCCTCTGTTTCAGCCACTCTGTTTCAGCCCCTCTGTTTCAGCCCCTCTGTTTCAGCCCCTCTGTTTCTCGCCCTCTGTTTCAGCCCCTCTGTTTTTCGCCCTCTTTTTCAGCCCCTCTGTTTCAGCCCATCTGTTTCAGCCACTCTGTTTCTCGCCCTCTGTTTCAGCCCCTCTGTTTCTCACCCTCTGTTTCAGCCCCTCTGATTCAGCCCCTCTGTTTCTCGCCCTCTGTTTCAGCCTCTCTGTTTCTCGCCCTCTGTTTCAGCCCCTCTGTTTCAGCCCAACTGTTTCAGCCCCTCTGTTTCAGCCCCTCTGTTTCAGCCCCTCTGTTTCTAGCCCTCTGTTTCAGCCCCTCTGTTTCTCGCCGTCTGTTTCAGCCCCTCTGTTACAGACACTCTGTTTCTCGCCTTCTGTTTCTGCACCACTGTTTCTCGCACTCTGTTTCAGCACCTCAGTTTCTCATCCTCTGTTTCAGCCCCGCTGATTCAGCCCCTCTGTTTCAGCCCCTCTGAATCAGCCCCTCTGATTCAGCCCCTCTGTTTCAGCCCCTCTGTTTCAGCCCCTCTGTTTCAGCCTCTCTGTTTCTCGCCCTCTGTTTCAGCCCCTCTGTTTCTCGCCTTCTGTTTACCCCCTCTGTTTCTCGCCCTCCGTTTCAGCCCCTCTGATTCAGCCCCTCTGTTTCATCTCCTCTGATTCAGCCCCTCTGATTTAGCCCCTCTGATTCAGCCCCTCTGTTTCTCGCCCTCTGTTTCAGCCCCTCTGATTCAGCCACTCTGTTTGAGCCCCTCTGTTTCTCACCCACTGTTCCAGCCCCTCTGTTTCAGCCCCTCTGTTTCAGCCACTCTGTATCTCGCCCTCTGTTTCAGCCCCTCTGTTTTTCGCCCTCTTTTTCAGCCCCTCTGTTTCAGCCAATCTGTTTCAGCCACTCTGTTTCTCGCCCTCTGTTTCAGCCCCTCTGTTTCTCAAGCTCTGTTTCAGCCCCTCTGATTCAGCCCCTCTGTTTCTCGCCCTCTGTTTCAGCCTCTCTGTTTCTCGCCCTCTGTTTCAGCCCATCTGTTTCTTGCCCTCTGTTTCAGCCCCACTGTTTCAGCCCCTCTGTTTCAGCCCCTCTGTTTCAGCCCCTCTGTTTCTAGCCCTCTGTTTCAGCCACTCTGTTTCTCGCCGTCTGTTTCAGCCCCTCTGTTACAGCCCCTCTGTTTCTCGCCTTCTGTTTCTGCACCACTGTTTCTCGCCCTCTGTTTCAGCCCCGCTGATTCAGCCCCTCTGTTTCAGCCCCTCTGAATCAGCCCCTCTGTTTCAGCCCCTCTGTTTCTCGCCCTCTGTTTCAGCCCCTCTGTTTCTCGCCCTCTGTTTCAGCCCCTCTGATTCAGCCCCTCTGTTTCAGCCCCTCTGAATCAGCCCCTCTGATTCAGCCCCTCTGTTTCAGCTCCTCTGTTTCAGCCCCTCTGTTTCTCGCCCTCTGTTTCAGCCCCTCTGTTCCAGCCCCTCTGTTTCTCGCCCTCTGTTTCAGCCCCTCTGATTCAGCCCCTCTGTTTCAGCCACTCTGAATCAGCCCCTCTGATTCAGCCCCTCTGTTTCTCGCCCTCTGTTTCAGCCTCTCTGTTTCTCGCCCTCTGTTTCAGCCCCTCTGTTTCAGCCCTCTGTTTCTCGCCCTCTGTTTCTGCCCCTCTGTTTCTCGTCCTCTGTTTCAGCCCCTCTGTTTCTCGCGCTCTGTATCAGCCCCTCTGATTCAGCCCCTCTGTTTCAGCCCCTCTGAATCAGCCCCTCTGATTCAGCCCCTCTGTTTCAGCCCCTCTGTTTCAGCCCCTCTGTTTCTCGCCCTCTGTTTCAGCCCCTCTGATTCAGCCCCTCTGTTTCTAGCCCTCTGTTTCAGCCCCTCTGTTTCTCGCCCTCTGTTTCAGCCCCTCTGTTTCAGCCCCTCTGTTTCTCGCCCTCTGTTTCTGCCCCTCTGTTTCTCGCCCCCTGTTTCAGCCCCTCTGTTTCTCGCCCTCTGTTTCAGCCCCTCTGATTCAGCCCCTCTGTTTCAGCCCCTCTGAATCAGCCCCTCTGATTCAGCCCCTCTGTTTCAGCCCCTCTGTTTCAGCCCCTCTGTTTCTCGCCCTCTGTTTCAGCCCCTCTATTTCAGCCCCTCTGTTTCAGCCCCTCTGTTTCTCGCCCTCTGTTTCAGCCCCTCTGATTCAGCCCCTCTGTTTCTCGCCCTCTGTTTCAGCCCCTCTGTTTCTCGTCCTCTGTTTCAGCCCCTCTATTTCTCGCCCTCTGTTTCAGCCCCTCTGTTTCAGCCCCTCTGTTTCAGCCCCTCTGTTTCTCGCCCTCTGTTTCAGCCCCTATGTTTATCGCCCTCTGTTTCAGCCCCTCTGTTTCAGCCCCTCTGTTCCAGCCCCTCTGTTTCTCGCCCTCTGTTTCAGCCCCTCTGATTCAGCCCCTCTGTTTCAGCCCCTCTGATTCAGCCCCTCTGTTTCAGCCCCTCTGTTTCAGCCCCTCTGTTTCAGCCCCTCTGTTTCTCGCCCTCTGTTTCAGCCCCTCTGTTTCAGCCCCTCTGTTTCTCGCCCTCTGTTTCAGCCCCTCTATTTCTCGCCCTCTGTTTCAGCCCCTCTGTTTCAGCCCCTCTGTTTCTCACCCTCTGTTTCAGCCCCTCTGTTTCTCGCCCTCTGTTTCAGCCCCTCTGTTTCTCGCCCTCTGTTTCTGCCCCTCTGATTTAGCCCCTCTGTTTCAGCCCCTCTGTTTCTCGCCCTCTGTTTCAGCCCCTCTGTTTCGCGCTCTCTGTTTCAGCTCCTCTGTTTCAGCCACTCTGTTTCTCGCCCTCTGTTTCTGCCCTTCTGTTTCTCGCCCTCTGTTTCAGACCCGCTGATTCAGCCCCTCTGTTTCAGCCCCTCTGTTTCAGCCCCTCTGTTTCAGCCCCTCTGTTTCAGCCCCTCTGTTTCTCGCCCTCTGTTTCAGCCCCTCTGTTTCTCGCCCTCAGTTTCTGTCCCTCTGTTTCTCGCCCTCTGTTTCAGACCCTCTGTTTCTCGCCCTCCGTTTCAGACCCTCTGTTTCTCGCCTTCTGTTTCAGCCCCTCTCATTCAGCCCCTCTGTTTCAGCCCCACTGATTCAGCCCCTCTGTTTCAGCCCCTCTGTTTCAGCCCCTCAGTTTCAGTCCCTCTGTTTCATCCCCTCTGTTTCTCGCCCTCTGTTTCTCACCCTCTGTTTCTCGCCTTCTGTTTCAGCCCCTCTGATTCAGCCCCTTTGTTTCAGCCCCTCTGTTTCAGCGCCTCAGTTTCAGCCCCTCTGTTTCTCACCCTCTGTTTCAGCCCCTCTGTTTCACGGCCTCTGTTTCAGCCCCTCTGTTTCTCGCCCTCTGTTTCAGCCCCTCTGATTCAGTCCCTCTGTTTCAGCCCCTCTGTTTCAGCCCCTCTGTTTCTCGCCCTCTGTTTCAGCACCTCTGTTTCTCGCCCTCTGTTTCAGCCCCTCTGATGCAGCCCCTCTGTTTCTCGCCCTCTGTTTCAGCCCCTCTGTTTCTCCCCTCTGTTCCAGACCCTCTGTTTCAGCCCCTCTGTTTCTCACCCTCTGTTTCAGCCCCTCTGTTTCTCGCCCTCTGTTTCAGCCCCTCTGTTTCTCGCCCTCTGTTTCAGCCCTTCTGTTTCAGCCCCTCTGTTTCAGCCCCTCTGTTTCAGCCCCTCTGATTCTCGCCCTCTGTTTCAGCCCCTCTGTTTCTCGCCCTCTGTTTCAGCCCCTCTGTTTCTCGCCCTCTGTTTCAGCCCCTCTGTTTCAGCCCCTCTGTTTCAGTCCCTCTGTTTCTCGCCCTCTGTTTCTGGCCCTCTGTTTCAGCCCCTCTGTTTCTCCCCCTCTGTTTCAGCCCCTCTGTTTCTCGCCCTCTGTTTCAGCTCCTCTGATTCAGCCCCTCTGTTTCAGCCCCTCTGATTCAGCCCCTCTAATTCAGCCCCTCTGTTTCTCGCCATCTGTTTCAGCCCCTCTGTTTCAGCCCCTCTGTTTCAGCCCCTCTGTTTCGCACCCTCTGTTTCAGCCCCTCTGATTCAGCCCCTCTGATTCAGCCCCTCTGATTCAGCCCCTCTGATTCAGCCCCTCTGTTTCCCGCCCCTCTGTTTCAGCCCCTCTGTTTCTCGCCCTCTGTTTCAGCCCCTCTGTTTCTCGCTCTCTGTTTCAGCCCCTCTGTTTCAGACTCTCTGTTTCAGCCTCTCTGTTTCAGCCCCTCTGTTTCTCGCCCTCTGTTTCAGCCCATCTGTTTCTCGCCCTCTGTTTCAGCCCCTCTGATTACGCTCCTCTGTTTCAGCCCCTCTGTTTCTCTCCCACTGTTCCAGCCCCTCTGTTTCAGCCCCTCTGTTTCAGCCCCTCTGTTTCAGCCCCTCTGTTTCAGCCCCTCTGTTTCTCGCCCTCTGTTTCAGCCCCTCTGCTTTTCGCCCTCTTTTTCAGCCCCTCTGTTTCAGCCCAGCTGTTTCAGCCACTCTGTTTCTCGCGCTCTGTTTCAGCCCCTCTGTTTCTCACCCTGTTTTTCAGCACCTCTGATTCAGCCCCTCTGTTTCTCGCCCTCTGTTTCAGCCCCTCTGATTCAGCCCCTCTGTTTCTCGCCCTCTGTTTCAGCCCCTCTGTTTCTCGTCCTCTGTTTCAGCCCCTCTATTTCTCGCCCTCTGTTTCAGCCCCTCTGTTTCAGCCCCTCTGTTTCAGCCCCTCTGTTTCTCGCCCTCTGTTTCAGCCCCTATGTTTATCGCCCTCTGTTTCAGCCCCTCTGTTTCAGCCCCTCTGTTCCAGCCCCTCTGTTTCTCGCCCTCTGTTTCAGCCCCTCTGATTCAGCCCCTCTGTTTCAGCCCCTCTGATTCAGCCCCTTTGTTTCAGCCCCTCTGTTTCAGCCCCTCTGTTTCAGCCCCTCTGTTTCTCGCCCTCTGTTTCAGCCCCTCTGTTTCAGCCCCTCTGTTTCTCGCCCTCTGTTTCAGCCCCTCTATTTCTCGCCCTCTGTTTCAGCCCCTCTGTTTCAGCCCCTCTGTTTCTCACCCTCTGTTTCAGCCCCTCTGTTTCTCGCCCTCTGTTTCAGCCCCTCTGTTTCTCGCCCTCTGTTTCTGCCCCTCTGATTTAGCCCCTCTGTTTCAGCCCCTCTGTTTCTCGCCCTCTGTTTCAGCCCCTCTGTTTCGCGCTCTCTGTTTCAGCTCCTCTGTTTCAGCCACTCTGTTTCTCGCCCTCTGTTTCTGCCCTTCTGTTTCTCGCCCTCTGTTTCAGACCCGCTGATTCAGCCCCTCTGTTTCAGCCCCTCTGTTTCAGCCCCTCTGTTTCAGCCCCTCTGTTTCAGCCCCTCTGTTTCTCGCCCTCTGTTTCAGCCCCTCTGTTTCTCGCCCTCAGTTTCTGTCCCTCTGTTTCTCGCCCTCTGTTTCAGCCCCTCTGTTTCAGCCACTCTGTATCTCGCCCTCTGTTTCAGCCCCTCTGTTTTTCGCCCTCTTTTTCAGCCCCTCTGTTTCAGCCCCTCTGATGCAGCCCCTCTGTTTCTCGCCCTCTGTTTCAGCCCCTCTGTTTCTCCCCTCTGTTCCAGACCCTCTGTTTCAGCCCCTCTGTTTCTCACCCTCTGTTTCAGCCCCTCTGTTTCTCGCCCTCTGTTTCAGCCCCTCTGTTTCTCGCCCTCTGTTTCAGCCCTTCTGTTTCAGCCCCTCTGTTTCAGCCCCTCTGTTTCAGCCCCTCTGATTCTCGCCCTCTGTTTCAGCCCCTCTGTTTCTCGCCCTCTGTTTCAGCCCCTCTGTTTCTCGCCCTCTGTTTCAGCCCCTCTGTTTCAGCCCCTCTGTTTCAGTCCCTCTGTTTCTCGCCCTCTGTTTCTGGCCCTCTGTTTCAGCCCCTCTGTTTCTCCCCCTCTGTTTCAGCCCCTCTGTTTCTCGCCCTCTGTTTCAGCTCCTCTGATTCAGCCCCTCTGTTTCAGCCCCTCTGATTCAGCCCCTCTAATTCAGCCCCTCTGTTTCTCGCCATCTGTTTCAGCCCCTCTGTTTCAGCCCCTCTGTTTCAGCCCCTCTGTTTCGCACCCTCTGTTTCAGCCCCTCTGATTCAGCCCCTCTGATTCAGCCCCTCTGATTCAGCCCCTCTGATTCAGCCCCTCTGTTTCCCGCCCCTCTGTTTCAGCCCCTCTGTTTCTCGCCCTCTGTTTCAGCCCCTCTGTTTCTCGCTCTCTGTTTCAGCCCCTCTGTTTCAGACTCTCTGTTTCAGCCTCTCTGTTTCAGCCCCTCTGTTTCTCGCCCTCTGTTTCAGCCCATCTGTTTCTCGCCCTCTGTTTCAGCCCCTCTGATTACGCTCCTCTGTTTCAGCCCCTCTGTTTCTCTCCCACTGTTCCAGCCCCTCTGTTTCAGCCCCTCTGTTTCAGCCCCTCTGTTTCAGCCCCTCTGTTTCAGCCCCTCTGTTTCTCGCCCTCTGTTTCAGCCCCTCTGCTTTTCGCCCTCTTTTTCAGCCCCTCTGTTTCAGCCCAGCTGTTTCAGCCACTCTGTTTCTCGCGCTCTGTTTCAGCCCCTCTGTTTCTCACCCTGTTTTTCAGCACCTCTGATTCAGCCCCTCTGTTTCTCGCCCTCTGTTTCAGCCCCTCTGATTCAGCCCCTCTGTTTCTCGCCCTCTGTTTCAGCCCCTCTGTTTCTCGTCCTCTGTTTCAGCCCCTCTATTTCTCGCCCTCTGTTTCAGCCCCTCTGTTTCAGCCCCTCTGTTTCAGCCCCTCTGTTTCTCGCCCTCTGTTTCAGCCCCTATGTTTATCGCCCTCTGTTTCAGCCCCTCTGTTTCAGCCCCTCTGTTCCAGCCCCTCTGTTTCTCGCCCTCTGTTTCAGCCCCTCTGATTCAGCCCCTCTGTTTCAGCCCCTCTGATTCAGCCCCTTTGTTTCAGCCCCTCTGTTTCAGCCCCTCTGTTTCAGCCCCTCTGTTTCTCGCCCTCTGTTTCAGCCCCTCTGTTTCAGCCCCTCTGTTTCTCGCCCTCTGTTTCAGCCCCTCTATTTCTCGCCCTCTGTTTCAGCCCCTCTGTTTCAGCCCCTCTGTTTCTCACCCTCTGTTTCAGCCCCTCTGTTTCTCGCCCTCTGTTTCAGCCCCTCTGTTTCTCGCCCTCTGTTTCTGCCCCTCTGATTTAGCCCCTCTGTTTCAGCCCCTCTGTTTCTCGCCCTCTGTTTCAGCCCCTCTGTTTCGCGCTCTCTGTTTCAGCTCCTCTGTTTCAGCCACTCTGTTTCTCGCCCTCTGTTTCTGCCCTTCTGTTTCTCGCCCTCTGTTTCAGACCCGCTGATTCAGCCCCTCTGTTTCAGCCCCTCTGTTTCAGCCCCTCTGTTTCAGCCCCTCTGTTTCAGCCCCTCTGTTTCTCGCCCTCTGTTTCAGCCCCTCTGTTTCTCGCCCTCAGTTTCTGTCCCTCTGTTTCTCGCCCTCTGTTTCAGCCCCTCTGTTTCAGCCACTCTGTATCTCGCCCTCTGTTTCAGCCCCTCTGTTTTTCGCCCTCTTTTTCAGCCCCTCTGTTTCAGCCAATCTGTTTCAGCCACTCTGTTTCTCGCCCTCTGTTTCAGCCCCTCTGTTTCTCAAGCTCTGTTTCAGCCCCTCTGATTCAGCCCCTCTGTTTCTCGCCCTCTGTTTCAGCCTCTCTGTTTCTCGCCCTCTGTTTCAGCCCATCTGTTTCTTGCCCTCTGTTTCAGCCCCACTGTTTCAGCCCCTCTGTTTCAGCCCCTCTGTTTCAGCCCCTCTGTTTCTAGCCCTCTGTTTCAGCCACTCTGTTTCTCGCCGTCTGTTTCAGCCCCTCTGTTACAGCCCCTCTGTTTCTCGCCTTCTGTTTCTGCACCACTGTTTCTCGCCCTCTGTTTCAGCCCCGCTGATTCAGCCCCTCTGTTTCAGCCCCTCTGAATCAGCCCCTCTGTTTCAGCCCCTCTGTTTCTCGCCCTCTGTTTCAGCCCCTCTGTTTCTCGCCCTCTGTTTCAGCCCCTCTGATTCAGCCCCTCTGTTTCAGCCCCTCTGAATCAGCCCCTCTGATTCAGCCCCTCTGTTTCAGCTCCTCTGTTTCAGCCCCTCTGTTTCTCGCCCTCTGTTTCAGCCCCTCTGTTCCAGCCCCTCTGTTTCTCGCCCTCTGTTTCAGCCCCTCTGATTCAGCCCCTCTGTTTCAGCCACTCTGAATCAGCCCCTCTGATTCAGCCCCTCTGTTTCTCGCCCTCTGTTTCAGCCTCTCTGTTTCTCGCCCTCTGTTTCAGCCCCTCTGTTTCAGCCCTCTGTTTCTCGCCCTCTGTTTCTGCCCCTCTGTTTCTCGTCCTCTGTTTCAGCCCCTCTGTTTCTCGCGCTCTGTATCAGCCCCTCTGATTCAGCCCCTCTGTTTCAGCCCCTCTGAATCAGCCCCTCTGATTCAGCCCCTCTGTTTCAGCCCCTCTGTTTCAGCCCCTCTGTTTCTCGCCCTCTGTTTCAGCCCCTCTGATTCAGCCCCTCTGTTTCTAGCCCTCTGTTTCAGCCCCTCTGTTTCTCGCCCTCTGTTTCAGCCCCTCTGTTTCAGCCCCTCTGTTTCTCGCCCTCTGTTTCTGCCCCTCTGTTTCTCGCCCCCTGTTTCAGCCCCTCTGTTTCTCGCCCTCTGTTTCAGCCCCTCTGATTCAGCCCCTCTGTTTCAGCCCCTCTGAATCAGCCCCTCTGATTCAGCCCCTCTGTTTCAGCCCCTCTGTTTCAGCCCCTCTGTTTCTCGCCCTCTGTTTCAGCCCCTCTATTTCAGCCCCTCTGTTTCAGCCCCTCTGTTTCTCGCCCTCTGTTTCAGCCCCTCTGATTCAGCCCCTCTGTTTCTCGCCCTCTGTTTCAGCCCCTCTGTTTCTCGTCCTCTGTTTCAGCCCCTCTATTTCTCGCCCTCTGTTTCAGCCCCTCTGTTTCAGCCCCTCTGTTTCAGCCCCTCTGTTTCTCGCCCTCTGTTTCAGCCCCTATGTTTATCGCCCTCTGTTTCAGCCCCTCTGTTTCAGCCCCTCTGTTCCAGCCCCTCTGTTTCTCGCCCTCTGTTTCAGCCCCTCTGATTCAGCCCCTCTGTTTCAGCCCCTCTGATTCAGCCCCTCTGTTTCAGCCCCTCTGTTTCAGCCCCTCTGTTTCAGCCCCTCTGTTTCTCGCCCTCTGTTTCAGCCCCTCTGTTTCAGCCCCTCTGTTTCTCGCCCTCTGTTTCAGCCCCTCTATTTCTCGCCCTCTGTTTCAGCCCCTCTGTTTCAGCCCCTCTGTTTCTCACCCTCTGTTTCAGCCCCTCTGTTTCTCGCCCTCTGTTTCAGCCCCTCTGTTTCTCGCCCTCTGTTTCTGCCCCTCTGATTTAGCCCCTCTGTTTCAGCCCCTCTGTTTCTCGCCCTCTGTTTCAGCCCCTCTGTTTCGCGCTCTCTGTTTCAGCTCCTCTGTTTCAGCCACTCTGTTTCTCGCCCTCTGTTTCTGCCCTTCTGTTTCTCGCCCTCTGTTTCAGACCCGCTGATTCAGCCCCTCTGTTTCAGCCCCTCTGTTTCAGCCCCTCTGTTTTTGCCCCTCTGTTTCAGCCCCTCTGTTTCTCGCCCTCTGTTTCAGCCCCTCTGTTTCTCGCCCTCAGTTTCTGTCCCTCTGTTTCTCGCCCTCTGTTTCAGACCCTCTGTTTCTCGCCCTCCGTTTCAGACCCTCTGTTTCTCGCCTTCTGTTTCAGCCCCTCTCATTCAGCCCCTCTGTTTCAGCCCCACTGATTCAGCCCCTCTGTTTCAGCCCCTCTGTTTCAGCCCCTCAGTTTCAGTCCCTCTGTTTCATCCCCTCTGTTTCTCGCCCTCTGTTTCTCACCCTCTGTTTCTCGCCTTCTGTTTCAGCCCCTCTGATTCAGCCCCTTTGTTTCAGCCCCTCTGTTTCAGCGCCTCTGTTTCAGCCCCTCTGTTTCTCACCCTCTGTTTCAGCCCCTCTGTTTCACGGCCTCTGTTTCAGCCCCTCTGTTTCTCGCCCTCTGTTTCAGCCCCTCTGATTCAGTCCCTCTGTTTCAGCCCCTCTGTTTCAGCCCCTCTGTTTCTCGCCCTCTGTTTCAGCACCTCTGTTTCTCGCCCTCTGTTTCAGCCCCTCTGATGCAGCCCCTCTGTTTCTCGCCCTCTGTTTCAGCCCCTCTGTTTCTCCCCTCTGTTCCAGACCCTCTGTTTCAGCCCCTCTGTTTCTCACCCTCTGTTTCAGCCCCTCTGTTTCTCGCCCTCTGTTTCAGCCCCTCTGTTTCTCGCCCTCTGTTTCAGCCCTTCTGTTTCAGCCCCTCTGTTTCAGCCCCTCTGTTTCAGCCCCTCTGATTCTCGCCCTCTGTTTCAGCCCCTCTGTTTCTCGCCCTCTGTTTCAGCCCCTCTGTTTCTCGCCCTCTGTTTCAGCCCCTCTGTTTCAGCCCCTCTGTTTCAGTCCCTCTGTTTCTCGCCCTCTGTTTCTGGCCCTCTGTTTCAGCCCCTCTGTTTCTCCCCCTCTGTTTCAGCCCCTCTGTTTCTCGCCCTCTGTTTCAGCTCCTCTGATTCAGCCCCTCTGTTTCAGCCCCTCTGATTCAGCCCCTCTAATTCAGCCCCTCTGTTTCTCGCCATCTGTTTCAGCCCCTCTGTTTCAGCCCCTCTGTTTCAGCCCCTCTGTTTCGCACCCTCTGTTTCAGCCCCTCTGATTCAGCCCCTCTGATTCAGCCCCTCTGATTCAGCCCCTCTGATTCAGCCCCTCTGTTTCCCGCCCCTCTGTTTCAGCCCCTCTGTTTCTCGCCCTCTGTTTCAGCCCCTCTGTTTCTCGCTCTCTGTTTCAGCCCCTCTGTTTCAGACTCTCTGTTTCAGCCTCTCTGTTTCAGCCCCTCTGTTTCTCGCCCTCTGTTTCAGCCCATCTGTTTCTCGCCCTCTGTTTCAGCCCCTCTGATTACGCTCCTCTGTTTCAGCCCCTCTGTTTCTCTCCCACTGTTCCAGCCCCTCTGTTTCAGCCCCTCTGTTTCAGCCCCTCTGTTTCAGCCCCTCTGTTTCAGCCCCTCTGTTTCTCGCCCTCTGTTTCAGCCCCTCTGCTTTTCGCCCTCTTTTTCAGCCCCTCTGTTTCAGCCCAGCTGTTTCAGCCACTCTGTTTCTCGCGCTCTGTTTCAGCCCCTCTGTTTCTCACCCTGTTTTTCAGCACCTCTGATTCAGCCCCTCTGTTTCTCGCCCTCTGTTTCAGCCCCTCTGATTCAGCCCCTCTGTTTCTCGCCCTCTGTTTCAGCCCCTCTGTTTCTCGTCCTCTGTTTCAGCCCCTCTATTTCTCGCCCTCTGTTTCAGCCCCTCTGTTTCAGCCCCTCTGTTTCAGCCCCTCTGTTTCTCGCCCTCTGTTTCAGCCCCTATGTTTATCGCCCTCTGTTTCAGCCCCTCTGTTTCAGCCCCTCTGTTCCAGCCCCTCTGTTTCTCGCCCTCTGTTTCAGCCCCTCTGATTCAGCCCCTCTGTTTCAGCCCCTCTGATTCAGCCCCTTTGTTTCAGCCCCTCTGTTTCAGCCCCTCTGTTTCAGCCCCTCTGTTTCTCGCCCTCTGTTTCAGCCCCTCTGTTTCAGCCCCTCTGTTTCTCGCCCTCTGTTTCAGCCCCTCTATTTCTCGCCCTCTGTTTCAGCCCCTCTGTTTCAGCCCCTCTGTTTCTCACCCTCTGTTTCAGCCCCTCTGTTTCTCGCCCTCTGTTTCAGCCCCTCTGTTTCTCGCCCTCTGTTTCTGCCCCTCTGATTTAGCCCCTCTGTTTCAGCCCCTCTGTTTCTCGCCCTCTGTTTCAGCCCCTCTGTTTCGCGCTCTCTGTTTCAGCTCCTCTGTTTCAGCCACTCTGTTTCTCGCCCTCTGTTTCTGCCCTTCTGTTTCTCGCCCTCTGTTTCAGACTCGCTGATTCAGCCCCTCTGTTTCAGCCCCTCTGTTTCAGCCCCTCTGTTTCAGCCCCTCTGTTTCAGCCCCTCTGTTTCTCGCCCTCTGTTTCAGCCCCTCTGTTTCTCGCCCTCAGTTTCTGTCCCTCTGTTTCTCGCCCTCTGTTTCAGACCCTCTGTTTCTCGCCCTCCGTTTCAGACCCTCTGTTTCTCGCCTTCTTTTTCAGCCCCTCTCATTCAGCCCCTCTGTTTCAGCCCCACTGATTCAGCCCCTCTGTTTCAGCCCCTCTGTTTCAGCCCCTCAGTTTCAGTCCCTCTGTTTCATCCCCTCTGTTTCTCGCCCTCTGTTTCTCACCCTCTGTTTCTCGCCTTCTGTTTCAGCCCCTCTGATTCAGCCCCTTTGTTTCAGCCCCTCTGTTTCAGCGCCTCTGTTTCAGCCCCTCTGTTTCTCACCCTCTGTTTCAGCCCCTCTGTTTCACGGCCTCTGTTTCAGCCCCTCTGTTTCTCGCCCTCTGTTTCAGCCCCTCTGATTCAGTCCCTCTGTTTCAGCCCCTCTGTTTCAGCCCCTCTGTTTCTCGCCCTCTGTTTCAGCACCTCTGTTTCTCGCCCTCTGTTTCAGCCCCTCTGATGCAGCCCCTCTGTTTCTCGCCCTCTGTTTCAGCCCCTCTGTTTCTCCCCTCTGTTCCAGACCCTCTGTTTCAGCCCCTCTGTTTCTCACCCTCTGTTTCAGCCCCTCTGTTTCTCGCCCTCTGTTTCAGCCCCTCTGTTTCTCGCCCTCTGTTTCAGCCCTTCTGTTTCAGCCCCTCTGTTTCAGCCCCTCTGTTTCAGCCCCTCTGATTCTCGCCCTCTGTTTCAGCCCCTCTGTTTCTCGCCCTCTGTTTCAGCCCCTCTGTTTCTCGCCCTCTGTTTCAGCCCCTCTGTTTCAGCCCCTCTGTTTCAGTCCCTCTGTTTCTCGCCCTCTGTTTCTGGCCCTCTGTTTCAGCCCCTCTGTTTCTCCCCCTCTGTTTCAGCCCCTCTGTTTCTCGCCCTCTGTTTCAGCTCCTCTGATTCAGCTCCTCTGTTTCAGCCCCTCTGATTCAGCCCCTCTAATTCAGCCCCTCTGTTTCTCGCCATCTGTTTCAGCCCCTCTGTTTCAGCCCCTCTGTTTCAGCCCCTCTGTTTCGCACCCTCTGTTTCAGCCCCTCTGATTCAGCCCCTCTGATTCAGCCCCTCTGATTCAGCCCCTCTGATTCAGCCCCTCTGTTTCCCGCCCCTCTGTTTCAGCCCCTCTGTTTCTCGCCCTCTGTTTCAGCCCCTCTGTTTCTCGCTCTCTGTTTCAGCCCCTCTGTTTCAGACTCTCTGTTTCAGCCTCTCTGTTTCAGCCCCTCTGTTTCTCGCCCTCTGTTTCAGCCCATCTGTTTCTCGCCCTCTGTTTCAGCCCCTCTGATTACGCTCCTCTGTTTCAGCCCCTCTGTTTCTCTCCCACTGTTCCAGCCCCTCTGTTTCAGCCCCTCTGTTTCAGCCCCTCTGTTTCAGCCCCTCTGTTTCAGCCCCTCTGTTTCTCGCCCTCTGTTTCAGCCCCTCTGCTTTTCGCCCTCTTTTTCAGCCCCTCTGTTTCAGCCCAGCTGTTTCAGCCACTCTGTTTCTCGCGCTCTGTTTCAGCCCCTCTGTTTCTCACCCTGTTTTTCAGCACCTCTGATTCAGCCCCTCTGTTTCTCACCCTCTGTTTCAGCCACTCTGTTTCTCGTCCTCTTTTTCAGCCCCTCAGTTTCTCGCCCTCTGTTTCAGCCCCTCTGTTTCTCGCCCACTGTTTCAGCCCCACTGTTTCAGCCCCTCTGTTTCAGCCCCTCTGTTTCAGCCCCTCTGTTTCGAGCCCTCTGTTTCAGCCCCTCTGTTTCTCGCCCTCTGTTTCAGCCCCTCTGTTACAGCCCCTCTGTTTCTCGCCCTCTGTTTCAGCCCCTCAGTTTCTCGCCCTCTGTTTCAGCCCCGCTGATTCAGCCCCACTGTTTCAGCCCCTCTGAATTAGCCCCTCTGATTCAGCCCCTTTGTTTCAGCCCCTCTGTTTCAGCGCCTCTGTTTCAGCCCCTCTGTTTCTCACCCTCTGTTTCAGCCCCTCTGTTTCACGGCCTCTGTTTCAGCCCCTCTGTTTCTCGCCCTCTGTTTCAGCCCCTCTGATTCACTCCCTCTGTTTCAGCCCCTCTGTTTCAGCCCCTCTGTTTCTCGCCCTCTGTTTCAGCACCTCTGTTTCTCGCCCTCTGTTTCAGCCCCTCTGATGCAGCCCCTCTGTTTCTCGTCCTCTGTTTCAGCCCCTCTGTTTCTCCCCTCTGTTCCAGACCCTCTGTTTCAGCCCCTCTGTTTCTCACCCTCTGTTTCAGCCCCTCTGTTTCTCGCCCTCTGTTTCAGCCCCTCTGTTTCTCGCCCTCTGTTTCAGCCCTTCTGTTTCAGCCCCTCTGTTTCAGCCCCTCTGTTTCAGTCCCTCTGATTCTCGCCCTCTGTTTCAGCCCCTCTGTTTCTCGCCCTCTGTTTCAGCCCCTCTGTTTCTCGCCCTCTGTTTCAGCCCCTCTGTTTCAGCCCCTCTGTTTCAGTCCCTCTGTTTCTCGCCCTCTGTTTCTGGCCATCTGTTTCAGCCCCTCTGTTTCTCCCCCTCTGTTTCAGCCCCTCTGTTTCTCGCCCTCTGTTTCAGCCCCTCTGTTTCAGCCCCTCTGTTTCAGCCCCTCTGTTTCCGCCCCTCTGTTTCACGCCCTCTGTTTCAGCCCCTCTGTTTCTCGCCCTCTGTTTCAGCCCCTTTGTTTCTCGCCCTCTGTTTCAGCCTCGCTGTTTCTCGCCCCCTGTTTCAGCCCCTCTGTTTCAGCCCCTCTGTTTCAGCCCCTCTGTTTCAGCCACTCTGTTTCTCGCGCTCTGTATCAGCCCCTCTGATTCAGCCCCTCTGTTTCAGCCCCTCTGAATCAGCCCCTCTGATTCAGCCCCTCTGTTTCAGCCCCTCTGTTTCAGCCCCTCTGTTTCTCGCCCTCTGTTTCAGCCCCTCTGATTCAGCCCCTCTGTTTCTAGCCCTCTGTTTCAGCCCCTCTGTTTCTCGCCCTCTGTTTCAGCCCCTCTGTTTCAGCCCCTCTGTTTCTCGCCCTCTGTTTCTGCCCCTCTGTTTCTCGCCCCCTGTTTCAGCCCCTCTGTTTCTCGCCCTCTGTTTCAGCCCCTCTGATTCAGCCCCTCTGTTTCAGCCCCTCTGAATCTGCCCCTCTGATTCAGCCCCTCTGTTTCAGCCCCTCTGTTTCAGCCCCTCTGTTTCTCGCCCTCTGTTTCAGCCCCTCTATTTCAGCCCCTCTGTTTCAGCCCCTCTGTTTCTCGCCCTCTGTTTCAGCCCCTCTGATTCAGCCCCTCTGTTTCTCGCCCTCTGTTTCAGCCCCTCTGTTTCTCGTCCTCTGTTTCAGCCCCTCTATTTCTCGCCCTCTGTTTCAGCCCCTCTGTTTCAGCCCCTCTGTTTCAGCCCCTCTGTTTCTCGCCCTCTGTTTCAGCCCCTATGTTTATCGCCCTCTGTTTCAGCCCCTCTGTTTCAGCCCCTCTGTTCCAGCCCCTCTGTTTCTCGCCCTCTGTTTCAGCCCCTCTGATTCAGCCCCTCTGTTTCAGCCCCTCTGATTCAGCCCCTCTGTTTCAGCCCCTCTGTTTCAGCCCCTCTGTTTCAGCCCCTCTGTTTCTCGCCCTCAGTTTCAGCCCCTCTGTTTCAGCCCCTCTGTTTCAGCCCCTCTATTTCTCGCCCTCTGTTTCAGCCCCTCTGTTTCAGCCCCTCTGTTTCTCACCCTCTGTTTCAGCCCCTCTGTTTCTCGCCCTCTGTTTCAGCCCCTCTGTTTCTCGCCCTCTGTTTCTGCCCCTCTGATTTAGCCCCTCTGTTTCAGACCCTCTGTTTCTCGCCCTCTGTTTCAGCCCCTCTGTTTCGCGCTCTCTGTTTCAGCTCCTCTGTTTCAGCCACTCTGTTTCTCGCCCTCTGTTTCAGCCCTTCTGTTTCAGCCCCTCTGTTTCAGCCCCTCTGTTTCAGCCCCTCTGATTCTCGCCCTCTGTTTCAGCCCCTCTGTTTCTCGCCCTCTGTTTCAGCCCCTCTGTTTCTCGCCCTCTGTTTCAGCCCCTCTGTTTCAGCCCCTCTGTTTCAGTCCCGCTGTTTCTCGCCCTCTGTTTCTGGCCCTCTGTTTCAGCCCCTCTGTTTCTCCCCCTCTGTTTCAGCCCCTCTGTTTCTCGCCCTCTGTTTCAGCTCCTCTGATTCAGCCCCTCTGTTTCAGCCCCTCTGATTCAGCCCCTCTAATTCAGCCCCTCTGTTTCTCGCCATCTGTTTCAGCCCCTCTGTTTCAGCCCCTCTGTTTCAGCCCCTCTGTTTCGCACCCTCTGTTTCAGCCCCTCTGATTCAGCCCCTCTGATTCAGCCCCTCTGATTCAGCCCCTCTGATTCAGCCCCTCTGTTTCCCGCCCCTCTGTTTCAGCCCCTCTGTTTCTCGCCCTCTGTTTCAGCCCCTCTGTTTCAGCCCCTCAGTTTCAGTCCCTCTGTTTCATCCCCTCTGTTTCTCGCCCTCTGTTTCTCACCCTCTGTTTCTCGCCTTCTGTTTCAGCCCCTCTGATTCAGCCCCTTTGTTTCAGCCCCTCTGTTTCAGCGCCTCTGTTTCAGCCCCTCTGTTTCTCACCCTCTGTTTCAGCCCCTCTGTTTCACGGCCTCTGTTTCAGCCCCTCTGTTTCTCGCCCTCTGTTTCAGCCCCTCTGATTCAGTCCCTCTGTTTCAGCCCCTCTGTTTCAGCCCCTCTGTTTCTCGCCCTCTGTTTCAGCACCTCTGTTTCTCGCCCTCTGTTTCAGCCCCTCTGATGCAGCCCCTCTGTTTCTCGCCCTCTGTTTCAGCCCCTCTGTTTCTCCCCTCTGTTCCAGACCCTCTGTTTCAGCCCCTCTGTTTCTCACCCTCTGTTTCAGCCCCTCTGTTTCTCGCCCTCTGTTTCAGCCCCTCTGTTTCTCGCCCTCTGTTTCAGCCCTTCTGTTTCAGCCCCTCTGTTTCAGCCCCTCTGTTTCAGCCCCTCTGATTCTCGCCCTCTGTTTCAGCCCCTCTGTTTCTCGCCCTCTGTTTCAGCCCCTCTGTTTCTCGCCCTCTGTTTCAGCCCCTCTGTTTCAGCCCCTCTGTTTCAGCCCCTCTGTTTCAGTCCCTCTGTTTCTCGCCCTCTGTTTCTGGCCCTCTGTTTCAGCCCCTCTGTTTCTCCCCCTCTGTTTCAGCCCCTCTGTTTCTCGCCCTCTGTTTCAGCTCCTCTGATTCAGCCCCTCTGTTTCAGCCCCTCTGATTCAGCCCCTCTAATTCAGCCCCTCTGTTTCTCGCCATCTGTTTCAGCCCCTCTGTTTCAGCCCCTCTGTTTCAGCCCCTCTGTTTCGCACCCTCTGTTTCAGCCCCTCTGTTTCAGCCCCTCTGATTCAGCCCTTCTGTTTCAGCCCCTCTGTTTCAGCCCCTCTGTTTCAGCCCCTCTGATTCTCGCCCTCTGTTTCAGCCCCTCTGTTTCTCGCCCTCTGTTTAAGCCCCTCTGTTTCTCGCCCTATGTTTCAGCCCCTCTGTTTCAGCCCCTCTGTTTCAGTCCCTCTGTTTCTCGCCCTCTGTTTCTGGCCCTCTGTTTCAGCCCCTCTGTTTCTCCCCCTCTGTTTCAGCCCCTCTGTTTCTCGCCCTCTGTTTCAGCTCCTCTGATTCAGCCCCTCTGTTTCAGCCCCTCTGATTCAGCCCCTCTAATTCAGCCCCTCTGTTTCTCGCCATCTGTTTCAGCCCCTCTGTTTCAGCCCCTCTGTTTCAGCCCCTCTGTTTCGCACCCTCTGTTTCAGCCCCTCTGATTCAGCCCCTCTGATTCAGCCCCTCTAATTCAGCCCCTCTGATTCAGCCCCTCTGTTTCCCGCCCCTCTGTTTCAGCCCCTCTGTTTCTCGCCCTCTGTTTCAGCCCCTCTGTTTCTCGCTCTCTGTTTCAGCCCCTCTGTTTCAGACTCTCTGTTTCAGCCTCTCTGTTTCAGCCCCTCTGTTTCTCGCCCTCTGTTTCAGCCCATCTGTTTCTCGCCCTCTGTTTCAGCCCCTCTGATTACGCTCCTCTGTTTCAGCCCCTCTGTTTCTCTCCCACTGTTCCAGCCCCTCTGTTTCAGCCCCTCTGTTTCAGCCCCTCTGTTTCAGCCCCTCTGTTTCAGCCCCTCTGTTTCTCGCCCTCTGTTTCAGCCCCTCTGCTTTTCGCCCTCTTTTTCAGCCCCTCTGTTTCAGCCCAGCTGTTTCAGCCACTCTGTTTCTCGCGCTCTGTTTCAGCCCCTCTGTTTCTCACCCTGTTTTTCAGCACCTCTGATTCAGCCCCTCTGTTTCTCGCCCTCTGTTTCAGCCCCTCTGATTCAGCCCCTCTGTTTCTCGCCCTCTGTTTCAGCCCCTCTGTTTCTCGTCCTCTGTTTCAGCCCCTCTATTTCTCGCCCTCTGTTTCAGCCCCTCTGTTTCAGCCCCTCTGTTTCAGCCCCTCTGTTTCTCGCCCTCTGTTTCAGCCCCTATGTTTATCGCCCTCTGTTTCAGCCCCTCTGTTTCAGCCCCTCAGTTTCTGCCCCTCCGTTTCTCGCCCTCTGTTTCAGCCCCTCTGATTCAGCCCCTCTGTTTCAGCCCCTCTGATTCAGCCCCTTTGTTTCAGCCCCTCTGTTTCAGCCCCTCTGTTTCAGCCCCTCTGTTTCTCGCCCTCTGTTTCAGCCCCTCTGTTTCAGCCGCTCTGTTTCTCGCCCTCTGTTTCAGCTCCTCTGATTCAGCCCCTCTGTTTCAGCCCCTCTGATTCAGCCCCTCTAATTCAGCCCCTCTGTTTCTCGCCATCTGTTTCAGCCCCTCTGTTTCAGCCCCTCTGTTTCAGCCCCTCTGTTTCGCACCCTCTGTTTCAGCCCCTCTGATTCAGCCCCTCTGATTCAGCCCCTCTGATTCAGCCCCTCTGATTCAGCCCCTCTGTTTCCCGCCCCTCTGTTTCAGCCCCTCTGTTTCTCGCCCTCTGTTTCAGCCCCTCTGTTTCAGCCCCTCAGTTTCAGTCCCTCTGTTTCATCCCCTCTGTTTCTCGCCCTCTGTTTCTCACCCTCTGTTTCTCGCCTTCTGTTTCAGCCCCTCTGATTCAGCCCCTTTGTTTCAGCCCCTCTGTTTCAGCGCCTCTGTTTCAGCCCCTCTGTTTCTCACCCTCTGTTTCAGCCCCTCTGTTTCACGGCCTCTGTTTCAGCCCCTCTGTTTCTCGCCCTCTGTTTCAGCCCCTCTGATTCAGTCCCTCTGTTTCAGCCCCTCTGTTTCAGCCCCTCTGTTTCTCGCCCTCTGTTTCAGCACCTCTGTTTCTCGCCCTCTGTTTCAGCCCCTCTGATGCAGCCCCTCTGTTTCTCGCCCTCTGTTTCAGCCCCTCTGTTTCTCCCCTCTGTTCCAGACCCTCTGTTTCAGCCCCTCTGTTTCTCACCCTCTGTTTCAGCCCCTCTGTTTCTCGCCCTCTGTTTCAGCCCCTCTGTTTCTCGCCCTCTGTTTCAGCCCTTCTGTTTCAGCCCCTCTGTTTCAGCCCCTCTGTTTCAGCCCCTCTGATTCTCGCCCTCTGTTTCAGCCCCTCTGTTTCTCGCCCTCTGTTTCAGCCCCTCTGTTTCTCGCCCTCTGTTTCAGCCCCTCTGTTTCAGCCCCTCTGTTTCAGTCCCTCTGTTTCTCGCCCTCTGTTTCTGGCCCTCTGTTTCAGCCCCTCTGTTTCTCCCCCTCTGTTTCAGCCCCTCTGTTTCTCGCCCTCTGTTTCAGCTCCTCTGATTCAGCCCCTCTGTTTCAGCCCCTCTGATTCAGCCCCTCTAATTCAGCCCCTCTGTTTCTCGCCATCTGTTTCAGCCCCTCTGTTTCAGCCCCTCTGTTTCAGCCCCTCTGTTTCGCACCCTCTGTTTCAGCCCCTCTGATTCAGCCCCTCTGATTCAGCCCCTCTGATTCAGCCCCTCTGATTCAGCCCCTCTGTTTCCCGCCCCTCTGTTTCAGCCCCTCTGTTTCTCGCCCTCTGTTTCAGCCCCTCTGTTTCTCGCTCTCTGTTTCAGCCCCTCTGTTTCAGACTCTCTGTTTCAGCCTCTCTGTTTCAGCCCCTCTGTTTCTCGCCCTCTGTTTCAGCCCATCTGTTTCTCGCCCTCTGTTTCAGCCCCTCTGATTACGCTCCTCTGTTTCAGCCCCTCTGTTTCTCTCCCACTGTTCCAGCCCCTCTGTTTCAGCCCCTCTGTTTCAGCCCCTCTGTTTCAGCCCCTCTGTTTCAGCCCCTCTGTTTCTCGCCCTCTGTTTCAGCCCCTCTGCTTTTCGCCCTCTTTTTCAGCCCCTCTGTTTCAGCCCAGCTGTTTCAGCCACTCTGTTTCTCGCGCTCTGTTTCAGCCCCTCTGTTTCTCACCCTGTTTTTCAGCACCTCTGATTCAGCCCCTCTGTTTCTCGCCCTCTGTTTCAGCCCCTCTGATTCAGCCCCTCTGTTTCTCGCCCTCTGTTTCAGCCCCTCTGTTTCTCGTCCTCTGTTTCAGCCCCTCTATTTCTCGCCCTCTGTTTCAGCCCCTCTGTTTCAGCCCCTCTGTTTCAGCCCCTCTGTTTCTCGCCCTCTGTTTCAGCCCCTATGTTTATCGCCCTCTGTTTCAGCCCCTCTGTTTCAGCCCCTCAGTTTCTGCCCCTCCGTTTCTCGCCCTCTGTTTCAGCCCCTCTGATTCAGCCCCTCTGTTTCAGCCCCTCTGATTCAGCCCCTTTGTTTCAGCCCCTCTGTTTCAGCCCCTCTGTTTCAGCCCCTCTGTTTCTCGCCCTCTGTTTCAGCCCCTCTGTTTCAGCCCCTCTGTTTCTCGCCCTCTGTTTCAGCCCCTCTATTTCTCGCCCTCTGTTTCAGCCCCTCTGTTTCAGCCCCTCTGTTTCTCACCCTCTGTTTCAGCCCCTCTGTTTCTCGCCCTCTGTTTCAGCCCCTCTGTTTCTCGCCCTCTGTTTCTGCCCCTCTGATTTAGCCCCTCTGTTTCAGCCCCTCTGTTTCTCGCCCTCTGTTTCAGCCCCTCTGTTTCGCGCTCTCTGTTTCAGCTCCTCTGTTTCAGCCACTCTGTTTCTCGCCCTCTGTTTCTGCCCTTCTGTTTCTCGCCCTCTGTTTCAGACCCGCTGATTCAGCCCCTCTGTTTCAGCCCCTCTGTTTCAGCCCCTCTGTTTCAGCCCCTCTGTTTCAGCCCCTCTGTTTCTCGCCCTCTGTTTCAGCCCCTCTGTTTCTCGCCCTCAGTTTCTGTCCCTCTGTTTCTCGCCCTCTGTTTCAGACCCTCTGTTTCTCGCCCTCCGTTTCAGACCCTCTGTTTCTCGCTTTCTTTTTCAGCCCCTCTCATTCAGCCCCTCTGTTTCAGCCCCACTGATTCAGCCCCTCTGTTTCAGCCCCTCTGTTTCAGCCCCTCAGTTTCAGTCCCTCTGTTTCATCCCCTCTGTTTCTCGCCCTCTGTTTCTCACCCTCTGTTTCTCGCCTTCTGTTTCAGCCCCTCTGATTCAGCCCCTTTGTTTCAGCCCCTCTGTTTCAGCGCCTCTGTTTCAGCCCCTCTGTTTCTCACCCTCTGTTTCAGCCCCTCTGTTTCACGGCCTCTGTTTCAGCCCCTCTGTTTCTCGCCCTCTGTTTCAGCCCCTCTGATTCAGTCCCTCTGTTTCAGCCCCTCTGTTTCAGCCCCTCTGTTTCTCGCCCTCTGTTTCAGCACCTCTGTTTCTCGCCCTCTGTTTCAGCCCCTCTGATGCAGCCCCTCTGTTTCTCGCCCTCTGTTTCAGCCCCTCTGTTTCTCCCCTCTGTTCCAGACCCTCTGTTTCAGCCCCTCTGTTTCTCACCCTCTGTTTCAGCCCCTCTGTTTCTCGCCCTCTGTTTCAGCCCCTCTGTTTCTCGCCCTCTGTTTCAGCCCTTCTGTTTCAGCCCCTCTGTTTCAGCCCCTCTGTTTCAGCCCCTCTGATTCTCGCCCTCTGTTTCAGCCCCTCTGTTTCTCGCCCTCTGTTTCAGCCCCTCTGTTTCTCGCCCTCTGTTTCAGCCCCTCTGTTTCAGCCCCTCTGTTTCAGTCCCTCTGTTTCTCGCCCTCTGTTTCTGGCCCTCTGTTTCAGCCCCTCTGTTTCTCCCCCTCTGTTTCAGCCCCTCTGTTTCTCGCCCTCTGTTTCAGCTCCTCTGATTCAGCCCCTCTGTTTCAGCCCCTCTGATTCAGCCCCTCTAATTCAGCCCCTCTGTTTCTCGCCATCTGTTTCAGCCCCTCTGTTTCAGCCCCTCTGTTTCAGCCCCTCTGTTTCGCACCCTCTGTTTCAGCCCCTCTGATTCAGCCCCTCTGATTCAGCCCCTCTGATTCAGCCCCTCTGATTCAGCCCCTCTGTTTCCCGCCCCTCTGTTTCAGCCCCTCTGTTTCTCGCCCTCTGTTTCAGCCCCTCTGTTTCTCGCTCTCTGTTTCAGCCCCTCTGTTTCAGACTCTCTGTTTCAGCCTCTCTGTTTCAGCCCCTCTGTTTCTCGCCCTCTGTTTCAGCCCATCTGTTTCTCGCCCTCTGTTTCAGCCCCTCTGATTACGCTCCTCTGTTTCAGCCCCTCTGTTTCTCTCCCACTGTTCCAGCCCCTCTGTTTCAGCCCCTCTGTTTCAGCCCCTCTGTTTCAGCCCCTCTGTTTCAGCCCCTCTGTTTCTCGCCCTCTGTTTCAGCCCCTCTGCTTTTCGCCCTCTTTTTCAGCCCCTCTGTTTCAGCCCAGCTGTTTCAGCCACTCTGTTTCTCGCGCTCTGTTTCAGCCCCTCTGTTTCTCACCCTGTTTTTCAGCACCTCTGATTCAGCCCCTCTGTTTCTCACCCTCTGTTTCAGCCACTCTGTTTCTCGTCCTCTTTTTCAGCCCCTCAGTTTCTCGCCCTCTGTTTCAGCCCCTCTGTTTCTCGCCCACTGTTTCAGCCCCACTGTTTCAGCCCCTCTGTTTCAGCCCCTCTGTTTCAGCCCCTCTGTTTCGAGCCCTCTGTTTCAGCCCCTCTGTTTCTCGCCCTCTGTTTCAGCCCCTCTGTTACAGCCCCTCTGTTTCTCGCCCTCTGTTTCAGCCCCTCAGTTTCTCGCCCTCTGTTTCAGCCCCGCTGATTCAGCCCCACTGTTTCAGCCCCTCTGAATTAGCCCCTCTGATTCAGCCCCTTTGTTTCAGCCCCTCTGTTTCAGCGCCTCTGTTTCAGCCCCTCTGTTTCTCACCCTCTGTTTCAGCCCCTCTGTTTCACGGCCTCTGTTTCAGCCCCTCTGTTTCTCGCCCTCTGTTTCAGCCCCTCTGATTCACTCCCTCTGTTTCAGCCCCACTGTTTCAGCCCCTCTGTTTCTCGCCCTCTGTTTCAGCACCTCTGTTTCTCGCCCTCTGTTTCAGCCCCTCTGATGCAGCCCCTCTGTTTCTCGTCCTCTGTTTCAGCCCCTCTGTTTCTCCCCTCTGTTCCAGACCCTCTGTTTCAGCCCCTCTGTTTCTCACCCTCTGTTTCAGCCCCTCTGTTTCTCGTCCTCTGTTTCAGCCCCTCTGTTTCTCGCCCTCTGTTTCAGCCCTTCTGTTTCAGCCCCTCTGTTTCAGCCCCTCTGTTTCAGTCCCTCTGATTCTCGCCCTCTGTTTCAGCCCCTCTGTTTCTCGCCCTCTGTTTCAGCCCCTCTGTTTCTCGCCCTCTGTTTCAGCCCCTCTGTTTCAGCCCCTCTGTTTCAGTCCCTCTGTTTCTCGCCCTCTGTTTCTGGCCATCTGTTTCAGCCCCTCTGTTTCTCCCCCTCTGTTTCAGCCCCTCTGTTTCTCGCCCTCTGTTTCAGCCCCTCTGTTTCAGCCCCTCTGTTTCAGCCCCTCTGTTTCCGCCCCTCTGTTTCACGCCCTCTGTTTCAGCCCCTCTGTTTCTCGCCCTCTGTTTCAGCCCCTTTGTTTCTCGCCCTCTGTTTCAGCCTCGCTGTTTCTCGCCCCCTGTTTCAGCCCCTCTGTTTCAGCCCCTCTGTTTCAGCCCCTCTGTTTCAGCCACTCTGTTTCTCGCGCTCTGTATCAGCCCCTCTGATTCAGCCCCTCTGTTTCAGCCCCTCTGAATCAGCCCCTCTGATTCAGCCCCTCTGTTTCAGCCCCTCTGTTTCAGCCCCTCTGTTTCTCGCCCTCTGTTTCAGCCCCTCTGATTCAGCCCCTCTGTTTCTAGCCCTCTGTTTCAGCCCCTCTGTTTCTCGCCCTCTGTTTCAGCCCCTCTGTTTCAGCCCCTCTGTTTCTCGCCCTCTGTTTCTGCCCCTCTGTTTCTCGCCCCCTGTTTCAGCCCCTCTGTTTCTCGCCCTCTGTTTCAGCCCCTCTGATTCAGCCCCTCTGTTTCAGCCCCTCTGAATCTGCCCCTCTGATTCAGCCCCTCTGTTTCAGCCCCTCTGTTTCAGCCCCTCTGTTTCTCGCCCTCTGTTTCAGCCCCTCTATTTCAGCCCCTCTGTTTCAGCCCCTCTGTTTCTCGCCCTCTGTTTCAGCCCCTCTGATTCAGCCCCTCTGTTTCTCGCCCTCTGTTTCAGCCCCTCTGTTTCTCGTCCTCTGTTTCAGCCCCTCTATTTCTCGCCCTCTGTTTCAGCCCCTCTGTTTCAGCCCCTCTGTTTCAGCCCCTCTGTTTCTCGCCCTCTGTTTCAGCCCCTATGTTTATCGCCCTCTGTTTCAGCCCCTCTGTTTCAGCCCCTCTGTTCCAGCCCCTCTGTTTCTCGCCCTCTGTTTCAGCCCCTCTGATTCAGCCCCTCTGTTTCAGCCCCTCTGATTCAGCCCCTCTGTTTCAGCCCCTCTGTTTCAGCCCCTCTGTTTCAGCCCCTCTGTTTCTCGCCCTCAGTTTCAGCCCCTCTGTTTCAGCCCCTCTGTTTCAGCCCCTCTATTTCTCGCCCTCTGTTTCAGCCCCTCTGTTTCAGCCCCTCTGTTTCTCACCCTCTGTTTCAGCCCCTCTGTTTCTCGCCCTCTGTTTCAGCCCCTCTGTTTCTCGCCCTCTGTTTCTGCCCCTCTGATTTAGCCCCTCTGTTTCAGACCCTCTGTTTCTCGCCCTCTGTTTCAGCCCCTCTGTTTCGCGCTCTCTGTTTCAGCTCCTCTGTTTCAGCCACTCTGTTTCTCGCCCTCTGTTTCTGCCCTTCTGTTTCACGCCCTCTGTTTCAGACCCGCTGATTCAGCCCCTCTGTTTCAGCCACTCTGTTTCAGCCCCTCTGTTTCAGCCCCTCTGTTTCAGCCCCTCTGTTTCTCGCCCTCTGTTTCAGCCCCTCTGTTTTTCGCCCTCTTTTTCAGCCCCTCTGTTTCAGCCCATCTGTTTCAGCCACTCTGTTTCTCGCCCTCTGTTTCAGCCCCTCTGTTTCTCACCCTCTGTTTCAGCCCCTCTGATTCAGCCCCTCTGTTTCTCGCCCTCTGTTTCAGCCTCTCTGTTTCTCGCCCTCTGTTTCAGCCCCTCTGTTTCAGCCCAACTGTTTCAGCCCCTCTGTTTCAGCCCCTCTGTTTCAGCCCCTCTGTTTCTAGCCCTCTGTTTCAGCCCCTCTGTTTCTCGCCGTCTGTTTCAGCCCCTCTGTTACAGACACTCTGTTTCTCGCCTTCTGTTTCTGCACCACTGTTTCTCGCACTCTGTTTCAGCACCTCAGTTTCTCATCCTCTGTTTCAGCCCCGCTGATTCAGCCCCTCTGTTTCAGCCCCTCTGAATCAGCCCCTCTGATTCAGCCCCTCTGTTTCAGCCCCTCTGTTTCTCGCCCTCTGTTTCAGCCCCTCTGTTTTTCGCCCTCTTTTTCAGCCCCTCTGTTTCAGCCCATCTGTTTCAGCCACTCTGTTTCTCGCCCTCTGTTTCAGCCCCTCTGTTTCTCACCCTCTGTTTCAGCCCCTCTGATTCAGCCCCTCTGTTTCTCGCCCTCTGTTTCAGCCTCTCTGTTTCTCGCCCTCTGTTTCAGCCCCTCTGTTTCAGCCCAACTGTTTCAGCCCCTCTGTTTCAGCCCCTCTGTTTCAGCCCCTCTGTTTCTAGCCCTCTGTTTCAGCCCCTCTGTTTCTCGCCGTCTGTTTCAGCCCCTCTGTTACAGACACTCTGTTTCTCGCCTTCTGTTTCTGCACCACTGTTTCTCGCACTCTGTTTCAGCACCTCAGTTTCTCATCCTCTGTTTCAGCCCCGCTGATTCAGCCCCTCTGTTTCAGCCCCTCTGAATCAGCCCCTCTGATTCAGCCCCTCTGTTTCAGCCCCTCTGTTTCAGCCCCTCTGTTTCAGCCTCTCTGTTTCTCGCCCTCTGTTTCAGCCCCTCTGTTTCTCGCCTTCTGTTTACCCCCTCTGTTTCTCGCCCTCCGTTTCAGCCCCTCTGATTCAGCCCCTCTGTTTCATCTCCTCTGATTCAGCCCCTCTGATTTAGCCCCTCTGATTCAGCCCCTCTGTTTCTCGCCCTCTGTTTCAGCCCCTCTGATTCAGCCACTCTGTTTGAGCCCCTCTGTTTCTCACCCACTGTTCCAGCCCCTCTGTTTCAGCCCCTCTGTTTCAGCCACTCTGTATCTCGCCCTCTGTTTCAGCCCCTCTGTTTTTCGCCCTCTTTTTCAGCCCCTCTGTTTCAGCCAATCTGTTTCAGCCACTCTGTTTCTCGCCCTCTGTTTCAGCCCCTCTGTTTCTCAAGCTCTGTTTCAGCCCCTCTGATTCAGCCCCTCTGTTTCTCGCCCTCTGTTTCAGCCTCTCTGTTTCTCGCCCTCTGTTTCAGCCCATCTGTTTCTTGCCCTCTGTTTCAGCCCCACTGTTTCAGCCCCTCTGTTTCAGCCCCTCTGTTTCAGCCCCTCTGTTTCTAGCCCTCTGTTTCAGCCACTCTGTTTCTCGCCGTCTGTTTCAGCCCCTCTGTTACAGCCCCTCTGTTTCTCGCCTTCTGTTTCTGCACCACTGTTTCTCGCCCTCTGTTTCAGCCCCGCTGATTCAGCCCCTCTGTTTCAGCCCCTCTGAATCAGCCCCTCTGTTTCAGCCCCTCTGTTTCTCGCCCTCTGTTTCAGCCCCTCTGTTTCTCGCCCTCTGTTTCAGCCCCTCTGATTCAGCCCCTCTGTTTCAGCCCCTCTGAATCAGCCCCTCTGATTCAGCCCCTCTGTTTCAGCTCCTCTGTTTCAGCCCCTCTGTTTCTCGCCCTCTGTTTCAGCCCCTCTGTTCCAGCCCCTCTGTTTCTCGCCCTCTGTTTCAGCCCCTCTGATTCAGCCCCTCTGTTTCAGCCACTCTGAATCAGCCCCTCTGATTCAGCGCCTCTGTTTCTCGCCCTCTGTTTCAGCCTCTCTGTTTCTCGCCCTCTGTTTCAGCCCCTCTGTTTCAGCCCTCTGTTTCTCGCCCTCTGTTTCTGCCCCTCTGTTTCTCGTCCTCTGTTTCAGCCCCTCTGTTTCTCGCGCTCTGTATCAGCCCCTCTGATTCAGCCCCTCTGTTTCAGCCCCTCTGAATCAGCCCCTCTGATTCAGCCCCTCTGTTTCAGCCCCTCTGTTTCAGCCCCTCTGTTTCTCGCCCTCTGTTTCAGCCCCTCTGATTCAGCCCCTCTGTTTCTAGCCCTCTGTTTCAGCCCCTCTGTTTCTCGCCCTCTGTTTCAGCCCCTCTGTTTCAGCCCCTCTGTTTCTCGCCCTCTGTTTCTGCCCCTCTGTTTCTCGCCCCCTGTTTCAGCCCCTCTGTTTATCGCCCTCTGTTTCAGCCCCTCTGATTCAGCCCCTCTGTTTCAGCCCCTCTGAATCAGCCCCTCTGATTCAGCCCCTCTGTTTCAGCCCCTCTGTTTCAGCCCCTCTGTTTCTCGCCCTCTGTTTCAGCCCCTCTATTTCAGCCCCTCTGTTTCAGCCCCTCTGTTTCTCGCCCTCTGTTTCAGCCCCTCTGATTCAGCCCCTCTGTTTCTCGCCCTCTGTTTCAGCCCCTCTGTTTCTCGTCCTCTGTTTCAGCCCCTCTATTTCTCGCCCTCTGTTTCAGCCCCTCTGTTTCAGCCCCTCTGTTTCAGCCCCTCTGTTTCTCGCCCTCTGTTTCAGCCCCTATGTTTATCGCCCTCTGTTTCAGCCCCTCTGTTTCAGCCCCTCTGTTCCAGCCCCTCTGTTTCTCGCCCTCTGTTTCAGCCCCTCTGATTCAGCCCCTCTGTTTCAGCCCCTCTGATTCAGCCCCTCTGTTTCAGCCCCTCTGTTTCAGCCCCTCTGTTTCAGCCCCTCTGTTTCTCGCCCTCTGTTTCAGCCCCTCTGTTTCAGCCCCTCTGTTTCTCGCCCTCTGTTTCAGCCCCTCTATTTCTCGCCCTCTGTTTCAGCCCCTCTGTTTCAGCCCCTCTGTTTCTCACCCTCTGTTTCAGCCCCTCTGTTTCTCGCCCTCTGTTTCAGCCCCTCTGTTTCTCGCCCTCTGTTTCTGCCCCTCTGATTTAGCCCCTCTGTTTCAGCCCCTCTGTTTCTCGCCCTCTGTTTCAGCCCCTCTGTTTCGCGCTCTCTGTTTCAGCTCCTCTGTTTCAGCCACTCTGTTTCTCGCCCTCTGTTTCTGCCCTTCTGTTTCTCGCCCTCTGTTTCAGACCCGCTGATTCAGCCCCTCTGTTTCAGCCCCTCTGTTTCAGCCCCTCTGTTTTTGCCCCTCTGTTTCAGCCCCTCTGTTTCTCGCCCTCTGTTTCAGCCCCTCTGTTTCTCGCCCTCAGTTTCTGTCCCTCTGTTTCTCGCCCTCTGTTTCAGACCCTCTGTTTCTCGCCCTCCGTTTCAGACCCTCTGTTTCTCGCCTTCTGTTTCAGCCCCTCTCATTCAGCCCCTCTGTTTCAGCCCCACTGATTCAGCCCCTCTGTTTCAGCCCCTCTGTTTCAGCCCCTCAGTTTCAGTCCCTCTGTTTCATCCCCTCTGTTTCTCGCCCTCTGTTTCTCACCCTCTGTTTCTCGCCTTCTGTTTCAGCCCCTCTGATTCAGCCCCTTTGTTTCAGCCCCTCTGTTTCAGCGCCTCTGTTTCAGCCCCTCTGTTTCTCACCCTCTGTTTCAGCCCCTCTGTTTCACGGCCTCTGTTTCAGCCCCTCTGTTTCTCGCCCTCTGTTTCAGCCCCTCTGATTCAGTCCCTCTGTTTCAGCCCCTCTGTTTCAGCCCCTCTGTTTCTCGCCCTCTGTTTCAGCACCTCTGTTTCTCGCCCTCTGTTTCAGCCCCTCTGATGCAGCCCCTCTGTTTCTCGCCCTCTGTTTCAGCCCCTCTGTTTCTCCCCTCTGTTCCAGACCCTCTGTTTCAGCCCCTCTGTTTCTCACCCTCTGTTTCAGCCCCTCTGTTTCTCGCCCTCTGTTTCAGCCCCTCTGTTTCTCGCCCTCTGTTTCAGCCCTTCTGTTTCAGCCCCTCTGTTTCAGCCCCTCTGTTTCAGCCCCTCTGATTCTCGCCCTCTGTTTCAGCCCCTCTGTTTCTCGCCCTCTGTTTCAGCCCCTCTGTTTCTCGCCCTCTGTTTCAGCCCCTCTGTTTCAGCCCCTCTGTTTCAGTCCCTCTGTTTCTCGCCCTCTGTTTCTGGCCCTCTGTTTCAGCCCCTCTGTTTCTCCCCCTCTGTTTCAGCCCCTCTGTTTCTCGCCCTCTGTTTCAGCTCCTCTGATTCAGCCCCTCTGTTTCAGCCCCTCTGATTCAGCCCCTCTAATTCAGCCCCTCTGTTTCTCGCCATCTGTTTCAGCCCCTCTGTTTCAGCCCCTCTGTTTCAGCCCCTCTGTTTCGCACCCTCTGTTTCAGCCCCTCTGATTCAGCCCCTCTGATTCAGCCCCTCTGATTCAGCCCCTCTGATTCAGCCCCTCTGTTTCCCGCCCCTCTGTTTCAGCCCCTCTGTTTCTCGCCCTCTGTTTCAGCCCCTCTGTTTCTCGCTCTCTGTTTCAGCCCCTCTGTTTCAGACTCTCTGTTTCAGCCTCTCTGTTTCAGCCCCTCTGTTTCTCGCCCTCTGTTTCAGCCCATCTGTTTCTCGCCCTCTGTTTCAGCCCCTCTGATTACGCTCCTCTGTTTCAGCCCCTCTGTTTCTCTCCCACTGTTCCAGCCCCTCTGTTTCAGCCCCTCTGTTTCAGCCCCTCTGTTTCAGCCCCTCTGTTTCAGCCCCTCTGTTTCTCGCCCTCTGTTTCAGCCCCTCTGCTTTTCGCCCTCTTTTTCAGCCCCTCTGTTTCAGCCCAGCTGTTTCAGCCACTCTGTTTCTCGCGCTCTGTTTCAGCCCCTCTGTTTCTCACCCTGTTTTTCAGCACCTCTGATTCAGCCCCTCTGTTTCTCACCCTCTGTTTCAGCCACTCTGTTTCTCGTCCTCTTTTTCAGCCCCTCAGTTTCTCGCCCTCTGTTTCAGCCCCTCTGTTTCTCGCCCACTGTTTCAGCCCCACTGTTTCAGCCCCTCTGTTTCAGCCCCTCTGTTTCAGCCCCTCTGTTTCGAGCCCTCTGTTTCAGCCCCTCTGTTTCTCGCCCTCTGTTTCAGCCCCTCTGTTACAGCCCCTCTGTTTCTCGCCCTCTGTTTCAGCCCCTCAGTTTCTCGCCCTCTGTTTCAGCCCCGCTGATTCAGCCCCACTGTTTCAGCCCCTCTGAATTAGCCCCTCTGATTCAGCCCCTTTGTTTCAGCCCCTCTGTTTCAGCGCCTCTGTTTCAGCCCCTCTGTTTCTCACCCTCTGTTTCAGCCCCTCTGTTTCACGGCCTCTGTTTCAGCCCCTCTGTTTCTCGCCCTCTGTTTCAGCCCCTCTGATTCACTCCCTCTGTTTCAGCCCCACTGTTTCAGCCCCTCTGTTTCTCGCCCTCTGTTTCAGCACCTCTGTTTCTCGCCCTCTGTTTCAGCCCCTCTGATGCAGCCCCTCTGTTTCTCGTCCTCTGTTTCAGCCCCTCTGTTTCTCCCCTCTGTTCCAGACCCTCTGTTTCAGCCCCTCTGTTTCTCACCCTCTGTTTCAGCCCCTCTGTTTCTCGCCCTCTGTTTCAGCCCCTCTGTTTCTCGCCCTCTGTTTCAGCCCTTCTGTTTCAGCCCCTCTGTTTCAGCCCCTCTGTTTCAGTCCCTCTGATTCTCGCCCTCTGTTTCAGCCCCTCTGTTTCTCGCCCTCTGTTTCAGCCCCTCTGTTTCTCGCCCTCTGTTTCAGCCCCTCTGTTTCAGCCCCTCTGTTTCAGTCCCTCTGTTTCTCGCCCTCTGTTTCTGGCCATCTGTTTCAGCCCCTCTGTTTCTCCCCCTCTGTTTCAGCCCCTCTGTTTCTCGCCCTCTGTTTCAGCCCCTCTGTTTCAGCCCCTCTGTTTCAGCCCCTCTGTTTCCGCCCCTCTGTTTCACGCCCTCTGTTTCAGCCCCTCTGTTTCTCGCCCTCTGTTTCAGCCCCTTTGTTTCTCGCCCTCTGTTTCAGCCTCGCTGTTTCTCGCCCCCTGTTTCAGCCCCTCTGTTTCAGCCCCTCTGTTTCAGCCCCTCTGTTTCAGCCACTCTGTTTCTCGCCCTCTGTTTCAGCCCCACTGTTTCTCGCCCTCTGTTTCAGCCCCTCTGTTTCTCGCCCTCTGTTTCAGCCCCTCTGATTCAGCCCCTCTTTTTCTGCCCCTCTGTTTCAGCCCCTCTGTTTCAGCCCCTCTGTTTCTCGCCCTCTGTTTCAGCCCCTCTGTTTCTCGCCCTCTGTTTCAGGCTCTCTGTTTCAGCCCGTCTGTTTCAGCCCCTCTGTTTCAGCCCCTCTGTTTCTCGCCCTCTGTTTCTCGCCCGCTATTTCAGTCCGTTTGTTTCTCGCCCTCTGTTTCAGCCCCTCTGTTTCTCGCCCTCTGTTTCAGCCCCTCTGTTTCTCGCCTTCTGTTTACCCCCTCTGTTTCTCGCCCTCCGTTTCAGCCCCTCTGATTCAGCCCCTCTGTTTCAGCTCCTCTGATTCAGCCCCTCTGATTTAGCCCCTCTGATTCAGCCCCTCTGTTTCTCGCCCTCTGTTTCAGCCCCTCTGTTTCAGCCCCTCTGTTTCAGCCCCTCTGTTTCAGCCCCTCTGTTTCAGCCCCTCTGATTCAGCCCCACTCATTCAGCCCCTCTGATTCAGCCCCTCTGTTTCCCGCCCCTCTGTTTCAGCCCCTCTGTTTCACGCCCTCTGTTTCAGCCCCTCTGTTTCAGCCCCTCTGTTTCTCGCCCTCTGTTTCAGCCCCTCTGTTTCTCGCCCTCTGATTCAGCTAATCTGATTCAGCCCCTCTGTTTCAGCCTCTCTGATTCAGCCCCTCTGATTCAGCCCCTCTGATTCAGCCCCTCTGCTTCTCGCCATCTGTTTCAGCCCCTCTGTTTCAGCCCCTCTGTTTCAGCCCCTCTGTTTCCCGCCCCTCTGTTTCAGCCCCTCTGTTTCACGCCCTCTGTTTCAGCCCCTCTGTTTCAGCCCCACTGTTTCTCGCCCTCTGTTTCAGCCCCTGTGTTTCTCGCCCTCTGATTCAGCTAATCTGATTCAGCCCCTCTGTTTCAGCCTCTCTGATTCAGCCCCTCTGATTCAGCCCCTCTGATTCAGCCCCTCTGCTTCTCGCCATCTGTTTCAGCCCCTCTGTTTCAGCCCCTCTGTTTCAGCCCCTCTGTTTCGCACCCTCTGTTTCAGCCCCTCTGATTCAGCCCCTCTGATTCAGCTCCTCTGATTCAGCCCCTCTGTTTCCCGCCCCTCTGTTTCAGCCCCTCTGTTTCTCGCCCTCTGTTTCAGCCCCTCTGTTTCTTGCCCTCTGTTTCAGCCCCTCTGTTTCAGCCCCTCTGTTTCAGCCCCTCTGTTTCTGGCCCTCGGTTTCAGCCCCTCTGTTTCTCGCCCTCTGTTTCAGCCCCTCTGATTCAGTAACTCTGTTTCAGCCCCTCTGTTTCTCACCCACTGTTCCAGCCCCTCTGTTTCAGCCCCTCTGTTTCAGCCACTCTGTTTCAGCCCCTCTGTTTAAGCCCCTCTGTTTCAGCCCCTCTGTTTCTCGCCCTCTGTTTCAGCCCCTCTGTTTTTCGCCCTCTTTTTCAGCCCCTCTGTTTCAGCCCATCTGTTTCAGCCACTCTGTTTCTCGCCCTCTGTTTCAGCCCCTCTGTTTCTCACCCTCTGTTTCAGCCCCTCTGATTCAGCCCCTCTGTTTCTCGCCCTCTGTTTCAGCCTCTCTGTTTCTCGCCCTCTGTTTCAGCCCCTCTGTTTCAGCCCAACTGTTTCAGCCCCTCTGTTTCAGCCCCTCTGTTTCAGCCCCTCTGTTTCTAGCCCTCTGTTTCAGCCCCTCTGTTTCTCGCCGTCTGTTTCAGCCCCTCGTTACAGACACTCTGTTTCTCGCCTTCTGTTTCTGCACCACTGTTTCTCGCACTCTGTTTCAGCACCTCAGTTTCTCATCCTCTGTTTCAGCCCCGCTGATTCAGCCCCTCTGTTTCAGCCCCTCTGAATCAGCCCCTCTGATTCAGCCCCTCTGTTTCAGCCCCTCTGTTTCAGCCCCTCTGTTTCAGCCTCTCTGTTTCTCGCCCTCTGTTTCAGCCCCTCTGTTTCTCGCCTTCTGTTTACCCCCTCTGTTTCTCGCCCTCCGTTTCAGCCCCTCTGATTCAGCCCCTCTGTTTCAGCTCCTCTGATTCAGCCCCTCTGATTTAGCCCCTCTGATTCAGCCCCTCTGTTACTCGCCCTCTGTTTCAGCCCCTCTGATTCAGCCACTCTGTTTGAGCCCCTCTGTTTCTCACCCACTGTTCCAGCCCCTCTGTTTCAGCCCCTCTGTTTCAGCCACTCTGTTTCTCGCCCTCTGTTTCAGCCCCTCTGTTTTTCGCCCTCTTTTTCAGCCCCTCTGTTTCAGCCAATCTGTTTCAGCCACTCTGTTTCTCGCCCTCTGTTTCAGCCCCTCTGTTTCTCAAGCTCTGTTTCAGCCCCTCTGATTCAGCCCCTCTGTTTCTCGCCCTCTGTTTCAGCCTCTCTGTTTCTCGCCCTCTGTTTCAGCCCATCTGTTTCTTGCCCTCTGTTTCAGCCCCACTGTTTCAGCCCCTCTGTTTCAGCCCCTCTGTTTCAGCCCCTCTGTTTCTAGCCCTCTGTTTCAGCCGCTCTGTTTCTCGCCGTCTGTTTCAGCCCCTCTGTTACAGCCCCTCTGTTTCTCGCCTTCTGTTTCTGCACCACTGTTTCTCGCCCTCTGTTTCAGCCCCGCTGATTCAGCCCCTCTGTTTCAGCTCCTCTGAATCAGCCCCTCTGTTTCAGCCCCTCTGTTTCTCGCCCTCTGTTTCAGCCCCTCTGTTTCTCGCCCTCTGTTTCAGCCCCTCTGATTCAGCCCCTCTGTTTCAGCCCCTCTGAATCAGCCCCTCTGATTCAGCCCCTCTGTTTCAGCTCCTCTGTTTCAGCCCCTCTGTTTCTCGCCCTCTGTTTCAGCCCCTCTGATTCAGCCCCTCTGTTTCAGCCACTCTGAATCAGCCCCTCTGATTCAGCCCCTCTGTTTCTCGCCCTCTGTTTCAGCCTCTCTGTTTCTCGCCCTCTGTTTCAGCCCCTCTGTTTCAGCCCTCTGTTTCTCGCCCTCTGTTTCTGCCCCTCTGTTTCTCGTCCTCTGTTTCAGCCCCTCTGTTTCTCGCGCTCTGTATCAGCCCCTCTGATTCAGCCCCTCTGTTTCAGCCCCTCTGAATCAGCCCCTCTGATTCAGCCCCTCTGTTTCAGCCCCTCTGTTTCAGCCCCTCTGTTTCTCGCCCTCTGTTTCAGCCCCTCTGATTCAGCCCCTCTGTTTCTAGCCCTCTGTTTCAGCCCCTCTGTTTCTCGCCCTCTGTTTCTGCCCCTCTGTTTCTCGCCCCCTGTTTCAGCCCCTCTGTTTCTCGCCCTCTGTTTCAGCCCCTCTGATTCAGCCCCTCTGTTTCAGCCCCTCTGAATCAGCCCCTCTGATTCAGCCCCTCTGTTTCAGCCCCTCTGTTTCAGCCCCTCTGTTTCTCGCCCTCTGTTTCAGCCCCTCTATTTCAGCCCCTCTGTTTCAGCCCCTCTGTTTCTCGCCCTCTGTTTCAGCCCCTCTGATTCAGCCCCTCTGTTTCTCGCCCTCTGTTTCAGCCCCTCTGTTTCTCGTCCTCTGTTTCAGCCCCTCTATTTCTCGCCCTCTGTTTCAGCCCCTCTGTTTCAGCCCCTCTGTTTCAGCCTCTCTGTTTCTCGCCCTCTGTTTCAGCCCCTATGTTTATCGCCCTCTGATTCAGCCCCTCTGTTTCAGCCCCTCTGTTCCAGCCCCTCTGTTTCTCGCCCTCTGTTTCAGCCCCTCTGATTCAGCCCCTCTGTTTCAGCCCCTCTGATTCAGCCCCTCTGTTTCAGCCCCTCTGTTTCAGCCCCTCTGTTTCAGCCCCTCTGTTTCTCGCCCTCTGTTTCAGCCCCTCTGTTTCAGCCCCTCTGTTTCTCGCCCTCTGTTTCAGCCCCTCTATTTCTCGCCCTCTGTTTCAGCCCCTCTGTTTCAGCCCCTCTGTTTCTCACCCTCTGTTTCAGCCCCTCTGTTTCTCGCCCTCTGTTTCAGCCCCTCTGTTTCTCGCCCTCTGTTTCTGCCCGTCTGATTTAGCCCCTCTGCTTCAGCCCCTCTGTTTCTCGCCCTCTGTTTCAGCCCCTCTGTTTCGCGCTCTCTGTTTCAGCTCCTCTGTTTCAGCCACTCTGTTTCTCGCCCTCTGTTTCTGCCCTTCTGTTTCTCGCCCTCTGTTTCAGACCCGCTGATTCAGCCCCTCTGTTTCAGCCACTCTGTTTCAGCCCCTCTGTTTCAGCCCCTCTGTTTCAGCCCCTCTGTTTCTCGCCCTCTGTTTCAGCCCCTCTGTTTTTCGCCCTCTTTTTCAGCCCCTCTGTTTCAGCCCATCTGTTTCAGCCACTCTGTTTCTCGCCCTCTGTTTCAGCCCCTCTGTTTCTCACCCTCTGTTTCAGCCCCTCTGATTCAGCCCCTCTGTTTCTCGCCCTCTGTTTCAGCCTCTCTGTTTCTCGCCCTCTGTTTCAGCCCCTCTGTTTCAGCCCAACTGTTTCAGCCCCTCTGTTTCAGCCCCTCTGTTTCAGCCCCTCTGTTTCTAGCCCTCTGTTTCAGCCCCTCTGTTTCTCGCCGTCTGTTTCAGCCCCTCTGTTACAGACACACTGTTTCTCGCCTTCTGTTTCTGCACCACTGTTTCTCGCACTCTGTTTCAGCACCTCAGTTTCTCATCCTCTGTTTCAGCCCCGCTGATTCAGCCCCTCTGTTTCAGCCACTCTGAATCAGCCCCTCTGATTCAGCCCCTCTGTTTCAGCCCCTCTGTTTCAGCCCCTCTGTTTCAGCCTCTCTGTTTCTCGCCCTCTGTTTCAGCCCCTCTGTTTCTCGCCTTCTGTTTACCCCCTCTGTTTCTCGCCCTCCGTTTCAGCCCCTCTGATTCAGCCCCTCTGTTTCAGCTCCTCTGATTCAGCCCCTCTGATTTAGCCCCTCTGATTCAGCCCCTCTGTTTCTCGCCCTCTGTTTCAGCCCCTCTGATTCAGCCACTCTGTTTGAGCCCCTCTGTTTCTCACCCACTGTTCCAGCCCCTCTGTTTCAGCCCCTCTGTTTCAGCCACTCTGTTTCTCGCCCTCTGTTTCAGCCCCTCTGTTTTTCGCCCTCTTTTTCAGCCCCTCTGTTTCAGCCAATCTGTTTCAGCCACTCTGTTTCTCGCCCTCTGTTTCAGCCCCTCTGTTTCTCAAGCTCTGTTTCAGCCCCTCTGATTCAGCCCCTCTGTTTCTCGCCCTCTGTTTCAGCCTCTCTGTTTCTCGTCCTCTGTTTCAGCCCATCTGTTTCTTGCCCTCTGTTTCAGCCCCACTGTTTCAGCCCCTCTGTTTCAGCCCCTCTGTTTCAGCCCCTCTGTTTCTAGCCCTCTGTTTCAGCCGCTCTGTTTCTCGCCGTCTGTTTCAGCCCCTCTGTTACAGCCCCTCTGTTTCTCGCCTTCTGTTTCTGCACCACTGTTTCTCGCCCTCTGTTTCAGCCCCGCTGATTCAGCCCCTCTGTTTCAGCCCCTCTGATTCAGCCCCTCTGTTTCAGCCCCTCTGTTTCTCGCCCTCTGTTTCAGCCCCTCTGTTTCAGCCCCTCTGTTTCTCGCCCTCTGTTTCAGCCCCTCTGTTCCAGCCCCTCTGTTTCTCGCCCTCTGTTTCAGCCCCTCTGATTCAGCCCCTCTGTTTCAGCCACACTGAATCAGCCCCTCTGATTCAGCCCCTCTGTTTCTCGCCCTCTGTTTCAGCCTCTCTGTTTCTCGCCCTCTGTTTCAGCCCCTCTGTTTCAGCCCTCTGTTTCTCGCCCTCTGTTTCTGCCCCTCTGTTTCTCGTCCTCTGTTTCAGCCCCTCTGTTTCTCGCGCTCTGTATCAGCCCCTCTGATTCAGCCCCTCTGTTTCAGCCCCTCTGAATCAGCCCCTCTGATTCAGCCCCTCTGTTTCAGCCCCTCTGTTTCAGCCCCTCTGTTTCTCGCCCTCTGTTTCAGCCCCTCTGATTCAGCCCCTCTGTTTCTAGCCCTCTGTTTCAGCCCCTCTGTTTCTCGCCCTCTGTTTCAGCCCCTCTGTTTCAGCCCCTCTGTTTCTCGCCCTCTGTTTCTGCCCCTCTGTTTCTCGCCCCCTGTTTCAGCCCCTCTGTTTCTCGCCCTCTGTTTCAGCCCCTCTGATTCAGCCCCTCTGTTTCAGCCCCTCTGAATCAGCCCCTCTGATTCAGCCCCTCTGTTTCAGCCCCTCTGTTTCAGCCCCTCTGTTTCTCGCCCTCTGTTTCAGCCCCTCTATTTCAGCCCCTCTGTTTCAGCCCCTCTGTTTCTCGCCCTCTGTTTCAGCCCCTCTGATTCAGCCCCTCTGTTTCTCGCCCTCTGTTTCAGCCCCTCTGTTTCTCGTCCTCTGTTTCAGCCCCTCTATTTCTCGCCCTCTGTTTCAGCCCCTCTGTTTCAGCCCCTCTGTTTCAGCCCCTCTGTTTCTCGCCCTCTGTTTCAGCCCCTATGTTTATCGCCCTCTGTTTCAGCCCCTCTGTTTCAGCCCCTCTGTTCCAGCCCCTCTGTTTCTCGCCCTCTGTTTCAGCCCCTCTGATTCAGCCCCTCTGTTTCAGCCCCTCTGATTCAGCCCCTCTGTTTCAGCCCCTCTGTTTCAGCCCCTCTGTTTCAGCCCCTCTGTTTCTCGCCCTCTGTTTCAGCCCCTCTGTTTCAGCCCCTCTGTTTCTCGCCCTCTGTTTCAGCCCCTCTATTTCTCGCCCTCTGTTTCAGCCCCTCTGTTTCAGCCCCTCTGTTTCTCACCCTCTGTTTCAGCCCCTCTGTTTCTCGCCCTCTGTTTCAGCCCCTCTGTTTCTCGCCCTCTGTTTCTGCCCCTCTGATTTAGCCCCTCTGTTTCAGCCCCTCTGTTTCTCGCCCTCTGTTTCAGCCCCTCTGTTTCGCGCTCTCTGTTTCAGCTCCTCTGTTTCAGCCACTCTGTTTCTCGCCCTCTGTTTCTGCCCTTCTGTTTCTCGCCCTCTGTTTCAGACCCGCTGATTCAGCCCCTCTGTTTCAGCCCCTCTGTTTCAGCCCCTCTGTTTCAGCCCCTCTGTTTCAGCCCCTCTGTTTCTCGCCCTCTGTTTCAGCCCCTCTGTTTCTCGCCCTCAGTTTCTGTCCCTCTGTTTCTCGCCCTCTGTTTCAGACCCTCTGTTTCTCGCCCTCCGTTTCAGACCCTCTGTTTCTCGCCTTCTGTTTCAGCCCCTCTCATTCAGCCCCTCTGTTTCAGCCCCACTGATTCAGCCCCTCTGTTTCAGCCCCTCTGTTTCAGCCCCTCAGTTTCAGTCCCTCTGTTTCATCCCCTCTGTTTCTCGCCCTCTGTTTCTCACCCTCTGTTTCTCGCCTTCTGTTTCAGCCCCTCTGATTCAGCCCCTTTGTTTCAGCCCCTCTGTTTCAGCGCCTCTGTTTCAGCCCCTCTGTTTCTCACCCTCTGTTTCAGCCCCTCTGTTTCACGGCCTCTGTTTCAGCCCCTCTGTTTCTCGCCCTCTGTTTCAGCCCCTCTGATTCAGTCCCTCTGTTTCAGCCCCTCTGTTTCAGCCCCTCTGTTTCTCGCCCTCTGTTTCAGCACCTCTGTTTCTCGCCCTCTGTTTCAGCCCCTCTGATGCAGCCCCTCTGTTTCTCGCCCTCTGTTTCAGCCCCTCTGTTTCTCCCCTCTGTTCCAGACCCTCTGTTTCAGCCCCTCTGTTTCTCACCCTCTGTTTCAGCCCCTCTGTTTCTCGCCCTCTGTTTCAGCCCCTCTGTTTCTCGCCCTCTGTTTCAGCCCTTCTGCTTCAGCCCCTCTGTTTCAGCCCCTCTGTTTCAGCCCCTCTGATTCTCGCCCTCTGTTTCAGCCCCTCTGTTTCTCGCCCTCTGTTTCAGCCCCTCTGTTTCTCGCCCTCTGTTTCAGCCCCTCTGTTTCAGCCCCTCTGTTTCAGTCCCTCTGTTTCTCGCCCTCTGTTTCTGGCCCTCTGTTTCAGCCCCTCTGTTTCTCCCCCTCTGTTTCAGCCCCTCTGTTTCTCGCCCTCTGTTTCAGCTCCTCTGATTCAGCCCCTCTGTTTCAGCCCCTCTGATTCAGCCCCTCTAATTCAGCCCCTCTGTTTCTCGCCATCTGTTTCAGCCCCTCTGTTTCAGCCCCTCTGTTTCAGCCCCTCTGTTTCGCACCCTCTGTTTCAGCCCCTCTGATTCAGCCCCTCTGATTCAGCCCCTCTGATTCAGCCCCTCTGATTCAGCCCCTCTGTTTCCCGCCCCTCTGTTTCAGCCCCTCTGTTTCTCGCCCTCTGTTTCAGCCCCTCTGTTTCTCGCTCTCTGTTTCAGCCCCTCTGTTTCAGACTCTCTGTTTCAGCCTCTCTGTTTCAGCCCCTCTGTTTCTCGCCCTCTGTTTCAGCCCATCTGTTTCTCGCCCTCTGTTTCAGCCCCTCTGATTACGCTCCTCTGTTTCAGCCCCTCTGTTTCTCTCCCACTGTTCCAGCCCCTCTGTTTCAGCCCCTCTGTTTCAGCCCCTCTGTTTCAGCCCCTCTGTTTCAGCCCCTCTGTTTCTCGCCCTCTGTTTCAGCCCCTCTGCTTTTCGCCCTCTTTTTCAGCCCCTCTGTTTCAGCCCAGCTGTTTCAGCCACTCTGTTTCTCGCGCTCTGTTTCAGCCCCTCTGTTTCTCACCCTGTTTTTCAGCACCTCTGATTCAGCCCCTCTGTTTCTCACCCTCTGTTTCAGCCACTCTGTTTCTCGTCCTCTTTTTCAGCCCCTCAGTTTCTCGCCCTCTGTTTCAGCCCCTCTGTTTCTCGCCCACTGTTTCAGCCCCACTGTTTCAGCCCCTCTGTTTCAGCCCCTCTGTTTCAGCCCCTCTGTTTCGAGCCCTCTGTTTCAGCCCCTCTGTTTCTCGCCCTCTGTTTCAGCCCCTCTGTTACAGCCCCTCTGTTTCTCGCCCTCTGTTTCAGCCCCTCAGTTTCTCGCCCTCTGTTTCAGCCCCGCTGATTCAGCCCCACTGTTTCAGCCCCTCTGAATTAGCCCCTCTGATTCAGCCCCTTTGTTTCAGCCCCTCTGTTTCAGCGCCTCTGTTTCAGCCCCTCTGTTTCTCACCCTCTGTTTCAGCCCCTCTGTTTCACGGCCTCTGTTTCAGCCCCTCTGTTTCTCGCCCTCTGTTTCAGCCCCTCTGATTCAGTCCCTCTGTTTCAGCCCCACTGTTTCAGCCCCTCTGTTTCTCGCCCTCTGTTTCAGCACCTCTGTTTCTCGCCCTCTGTTTCAGCCCCTCTGATGCAGCCCCTCTGTTTCTCGCCCTCTGTTTCAGCCCCTCTGTTTCTCCCCTCTGTTCCAGACCCTCTGTTTCAGCCCCTCTGTTTCTCACCCTCTGTTTCAGCCCCTCTGTTTCTCGCCCTCTGTTTCAGCCCCTCTGTTTCTCGCCCTCTGTTTCAGCCCTTCTGTTTCAGCCCCTCTGTTTCAGCCCCTCTGTTTCAGTCCCTCTGATTCTCGCCCTCTGTTTCAGCCCCTCTGTTTCTCGCCCTCTGTTTCAGCCCCTCTGTTTCTCGCCCTCTGTTTCAGCCCCTCTGTTTCAGCCCCTCTGTTTCAGTCCCTCTGTTTCTCGCCCTCTGTTTCTGGCCATCTGTTTCAGCCCCTCTGTTTCTCCCCCTCTGTTTCAGCCCCTCTGTTTCTCGCCCTCTGTTTCAGCCCCTCTGTTTCAGCCCCTCTGTTTCAGCCCCTCTGTTTCCGCCCCTCTGTTTCACGCCCTCTGTTTCAGCCCCTCTGTTTCTCGCCCTCTGTTTCAGCCCCTTTGTTTCTCGCCCTCTGTTTCAGCCTCGCTGTTTCTCGCCCCCTGTTTCAGCCCCTCTGTTTCAGCCCCTCTGTTTCAGCCCCTCTGTTTCAGCCACTCTGTTTCTCGCCCTCTGTTTCAGCCCCACTGTTTCTCGCCCTCTGTTTCAGCCCCTCTGTTTCTCGCCCTCTGTTTCAGCCCCTCTGATTCAGCCCCTCTGTTTCTCGCCCTCTGTTTCAGCCCCTCTGTTTCTCGCCCTCTGTTTCAGGCTCTCTGTTTCAGCCCGTCTGTTTCAGCCCCTCTGTTTCAGCCCCTCTGTTTCTCGCCCTCTGTTTCTCGCCCTCTGTTTCTCGCCCGCTGTTTCAGTCCGTTTGTTTCTCGCCCTCTGTTTCAGCCCCTCTGTTTCTCGCCCTCTGTTTCAGCCCCTCTGTTTCAGCCCCTCTGTTTCAGCCCCTCTGTTTCTCGCCCTCAGTTTCAGCCCCTCTGTTTCAGCCCCTCTGACTCAGCCCCTCTGTTTCTCGCCCTCTGTTTCAGCCCCTCTGTTTCAGCCCCTCTGACTCAGCCCCTCTGTTTCTCGCCCTCTGTTTCTCGCCCTCTGTTTCTCGCCCTCTGTTTCAGCCCCTCTGTTTCTCGCCCTCTGTTTCAGCCCCTCTGTTTCTCGCCATCTGTTTCAGCCCCTCTGTTTCAGCCCCTCTGTTTCCGCCCCTCTGTTTCTCCCCCTCTCTTCCAGCCCCTCTGTTTCAGCCCCTCTGTTTCTGCCACTCTGTTTCAGCCCTTCTGTTTTAGCCCCTCTGTTTCAGCCCCTCTTTTTCTCGGCCTCTGTTTCAGCCCCTGTATTTTTCGCCCTCTTTTTCAGCCCCTCTGTTTCAGCCCGTCTGTTTTCAGCCACTCTGTTTCTCGCCCTCTGTTTCAGCCCCTCTGTTTCTCACCCTCTGTTTCAGCCCCTCTGATTCAGCCCCTCTGTTTCTCGCTCTCTGTTTCAGCCCCTCTGTTTCTCACCCTCTGTTTCAGCCCCTCTTTTTCTCGCCCTCTGTTTCAGCCCCTCTGTTTCTCGCCCTCTGTTTCAGCCCCACTGTTTCACCCCCTCTGTTTCAGCCCCTCTGTTTCAGCCCCTCTGTTTCAGCCCCTCTGTTTCTCGCCCTCTATTTCAGCCCCTCTGTTTCTCGCCCTCTGTTTCAGCCTTTCTGTTTCAGCCCCTCTGTTTCTCGCCCTCTGTTTCTGCCCCTCTGTCTCTCGCCCTCTGTTTCTCGCTCTCTGTTTCAGCCCCTTTGTTTCAGCCCCTCTGTTTCTCGCCCTCTGTTTCTGCCCCTCTTTTTCTCGCCCTCTGTTTCAGCCCCTCTGTTTCTCGCCTTCTATTTCAGCCCCTCTGATTCAGCCCCTCTGTTTCAGCCCCTCTGATTCAGCCCCTCTGTTTCAGCCCCTCTGTTTCAGCCCATCAGTTTCAGCCCCTCTGTATCATCCCCTCAGTTTCAGCCCCTCTGTTTCAGCCCCTCTGTTTCTCGCCCTCAGTTTCTGCCCCTCCGTTTCTCGCCCTCTGTTTCAGCCCCTCTGTTTCTCGCCCTCTGTTTCAGGCCCGCTGATTCAGCCCCTCTGTTTCAGCCCCTCTGAATCAGCCCCTCTGATTCAGCCCCTCTGTTTCAGCCCCTCTGTTTCAGCCCCTCTGTTTCAGCCTCTCTGTTTCTCGCCCTCTGTTTCAGCCCCTCTGTTTCTCGCCTTCTGTTTACCCCCTCTGTTTCTCGCCCTCCGTTTCAGCCCCTCTGATTCAGCCCCTCTGTTTCAGCTCCTCTGATTCAGCCCCTCTGATTTAGCCCCTCTGATTCAGCCCCTCTGTTTCTCGCCCTCTGTTTCAGCCTTTCTGTTTCAGCCCCTCTGTTTCTCGCCCTCTGTTTCTGCCCCTCTGTCTCTCGCCCTCTGTTTCAGTCCCTCTGTTTCTCGCTCTCTGTTTCAGCCCCTTTGTTTCAGCCCCTCTGTTTCTCGCCCTCTGTTTCTGCCCCTCTTTTTCTCGCCCTCTGTTTCAGCCCCTCTGTTTCTCGCATTCTATTTCAGCCCCTCTGATTCAGCCCCTCTGTTTCAGCCCCTCTGATTCAGCCCCTCTGTTTCAGCCCCTCTGTTTCAGCCCATCAGTTTCAGCCCGTCTGTATCATCCCCTCAGTTTCAGCCCCTCTGTTTCAGCCCCTCTGTTTCTCGCCCTCAGTTTCTGCACCTCCGTTTCTCACCCTCTGTTTCAGCCCCTCTGTTTCTCGCCCTCTGTTTCAGGCCCGCTGATTCAGCCCCTCTGTTTCAGCCCCTCTGAATCAGCCCCTCTGATTCAGCCCCTCTGTTTCAGCCCCTCTGTTTCAGCCCCTCTGTTTCTCGCCCTCTGTTTCAGCCCCTCTGTTTCTCGCCCTCTGATTCAGCTAATCTGATACAGCCCCTCTGTTTCAGCCTCTCTGATTCAGCCCCTCTGATTCAGCCCCTCTGATTCAGCCCCTCTGCTTCTCGCCATCTGTTTCAGCCCCTCTGTTACAGACCCTCTGTTTCTCGCCTTCTGTTTCTGCACCACTGTTTCTCGCACTCCGTTTCAGCACCTCAGTTTCTCATCCTCTGTTTCAGCCCCGCTGATTCAGCCCCTCTGTTTCAGCCCCTCTGAATCAGCCCCTCTGATTCAGCCCCTCTGTTTCAGCCCCTCTGTTTCAGCCCCTCTGTTTCAGCCTCTCTGTTTCTCGCCCTCTGTTTCAGCCCCTCTGTTTCTCGCCTTCTGTTTACCCCCTCTGTTTCTCGCCCTCCGTTTCAGCCCCTCTGATTCAGCCCCTCTGTTTCAGCACCTCTGATTCAGCCCCTCTGATTTAGCCCCTCTGATTCAGCCCCTCTGTTTCTCGCCCTCTGTTTCAGCCCCTCTGTTTCAGCCCCTCTGTTTCAGCCCCTCTGTTTCTCACCCTCTGTTTCAGCCCCTCTGATTCAGCCCCACTCATACAGCCCCTCTGATTCAGCCCCTCTGTTTCCCGCCCCTCTGTTTCAGCCCCTCTGTTTCACGCCCTCTGTTTCAGCCCCTCTGTTTCAGCCCCTCTGTTTCTCGCCCTCTGTTTCAGCCCCTCTGTTTCTCGCCCTCTGATTCAGCTAATCTGATTCAGCCCCTCTGTTTCAGCCTCTCTGATTCAGCCCCTCTGATTCAGCCCCTCTGATTCAGCCCCTCTGCTTCTCGCCATCTGTTTCAGCCCCTCTGTTTCAGCCCCTCTGTTTCAGCCCCTCTGTTTCGCACCCTCTGTTTCAGCCCCTCTGATTCAGCCCCTCTGATTCAGCTCCTCTGATTCAGCCCCTCTGTTTCCCGCCCCTCTGTTTCAGCCCCTCTGTTTCTCGCCCTCTGTTTCAGCCCCTCTGTTTCTCGCCCTCTGTTTCAGCCCCTCTGTTTCTAGCCCTCTGTTTCAGCCCCTCTGTTTCTCGCCGTCTGTTTCAGCCCCTCTGTTACAGACACTCTGTTTCTCGCCTTCTGTTTCTGCACCACTGTTTCTCGCACTCTGTTTCAGCACCTCAGTTTCTCATCCTCTGTTTCAGCCCCGCTGATTCAGCCCCTCTGTTTCAGCCCCTCTGTTTCAGCCCCTCTGTTTCAGCCTCTCTGTTTCTCGCCCTCTGTTTCAGCCCCTCTGTTTCTCGCCTTCTGTTTACCCCCTCTGTTTCTCGCCCTCCGTTTCAGCCCCTCTGATTCAGCCCCTCTGTTTCAGCTCCTCTGATTCAGCCCCTCTGATTTAGCCCCTCTGATTCAGCCCCTCTGTTTCTCGCCCTCTGTTTCAGCCCCTCTGTTTCAGCCCCTCTGTTTCAGCCCCTCTGTTTCTCACCCTCTGTTTCAGCCCCTCTGATTCAGCCCCACTCATTCAGCCCCTCTGATTCAGCCCCTCTGTTTCCCGCCCCTCTGTTTCAGCCCCTCTGTTTCACGCCCTCTGTTTCAGCCCCTCTGTTTCAGCCCCTCTGTTTCAGCCCCTCTGTTTCTCGCCCTCTGTTTCAGCCCCACTGTTTCTCGCCCACTGTTTCAGCCCCTCTGTTTCTCGCACTCTGTTTCAGCCCATCTGATTCAACCCCTCTGATTCAGCCCCTCTGATTCAGCCCCTCTGTTTCAGCCCCTCTGTTTCAGCCCCTCTGTTTCTCGCCCTCTGTTTCAGCCCCTCTGTTTCTCGCCCTCTGTTTCAGCCCCTCTGATTAGCCCCTCTGTTTCAGCCCCTCTGTTTCTCCGCCTCTGTTCCAGCCCCTCTTTTTCAGCCAGTCTGTTTCAGCCACTCTATTTCAGCCCCTCTGTTTCAGCCCCTCTGTTTCAGCCCCTCTGTTTCTCGCACTCTGTTTCAGCCCCTCTGTTTTTTGCCCTCTTTTTCAGCCCCTCTGTTTCAGCCCCTCTGTTTCAGTCACTCTGTTTCTCACCATCTGTTTCAGCCCCTCTGTTTCTCACCCTCTGTTTCAGCCCCTCTGATTCAGCCCCACTGTTTCTAGCCCTCTGTTTCAGCCCCTCTGTTTCTCGCCCTCTGTTTCAGCCCCTCTGTTTCTCCGCCTCTTTTTCAGCCCCTCTGTTTCTCGCCCTCTGTTTCAGCCCCACTGTTTCAGCCCCTATGTTTCAGCCCCTCTGATTCAGCCCCTTTGTTTCAGCCCCTCTGTTTCTCGCCCTCTGTTTCAGCCCCTCTGTTTCTCGCCCTCTGTTTCTGCCCCTCTGTTTCTCGCCCTCTGTTTCAGCCCCGCTGATTCAGCCCCTCTGTTTCAGCCCCTCTGTTTCAGCCCCTCTGTTTCTCGCCCTCTGTTTCTGCCCCTCTGTTTCTCGCCCTCTGTTTCAGCCCCTCTGAATCAGCCCCTCTGATTCAGCCCCTCTGTTTCAGCCCCTCTGTTTCAGCCCCTCTGTTTCAGCCTCTCTGTTTCTCGCCCTCTGTTTCAGCCCCTCTGTTTCTCGCCTTCTGTTTACCCCCTCTGTTTCTCGCCCTCTGTTTCAGCCCCTCTGATTCAGCCTCTCTGTTTCAGCTCCTCTGATTCAGCCCCTCTGATTTAGCCCCTCTGATTCAGCCACTCTGTTTCTCGCCCTCTGTTTCAGCCCCTCTGTTTCTCACCCTCTGTTTCAGCCCCTCTGATTAGCCCCACTCATTCAGCCCCTCTGATTCAGCCCCTCTGTTTCCCGCCCCTCTGTTTCAGCCACTCTGTTTCACGCCCTCTGTTTCAGCCCCTCTGTTTCAGCCCCTCTGTTTCAGCCCCTCTGTTTCAGCCCCTCTGTTTCTCGCCCTCTGTTTCAGCCCCTCTGTTTCTCGCCCACTGTTTCAGCCCCTCTGTTTCTCGCACTCTGTTTCAGCCCATCTGATTCAACCCCTCTGATTCAGCCCCTCTGATTCAGCCCCTCTGTTTCAGCCCCTCTGTTTCAGCCCCTCTGTTTCTCGCCCTCTGTTTCAGCCCCTCTGTTTCTCGCCCTCTGTTTCAGCCCCTCTGATTCAGCCCCTCTGTTTCAGCCCCTCTGTTTCTCCCCCTCTGTTCCAGCCCCTCTTTTTCAGGCCGTCTGTTTCAGCCACTCTATTTCAGCTCCTCTGTTTCAGCCCCTCTGTTTCAGCCCCTCTGTTTCTCGCACTCTGTTTCAGCCCCTGTTTTTCGCCCTCTTTTTCAGCCCCTCTGTTTCAGCCCCTCTGTTTCTCACCCTCTGTTTCAGCCCCTCTGATTCAGCCCCACTGTTTCTCGCCCTCTGCTTCAGCCCCTCTGTTTCTCGCCCTCTGTTTCAGCCCCTCTGTTTCTCGCCCTCTGTTTCAGCCCCACTGTTTCAGCCCCTCTGTTTCAGCCCCTCTGATTCAGCCCCTCTGTTTCAGCCCATCTGTTTCTCGCCCTCTGTTTCAGCCCGTCTGTTTCCCGCCCTCTGTTTCAGCCCCTCTGTTTCTCGCCCGCTGTTTCTGCCCCTCTGTTTCTCGCCCTCTGTTTCAGCCCCTCTGTTTCTCGCCCTTTGTTTCCGCCCCACTGATTCAGCTCCTCTGTTTCAGCCCCTCTGAATCAGCCCCTCTGATTTAGCACCTCTGATTCAGCCCCTCTGTTTCTCGCCCTCTGTTTCAGCCCCTCTGTTTCAGCCACTCTGTTGCAGCCCCTCTGTTTCTCACCCGCTGTTTCAGCCCCTCTGATTCAGCCCCTCTGATTCAGCCCCACTCATTCAGCCCCTCTGTTTCAGCCTCTCTGTTTCTCGCCCTCTGTTTCAGCCCCTCTGTTTCTCGCCCTCTGTTTCAGCCCCTCTGTTTCAGCCCCTCTGTTTCAGACCCTCTGTTTCTCGCCCTCTGTTTCTCGCCCACTGTTTCAGCCCCTCTGTTTCTCGCCCTCTGTTTCAGCCCCTCTGTTTCTCGACCTCTGTTTCAGCCCCTCGGTTTCAGCCCCTCTGTTTCTCGCCCTCTGTTTCATCCCCTCTGTTTCTCGCCCTCTGTTTCAGCCTCTCTGTTTCTCGCCCTATGTTTCAGCCCCTCTGTTTCAGCCCCTCTGTTTCAGCCCCTCTGTTTCAGGCCCTCTGTTTCTCGCCCTCTGTTTCAGCCCCTCTGTTTCTCGCCCTCTGGTTCAGCCCCTCTGCTTATCGCCCTCTGTATCAGCCCCTCTGTTTCTCGCCCTCTGTTTCAGACCCTCTGTTTCAGCCCCTCTGATTCAGCTCCTCTGATTCAGCCCCTCTGTTTCTCGCCCTCTGTTTCAGCCACTCTGTTTCAGCCCTTCTTTTTCAGCCACTCTGTTTCAGCCCCTCGGTTTTTCGCCCTCTGTTTCAGCTCCTCTGTTTCTCGCCCTCTGTTTCAGCCCCACTGTTTCAGCCCCTCTGTTTCTCGCCCTCTGTTTCAGCCCCTCTGTTTCTCGCCCTCTGATTCTGCCCCTCTGATTTAGCACCTCTGTTTCAGCCCCTCTGTTTCAGCCCCTCTGTTTCAGCCCCTATATTTCTCGCCCTCTATTTCAGCCCCTCTGTTTCGCGCTCTCTGTTTCAGCCGCTCTGTTTCAGCCCCTCTGTTTCTCGCCCTCTGTTTCTGCCCCTCTGTTTCTCGTCCTCTGTTTCAGCCCCTCTGTTTCTCGCCCTCTGTTACAGCCCCTCTGATTCAGCCTCTCTGTTTCAGCTCCTCTGAATCAGCCCCTTTGATTCAGCCCCTCTGTTTCAGCCCCTCTGTATCAGCCCCTCTGTTTTTCGCCCTTTGTTTCAGCCCCTCTGTTTCTCACCCTCTGTTTCACCCCCTCTGTTTCTCGCCCTCTGTTTCAGCCCCTCTGATTCAGCCCCTCTGTTTCTCACCCTCTGTTTCAGCCCCTCTGTTTCTCACCCTCTGTTTCAGCCCCTCTGTTTCTCGCCCTCTGTTTCAGCCCCTCTGTTTCAGCCCCTCTGTTTCAGCCCCTCTATTTCTCGCCATCTGTTTCAGCCCAACTGTTTCAGCCCCTCTGTTTCTCGCCCTCTGTTTCAGCGCCTATATTTCTCGCCCTCTGTTTCAGCACCTCTATTTCTCGCCCACTGTTTCAGCCTCTCTGTTTCTCGCACTCTGTTTCAGCCCCTCTATTTCTCGCCCTCTGTTTCAGCCTCGCTGTTTCTCGCCCCCTGTTTCAGCCCCTCTGTTTCAGCGCCTCTGTTTCAGCCCCTCTGTTTCAGCCACTCTGTTTCTCGCCCTCTGTTTCAACCCCACTGTTTCTCGCCCTCTGTTTCAGCCCCTCTGTTTCTCGCCCTCTGTTTCAGCCACTCTGATTCAGCCCCTCTATTTCAGCCTTTCTGTTTCAGCCCCTCTGTTTCAGCCCCTCTGTTTCTCGCCCTCTGTTTCAGCCCCTCTGTTTCTCGCCCTCTGTTTCAGGCTCTCTGTTTCAGCCCCTCTGATTCAGCCCCTCTGATTCAGCCCCACTCATTCAGCCCCTCTGTTTTAGCCTCTCTGTTTCTCGCCCTCTGTTTCAGCCCCTCTGTTTCTCGCCCTCGGTTTCAGCCCCTCTGTTTCAGCCCCTCTGTTTCAGTCCCTCTGTTTCTCGCCCTCTGTTTCTCGCCCACTGTTTCAGCCCCTCTGTTTCTCGCCCTCTGTTTCAGCCCCTCTGTTTCTCGACCTCTTTTTCAGCCCCTCTGTTTCAGCCCCTCTGTTTCTCGCCCTCTGTTTCATCCCCTCTGTTTCTCGCCCTCTGTTTCAGCCTCTCTGTTTCTCGCCCTATGTTTCAGCCCCTCTGTTTCAGCGCCTCTGTTTCAGCCCCTCTGTTTCAGGCCCTCTGTTTCTCGCCCTCTGTTTCAGCCCCTCTGTTTCTCGCCCTCTGGTTCAGCCCCTCTGCTTCTCGGCCTCTGTATCAGCCCCTCTGTTTCTCGCCCTCTGTTTCAGCCCCTCTGTTTCAGCCCCTCTGATTCAGCCCCTCTGATTCAGCCCCTCTGTTTCTCGCCCTCTGTTTCAGCCCCTCTGTTTCAGCCCTTCTTTTTCAGCCACTCTGTTTCAGCCCCTCGGTTTTTCGCCCTCTGTTTCAGCCCCTCTGTTTCTCGCCCTCTGTTTCAGCCCCTCAGTTTCAGCCCCTCTGTTTCTCGCCCTCTGATTCAGCCCCTCTGTTTCTCGCCCTCTGATTCTGCCCCTCTGATTTAGCACCTCTGTTTCAGCCCCTCTGTTTCAGCCCCTCTGTTTCAGCCCCTCTGTTTCTCGCCCTCTATTTCAGACCCTCTGTTTCGCGCTCTCTGTTTCAGCCGCTCTGTTTCAGCCCCTCTGTTTCTCGCCCTCTGTTTCAGCCCCTCTGATTCAGCCCCTCTGTTTCTCGCCCTCTGTTTCAGCCCCTCTGTTTCTCGTCCTCTGTTTCAGCCCCTCTATTTCTCGCCCTCTGTTTCAGCCCCTCTGTTTCAGCCCCTCTGTTTCAGCCCCTCTGTTTCTCGCCCTCTGTTTCAGCCCCTATGTTTATCGCCCTCTGTTTCAGCCCCTCTGTTTCAGCCCCTCTGTTCCAGCCCCTCTGTTTCTCGCCCTCTGTTTCAGCCCCTCTGATTCAGCCCCTCTGTTTCAGCCCCTCTGATTCAGCCCCTCTGTTTCAGCCCCTCTGTTTCAGCCCCTCTGTTTCTCGCCCTCTGTTTCAGCCCCTCTGTTTCAGCCCCTCTGTTTCTCGCCCTCTGTTTCAGCCCCTCTATTTCTCGCCCTCTGTTTCAGCCCCTCTGTTTCAGCCCCTCTGTTTCTCACCCTCTGTTTCAGCCCCTCTGTTTCTCGCCCTCTGTTTCAGCCCCTCTGTTTCTCGCCCTCTGTTTCTGCCCCTCTGATTTAGCCCCTCTGTTTCAGCCCCTCTGTTTCTCGCCCTCTGTTTCAGCCCCTCTGTTTCGCGCTCTCTGTTTCAGCTCCTCTGTTTCAGCCACTCTGTTTCTCGCCCTCTGTTTCTGCCCTTCTGTTTCTCGCCCTCTGTTTCAGACCCGCTGATTCAGCCCCTCTGTTTCAGCCCCTCTGTTTCAGCCCCTCTGTTTCAGCCCCTCTGTTTCAGCCCCTCTGTTTCTCGCCCTCTGTTTCAGCCCCTCTGTTTCTCGCCCTCAGTTTCTGTCCCTCTGTTTCTCGCCCTCTGTTTCAGACCCTCTGTTTCTCGCCCTCCGTTTCAGACCCTCTGTTTCTCGCCTTCTGTTTCAGCCCCTCTCATTCAGCCCCTCTGTTTCAGCCCCACTGATTCAGCCCCTCTGTTTCAGCCCCTCTGTTTCAGCCCCTCAGTTTCAGTCCCTCTGTTTCATCCCCTCTGTTTCTCGCCCTCTGTTTCTCACCCTCTGTTTCTCGCCTTCTGTTTCAGCCCCTCTGATTCAGCCCCTTTGTTTCAGCCCCTCTGTTTCAGCGCCTCTGTTTCAGCCCCTCTGTTTCTCACCCTCTGTTTCAGCCCCTCTGTTTCACGGCCTCTGTTTCAGCCCCTCTGTTTCTCGCCCTCTGTTTCAGCCCCTCTGATTCAGTCCCTCTGTTTCAGCCCCTCTGTTTCAGCCCCTCTGTTTCTCGCCCTCTGTTTCAGCACCTCTGTTTCTCGCCCTCTGTTTCAGCCCCTCTGATGCAGCCCCTCTGTTTCTCGCCCTCTGTTTCAGCCCCTCTGTTTCTCCCCTCTGTTCCAGACCCTCTGTTTCAGCCCCTCTGTTTCTCACCCTCTGTTTCAGCCCCTCTGTTTCTCGCCCTCTGTTTCAGCCCCTCTGTTTCTCGCCCTCTGTTTCAGCCCTTCTGTTTCAGCCCCTCTGTTTCAGCCCCTCTGTTTCAGCCCCTCTGATTCTCGCCCTCTGTTTCAGCCCCTCTGTTTCTCGCCCTCTGTTTCAGCCCCTCTGTTTCTCGCCCTCTGTTTCAGCCCCTCTGTTTCAGCCCCTCTGTTTCAGTCCCTCTGTTTCTCGCCCTCTGTTTCTGGCCCTCTGTTTCAGCCCCTCTGTTTCTCCCCCTCTGTTTCAGCCCCTCTGTTTCTCGCCCTCTGTTTCAGCTCCTCTGATTCAGCCCCTCTGTTTCAGCCCCTCTGATTCAGCCCCTCTAATTCAGCCCCTCTGTTTCTCGCCATCTGTTTCAGCCCCTCTGTTTCAGCCCCTCTGTTTCAGCCCCTCTGTTTCGCACCCTCTGTTTCAGCCCCTCTGATTCAGCCCCTCTGATTCAGCCCCTCTGATTCAGCCCCTCTGATTCAGCCCCTCTGTTTCCCGCCCCTCTGTTTCAGCCCCTCTGTTTCTCGCCCTCTGTTTCAGCCCCTCTGTTTCTCGCTCTCTGTTTCAGCCCCTCTGTTTCAGACTCTCTGTTTCAGCCTCTCTGTTTCAGCCCCTCTGTTTCTCGCCCTCTGTTTCAGCCCATCTGTTTCTCGCCCTCTGTTTCAGCTCCTCTGATTACGCTCCTCTGTTTCAGCCCCTCTGTTTCTCTCCCACTGTTCCAGCCCCTCTGTTTCAGCCCCTCTGTTTCAGCCCCTCTGTTTCAGCCCCTCTGTTTCAGCCCCTCTGTTTCTCGCCCTCTGTTTCAGCCCCTCTGCTTTTCGCCCTCTTTTTCAGCCCCTCTGTTTCAGCCCAGCTGTTTCAGCCACTCTGTTTCTCGCGCTCTGTTTCAGCCCCTCTGTTTCTCACCCTGTTTTTCAGCACCTCTGATTCAGCCCCTCTGTTTCTCACCCTCTGTTTCAGCCACTCTGTTTCTCGTCCTCTTTTTCAGCCCCTCAGTTTCTCGCCCTCTGTTTCAGCCCCTCTGTTTCTCGCCCACTGTTTCAGCCCCACTGTTTCAGCCCCTCTGTTTCAGCCCCTCTGTTTCAGCCCCTCTGTTTCGAGCCCTCTGTTTCAGCCCCTCTGTTTCTCGCCCTCTGTTTCAGCCCCTCTGTTACAGCCCCTCTGTTTCTCGCCCTCTGTTTCAGCCCCTCAGTTTCTCGCCCTCTGTTTCAGCCCCGCTGATTCAGCCCCACTGTTTCAGCCCCTCTGAATTAGCCCCTCTGATTCAGCCCCTTTGTTTCAGCCCCTCTGTTTCAGCGCCTCTGTTTCAGCCCCTCTGTTTCTCACCCTCTGTTTCAGCCCCTCTGTTTCACGGCCTCTGTTTCAGCCCCTCTGTTTCTCGCCCTCTGTTTCAGCCCCTCTGATTCAGTCCCTCTGTTTCAGCCCCACTGTTTCAGCCCCTCTGTTTCTCGCCCTCTGTTTCAGCACCTCTGTTTCTCGCCCTCTGTTTCAGCCCCTCTGATGCAGCCCCTCTGTTTCTCGCCCTCTGTTTCAGCCCCTCTGTTTCTCCCCTCTGTTCCAGACCCTCTGTTTCAGCCCCTCTGTTTCTCACCCTCTGTTTCAGCCCCTCTGTTTCTCGCCCTCTGTTTCAGCCCCTCTGTTTCTCGCCCTCTGTTTCAGCCCTTCTGTTTCAGCCCCTCTGTTTCAGCCCCTCTGTTTCAGTCCCTCTGATTCTCGCCCTCTGTTTCAGCCCCTCTGTTTCTCGCCCTCTGTTTCAGCCCCTCTGTTTCTCGCCCTCTGTTTCAGCCCCTCTGTTTCAGCCCCTCTGTTTCAGTCCCTCTGTTTCTCGCCCTCTGTTTCTGGCCATCTGTTTCAGCCCCTCTGTTTCTCCCCCTCTGTTTCAGCCCCTCTGTTTCTCGCCCTCTGTTTCAGCCCCTCTGTTTCAGCCCCTCTGTTTCAGCCCCTCTGTTTCCGCCCCTCTGTTTCACGCCCTCTGTTTCAGCCCCTCTGTTTCTCGCCCTCTGTTTCAGCCCCTTTGTTTCTCGCCCTCTGTTTCAGCCTCGCTGTTTCTTGCCCCCTGTTTCAGCCCCTCTGTTTCAGCCCCTCTGTTTCAGCCCCTCTGTTTCAGCCACTCTGTTTCTCGCCCTCTGTTTCAGCCCCACTGTTTCTCGCCCTCTGTTTCAGCCCCTCTGTTTCTCGCCCTCTGTTTCAGCCCCTCTGATTCAGCCCCTCTGTTTCTGCCCCACTGTTTCAGCCCCTCTGTTTCAGCCCCTCTGTTTCTCGCCCTCTGTTTCAGCCCCTCTGTTTCTCGCCCTCTGTTTCAGGCTCTCTGTTTCAGCCCGTCTGTTTCAGCCCCTCTGTTTCAGCCCCTCTGTTTCTCGCCCTCTGTTTCTCGCCCGCTGTTTCAGTCCGTTTGTTTCTCGCCCTCTGTTTCAGCCCCTCTGTTTCTCGCCCTCTGTTTCAGCCCCTCTGTTTCAGCCCCTCTGTTTCAGCCCCTCTGTTTCTCGCCCTCAGTTTCAGCCCCTCTGTTTCAGCCCCTCTGACTCAGCCCCTCTGTTTCTCGCCCTCTGTTTCAGCCCCTCTGTTTCAGCCCCTCTGACTCAGCCCCTCTGTTTCTCGCCCTCTGTTTCTCGCCCTCTGTTTCTCGCCCTCTGTTTCAGCCCCTCTGTTTCTCGCCCTCTGTTTCAGCCCCTCTGTTTCTCGCCATCTGTTTCAGCCCCTCTGTTTCAGCCCCTCTGTTTCCGCCCCTCTGTTTCTCCCCCTCTCTTCCAGCCCCTCTGTTTCAGCCCCTCTGTTTCTGCCACTCTGTTTCAGCCCTTCTGTTTTAGCCCCTCTGTTTCAGCCCCTCTTTTTCTCGGCCTCTGTTTCAGCCCCTGTATTTTTCGCCCTCTTTTTCAGCCCCTCTGTTTCAGCCCGTCTGTTTTCAGCCACTCTGTTTCTCGCCCTCTGTTTCAGCCCCTCTGTTTCTCACCCTCTGTTTCAGCCCCTCTGATTCAGCCCCTCTGTTTCTCGCTCTCTGTTTCAGCCCCTCTGTTTCTCACCCTCTGTTTCAGCCCCTCTTTTTCTCGCCCTCTGTTTCAGCCCCTCTGTTTCTCGCCCTCTGTTTCAGCCCCACTGTTTCACCCCCTCTGTTTCAGCCCCTCTGTTTCAGCCCCTCTGTTTCAGCCCCTCTGTTTCTCGCCCTCTATTTCAGCCCCTCTGTTTCTCGCCCTCTGTTTCAGCCTTTCTGTTTCAGCCCCTCTGTTTCTCGCCCTCTGTTTCTGCCCCTCTGTCTCTCGCCCTCTGTTTCTCGCTCTCTGTTTCAGCCCCTTTGTTTCAGCCCCTCTGTTTCTCGCCCTCTGTTTCTGCCCCTCTTTTTCTCGCCCTCTGTTTCAGCCCCTCTGTTTCTCGCCTTCTATTTCAGCCCCTCTGATTCAGCCCCTCTGTTTCAGCCCCTCTGATTCAGCCCCTCTGTTTCAGCCCCTCTGTTTCAGCCCATCAGTTTCAGCCCCTCTGTATCATCCCCTCAGTTTCAGCCCCTCTGTTTCAGCCCCTCTGTTTCTCGCCCTCAGTTTCTGCCCCTCCGTTTCTCGCCCTCTGTTTCAGCCCCTCTGTTTCTCGCCCTCTGTTTCAGGCCCGCTGATTCAGCCCCTCTGTTTCAGCCCCTCTGAATCAGCCCCTCTGATTCAGCCCCTCTGTTTCAGCCCCTCTGTTTCAGCCCCTCTGTTTCAGCCTCTCTGTTTCTCGCCCTCTGTTTCAGCCCCTCTGTTTCTCGCCTTCTGTTTACCCCCTCTGTTTCTCGCCCTCCGTTTCAGCCCCTCTGATTCAGCCCCTCTGTTTCAGCTCCTCTGATTCAGCCCCTCTGATTTAGCCCCTCTGATTCAGCCCCTCTGTTTCTCGCCCTCTGTTTCAGCCTTTCTGTTTCAGCCCCTCTGTTTCTCGCCCTCTGTTTCTGCCCCTCTGTCTCTCGCCCTCTGTTTCAGTCCCTCTGTTTCTCGCTCTCTGTTTCAGCCCCTTTGTTTCAGCCCCTCTGTTTCTCGCCCTCTGTTTCTGCCCCTCTTTTTCTCGCCCTCTGTTTCAGCCCCTCTGTTTCTCGCATTCTATTTCAGCCCCTCTGATTCAGCCCCTCTGTTTCAGCCCCTCTGATTCAGCCCCTCTGTTTCAGCCCCTCTGTTTCAGCCCATCAGTTTCAGCCCGTCTGTATCATCCCCTCAGTTTCAGCCCCTCTGTTTCAGCCCCTCTGTTTCTCGCCCTCAGTTTCTGCACCTCCGTTTCTCACCCTCTGTTTCAGCCCCTCTGTTTCTCGCCCTCTGTTTCAGGCCCGCTGATTCAGCCCCTCTGTTTCAGCCCCTCTGAATCAGCCCCTCTGATTCAGCCCCTCTGTTTCAGCCCCTCTGTTTCAGCCCCTCTGTTTCTCGCCCTCTGTTTCAGCCCCTCTGTTTCTCGCCCTCTGATTCAGCTAATCTGATACAGCCCCTCTGTTTCAGCCTCTCTGATTCAGCCCCTCTGATTCAGCCCCTCTGATTCAGCCCCTCTGCTTCTCGCCATCTGTTTCAGCCCCTCTGTTACAGACCCTCTGTTTCTCGCCTTCTGTTTCTGCACCACTGTTTCTCGCACTCCGTTTCAGCACCTCAGTTTCTCATCCTCTGTTTCAGCCCCGCTGATTCAGCCCCTCTGTTTCAGCCCCTCTGAATCAGCCCCTCTGATTCAGCCCCTCTGTTTCAGCCCCTCTGTTTCAGCCCCTCTGTTTCAGCCTCTCTGTTTCTCGCCCTCTGTTTCAGCCCCTCTGTTTCTCGCCTTCTGTTTACCCCCTCTGTTTCTCGCCCTCCGTTTCAGCCCCTCTGATTCAGCCCCTCTGTTTCAGCACCTCTGATTCAGCCCCTCTGATTTAGCCCCTCTGATTCAGCCCCTCTGTTTCTCGCCCTCTGTTTCAGCCCCTCTGTTTCAGCCCCTCTGTTTCAGCCCCTCTGTTTCTCACCCTCTGTTTCAGCCCCTCTGATTCAGCCCCACTCATACAGCCCCTCTGATTCAGCCCCTCTGTTTCCCGCCCCTCTGTTTCAGCCCCTCTGTTTCACGCCCTCTGTTTCAGCCCCTCTGTTTCAGCCCCTCTGTTTCTCGCCCTCTGTTTCAGCCCCTCTGTTTCTCGCCCTCTGATTCAGCTAATCTGATTCAGCCCCTCTGTTTCAGCCTCTCTGATTCAGCCCCTCTGATTCAGCCCCTCTGATTCAGCCCCTCTGCTTCTCGCCATCTGTTTCAGCCCCTCTGTTTCAGCCCCTCTGTTTCAGCCCCTCTGTTTCGCACCCTCTGTTTCAGCCCCTCTGATTCAGCCCCTCTGATTCAGCTCCTCTGATTCAGCCCCTCTGTTTCCCGCCCCTCTGTTTCAGCCCCTCTGTTTCTCGCCCTCTGTTTCAGCCCCTCTGTTTCTCGCCCTCTGTTTCAGCCCCTCTGTTTCTAGCCCTCTGTTTCAGCCCCTCTGTTTCTCGCCGTCTGTTTCAGCCCCTCTGTTACAGACACTCTGTTTCTCGCCTTCTGTTTCTGCACCACTGTTTCTCGCACTCTGTTTCAGCACCTCAGTTTCTCATCCTCTGTTTCAGCCCCGCTGATTCAGCCCCTCTGTTTCAGCCCCTCTGTTTCAGCCCCTCTGTTTCAGCCTCTCTGTTTCTCGCCCTCTGTTTCAGCCCCTCTGTTTCTCGCCTTCTGTTTACCCCCTCTGTTTCTCGCCCTCCGTTTCAGCCCCTCTGATTCAGCCCCTCTGTTTCAGCTCCTCTGATTCAGCCCCTCTGATTTAGCCCCTCTGATTCAGCCCCTCTGTTTCTCGCCCTCTGTTTCAGCCCCTCTGTTTCAGCCCCTCTGTTTCAGCCCCTCTGTTTCTCACCCTCTGTTTCAGCCCCTCTGATTCAGCCCCACTCATTCAGCCCCTCTGATTCAGCCCCTCTGTTTCCCGCCCCTCTGTTTCAGCCCCTCTGTTTCACGCCCTCTGTTTCAGCCCCTCTGTTTCAGCCCCTCTGTTTCAGCCCCTCTGTTTCTCGCCCTCTGTTTCAGCCCCACTGTTTCTCGCCCACTGTTTCAGCCCCTCTGTTTCTCGCACTCTGTTTCAGCCCATCTGATTCAACCCCTCTGATTCAGCCCCTCTGATTCAGCCCCTCTGTTTCAGCCCCTCTGTTTCAGCCCCTCTGTTTCTCGCCCTCTGTTTCAGCCCCTCTGTTTCTCGCCCTCTGTTTCAGCCCCTCTGATTAGCCCCTCTGTTTCAGCCCCTCTGTTTCTCCGCCTCTGTTCCAGCCCCTCTTTTTCAGCCAGTCTGTTTCAGCCACTCTATTTCAGCCCCTCTGTTTCAGCCCCTCTGTTTCAGCCCCTCTGTTTCTCGCACTCTGTTTCAGCCCCTCTGTTTTTTGCCCTCTTTTTCAGCCCCTCTGTTTCAGCCCCTCTGTTTCAGTCACTCTGTTTCTCACCATCTGTTTCAGCCCCTCTGTTTCTCACCCTCTGTTTCAGCCCCTCTGATTCAGCCCCACTGTTTCTAGCCCTCTGTTTCAGCCCCTCTGTTTCTCGCCCTCTGTTTCAGCCCCTCTGTTTCTCCGCCTCTTTTTCAGCCCCTCTGTTTCTCGCCCTCTGTTTCAGCCCCACTGTTTCAGCCCCTATGTTTCAGCCCCTCTGATTCAGCCCCTTTGTTTCAGCCCCTCTGTTTCTCGCCCTCTGTTTCAGCCCCTCTGTTTCTCGCCCTCTGTTTCTGCCCCTCTGTTTCTCGCCCTCTGTTTCAGCCCCGCTGATTCAGCCCCTCTGTTTCAGCCCCTCTGTTTCAGCCCCTCTGTTTCTCGCCCTCTGTTTCTGCCCCTCTGTTTCTCGCCCTCTGTTTCAGCCCCTCTGAATCAGCCCCTCTGATTCAGCCCCTCTGTTTCAGCCCCTCTGTTTCAGCCCCTCTGTTTCAGCCTCTCTGTTTCTCGCCCTCTGTTTCAGCCCCTCTGTTTCTCGCCTTCTGTTTACCCCCTCTGTTTCTCGCCCTCTGTTTCAGCCCCTCTGATTCAGCCTCTCTGTTTCAGCTCCTCTGATTCAGCCCCTCTGATTTAGCCCCTCTGATTCAGCCACTCTGTTTCTCGCCCTCTGTTTCAGCCCCTCTGTTTCTCACCCTCTGTTTCAGCCCCTCTGATTAGCCCCACTCATTCAGCCCCTCTGATTCAGCCCCTCTGTTTCCCGCCCCTCTGTTTCAGCCACTCTGTTTCACGCCCTCTGTTTCAGCCCCTCTGTTTCAGCCCCTCTGTTTCAGCCCCTCTGTTTCAGCCCCTCTGTTTCTCGCCCTCTGTTTCAGCCCCTCTGTTTCTCGCCCACTGTTTCAGCCCCTCTGTTTCTCGCACTCTGTTTCAGCCCATCTGATTCAACCCCTCTGATTCAGCCCCTCTGATTCAGCCCCTCTGTTTCAGCCCCTCTGTTTCAGCCCCTCTGTTTCTCGCCCTCTGTTTCAGCCCCTCTGTTTCTCGCCCTCTGTTTCAGCCCCTCTGATTCAGCCCCTCTGTTTCAGCCCCTCTGTTTCTCCCCCTCTGTTCCAGCCCCTCTTTTTCAGGCCGTCTGTTTCAGCCACTCTATTTCAGCTCCTCTGTTTCAGCCCCTCTGTTTCAGCCCCTCTGTTTCTCGCACTCTGTTTCAGCCCCTGTTTTTCGCCCTCTTTTTCAGCCCCTCTGTTTCAGCCCCTCTGTTTCTCACCCTCTGTTTCAGCCCCTCTGATTCAGCCCCACTGTTTCTCGCCCTCTGCTTCAGCCCCTCTGTTTCTCGCCCTCTGTTTCAGCCCCTCTGTTTCTCGCCCTCTGTTTCAGCCCCACTGTTTCAGCCCCTCTGTTTCAGCCCCTCTGATTCAGCCCCTCTGTTTCAGCCCATCTGTTTCTCGCCCTCTGTTTCAGCCCGTCTGTTTCCCGCCCTCTGTTTCAGCCCCTCTGTTTCTCGCCCGCTGTTTCTGCCCCTCTGTTTCTCGCCCTCTGTTTCAGCCCCTCTGTTTCTCGCCCTTTGTTTCCGCCCCACTGATTCAGCTCCTCTGTTTCAGCCCCTCTGAATCAGCCCCTCTGATTTAGCACCTCTGATTCAGCCCCTCTGTTTCTCGCCCTCTGTTTCAGCCCCTCTGTTTCAGCCACTCTGTTGCAGCCCCTCTGTTTCTCACCCGCTGTTTCAGCCCCTCTGATTCAGCCCCTCTGATTCAGCCCCACTCATTCAGCCCCTCTGTTTCAGCCTCTCTGTTTCTCGCCCTCTGTTTCAGCCCCTCTGTTTCTCGCCCTCTGTTTCAGCCCCTCTGTTTCAGCCCCTCTGTTTCAGACCCTCTGTTTCTCGCCCTCTGTTTCTCGCCCACTGTTTCAGCCCCTCTGTTTCTCGCCCTCTGTTTCAGCCCCTCTGTTTCTCGACCTCTGTTTCAGCCCCTCGGTTTCAGCCCCTCTGTTTCTCGCCCTCTGTTTCATCCCCTCTGTTTCTCGCCCTCTGTTTCAGCCTCTCTGTTTCTCGCCCTATGTTTCAGCCCCTCTGTTTCAGCCCCTCTGTTTCAGCCCCTCTGTTTCAGGCCCTCTGTTTCTCGCCCTCTGTTTCAGCCCCTCTGTTTCTCGCCCTCTGGTTCAGCCCCTCTGCTTATCGCCCTCTGTATCAGCCCCTCTGTTTCTCGCCCTCTGTTTCAGACCCTCTGTTTCAGCCCCTCTGATTCAGCTCCTCTGATTCAGCCCCTCTGTTTCTCGCCCTCTGTTTCAGCCACTCTGTTTCAGCCCTTCTTTTTCAGCCACTCTGTTTCAGCCCCTCGGTTTTTCGCCCTCTGTTTCAGCTCCTCTGTTTCTCGCCCTCTGTTTCAGCCCCACTGTTTCAGCCCCTCTGTTTCTCGCCCTCTGTTTCAGCCCCTCTGTTTCTCGCCCTCTGATTCTGCCCCTCTGATTTAGCACCTCTGTTTCAGCCCCTCTGTTTCAGCCCCTCTGTTTCAGCCCCTATATTTCTCGCCCTCTATTTCAGCCCCTCTGTTTCGCGCTCTCTGTTTCAGCCGCTCTGTTTCAGCCCCTCTGTTTCTCGCCCTCTGTTTCTGCCCCTCTGTTTCTCGTCCTCTGTTTCAGCCCCTCTGTTTCTCGCCCTCTGTTACAGCCCCTCTGATTCAGCCTCTCTGTTTCAGCTCCTCTGAATCAGCCCCTTTGATTCAGCCCCTCTGTTTCAGCCCCTCTGTATCAGCCCCTCTGTTTTTCGCCCTTTGTTTCAGCCCCTCTGTTTCTCACCCTCTGTTTCACCCCCTCTGTTTCTCGCCCTCTGTTTCAGCCCCTCTGATTCAGCCCCTCTGTTTCTCACCCTCTGTTTCAGCCCCTCTGTTTCTCACCCTCTGTTTCAGCCCCTCTGTTTCTCGCCCTCTGTTTCAGCCCCTCTGTTTCAGCCCCTCTGTTTCAGCCCCTCTATTTCTCGCCATCTGTTTCAGCCCAACTGTTTCAGCCCCTCTGTTTCTCGCCCTCTGTTTCAGCGCCTATATTTCTCGCCCTCTGTTTCAGCACCTCTATTTCTCGCCCACTGTTTCAGCCTCTCTGTTTCTCGCACTCTGTTTCAGCCCCTCTATTTCTCGCCCTCTGTTTCAGCCTCGCTGTTTCTCGCCCCCTGTTTCAGCCCCTCTGTTTCAGCGCCTCTGTTTCAGCCCCTCTGTTTCAGCCACTCTGTTTCTCGCCCTCTGTTTCAACCCCACTGTTTCTCGCCCTCTGTTTCAGCCCCTCTGTTTCTCGCCCTCTGTTTCAGCCACTCTGATTCAGCCCCTCTATTTCAGCCTTTCTGTTTCAGCCCCTCTGTTTCAGCCCCTCTGTTTCTCGCCCTCTGTTTCAGCCCCTCTGTTTCTCGCCCTCTGTTTCAGGCTCTCTGTTTCAGCCCCTCTGATTCAGCCCCTCTGATTCAGCCCCACTCATTCAGCCCCTCTGTTTTAGCCTCTCTGTTTCTCGCCCTCTGTTTCAGCCCCTCTGTTTCTCGCCCTCGGTTTCAGCCCCTCTGTTTCAGCCCCTCTGTTTCAGTCCCTCTGTTTCTCGCCCTCTGTTTCTCGCCCACTGTTTCAGCCCCTCTGTTTCTCGCCCTCTGTTTCAGCCCCTCTGTTTCTCGACCTCTTTTTCAGCCCCTCTGTTTCAGCCCCTCTGTTTCTCGCCCTCTGTTTCATCCCCTCTGTTTCTCGCCCTCTGTTTCAGCCTCTCTGTTTCTCGCCCTATGTTTCAGCCCCTCTGTTTCAGCGCCTCTGTTTCAGCCCCTCTGTTTCAGGCCCTCTGTTTCTCGCCCTCTGTTTCAGCCCCTCTGTTTCTCGCCCTCTGGTTCAGCCCCTCTGCTTCTCGCCCTCTGTATCAGCCCCTCTGTTTCTCGCCCTCTGTTTCAGCCCCTCTGTTTCAGCCCCTCTGATTCAGCCCCTCTGATTCAGCCCCTCTGTTTCTCGCCCTCTGTTTCAGCCCCTCTGTTTCAGCCCTTCTTTTTCAGCCACTCTGTTTCAGCCCCTCGGTTTTTCGCCCTCTGTTTCAGCCCCTCTGTTTCTCGCCCTCTGTTTCAGCCCCTCAGTTTCAGCCCCTCTGTTTCTCGCCCTCTGATTCAGCCCCTCTGTTTCTCGCCCTCTGATTCTGCCCCTCTGATTTAGCACCTCTGTTTCAGCCCCTCTGTTTCAGCCCCTCTGTTTCAGCCCCTCTGTTTCTCGCCCTCTATTTCAGACCCTCTGTTTCGCGCTCTCTGTTTCAGCCGCTCTGTTTCAGCCCCTCTGTTTCTCGCCCTCTGTTACAGCCCCTCTGTTTCTCGTCCTCTGTTTCAGCCCCTCTGTTTCTCGCCCTCTGTTACAGCCCCTCTGATTCAGCCTCTCTGTTTCAGCTCCTCTGAATCAGCCCCTCTGATTCAGCCCCTCTGTTTCAGCCCCTCTGTATCAGCCCCTCTGTTTCTCGACCTCTGTTTCAGCCCCTCTGTTTCAGCCCCTCTGTTTCTCGCCCTCTGTTTCATCCCCTCTGTTTCTCGCCCTCTGTTTCAGCCTCTCTGTTTCTCGCCCTATGTTTCAGCCCCTCTGTTTCAGCCCCTCTGTTTCAGCACCTCTGTTTCAGGCCCTCTGTTTCTCGCCCTCTGTTTCAGCCCCTCTGTTTCTCGCCCTCTGGTTCAGCCCCTCTGCTTCTCGCCCTCTGTATCAGCCCCTCTGTTTCTCGCCCTCTGTTTCAGCCCCTCTGTTTCAGCCCCTCTGATTCAGCCCCTCTGATTCAGCCCCTCTGTTTCTCGCCCTCTGTTTCAGCCCCTCTGTTTCAGCCCTTCTTTTTCAGCCACTCTGTTTCAGCCCCTCGGTTTTTCGCCCACTGTTTCAGCCCCTCTGTTTCTCGCCCTCTGTTTCAGCCCCTCTGTTTCAGCCGCTCTGTTTCTCGCCCTCTTTTTCAGCCCCTCTGTTTCTCGCCCTCTGATTCTGCCCCTCTGATTTAGCACCTCTGTTTCAGCCCCTCTGTTTCAGCCCCTCTGTTTCAGCCCCTCTGTTTCTCGCCCTCTGTTTCAGCCCCTCTGTTTCTCGCCCTCTGTTTCAGCCCCTCTGTTTCAGCCCCTCTGTTTCAGCCTCTCTGTTTCTCGCCCTCTGTTTCAGCCCCTCTGTTTCTCGCCTTCTGTTTACCCCCTCTGTTTCTCGCCCTCCGTTTCAGCCCCTCTGATTCAGCCCCTCTGTTTCAGCTCCTCTGATTCAGCCCCTCTGATTTAGCCCCTCTGATTCAGCCCCTCTGTTTCTCGCCCTCTGTTTCAGCCCCTCTGTTTCAGCCCCTCTGTTTCAGCCCCTCTGTTTCTCACCCTCTGTTTCAGCCCCTCTGATTCAGCCCCACTCATTCAGCCCCTCTGATTCAGCCCCTCTGTTTCCCGCCCCTCTGTTTCAGCCCCTCTGTTTCACGCCCTCTGTTTCAGCCCCTCTGTTTCAGCCCCTCTGTTTCAGCCCCTCTGTTTCTCGCCCTCTGTTTCAGCCCCACTGTTTCTCGCCCACTGTTTCAGCCCCTCTGTTTCTCGCACTCTGTTTCAGCCCATCTGATTCAACCCCTCTGATTCAGCCCCTCTGATTCAGCCCCTCTGTTTCAGCCCCTCTGTTTCAGCCCCTCTGTTTCTCGCCCTCTGTTTCAGCCCCTCTGTTTCTCGCCCTCTGTTTCAGCCCCTCTGATTAGCCCCTCTGTTTCAGCCCCTCTGTTTCTCCGCCTCTGTTCCAGCCCCTCTTTTTCAGCCAGTCTGTTTCAGCCACTCTATTTCAGCCCCTCTGTTTCAGCCCCTCTGTTTCAGCCCCTCTGTTTCTCGCACTCTGTTTCAGCCCCTCTGTTTTTTGCCCTCTTTTTCAGCCCCTCTGTTTCAGCCCCTCTGTTTCAGTCACTCTGTTTCTCACCATCTGTTTCAGCCCCTCTGTTTCTCACCCTCTGTTTCAGCCCCTCTGATTCAGCCCCACTGTTTCTAGCCCTCTGTTTCAGCCCCTCTGTTTCTCGCCCTCTGTTTCAGCCCCTCTGTTTCTCCGCCTCTTTTTCAGCCCCTCTGTTTCTCGCCCTCTGTTTCAGCCCCACTGTTTCAGCCCCTATGTTTCAGCCCCTCTGATTCAGCCCCTTTGTTTCAGCCCCTCTGTTTCTCGCCCTCTGTTTCAGCCCCTCTGTTTCTCGCCCTCTGTTTCTGCCCCTCTGTTTCTCGCCCTCTGTTTCAGCCCCGCTGATTCAGCCCCTCTGTTTCAGCCCCTCTGTTTCAGCCCCTCTGTTTCTCGCCCTCTGTTTCTGCCCCTCTGTTTCTCGCCCTCTGTTTCAGCCCCTCTGAATCAGCCCCTCTGATTCAGCCCCTCTGTTTCAGCCCCTCTGTTTCAGCCCCTCTGTTTCAGCCTCTCTGTTTCTCGCCCTCTGTTTCAGCCCCTCTGTTTCTCGCCTTCTGTTTACCCCCTCTGTTTCTCGCCCTCTGTTTCAGCCCCTCTGATTCAGCCTCTCTGTTTCAGCTCCTCTGATTCAGCCCCTCTGATTTAGCCCCTCTGATTCAGCCACTCTGTTTCTCGCCCTCTGTTTCAGCCCCTCTGTTTCAGACGCTCTGTTTCAGCCCCTCTGTTTCTCACCCTCTGTTTCAGCCCCTCTGATTAGCCCCACTCATTCAGCCCCTCTGATTCAGCCCCTCTGTTTCCCGCCCCTCTGTTTCAGCCACTCTGTTTCACGCCCTCTGTTTCAGCCCCTCTGTTTCAGCCCCTCTGTTTCAGCCCCTCTGTTTCAGCCCCTCTGTTTCTCGCCCTCTGTTTCAGCCCCTCTGTTTCTCGCCCACTGTTTCAGCCCCTCTGTTTCTCGCACTCTGTTTCAGCCCATCTGATTCAACCCCTCTGATTCAGCCCCTCTGATTCAGCCCCTCTGTTTCAGCCCCTCTGTTTCAGCCCCTCTGTTTCTCGCCCTCTGTTTCAGCCCCTCTGTTTCTCGCCCTCTGTTTCAGCCCCTCTGATTCAGCCCCTCTGTTTCAGCCCCTCTGTTTCTCCCCCTCTGTTCCAGCCCCTCTTTTTCAGGCCGTCTGTTTCAGCCACTCTATTTCAGCTCCTCTGTTTCAGCCCCTCTGTTTCAGCCCCTCTGTTTCTCGCACTCTGTTTCAGCCCCTGTTTTTCGCCCTCTTTTTCAGCCCCTCTGTTTCAGCCCCTCTGTTTCTCACCCTCTGTTTCAGCCCCTCTGATTCAGCCCCACTGTTTCTCGCCCTCTGCTTCAGCCCCTCTGTTTCTCGCCCTCTGTTTCAGCCCCTCTGTTTCTCGCCCTCTGTTTCAGCCCCACTGTTTCAGCCCCTCTGTTTCAGCCCCTCTGATTCAGCCCCTCTGTTTCAGCCCATCTGTTTCTCGCCCTCTGTTTCAGCCCGTCTGTTTCCCGCCCTCTGTTTCAGCCCCTCTGTTTCTCGCCCGCTGTTTCTGCCCCTCTGTTTCTCGCCCTCTGTTTCAGCCCCTCTGTTTCTCGCCCTTTGTTTCCGCCCCACTGATTCAGCTCCTCTGTTTCAGCCCCTCTGAATCAGCCCCTCTGATTTAGCACCTCTGATTCAGCCCCTCTGTTTCTCGCCCTCTGTTTCAGCCCCTCTGTTTCAGCCACTCTGTTGCAGCCCCTCTGTTTCTCACCCGCTGTTTCAGCCCCTCTGATTCAGCCCCTCTGATTCAGCCCCACTCATTCAGCCCCTCTGTTTCAGCCTCTCTGTTTCTCGCCCTCTGTTTCAGCCCCTCTGTTTCTCGCCCTCTGTTTCAGCCCCTCTGTTTCAGCCCCTCTGTTTCAGACCCTCTGTTTCTCGCCCTCTGTTTCTCGCCCACTGTTTCAGCCCCTCTGTTTCTCGCCCTCTGTTTCAGCCCCTCTGTTTCTCGACCTCTGTTTCAGCCCCTCGGTTTCAGCCCCTCTGTTTCTCGCCCTCTGTTTCATCCCCTCTGTTTCTCGCCCTCTGTTTCAGCCTCTCTGTTTCTCGCCCTATGTTTCAGCCCCTCTGTTTCAGCCCCTCTGTTTCAGCCCCTCTGTTTCAGGCCCTCTGTTTCTCGCCCTCTGTTTCAGCCCCTCTGTTTCTCGCCCTCTGGTTCAGCCCCTCTGCTTATCGCCCTCTGTATCAGCCCCTCTGTTTCTCGCCCTCTGTTTCAGACCCTCTGTTTCAGCCCCTCTGATTCAGCTCCTCTGATTCAGCCCCTCTGTTTCTCGCCCTCTGTTTCAGCCACTCTGTTTCAGCCCTTCTTTTTCAGCCACTCTGTTTCAGCCCCTCGGTTTTTCGCCCTCTGTTTCAGCTCCTCTGTTTCTCGCCCTCTGTTTCAGCCCCACTGTTTCAGCCCCTCTGTTTCTCGCCCTCTGTTTCAGCCCCTCTGTTTCTCGCCCTCTGATTCTGCCCCTCTGATTTAGCACCTCTGTTTCAGCCCCTCTGTTTCAGCCCCTCTGTTTCAGCCCCTATATTTCTCGCCCTCTATTTCAGCCCCTCTGTTTCGCGCTCTCTGTTTCAGCCGCTCTGTTTCAGCCCCTCTGTTTCTCGCCCTCTGTTTCTGCCCCTCTGTTTCTCGTCCTCTGTTTCAGCCCCTCTGTTTCTCGCCCTCTGTTACAGCCCCTCTGATTCAGCCTCTCTGTTTCAGCTCCTCTGAATCAGCCCCTTTGATTCAGCCCCTCTGTTTCAGCCCCTCTGTATCAGCCCCTCTGTTTTTCGCCCTTTGTTTCAGCCCCTCTGTTTCTCACCCTCTGTTTCACCCCCTCTGTTTCTCGCCCTCTGTTTCAGCCCCTCTGATTCAGCCCCTCTGTTTCTCACCCTCTGTTTCAGCCCCTCTGTTTCTCACCCTCTGTTTCAGCCCCTCTGTTTCTCGCCCTCTGTTTCAGCCCCTCTGTTTCAGCCCCTCTGTTTCAGCCCCTCTATTTCTCGCCATCTGTTTCAGCCCAACTGTTTCAGCCCCTCTGTTTCTCGCCCTCTGTTTCAGCGCCTATATTTCTCGCCCTCTGTTTCAGCACCTCTATTTCTCGCCCACTGTTTCAGCCTCTCTGTTTCTCGCACTCTGTTTCAGCCCCTCTATTTCTCGCCCTCTGTTTCAGCCTCGCTGTTTCTCGCCCCCTGTTTCAGCCCCTCTGTTTCAGCGCCTCTGTTTCAGCCCCTCTGTTTCAGCCACTCTGTTTCTCGCCCTCTGTTTCAACCCCACTGTTTCTCGCCCTCTGTTTCAGCCCCTCTGTTTCTCGCCCTCTGTTTCAGCCACTCTGATTCAGCCCCTCTATTTCAGCCTTTCTGTTTCAGCCCCTCTGTTTCAGCCCCTCTGTTTCTCGCCCTCTGTTTCAGCCCCTCTGTTTCTCGCCCTCTGTTTCAGGCTCTCTGTTTCAGCCCCTCTGATTCAGCCCCTCTGATTCAGCCCCACTCATTCAGCCCCTCTGTTTTAGCCTCTCTGTTTCTCGCCCTCTGTTTCAGCCCCTCTGTTTCTCGCCCTCGGTTTCAGCCCCTCTGTTTCAGCCCCTCTGTTTCAGTCCCTCTGTTTCTCGCCCTCTGTTTCTCGCCCACTGTTTCAGCCCCTCTGTTTCTCGCCCTCTGTTTCAGCCCCTCTGTTTCTCGACCTCTTTTTCAGCCCCTCTGTTTCAGCCCCTCTGTTTCTCGCCCTCTGTTTCATCCCCTCTGTTTCTCGCCCTCTGTTTCAGCCTCTCTGTTTCTCGCCCTATGTTTCAGCCCCTCTGTTTCAGCGCCTCTGTTTCAGCCCCTCTGTTTCAGGCCCTCTGTTTCTCGCCCTCTGTTTCAGCCCCTCTGTTTCTCGCCCTCTGGTTCAGCCCCTCTGCTTCTCGCCCTCTGTATCAGCCCCTCTGTTTCTCGCCCTCTGTTTCAGCCCCTCTGTTTCAGCCCCTCTGATTCAGCCCCTCTGATTCAGCCCCTCTGTTTCTCGCCCTCTGTTTCAGCCCCTCTGTTTCAGCCCTTCTTTTTCAGCCACTCTGTTTCAGCCCCACGGTTTTTCGCCCTCTGTTTCAGCCCCTCTGTTTCTCGCCCTCTGTTTCAGCCCCTCAGTTTCAGCCCCTCTGTTTCTCGCCCTCTGATTCAGCCCCTCTGTTTCTCGCCCTCTGATTCTGCCCCTCTGATTTAGCACCTCTGTTTCAGCCCCTCTGTTTCAGCCCCTCTGTTTCAGCCCCTCTGTTTCTCGCCCTCTATTTCAGACCCTCTGTTTCGCGCTCTCTGTTTCAGCCGCTCTGTTTCAGCCCCTCTGTTTCTCGCCCTCTGTTACAGCCCCTCTGTTTCTCGTCCTCTGTTTCAGCCCCTCTGTTTCTCGCCCTCTGTTACAGCCCCTCTGATTCAGCCTCTCTGTTTCAGCTCCTCTGAATCAGCCCCTCTGATTCAGCCCCTCTGTTTCAGCCCCTCTGTATCAGCCCCTCTGTTTCTCGACCTCTGTTTCAGCCCCTCTGTTTCAGCCCCTCTGTTTCTCGCCCTCTGTTTCATCCCCTCTGTTTCTCGCCCTCTGTTTCAGCCTCTCTGTTTCTCGCCCTATGTTTCAGCCCCTCTGTTTCAGCCCCTCTGTTTCAGCACCTCTGTTTCAGGCCCTCTGTTTCTCGCCCTCTGTTTCAGCCCCTCTGTTTCTCGCCCTCTGGTTCAGCCCCTCTGCTTCTCGCCCTCTGTATCAGCCCCTCTGTTTCTCGCCCTCTGTTTCAGCCCCTCTGTTTCAGCCCCTCTGATTCAGCCCCTCTGATTCAGCCCCTCTGTTTCTCGCCCTCTGTTTCAGCCCCTCTGTTTCAGCCCTTCTTTTTCAGCCACTCTGTTTCAGCCCCTCGGTTTTTCGCCCACTGTTTCAGCCCCTCTGTTTCTCGCCCTCTGTTTCAGCCCCTCTGTTTCAGCCGCTCTGTTTCTCGCCCTCTTTTTCAGCCCCTCTGTTTCTCGCCCTCTGATTCTGCCCCTCTGATTTAGCACCTCTGTTTCAGCCCCTCTGTTTCAGCCCCTCTGTTTCAGCCCCTCTGTTTCTCGCCCTCTGTTTCAGCCCCTCTGTTTCTCGCCCTCTGTTTCAGCCCCTCTGTTTCAGCCCCTCTGTTTCTCGCCCTCTTTTTCAGCCCCTCTGTTTCTCGCCCTCTGATTCTGCCCCTCTGATTTAGCACCTCTGTTTCAGCCCCTCTGTTTCAGCCCCTCTGTTTCAGCCCCTCTGTTTCTCGCCCTCTGTTTCTGCCCCTCTGTTTCTCGTCCTCTGTTTCAGCCCCTCTGTTTCTCGCCCTCTGTTACAGCCCCTCTGATTCAGCCTCTCTCTTTCAGCTCCTCTGAATCAGCCCCTCTGATTCAGCCCCTCTGTTTCAGCCCCTCTGTATCAGCCCCTCTGTTTTTCGCCCTTTGTTTCAGCCCCTCTGTTTCTCACCCTCTGTTTCAGCCCCTCTGTTTCTCGCCCTCTGTTTCAGCCCCTCTGTTTCTCTCCCTCTGTTTCAGCCCCTCTGTTTCTCGCCCTCTGTTTCAGCCCCTCTGTTTCAGCCCCTCTGTTTCAGCCCCTCTATTTCTCGCCATCTGTTTCAGCCCCACTGTTTCAGCCCCTCTGTTTCTCGCCCTCTGTTTCAGCGCCTCTGTTTCTCGCCCTCTGTTTCAGCACCTCTATTTCTCGCCCACTGTTTCAGCCTCTCTGTTTCTCGCACTCTGTTTCAGCCCCTCTATTTCTCGCCCTCTGTTTCAGCCTCGCTGTTTCTCGCGCCCTGTTTCAGCCCCTCTGTTTCAGCGCCTGTGTTTCAGCCCCTCTGTTTCAGCCACTCTGTTTCTCGCCCTCTGTTTCAGCCCCACTGTTTCTCGCCCTATGTTTCAGCCCCTCTGTTTCTCGCCCTCTGTTTCAGCCCCTCTGATTCAGCCCCTCTGTTTCAGCCCCTCTGTTTCAGCCCCTCTGTTTCAGCCCCTCTGTTTCTCGCCCTCTGTTTCAGCCCCTCTGTTTCTCGCCCTCTGTTTCAGGCTCTCTGTTTCAGCCCTCCTGTTCAGCCCCTCTGTTTCAGCCCCTCTGTTTCTCGCCCTCTGTTTCTCGCCCGCTGTTTCAGTCCGTTTGTTTCTCGCCCTCTGTTTCAGCCCCTCTGTTTCTCGCGCTCTGTTTCAGCCCCTCTGTTTCTCGCCCTCTGTTTCAGCCCCTCTGTTTCAGCCCCTCTGTTTCAGCCCCTCTGTTTCAGCCCCTCTGTTTCTCGCCCTCAGTTTCAGCCCCTCTGTTTCTCGCCCTCTGTTTCAGCCCCTCTGTTTCTCGCCCTCTGTTTCAGCCCCTCTGTTTCAGCCCCTCTGACTCAGCCCCTCTGTTTCTCGCCCTCTGTTTCAGCCCCTCTGTTTCTCGCCCTCTGTTTCAGCCCCTCTGTTTCTCGCCCTCTGTTTCAGCCCCTCTGTTTCTCGCCCTCTGTTTCAGCCCCTCTGTTTCAGCCCCTCTGTTTCTCGCCCTCTGTTTCTGCCCCTCTGTTTCTCGCCCTCTGTTTCAGCCCCTCTGTTTCTCGCCATCTGTTTCAGCCCCTCTGTTTCAGCCCCTCTGTTTCAGCCCCTCTGTTTCTCCCCCTCTCTTCCAGCCCCTCTGTTTCAGCCCCTCTGTTTCAGCCACTCTGTTTCAGCCCCTCTGTTTTAGCCCCTCTGTTTCAGCCCCTCTTTTTCTCGGCCTCTGTTTCAGCCCCTCTGTTTTTCGCCCTCTGTTTCAGCCCCTCTGTTTCTCACCCTCTGTTTCAGCCCCTCTGTTTCTCGCCCTCTGTTTCGGCCTCTCTGTTTCTCGCCTTCTGTTTCTGCACTACTGTTTCTCGCACTCTGTTTCAGCACCTCAGTTTCTCGCCCTCTGTTTGAGCCCCGCTGATTCAGCCCCTCTGTTTCAGCCCCTCTGAATCAGCCCCTCTGATTCAGCCCCTCTGTTTCAGCCCCTCTGTTTCAGCCCCTCTGAATCAGCCCCTCTGATTCAGCCCCTCTGTTTCAGCCCCTCTGTTTCAGCCCCTCTGTTTCAGCCTCTCTGTTTCTCGCCCTCCGTTTCAGCCCCTCTGATTCAGCCCCTCTGTTTCAGCTCCTCTGATTCAGCCCCTCTGATTTAGCCCCTCTGATTCAGCCCCTCTGTTTCTCGCCCTCTGTTTCAGCCCCTCTGTTTCAGCCCCTCTGTTTCAGCCCCTCTGTTTCTCACCCTCTGTTTCAGCCCCTCTGATTCAGCCCCACTCATTCAGCCCCTCTGATTCAGCCCCTCTGTTTCCCGCCCCTCTGTTTCAGCCCCTCTGTTTCACGCCCTCTGTTACAGCCCCTCTGTTTCAGCCCCTCTGTTTCAGCCCCACTGTTTCTCGCCCTCTGTTTCAGCCCCTCTGTTTCTCGCCCACTGTTTCAGCCCCTCTGTTTCTCGCACTCTGTTTCAGCCCATCTGATTCAACCTCTCTGATTCAGCCCCTCTGATTCAGCCCCTCTGTTACAGCCCCTCTGATTCAGCCCCTCTGTTTCAGCCCCTCTGTTTCAGCCCCTCTGTTTCTCGCCCTCTGTTTCAGCCCCTCTGTTTCTCGCCCTCTGTTTCAGCCCGTCTGTATCAGCCCCTCTGTTTCTCGCCCTCTGTTTCTCGCCCTCTGTTTCAGCCCCTCTGTTTCAGCCCCTCTGTTTCAGCCCCTCTGTTTCTCGGCCTCTGTTTCAGCCCCTGTGTTTCTCGCCCTCTGTTTCAGCCCCTGTGTTTCTCGCCCTCTGTTTCAGCCCCTCTGTTTCAGCCCCTCTGTTTCTCAAAATCTGTTTCTCGCCCTCTGTTTCTCGCACTCTGTTTCAGCCCTTCTGTTTCTCGCCCTCTGTTTCAGCCTCTCTGTTTCTCGCCCTCTGTTTCAGCCCCTCTGTTTCAGCCCCTCGGTTTCAGCCCCTCTGTTTCTCGCCCTCTGTTTCAGCCCCTCTGTTTCTCGCCCTCTGTATCAGCCCCTCTGTTTCAGCCCCTCTGTTTCAGCCCCTCTGTTTCTCGCCCTCTGTTTCTCGCCCTCTGTTTCAGCCCCTCTGTTTGTCGCCCTCTGTTTAAGCCCCTCTGTTTCAGCCCCTCTGATTCAGCCCCTCTGATTCAGCCCCTCGGTTTCTCGCCCTCTGTTTCAGCCGTTCTGTTTCAGCCCCTCTGTTTCTCGCCCTCTGTTTCAGCCCCTCTGTTTCAGCCCCTCTGTTTCTCGCCCTCTGTTTCAGCCCCTCTGTTTCTCGCCCTCTGTTTCAGCCCGTCTGTATCAGCCCCTCTGTTTCTCGCCCTCTGTTTCAGCCCCTCTGTTTCAGCCCCTCTGATTCTCGCCCTCTGTTTCTCGCCCTCTGTTTCAGCCCCTCTGTTTCTCGCCCTCTGTTTCAGACCCTCTGTTTCTCGCCCTCTGTTTCAGCCCCTCTGTTTCAGCCCCTCTGTTTCAGTCCCTCTGTTTCTCGCCCTCTGTTTCTCGCCCACTTTTTCAGCCCCTCTGTTTCTCGACCTCTATTTCAGCCCCTCTGTTTCAGCCCCTCTGTTTCAGGCCCTCTGTTTCTCGCCCTCTGTTTCAGCCCCTCTGTTTCTCGCCCTCTCGTTCAGCCCCTCTGCTTCTCGCACTCTGTATCAGCCCCTCTGTTTCTCGCCCTCTGTTTCAGCCCCTCTGTTTCAGCCCCTCTGATTCAGCCCCTCTGATTCAGCCCCTCTGTTTCTCGCCTTCTGTTTCAGCCCCTCTGTTTCAGCCCTTCTTTTTCAGCCACTCTGTTTCAGCCCCTCGGTTTTTCGCCCTCTGTTTCAGCCCCTCTGTTTCTCGCCCTCTGTTTCAGCCCCTCTGTTTCAGCCCCTCTGTTTATCGCCCTCTGTCTCAGCCCCTCTGTTTCTCGCCCTCTGATTCTGCCCCTCTGATTTAGCACCTCTGTTTCAGCCCCTCTGTTTCAGCCCCTCTGTTTCAGCCCCTCTGTTTCTCGCCCTCTATTTCAGCCCCTCTGTTTCGCGCTCTCTGTTTCAGCCCCTCTGTTTCTCGCCCTCTGTTTCTGCCCCTCTGTTTCTCGTCCTCTGTTTCAGCCCCTCGGTTTCTCGCCCTCTGTTACAGCCCCTCTGATTCAGCCTCTCTGTTTCAGCTCCTCTGAATCAGCCCCTCTGATTCAGCCCCTCTGTTTCAGCCCCTCTGTATCAGCCCCTCTGTTTTTCGCCCTCTGTTTCAGCCCCTCTGTTTCTCACCCTCTGTTTCAGCCCCTCTGTTTCTCGCCCTCTGTTTCAGCCCCTCTGATTCAGCCCCTCTGTTTCTCGACCTCTGTTTCAGCCCCTCTGTTTCTCTCCCTCTGTTTCAGCCCCTCTGTTTCTCGCCCTCTGTTTCAGCCCCTCTGTTTCAGCCCCTCTGTTTCAGCCCCTCTATTACTCGCCATCTGTTTCAGCCCCACTGTTTCAGCCCCTCTGTTTCTCGCCCTCTGTTTCAGAGCCTCTGTTTCTCGCCCTCTGTTTCAGCACCTCTATTTCTCGCCCTCTGTTTCAGCCTCTCTGTTTCTCGCACTCTGTTTCAGCCCCTCTATTTCTCGCCCTCTGTTTCAGCCCCTCTGTTTCAGGCAGTCTGTTTCAGCCCCTCTGTTTCTCGCCCTCTCTTTCAGCCCCTCTGTTTCTCGCCCTCTGTTTCAGCCCCTCTGTTTCTCGCCCTCTGTTTCAGCCCCTCTGTTTCAGCCCCTATGTTTCAGTCCCTCTGTTTCTCGCCCTCTGTTTCTCGCCCTCTGTTTCAGCCCCTCTGTTTCTCGCCCTTGGTTTGAGCCCCTCTGTTTCTCGCCCTCTGTTTCAGCCTCTCTGTTTCTCGCCCTCTGTTTCAGCCTCTATGTTTCAGTCCCTCTGTTTCTCGCCCTCTGTTTCTCGCCCTCTGTTTCAGCCCCTCTGTTTCTCGCTTTCTGTTTCAGCCCCTCTGTTTCTCGCCCTCTGTTTCAGCCCCTCTGTGTCAGCCCCTCTGTTTCTCGCCCTCTGTTTCAGCCCCTCTGTTTCTCGCCCTCTGTTTCAGCCCCTCTGATTCAGCCCCTCTGTTTCTCGCCCTCTGTTTCAGCCCCTCTGTTTCAGCCCCTCTGTTTCAGCCCCTCTGTTTCTCGCCCTCTGTTTCAGCCCCTCTATTTCTTGCCCACTGTTTCAGCCCCTCTGTTTCTCGCCCTCTGTTTCAGCCCCGCTATTTCTCATCCTCTGTTTCAGCCCCTCTGTTTCAGCCCCTCTGTTTCAGCCCCTCTGTTTCAGCCCCTCTGTTTCAACCCCTCTGTTTCAGCCCCTCTTTTTCTCGCCCTCTGTTTCAGCCTCTCTGTTTCTCGCCCTCTGTTTCAGCCCCTCTGTTTCGGCCCCTCTGTTTCAGCCCCTCTGTTTCTCGCCCTCTGTTTCAGCCCCTCTGTTTCTCACCCTCTGTTTCAGCCCCTCTGTTTCTCGCACTCTGTTTTAGCTCCTCTGATTCAGCCCCTTTGTTTCAGCCCCTCTGTTTCAGCCCCTCTATTTCAGCCCCTCTGTTTCAGCCCCTCTGTTTCATCCCCTCTGTTTCTCGCCCTCTGTTTCTCACCCTCTGTTTCTCGCCCTCTGTTTCAGCCCCTCTGTTTTTCGCCCTCTGTTTCAGCCCCTCTGTTTCTCGCCCTCTGCTTCAGCCCCTCTGTTTCAGCACCTCTGTTTCAGCCCCCCTGTTTCTCACCCTCTGTTTCTCACCCTCTGTTACCGCCCCTCTGTTTCTCGCCCTCTGTTTCAGCCCCTCTGTTTCTCGCCCTCTGTTTCAGCCCCACTGTTTCAGCCCCTCTGTTTCAGCCCCTCTTTTTCAGCCCCTCTGTTTCTCGCCCTCTGTTTCAGCCCCTCTGTTTCTCGCCCACTGTTTCAGCCCCTCTGTTTCTCGCACTCTGTTTCAGCCCATCTGATTCAACCTCTCTGATTCAGCCCCTCTGATTCAGCCCCTCTGTTACAGCCCCTCTGATTCAGCCCCTCTGTTTCAGCCCCTCTGAATCAGCCACTCTGATTCAGCCCCTCTGTTTCAGCCCCTCTGTTTCAGCCCCTCTGTTTCTCGCCCTCTGTTTCAGCCCCTCTGTTTCTCGCCCTCTGTTTCAGCCCGTCTGTATCAGCCCCTCTGTTTCTCGCCCTCTGTTTCTCGCCCTCTGTTTCAGCCCCTCTGTTTCAGCCCCTCTGTTTCAGCCCCTCTGTTTCTCGGCCTCTGTTTCAGCCCCTGTGTTTCTCGCCCTCTGTTTCAGCCCCTCTGTTTCAGCCCCTCTGTTTCAGCCCCTCTGTTTCTCAAAATCTGTTTCTCGCCCTCTGTTTCTCGCACTCTGTTTCAGCCCTTCTGTTTCTCGCCCTCTGTTTCAGCCTCTCTGTTTCTCGCCCTCTGTTTCAGCCCCTCTGTTTCAGCCCCTCTGTTTCAGCCCCTCTGTTTCAGCCCCTCTGTTTCTCGCCCTCTGTTTCAGCCCCTCTGTTTCTCGCCCTCTGTATCAGCCCCTCTGTTTCAGCCCATCTGTTTCAGCCCCTCTGTTTCTCGCCCTCTGTTTCTCGCCCTCTGTTTCAGCCCCTCTGTTTGTCGCCCTCTGTTTAAGCCCCTCTGTTTCAGCCCCTCTGATTCAGCCCCTCTGATTCAGCCCCTCTGTTTCTCGCCCTCTGTTTCAGCCGTTCTGTTTCAGCCCCTCTGTTTCTCGCCCTCTGTTTCAGCCCCTCTGTTTCAGCCCCTCTGTTTCTCGCCCTCTGTTTCAGCCCCTCTGTTTCTCGCCCTCTGTTTCAGCCCGTCTGTATCAGCCCCTCTGTTTCTCGCCCTCTGTTTCAGCCCCTCTGTTTCAGCCCCTCTGATTCTCGCCCTCTGTTTCTCGCCCTCTGTTTCAGCCCCTGTGTTTCTCGCCCTCTGTTTCAGCCCCTCTGTTTCTCGCCCTCTGTTTCAGCCCCTCTGTTTCAGCCCCTCTGTTTCAGTCCCTCTGTTTCTCGCCCTCTGTTTCTCGCCCACTTTTTCAGCCCCTCTGTTTCTCGACCTCTATTTCAGCCCCTCTGTTTCAGCCCCTCTGTTTCAGGCCCTCTGTTTCTCGCCCTCTGTTTCAGCCCCTCTGTTTCTCGCCCTCTCGTTCAGCCCCTCTGCTTCTCGCACTCTGTATCAGCCCCTCTGTTTCTCGCCCTCTGTTTCAGCCCCTCTGTTTCAGCCCCTCTGATTCAGCCCCTCTGATTCAGCTCCTCTGTTTCAGCCCTTCTTTTTCAGCCACTCTGTTTCAGCCCCTCGGTTTTTCGCCCTCTGTTTCTGCCCCTCTGTTTCTCGCCCTCTGTTTCAGCCCCTCTGTTTCAGCCCCTCTGTTTCTCGCCCTCTGTCTCAGCCCCTCTGTTTCTCGCCCTCTGATTCTGCCCCTCTGATTTAGCACCTCTGTTTCAGCCCCTCTGTTTCAGCCCCTCTGTTTCAGCCCCTCTGTTTCTCGCCCTCTATTTCAGCCCCTCTGTTTCGCGCTCTCTGTTTCAGCCCCTCTGTTTCTCGCCCTCTGTTTCTGCCCCTCTGTTTCTCGTCCTCTGTTTCAGCCCCTCTGTTTCAGCCCTTCTTTTTCAGCCACTCTGTTTCAGCCCCTCGGTTTTTCGCCCTCTGTTTCTGCCCCTCTGTTTCTCGCCCTCTGTTTCAGCCCCTCTGTTTCAGCCCCTCTGTTTCTCGCCCTCTGTCTCAGCCCCTCTGTTTCTCGCCCTCTGATTCTGCCCCTCTGATTTAGCACCTCTGTTTCAGCCCCTCTGTTTCAGCCCCTCTGTTTCAGCCCCTCTGTTTCTCGCCCTCTATTTCAGCCCCTCTGTTTCGCGCTCTCTGTTTCAGCCCCTCTGTTTCTCGCCCTCTGTTTCTGCCCCTCTGTTTCTCGTCCTCTGTTTCAGCCCCTCGGTTTCTCGCCCTCTGTTACAGCCCCTCTGATTCAGCCTCTCTGTTTCAGCTCCTCTGAATCAGCCCCTCTGATTCAGCCCCTCTGTTTCAGCCCCTCTGTATCAGCCCCTCTGTTTTTCGCCCTCTGTTTCAGCCCCTCTGTTTCTCACCCTCTGTTTCAGCCCCTCTGTTTCTCGCCCTCTGTTTCAGCCCCTCTGATTCAGCCCCTCTGTTTCTCGCCCTCAGTTTCAGCCCCTCTGTTTCTCTCCCTCTGTTTCAGCCCCTCTGTTTCTCGCCCTCTGTTTCAGCCCCTCTGTTTCAGCCCCTCTGTTTCAGCCCCTCTATTACTCGCCATCTGTTTCAGCCCCACTGTTTCAGCCCCTCTGTTTCTCGCCCTCTGTTTCAGCGCCTCTGTTTCTCGCCCTCTGTTTCAGCACCTCTATTTCTCGCCCACTGTTTCAGCCTCTCTGTTTCTCGCACTCTGTTTCAGCCCCTCTATTTCTCGCCCTCTGTTTCAGCCCCTCTGTTTCAGCCAGTCTGTATCAGCCCCTCTGTTTCTCGCCCTCGCTTTCAGCCCCTCTGTTTCTCGCCCTCTGTTTCAGCCCCTCTGTTTCTCGCCCTCTGTTTCAGCCCCTCTGTTTCAGCCCCTATGTTTCAGTCCCTCTGTTTCTCGCCCTCTGTTTCTCGCCCTCTGTTTCAGCCCCTCTGTTTCTCGCCCTCGGTTTGAGCCCCTCTGTTTCTCGCCCTCTGTTTCAGCCTCTCTGTTTCTCGCCCTCTGTTTCAGCCTCTATGTTTCAGTCCCTCTGTTTCTCGCCCTCTGTTTCTCGCCCTCTGTTTCAGCCCCTCTGTTTCTCGCCCTCTGTTTCAGCCCCTCTGTTTCTCGCCCTCTGTTTCAGCCCCTCTGATTTAGCCCCTCTGATTCAGCCCTTCTGGATCTCGCCCTCTGTTTCAGCCCCTCTGTTTCAGCCCCTCTGTTTCTCACCCTCTGTTTCAGCCCCTCTGTTTCTGCACCTCTGATTCAGCCCCTCTCATTCAGCCCCTCTGATTCAGCCCCTCTGTTTCCCGCCCCTCTGGTTTCAGCCCCTCTGTTTCAGCCCCTCTGTTTCTCGCCCTCTGTTTCAGCCCCTCTGTTTCTCACCCACTGTTTCAGCTCCTCTGTTTCTCGCACTCTGTTTCAGCCCCTCTGATTCAGCCCCTCTGATTCAGCCACTCTGTTAGAGCCCCTCTGTTTCAGACCCTCTGTTTCAGCCCCTCTGTTTCTCGCCCTCTGGTTCAGCCCCTCTGTTTCTCGCCCTCTGTTTCAGCCCCTCTGTTTCTCACCGTCTGTTTCAGCCCCTCTGATTCAGCTCCTCTGTGTCAGCCCCTCTGTTTCTCCCCCTCAGTTCCATCCCCTCTGTTTCAGCGCCTCTGTTTCAGGCCCTCTGTTTCAGCCCCTCTGTTTCAGCCCCTCTGTTCCTCGCCCTCTGTTTCAGCCCCTCTGTTTCTCGCCCTCTGTTTCAGCCCCTCTGTTTCTCGCCCTCTGTATCAGCCCCTCTGTTTCAGCCCCTCTGTTTCAGCCCCTCTGTTTCTCGCAATCTGTTTCAGCCCCACTGTTTCAGCCCCTATGTTTCAGCCCCTCTGTTTCAGCCCCTCTGTTTCAGCCCCTCTGTTTCTCGCCCTCTGTTTCAGCCCCTCTGTTTCTCGCCCTCTGTTTCAGCCCCTCTGTTTCTCGCCCTCTGTTTCTGCCCCTCTGTTTGTTGCCCTCTGTTTCAGGCCCTCTGTTTCTCGCCCTCTGTTTCAGCCCCGCTGATTCAGCCCCTCTGTTTCAGCCACTCTGAATCAGCCCCTCTGATTCAGCCCCTCTGTTTCAGCTCCTCTGTTTCAGCCCCTCTGTTTTAGCCCCTCTGTTTCTCGCCGTCTGTTTCAGCACCTCTGTTTCCCCTCCTCTGTTTCAGCCCCTCTGTTTCTCGCCCTCTGTTTCAGCCCATCTGATTCAGCCCCTCTGTTTCCGCCCCTCTGATTCAGCCCCTCTGATTTAGCCCCTCTGATTCAGCCCCTCTGTTTCTCGCCCTCTGTTTCAGCCCCTCTGATTCAGCCCCACTCATTCAGCCCCTCTGTTTCAGCCCCTCTGTTTCTCGCCCTCTGTTTCAGCCCCTCTGTTTCTCGCCCTCTGCTTCAGCCCCTCTGTTTCAGACCCTCTGTTTCAGTCCCTCTGTTTCTCGCCCTCTGTTTCTCGCACTTTTTCAGCCCCTCTGTTTCTCGCCCTCTGTTTCAGCCCCTCTGTTTCTCGCACTCTGTTTCAGCCCCTCTGTTTCAGCCCCTCTGTTTCAGCCCCTCTGTTTCTCGGCCTCTGTTTCGGCCCCTCTGTTTCTCGCCCTCTGTTTCAGCCTCTCTGTTTCTCGCCCTCTGTTTCAGCCCCTCTGTTTCAGCCCCTCTGTTTCAGCCCCTCTGTTTCTCGCCCTCTGTTTCAGCCCCACTGTTTCTCGCCCTCTGTATCAGCCCCTCTATTTCAGCTTCTCTGTTTCAGCCCCTCTGTTTCTCGACCTCTGTTTCTCGCCCTCTGTTTCAGCCCCTCTGTTTCTCGCCCTCTGTTTCAGCCCCTCTGTTTCAGCACCTCTGATTCAGCCCCTCTGATTCAGCCCCTCTGTTTCTCGCCCTCTGTTTCAGCCCCTCTGTTTCAGCCCTTCTGTTTGAGACCCTCTGTTTCAGCCCCTCTGTTTCTCGCCCTCTGTTTCAGCCCCTCTGTTTCAGCCCCTCTGTTTCATCCCCTCTGTTTCAGCCCCTCTGTTTCAGCCGCTCTTTTTCTCGTCCTCTGTTTCTGCCCCTCTGATTTAGCCCCTCTGTTTCAGCCCCTCTGTTTCAGCCCCTCTGTTTCTCGCCCTCTGTTTCAGCCCCTCTGTTTCGCGCTCTCTGTTTCAGCGGCTCTGTTTCAGCCCCTCTGTTTCTCGCCCTCTGTTTCTGCCCCTCTGTTTCTCGTCCTCAGTTTCAGCCCCTCTGTTTCTCGCCCTCTGATACAGCCCCTCTGATTCAGCCCCTCTCTTTCAGCCCCTCTGAATCAGCCCCTCTGATTCAGCCCCTCTGTTTCAACCCCTCTGTTTCAGCCCCTCTGTTTCTCGCCCTCTGTTTCAGCCCCTCTGTTTCTCACCCTCTGTTTCAGCCCCTCTGTGTCAGCCCCTCTGTTTCTCGCCCTCTGTTTCAGCCCCTCTGTTTCTCGCCCTCTGTTTCAGCCCCTCTGATTCAGCCCTCTGTTTCTCGCCCTCTGTTTCAGCCCCTCTGTTTCAGCCCCTCTGTTTCAGCCCCTCTGTTTCTCGCCCTCTGTTTCAGCCCCTCTATTTCTTGCCCACTGTTTCAGCCCCTCTGTTTCTCGCCCTCTGCTTCAGCCCCTCTGTTTCTCACCCTCTGTTTCAGCCACTCTGTGTCAGCCCCTCTGTTTCTCGCCCTCTGTTTCAGCCCCTCTGTTTCTCGCCCTCTGTTTCAGCCCCTCTGATTCAGCCCCTCTGTTTCTCGCCCTCTGTTTCAGCCCCTCTGTTTCAGCCCCTCAGTTTCAGCCCCTCTGTTTCTCGCCCTCTGTTTCAGCCCCTCTATTTCTTGCCCACTGTTTCAGCCCCTCTGTTTCTCGCCCTCTGTTTCAGCCCCGCTATTTCTCATCCTCTGTTTCAGCCCCTCTGTTTCAGCCCCTCTGTTTCAGCCCCTCTGTTTCAGCCCCTCTGTTTCAACCCCTCTGTTTCAGCCCCTCTTTTTCTCGCCCTCTGTTTCAGCCTCTCTGTTTCTCGCCCTCTGTTTCAGCCCCTCTGTTTCGGCCCCTGTGTTTCAGCCCCTCTGTTTCTCGCCCACTGTTTCAGCCCCTCTGTTTCTCACCCTCTGTTTCAGCCCCTCTGTTTCTCGCACTCTGTTTTAGCTCCTCTGATTCAGCCCCTTTGTTTCAGCCCCTCTGTTTCAGCCCCTCTATTTCAGCCCCTCTGTTTCAGCCCCTCTGTTTCATCCCCTCTGTTTCTCGCCCTCTGTTTCTCACCCTCTGTTTCTCGCCCTCTGTTTCAGCCCCTCTGTTTTTCGCCCTCTGTTTCAGCCCCTCTGTTTCTCGCCCTCTGCTTCAGCCCCTCTGTTTCAGCACCTCTGTTTCAGCCCCCCTGTTTCTCACCCTCTGTTTCTCACCCTCTGTTACCGCCCCTCTGTTTCTCGCCCTCTGTTTCAGCCCCTCTGTTTCTCGCCCTCTGTTTCAGCCCCACTGTTTCAGCCCCTCTGTTTCAGCCCCTCTGTTTCAGCGCCTCTGTTTTTCGCCCTCTGTTTCAGCCCCTCTGTTTCTCGCCCTCTGTTTCAGCCACTCTGTTCCTCGACCTCTGTTTCAGCCCCTCTGTTTCTGCCCCTCTGTTTCAGCCCCTCTGTTTCAGCCCCTCTGTTTCTCGGCCTCTGTTTCAGCCCCTCTGTTTCTCGCCCTCTGTTTCAGCCCCTCTGTTTCTCACCCTCTGTTTCAGCCTCTCTGTTTCTCCCCCTCTGTTTCAGCCCCTCTGTTTCCGCCCCTCTGTTTCTCGCCCTCTTTTTCAGCCCCTCTGTTTCTCGCCTTCTGTTTCAGCCCATCTGTTACTCGCCCTCTGTATCAGCCCCTCTGTTTCAGCCCCTCTGTTTCAGCCCCTCTGTTTCTCGCCCTCTGTTTCTCGCCCTCTGTTTCAGCCACTCTGTTTCTCGCCCTCTGATTCAGCCCCTCTGATTCAGCCCCACTCATTCAGCCCCTCTGTTTCAGCCCCTCTGTTTCTCGCCCTCTGTTTCAGCCCCTCTGTTTTTCGCCCTCTGTTTCAGCCCCTCTGTTTCAGCCCCTCTGTTTCAGTCCCTCTGTTTCTCGCCCTCTATTTCTCGCCCTCTGTTTCAGCCCCTCTGTTTCTTGCCCTCTGTTTCAGCCCCTCTGTTCCTCGACCTCTGTTTCAGCCCCTCTGTTTCTGCCCCTCTGTTTCAGCCCCTCTGTTTCAGCCCCTCTGTTTCTCGGCCTCTGTTTCAGCCCCTCTGTTTCTCGCCCTCTGTTTCAGCCCCTCTGTTTCTCACCCTCTGTTTCAGCCTCTCTGTTTCTCCCCCTCTGTTTCAGCCCCTCTGTTTCCGCCCCTCTGTTTCTCGCCCTCTTTTTCAGCCCCTCTGTTTCTCGCCTTCTGTTTCAGCCCATCTGTTACTCGCCCTCTGTATCAGCCCCTCTGTTTCAGCCCCTCTGTTTCAGCCCCTCTGTTTCTCGCCCTCTGTTTCTCGCCCTCTGTTTCAGCCACTCTGTTTCTCGCCCTCTGATTGAGCCCCTCTGTTTCAGCCCCTCTGTTTCTCGCCCTCTGTTTCAGCCGCTCTGTTTGTCGCCCTTTGTTTCGGCCCCTCTGTTTAGCCCCTCTGTTTCTCGCCCTCTGTTTCAGCCCCTCTGTTTCTCGCCCTCTGTATCAGCCCCTCTATTTCAGCGCCTCTGTTTCAGCCCCTCTGTTTCTCGCCCTCTGTTTCTCGCCCTCTGTTTCAGCCACTCTGTTTCTCACCCTCTGTTTCAGCCGCTCTGTTTCTCGCTCTCTTTTTCTGCCCCTCTGATTTATCCCCTCTGTTCCAGCCCCTCTGTTTCAGCCCCTCGGTTTCTCGCCCCCTGTTTCAGCCCCTCTGTTTCAGCCCCTCTGTTTCAGCCCCTCTGTTTCTCACCCTCTGTTTCAGCCCCTCTGATTCAGCACCTCTGATTCAGCCCCACTCATTCAGCCCCTCTGATTCAGCCCCTCTGTTTCCCGCCCCTCTGTTTCAGCCCCTCTGTTTCAGCCCCTCTGTTTCAGCCCCTCTGTTTCAGCCCCTCTGTTTCTCGCCCTCTGTTTCAGCCCCTCTGTTTCTTGCCCACTGTTTCAGCTCCTCTGTTTCTTGTCCTCTATTTCAGCCCCTGTGATTCAGCCGCTCTGATTCAGCCCCTCTGTTTCAGCCCCTCTGTTTCAGCGCCTCTGTTTCTCGCTCTCTGTTTCAGCCCCTCTGTTTCTCACCCTCTGTTTCAGCCCCTCTGTTTCTCGCCCTCTGTTTCAGCCCCTCTGATTCAGCCCCTCTGTTTCAGCCCCTCTGTTTCAGCCCCTCTGTTTCTCGCCCTCTGTTTCAGCCCCTCTGTTTTTCACCCTCTTTTTCAGCCTCTCTGTTTCTCGCCCTCTGTTTCAGCCCCTCTGTTTCACCCCCTCTGTTTCTCGCCCTCTGTTTCAGCCCCTCTGTTTCTCGCTCTCTGTTTCAGCCCCTCTGTTTCTCGCCCTCTGTATCAGCCCCTCCGTTTCAGCCCCACTGTTTCAGCCCCTCTGTTTCTCGCCCGCTGTTTCACCCCCACTGTTTCAGCCCCTCTGTTCCAGCCCCTCTGTTTCAGACCCTCTGTTTCAGCCCCTCTATTTCTCGCCCTCTGTTTCAGCCCCTATGTTTCTCGCCCTCTGTTTCAGACCCTCTGTTTCTCGCCCTCTGTTTCTGCCCCTCTGTTTTTCGCCCTCTGTTTCATCCCCTCTGTTTCTCGCCCTCTGTTTCAGCCCCGATGATTCAGCCCCTCTGTTTCAGCCACTCTGAATCAGCCCCTCTGATTCAGCCCCTCTGTTTCGGCCCCTCTGTTTCAGCCCCACTGTTTCAGCCCCTCTGTTTCTCGCCCTCTGTTTCAGCCCCTCTGTTTCTCGCCCTCTGTTTCAGCCCCTCTGTTTCTTGCCCTCTGTTTCAGCCCCTCTGATTCAGCCCCTCTGTTTCCGCCCCTCTGATTCAGCCACTCTGATTCAGCCCCTCTGATTCAGCCCCTCTGTTTCTCGCCCTCTGTTTCAGCCCCTCTGTTTCTCGCCCTCTGTATCAGCCTCTCTATTTCAGCGCCTCTGTTTCAGCCCCTCTGTTTCTCGCCCTCTGTTTCTCGCCCTCTGTTTCAGCCGCTCTGTTTCTCGCCCTCTGTTTCAGCCCCTCTGTTTCTCGCACTCTGTTTCAGCCACTCTGTTTCAGCCCCTCTATTTCTCGCCCTCTGTTTCAGCCCCTCTGTTTCAGCCCCTCTGTTTCTCGCCCTCTGTTTCAGCCCCTCTGTTTCTCGACCTCTGTTTCAGCCCCTCTATTTCTCGCCAACTGTTTCAGCCCCTCTGTTTCTCGCCCTCTGTTTCAGCCCCTCTATTTCTCGCCCTCTGTTTCAGCCCCTCTGTTTCAGCCCCTCTGTATCAGCCCCTCTGTTTCTCGCCCTCTGTTACAGCCCCTCTATTTCTCGCCCTCTGTTTCAGCCCCGCTGTTTAAGCCCCTATATTTCAGTCCCTCTGTTTCTCGCCCTCTGTTTCTCGCCCTCTGTTTCAGCGCCTCTGTTTCTTGCCCTCTGTTTCAGCCTCTCTGTTTCTCGCCCTCTGTTTCAGCCCCTCTGTTTCAGCCCCTCTGTTTCTCGCCCTCTGTTTCAGCCCCTCTATTTCTTGCCCTCTGTTTCAGCCCCTCTGTTTCTCGCTCTCTGTATCAGCCCCTCTGTTTCAGCCCCTCTGTTTCTCACCCTCTGTTTCAGCCCCACTGTTTCAGCCCCTCTGTTTCAGCCCCTCTGTTTCAGCCCCTCTGTTTCAGCCCCTCTGTTTCTCGCCCTCTGTTTCAGCCCCTCTGTTTCTCGCCCTCTGTTTCAGACCCTCTGTTTCTCGCCCTCTCTTTCTGCCCCTCTGTTTCTCGCCCTCTGTTTCAGCACCTCTGTTTCTCGCCCTCTGTTTCAGCCCCGCTGATTCAGCCCCTCTGTTTCAGCCACACTGAATCAGCCCCTCTGATTCAGCCCCTCTGTTTCAGCCCCTCTGTTTCAGCCCCTCTGTTTCAGCCCCTCTGTTTCTCGCCCTCTGTTTCAGCCCCTCTGTTTCTCGCCCTTTGTTACAGCCCCTCTGATTCAGCCCCTCTGTTTCCGCCACTCTGATTCCGCCACTCTGATTTAGCCCCTCTGATTCAGCCCCTCTGTTTCTCGCCCTCTGTTTCAGCCCCTCTGTTTCAGCCCCTCTGTTTCTCAACCTCTGTTTCAGACCCTCTGATTCAGCCCCTATGATTCAGCCCCACTCATTCAGCCCCTCTGTTTCAGCCCCTCTGTTTCAGCCCCTCTGTTTCAGCCCATCTGTTTCTCGCCCTCTGTTTCAGCCCCTCTGTTTCAGCCCCTCTGTTTCAGCCCCTCTGTTTCTCGCCCTCTGTTTCAGCCCCTCTGTTTCTCGCCCTCTGTTTCAGCCCCTCTGTTTCAGCCCTTCTGTTTCAGCCCCTCTGTTCCTCGCCCTCTGTTTCAGCCCCTCTGTTTCAGCCCCTTCTGTTTCAGCCCCTCTATTTCTCGCCCTCTGTTTCAGCCCCTCTGTTTCAGACCCTCTGTTTCTCGCCCTCTGTTTCAGCCCGTCTGTTTCTCGCCCTCTGTTTCAGCCCCTCTATTTCTCGCCCACTGTTTCAGCCCCTCTGTTTCTCGCCCTCTGTTTCAGCCCCTCTATTTCTCGCCCTCTGTTTCAGCACCTCTGTTTCAGGCCCTCCGTTTCAGCCCCTCTGTTTCTCTCCCTCAGTTTCACCCCGTCTGTTTCTCGCCCTCTGTTTCAGCCCCTCTGTTTCAGCCCCTATGTTTCAGTCCCTCTGTTTCTCGCCCTCTGTTTCCCGCCCTCTGTTTCAGCCACACTGTTTCTCGCCCTCTTTTTCAGCCCCTCTGTTTCTCGCCCTCTGTTTCAGCCCCTCTGTTTCTCCCCCTCTGTTTCAGCATCTCTGTTTCTCGCCATCTGTTTTAGCCCCTCTGTTTCACCCCCTCTGTTTCAGCCCCTCTGTTTCTCGCCCTCTGTTTCAGCCCCTCTGTTTCTCGCCCTCTGTTTCAGCCCCTCTGTTTCTCGCCCTGTGTTTCAGCTCCTCTGATTCAGCCCCTCTGTTTCAGCCCCACTGATTCAGCCCCTCTGATTTAGCCCCTCTGATTCAGCCCCTCTGTTTCTCGCCCTCTGTTTCAGCCCCTCTGTTTCAGCCCCTCTGTTTCTCACCCTCTGTTTCAGCCCCTCGGATTCAGCACCTCTGATTCAGCCCCACTCTTTCAGCCCCTCTGATTCAGCCCCTCTGATACCCGCCCCTCTGTTTCAGCCCCTCTGTTTCAGCCCCTCTGTTTCAGCCCCTCTGTTTCAACCCCTCTGTTTCTCGCCCTCTGTTTCGGCCCCTCTGTTTCTCGCCCACTGTTTCAGCTCCTCTGTTTCTCGCCCTCTATTTCAGCCCCTCTGATTCAGCCCCTATGATTCAGCCCCTCTGTTTCTGCCCCTCTGTTTCAGCCCCTCTTTTTCTCGCCCTCTGTTTCAGCCCCTCTGTTTCTCGCCCTCTGCTTCAGCCCCTCTGTTTCTCGCCCTATGTTTCAGCCCCTCTGATTCAGCCCCTCTGTTTCAGCCCCTCTGATTCACCCCTTCTGTTCCAGCCCCTCTGTTTCAGCCCCTCTGTTTCAGCCCCTCTGTTTCTCGCCCTCTGTTTCAGCCCCTCTGTTTTTCGCCCTCTTTTTCAGCCTCTCTGTTTCTCGCCCTCTGTTTCCGCCCCTCTGTTTCAGCCCCTCTGTTTCAGCCCCTCTGTTTCTCGCCCTCTGTTTCAGTCCCTCTGTTTCTCGCCCTCTGTTTCAGCCCCTCTGTTTCTCGCCCTCTGTATCAGCCCCTCTGTTTCAGCCCCTCTGTTTCAGCCCCTCTGTTTCTCGCCCTCTGTTTCAGCCCCACTGTCTCAGCCCCTCTGTTTCAGCCCGTCTATTTCAGCGCCTCTGTTTCTCGCCCTCTGTTTCAGCCCCTCTGTTTCTCACCCTCTGTTTCAGACCCTCTGTTTCTCGCCCTCTGATTCAGCCCCTCTGTTTCTCGCTCTCTGTTTCAGCCCCGCTGATTCAGCCCCTCTGTTTCAGCCACTCTGAATCAGCCCCTCTGATTCAGCCCCTCTGATTCAGCCCCTCTGTTTCAGCCCCTCTGTTTCAGCCCCTCTGTTTCTCGCCCTCTGTTTCAGCCCCTCTGTATCTCGCCCTCTGTTTCTCGCCCGCTGTTTCAGCCCCTCTGATTCAGCCCCTCAGTTTCCGCCCCTCTGATTCAGCCACTCTGATTTAGCCCCTCTGATTCAGCCCCTCTGTTTCTCGCCCTCTGTTTCAGCCCCTCTGTTTCTCGCCCTCTGTTTAGCTCCTCTGATTCAGCCCCTCTGTTTCAGCCCCTCTGATTTAGCCCCTCTGATTTAGCCCCTCTGATTCAGCCCCTCTGTTCCTCGCCCTCTGTTTCAGCCCCTCTGTTTCAGCCCCTCTGTTTCTGCCCCTCTGTTTCTCACCCTCTGTTTCAGCGCGTCTGATTCTCGCCCTCTGTATCAGCCCCTCTGTTTCAGCCCCTCTGTTTCAGCCCCTCTGTTTCTCGCCCTCTGTTTCAGCCACACTGTTTCAGCCCCTCTGTTTCAGCCCCTCTGTTTCTCGCCCTCTGTTTCAGCCCCTCTGTTTTTCGCCCTCTGTTTCAGCCCATCAGTTTCTCGCCCTCTGTTTCTGCCCCTCTGTTTCTCGCCCTCTGTTTCAGCCCCTCACCTTCTCGCCCTCTGCTTCAGCCCCGCTGATTCAGCCCCACTGTTTCAGCCACTCTGAATCAGCCCCTCTGATTCAGCCCCTCTGTTTCAGCCACTCTGTTTCAGCCCCTCTGTTTCAGCCCCTCTGCTTCTCGCCCTCTGTTTAGGCCCCTCTGTTTCTCGCCCTCTGTTTCAGCCCCTCTGTTTCAGCCCCTCTGTTTCTCGCCCTCTGTTTCAGCCCCGCTGATTCAGCCCCTCTGTTTCAGCCACTCTGTTTCTCACCCTCTGTTACAGCCCCTCTGATTCAGCCCCTCTGATTCAGCCCCACTCATTCAGCCCCTCTATTTCAGCCCCTCTGTTCCTCGCCCTCTGTTTCAGCCCCTCTGTTTCTCGCCCCCTGTTTCAGCACCTCTGTTTCAGCCCCTCTGTTTCAGCCCCTCTGTTTCTCGCCCGCTGTTTCAGCCCCTCTGTTTCTCGCCCTCTGTTTCAGACCCTCTGTTTCTCGCCCTCTCTTTCTGCCCCTCTGTTTCTCGCCCTCTGTTTCAGCACCTCTGTTTCTCGCCCTCTGTTTCAGCCCCGCTGATTCAGCCGCTCTGTTTCAGCCACACTGAATCAGCCCCTCTGATTCAGCCCCTCTGTTTCAGCCCCTCTGTTTCAGCCCCTCTGTTTCAGCCCCTCTGTTTCTCGCCCTCTGTTTCAGCCCCTCTGTTTCTCGCCCTTTGTTACAGCCCCTCTGATTCAGCCCCTCTGTTTCCGCCACTCTGATTCCGCCACTCTGATTTAGCCCCTCTGATTCAGCCCCTCTGTTTCTCGCCCTCTGTTTCAGCCCCTCTGTTTCAGCCCCTCTGTTTCTCACCCTCTGTTTCAGACCCTCTGATTCAGCCCCTATGATTCAGCCCCACTCATTCTGCCCCTCTGTTTCAGCACCTCTGTTTCAGCCCCTCTGTTTCAGCCCATCTGTTTCTCGCCCTCTGTTTCAGCCCCTCTGTTTCAGCCCCTCTGTTTCAGCCCCTCTGTTTCTCGCCCTCTGTTTCAGCCCCTCTGTTTCAGCCCCTCTGTTTCAGCCCCTCTGTTTCTCGCCCGCTGTTTCAGCCCCTCTGTTTCTCGCCCTCTGTTTCAGACCCTCTGTTTCTCGCCCTCTCTTTCTGCCCCTCTGTTTCTCGCCCTCTGTTTCAGCACCTCTGTTTCTCGCCCTCTGTTTCAGCCCCGCTGATTCAGCCGCTCTGTTTCAGCCACACTGAATCAGCCCCTCTGATTCAGCCCCTCTGTTTCAGCCCCTCTGTTTCAGCCCCTCTGTTTCAGCCCCTCTGTTTCTCGCCCTCTGTTTCAGCCCCTCTGTTTCTCGCCCTTTGTTACAGCCCCTCTGATTCAGCCCCTCTGTTTCCGCCACTCTGATTCCGCCACTCTGATTTAGCCCCTCTGATTCAGCCCCTCTGTTTCTCGCCCTCTGTTTCAGCCCCTCTGTTTCAGCCCCTCTGTTTCTCACCCTCTGTTTCAGACCCTCTGATTCAGCCCCTATGATTCAGCCCCACTCATTCTGCCCCTCTGTTTCAGCACCTCTGTTTCAGCCCCTCTGTTTCAGCCCATCTGTTTCTCGCCCTCTGTTTCAGCCCCTCTGTTTCAGCCCCTCTGTTTCAGCCCCTCTGTTTCTCGCCCTCTGTTTCAGCCCCTCTGTTTCTCGCCCTCTGTTTCAGCCCCTCTGTTTCAGCCCTTCTGTTTCAGCCCCTCTGTTCCTCGCCCTCTGTTTCAGCCCCTCTGTTTCAGCCCCTCTATTTCTCGCCCTCTGTTTCAGCCCCTCTGTTTCAGACCCTCTGTTTCTCGCCCTCTGTTTCAGCCCGTCTGTTTCTCGCCCTCTGTTTCAGCCCCTCTATTTCTCGCCCACTGTTTCAGCCCCTCTGTTTCTCGCCCTCTGTTTCAGCCCCTCTATTTCTCGCCCTCTGTTTCAGCACCTCTGTTTCAGGCCCTCCGTTTCAGCCCCTCTGTTTCTCTCCCTCAGTTTCACCCCGTCTGCTTCTCGCCCTCTGTTTCAGCCCCTCTGTTTCAGCCCCTATGTTTCAGTCCCTCTGTTTCTCGCCCTCTGTTTCCCGCCCTCTGTTTCAGCCCCTCTGTTTCTTGCCCTCTGTTTCAGCCCCACTGTATCGCGCCCTCTGTTTCAGCCACTCTGTTTCAGCCCCTCTGTTTCAGCCACACTGTTTCTCGCCCTCTGTTTCAGCCCCTCTGTTTCTCGCCCTCTGTTTCAGCCCCTCTGTTTCTCGCCCTCTGTTTCAGCACCTCTGTTTCTCGCCCTCTGTTTCAGCCCCTCTGTTTCTCGCCCTCTGTTTCAGCCCCTCTGTTTCTCGCCCTCTGTTTCAAACCCACTGTTTCAGCCCCTCTGTTTCAGCCTCTCTGTTTCTCGCCCTCTGTTTCCGCCCCTCTGTTTCAGCCCCTCTGTTTCAGCCCCTCTGTTTCAGCCCCTCTGTTTCTCGCCCTCTGTATCAGCCCCTCTGTTTCAGCCCCTCTGTTTCAGCCCCTCTGTTTCTCGCCCTCTGTTTCAGCCCCACTGTCTCAGCCCCTCTGTTTCAGCCCGTCTATTTCAGCGCCTCTGTTTCTCGCCCTCTGTTTCAGCCCCTCTGTTTCTCACCCTCTGTTTCAGACCCTCTGTTTCTCGCCCTCTGATTCAGCCCCTCTGTTTCTCGCTCTCTGTTTCAGCCCCGCTGATTCAGCCCCTCTGTTTCAGCCACTCTGAATCAGCCCCTCTGATTCAGCCCCTCTGATTCAGCCCCTCTGTTTCAGCCCCTCTGTTTCAGCCCCTCTGTTTCAGCCCCTCTGTTTCAGCCCCTCTGTTTCTCACCCTCTGTTTCAGCCCCTCTGTTTCTCGCCCTCTGTTTCAGCCCCACTGTCTCAGCCCCTCTGTTTCAGCCCGTCTATTTCAGCGCCTCTGTTTCTCGCCCTCTGTTTCAGCCCCTCTGTTTCTCACCCTCTGTTTCAGACCCTCTGTTTCTCGCCCTCTGATTCAGCCCCTCTGTTTCTCGCTCTCTGTTTCAGCCCCGCTGATTCAGCCCCTCTGTTTCAGCCACTCTGAATCAGCCCCTCTGATTCAGCCCCTCTGATTCAGCCCCTCTGTTTCAGCCCCTCTGTTTCAGCCCCTCTGTTTCTCGCCCTCTGTTTCAGCCCCTCTGTATCTCGCCCTCTGTTTCTCGCCCGCTGTTTCAGCCCCTCTGATTCAGCCCCTCAGTTTCCGCCCCTCTGATTCAGCCACTCTGATTTAGCCCCTCTGATTCAGCCCCTCTGTTTCTCGCCCTCTGTTTCAGCCCCTCTGTTTCTCGCCCTCTGTTTAGCTCCTCTGATTCAGCCCCTCTGTTTCAGCCCCTCTGATTTAGCCCCTCTGATTTAGCCCCTCTGATTCAGCCCCTCTGTTCCTCGCCCTCTGTTTCAGCCCCTCTGTTTCAGCCCCTCTGTTTCTGCCCCTCTGTTTCTCACCCTCTGTTTCAGCGCGTCTGATTCTCGCCCTCTGTATCAGCCCCTCTGTTTCAGCCCCTCTGTTTCAGCCCCTCTGTTTCTCGCCCTCTGTTTCAGCCACACTGTTTCAGCCCCTCTGTTTCAGCCCCTCTGTTTCTCGCCCTCTGTTTCAGCCCCTCTGTTTTTCGCCCTCTGTTTCAGCCCATCAGTTTCTCGCCCTCTGTTTCTGCCCCTCTGTTTCTCGCCCTCTGTTTCAGCCCCTCACCTTCTCGCCCTCTGCTTCAGCCCCGCTGATTCAGCCCCACTGTTTCAGCCACTCTGAATCAGCCCCTCTGATTCAGCCCCTCTGTTTCAGCCACTCTGTTTCAGCCCCTCTGTTTCAGCCCCTCTGCTTCTCGCCCTCTGTTTAGGCCCCTCTGTTTCTCGCCCTCTGTTTCAGCCCCTCTGTTTCAGCCCCTCTGTTTCTCGCCCTCTGTTTCAGCCCCGCTGATTCAGCCCCTCTGTTTCAGCCACTCTGTTTCTCACCCTCTGTTACAGCCCCTCTGATTCAGCCCCACTCATTCAGCCCCTCTATTTCAGCCCCTCTGTTCCTCGCCCTCTGTTTCAGCCCCTCTGTTTCTCGCCCCCTGTTTCAGCACCTCTGTTTCAGCCCCTCTGTTTCAGCCCCTCTGTTTCTCGCCCGCTGTTTCAGCCCCTCTGTTTCTCGCCCTCTGTTTCAGACCCTCTGTTTCTCGCCCTCTCTTTCTGCCCCTCTGTTTCTCGCCCTCTGTTTCAGCACCTCTGTTTCTCGCCCTCTGTTTCAGCCCCGCTGATTCAGCCGCTCTGTTTCAGCCACACTGAATCAGCCCCTCTGATTCAGCCCCTCTGTTTCAGCCCCTCTGTTTCAGCCCCTCTGTTTCAGCCCCTCTGTTTCTCGCCCTCTGTTTCAGCCCCTCTGTTTCTCGCCCTTTGTTACAGCCCCTCTGATTCAGCCCCTCTGTTTCCGCCACTCTGATTCCGCCACTCTGATTTAGCCCCTCTGATTCAGCCCCTCTGTTTCTCGCCCTCTGTTTCAGCCCCTCTGTTTCAGCCCCTCTGTTTCTCACCCTCTGTTTCAGACCCTCTGATTCAGCCCCTATGATTCAGCCCCACTCATTCTGCCCCTCTGTTTCAGCACCTCTGTTTCAGCCCCTCTGTTTCAGCCCATCTGTTTCTCGCCCTCTGTTTCAGCCCCTCTGTTTCAGCCCCTCTGTTTCAGCCCCTCTGTTTCTCGCCCTCTGTTTCAGCCCCTCTGTTTCAGCCCCTCTGTTTCAGCCCCTCTGTTTCTCGCCCGCTGTTTCAGCCCCTCTGTTTCTCGCCCTCTGTTTCAGACCCTCTGTTTCTCGCCCTCTCTTTCTGCCCCTCTGTTTCTCGCCCTCTGTTTCAGCACCTCTGTTTCTCGCCCTCTGTTTCAGCCCCGCTGATTCAGCCGCTCTGTTTCAGCCACACTGAATCAGCCCCTCTGATTCAGCCCCTCTGTTTCAGCCCCTCTGTTTCAGCCCCTCTGTTTCAGCCCCTCTGTTTCTCGCCCTCTGTTTCAGCCCCTCTGTTTCTCGCCCTTTGTTACAGCCCCTCTGATTCAGCCCCTCTGTTTCCGCCACTCTGATTCCGCCACTCTGATTTAGCCCCTCTGATTCAGCCCCTCTGTTTCTCGCCCTCTGTTTCAGCCCCTCTGTTTCAGCCCCTCTGTTTCTCACCCTCTGTTTCAGACCCTCTGATTCAGCCCCTATGATTCAGCCCCACTCATTCTGCCCCTCTGTTTCAGCACCTCTGTTTCAGCCCCTCTGTTTCAGCCCATCTGTTTCTCGCCCTCTGTTTCAGCCCCTCTGTTTCAGCCCCTCTGTTTCAGCCCCTCTGTTTCTCGCCCTCTGTTTCAGCCCCTCTGTTTCTCGCCCTCTGTTTCAGCCCCTCTGTTTCAGCCCTTCTGTTTCAGCCCCTCTGTTCCTCGCCCTCTGTTTCAGCCCCTCTGTTTCAGCCCCTCTATTTCTCGCCCTCTGTTTCAGCCCCTCTGTTTCAGACCCTCTGTTTCTCGCCCTCTGTTTCAGCCCGTCTGTTTCTCGCCCTCTGTTTCAGCCCCTCTATTTCTCGCCCACTGTTTCAGCCCCTCTGTTTCTCGCCCTCTGTTTCAGCCCCTCTATTTCTCGCCCTCTGTTTCAGCACCTCTGTTTCAGGCCCTCCGTTTCAGCCCCTCTGTTTCTCTCCCTCAGTTTCACCCCGTCTGTTTCTCGCCCTCTGTTTCAGCCCCTCTGTTTCAGCCCCTATGTTTCAGTCCCTCTGTTTCTCGCCCTCTGTTTCCCGCCCTCTGTTTCAGCCCCTCTGTTTCTTGCCCTCTGTTTCAGCCCCACTGTATCGCGCCCTCTGTTTCAGCCACTCTGTTTCAGCCCCTCTGTTTCAGCCACACTGTTTCTCGCCCTCTGTTTCAGCCCCTCTGTTTCTCGCCCTCTGTTTCAGCCCCTCTGTTTCTCGCCCTCTGTTTCAGCACCTCTGTTTCTCGCCCTCTGTTTCAGCCCCTCTGTTTCTCGCCCTCTGTTTCAGCCCCTCTGTTTCTCGCCCTCTGTTTCAAACCCACTGTTTCAGCCCCTCTGTTTCAGCCCCTGTGTTTCTCGCCCTCTGTTTCAGCCCCTCTGTTTCTCCCCCTCTGTTTCAAACTCTCTGTTTCTCGCCATCTGTTTCTCGCCCTCTGTTTCAGCCCCTCTGTTTCAGCCCCTCTGTTTCTCGCCCTCTGTTTCAGCCCCTCTGTTTCTCGCCCTCTGTTTCAGACCCTCTGTTTCTCGCCCTGTGTTTCAGCTCCTCTGATTCAGCCCCTCTGTTTCAGCCCCTCTGATTCAGCCCCTCTGATTTAGCACCTCTGATTCACCCCCTCTGTTTCTCGCCCTCTGTTTCAGCCCCTCTGTTTCAGCCCCTCTGTTTCTCACCCTCTGTTTCAGCCCCTCTGATTCAGCACCTCTGATTCAGCCCCACTCTTTCAGCCCCTCTGATTCAGCCCCTCTGATACCCGCCCCTCTGTTTCAGCCCCTCTGTTTCTCTCCCACTGTTTCAGCTCCTCTGTTTCTCGCCCTCTATTTCAGCCCCGCTGATTCAGCCCCTTTGATTCAGCCCCTCTGTTTCAGCCCCTCTGTTTCAGCCCCTCTTTTTCTCGCCCTCTGTTTCAGCCCCTCTGTTTCTCGCCCTCTGCTTCAGCCCCTCTGTTTCTCGCCCTCTGTTTCAGCCCCTCTGATTCAGCCCCTCTGTGTCAGCCCCTCTGATTCTCCCCTTCTGTTCCAGCCCCTCTGTTTCAGCCCCTCTGTTTCAGCCCCTCTGTTTCTCGCCCTCTGTTTCTCACCCTCTGTTTCTCGCCCTCTGTTTCAGCTCCTCTGTTTCTCGCCCTCTGTTTCAGCCCCTCTGATTCAGCCCCTCTGTTTCTCGCCCTCTGTTTCAGCCCCTCTGTTTTTCGCCCTCTTTTTCAGCCTCTCTGTTTCTCGCCCTCTGTTTCAGCCCCTCTGTTTCAGCCCCTCTGTTTCAGCCCCTCTGTTTCTCGCCCTCTGTTTCAGTCCCTCTGTTTCTCGCCCTCTGTTTCAGCCCGTCTGTTTCTCGCCCTCTTTATCAGCCCCTCTGTTTCAGCCCCTCTGTTTCAGCCCCTCTGTTTCTCGCCCTCTGTTTCAGCCCCACTGTCTCAGCCCCTCTGTTTCAGCCCGTCTATTTCAGCGCCTCTGTTTCTCGCCCTCTGTTTCAGCCCCTCTGTTTCTCGCCCTCTGTTTCAGACCCTCTGTTTCTCGCCCTCTGATTCAGCCCCTCTGTTTCTCGCTCTCTGTTTCAGCCCCGCTGATTCAGCCCCTCTGTTTCAGCCACTCTGAATCAGACCCTCTGATTCAGCCCCTCTGATTCAGCCCCTCTGTTTCAGCCCCTCTGTTTCAGCCCCTCTGTTTCTCGCCCTCTGTTTCAGCCCCTCTGTATCTCGCCCTCTGTTTCTCGCCCGCTGTTTCAGCCCCTCTGATTCAGCCCCTCAGTTTCCGCCCCTCTGATTCCGCCACTCTGATTTAGCCCCTCTGATTCAGCCCCTCTGTTTCTCGCCCTCTGTTTCAGCCCCTCTGTTTCTCGCCCTCTGTTTAGCTCCTCTGATTCAGCCCCTCTGTTTCAGCCCCTCTGATTCAGCCCCTCTGATTTAGCCCCTCTGATTCAGCCCCTCTGTTTCTCGCCCTCTGTTTCAGCCCCTCTGTTTCTCACCCTCTGTTTCAGCCCCTCTGTTTCTCGCCCTCTGTTTAGCTCCTCTGATTCAGCCCCTCTGTTTCAGCCCCTCTGATTCAGCCCCTCTGATTTAGCCCCTCTGATTCAGCCCCTCTGTTTCTCGCCCTCTGTTTCAGCCCCTCTGTTTCTCGCCCTCTGTTTCAGCCACACTGTTTCAGCCCCTCTGTTTCAGCCCCTCTGTTTCAGCCCCTCTGTTTCTCGCCCTCTGTTTCAGCACCTCTGTTTTTCGCCCTCTGTTTCAGACCATCAGTTTCTCGCCCTCTGTTTCTGCCCCTCTGTTTCTCGCCCTCTGTTTCAGCCCCTCAGCTTCTCGCCCTCTGCTTCAGCCCCGCTGATTCAGCCCCACTGTGTCAGCCACTCTGAATCAGCCCCTCTGATTCAGCCCCTCTGTTTCAGCCACTCTGTTTCAGCCCCTCTGTTTCAGCCCCTCTGCTTCTCGCCCTCTGTTTCGGCCCCTCTGTTTCTCGCCCTCTGTTTCAGCCCCTCTGTTTCAGCCCCTCTGTTTCTCGCCCTCTGTTTCTCGCACACTGTTTCACCCCCTCTGTTTCTCGCCCTCTGTTTCAGCCCCTCTGTTTCTCGCCCCCTGTTTCAGCCCCTCTGCTACTCGCCCTCTGTTTCAGCCTCTCTGTTTCTCGCCCCCTGTTTCAGCCCCTCTGTTTCTCGCCCTCTGTTTCAGCCTCTCTGTTTCTCGCCCTCTGTTTCAGCCCCTCTGTTTCTCGCCCTCTGTTTCAGCCCCTCTGTTTCAGCCCCTCTGTTTCTCGCCCTCTGTTTCTCGCACACTGTTTCACCCCCTCTGTTTCTCGCCCTCTGTTTCAGCCCCTCTGTTTCTCGCCCCCTGTTTCAGCCCCTCTGTTTCTCGCCCTCTGTTTCAGCCTCTCTGTTTCTCGCCCTCTGTATCAGCCCCTCTGTTTCAGCCTCTCTGTTTCTCGCCCTCTGTTTATCGCCCTCTGTTTCAGCCCCTCTGTATCTCGCCCTCTGTTTCAGCCCCTCTGTTTCAGCCCCTCTGATTCAGCCCCTCTGATTCAGCCCCTCTGTTTCTGGCCCTCTGTTTCAGCCCCTCTGTTTCAGCCCTTCTGTTTCAGTCCCTCTGTTTCAGCCACTCTGTTTCTCGCCCTCTGTTTCTCGCACTCTGTTTCAGCCCCTCTGTTTCTCGCCCTCTGTTTATCGCCCTCTGTTTCAGCCCCTCTGTATCTCGCCCTCTGTTTCAGCCCCTCTGTTTCAGCCCCTCTGATTCAGCCCCTCTGATTCAGCCCCTCTGTTTCTGGCCCACTGTTTCAGCCCCTCTGATTCAGCCCCTCTGATTCAGCCCCACTCATTCAGCCCCTCTGTTTCTCGCCCTCTGTTTCTGCCCTTCTGTTTCTCGTCCTCTGTTTCAGCACCTCTGTTTCTCGCACTGTGTTACAGCCCCTCTGATTCAGCCCCTCTGTTTCAGCCCCTCTGAATCAGCCCCTCTGATTCAGCCCCGCTGTTTAAACCCCTCTGTTTCAGCCCCTCTGTTTCTCGCCCTCTGTTTCTGCCCTTCTGTTTCTCATCCTCTGTTTCAACCCCTCTGTTTCTCGCCCTCTGTTACAGCCCCTCTGATTCAGCCCCGCTGTTTCAAATCCCTCTGTTTCAGCCCCTCAGTTTCTCGCCCACTGTTTCTGCCCTTCTGTTTCTCGCCCTCTGCTACAGCCCCTCTGATTCAGCCCCTCTGTTTCAGCCCCTCTGAATCAGCCCCTCTGATTCAGCCCCTCTGTTTCAGCCGCTCTGTTTCAGCCCCTCTGTTTCTCGCCCTCTGTTTCTGCCCTTCTGTTTCTCGTCCTCTCTTTCAGCCCCTCTGTTTCTCGCCCTCTGTTACAGCCCCTCTGATTCAGCCCCTCTGTTTCAGCCCCTCTGAATCAACCCCTCTGATTCAGCCCCTCTGTTTCAACCCCTCTGTTTCAGCCCCTCTGTTTCAGCCCCTCTGTTTCAGCCCCTCTGTTTCTCGCCCTCTGTTTCAGCCCCTCTGTTTCTCGCCCTCTGTTTCAGCCCCTTTGTTTCTCGCCCTCTGTTTCAGCCCCTCTGATTCAGCCCCTCTTTTTCCGCCCCTCTGATTCAGCCACTCTGATTTAGCCCCTCTGATTCAGCCCCTCTGTTTCTCGCCCTCTGTTTCAGCCCCTCTGTTTCAGCCCCTCTGTTTTGCTCCTCTGTTTCTCACCCTCTGTTACAGCCCCTCTGATTCAGCCCCTCTGATTCAGCCCCACTCATTCAGCCCCTCTATTTCAGCCCCGCTGTTTCTCGCCATCTGTTTCAGCCCCTCTGTTTCTCGCCCCCTGTTTCAGCCCCTCTGTTTCAGCCCCTCTGTTTCAGCCCTTCTGTTTCTCGCCCTCTGTTTCAGCCCCTCTGTTTCTCGCCCTCTGTATCAGCCCCTCTGTTTCAGCCCCTCTGTTTCTCGCCCTCTGTTTCTCGCCCTCTGTTTCAGCCCCTCGGTTTCTCGCCCTCTGTTTCTGCCCTTCTGTTTCTCGTCCTCTGATTCAGCCCCTCTGTTTCTCGCCCTCTGTTACAGCCCCTCTGATTCAGCCCCTCTGTTTCAGCCCCTCTGATTCAGCCCCTCTGATTCAGCCCCTCTGTTTCTGGCCCTCTGTTTCAGCCCCTCTGTTTCAGCCCTTCTGTTTCAGCCCCTCTGTTTCAGCCCCTCTGTTTCTCGCCCTCTGTTTCTGCCCCTCTGTTTCTCGCCCTCTGTTTCAGCCCCTCTGTTTCTGGCCCTCTGTTTCAGCCCCTCTGCTTCAGCCCTTCTGTTTCAGCCCCTCTGTTTCAGCCCCTCTGATTCTCGCCCTCTGTTTCAGCCCCTCTGTTTCTCGCCCTCTGTTTCAGCCCCTCTGTTTCTCGCCCTCTGTTTGTGCCCCTCTGATTTAGCGCCTCTGTTTCAGCCCCTCTTTTTCAGCCCCTCTGTTTCTCGCCCTCTGTTTCGCGCTCTCTGTTTCAGCCGCTCTGTTTCATCCCCTCTGTTTCTCGCCCTCTGTTTCAGCCCTTCTGTTTCTCGTCCTCTCTTTCAGCCCCTCTGTTTCTCGCCCTCTGTTACAGCCCCTCTGATTCAGCCCCTCTGTTTCAGCCCCTCTGAATCAGCCCCTCTGATTCAGCCCCTCTGTTTCAACCCCTCTGTTTCAGCCCCTCTGTTTCTCGCTCTCTGTTTCAGCCGCTCTGTTTCATCCCCTCTGTTTCTCGCCCTCTGTTTCTGCCCTTCTGTTTCTCGTCCTCTCTTTCAGCCCCTCTGTTTCTCGCCCTCTGTTACAGCCCCTCTGATTCAGCCCCTCTGTTTCAGCCCCTCTGAATCAGCCCCTCTGATTCAGCCCCTCTGTTTCAACCCCTCTGTTTCAGCCCCTCTGTTTCTCGCCCTCTGTTTCAGCCCCTCTGTTTCTCGCCCTCTGTTTCAGACCCTCTGTTTCTCGCCCTCTGCTCCTGCCCCTCTGTTTCTCGCCCTCTGTTTCAGCCACTCTGTTTCTCGCCCTCTGTTTCAGCCCCGCTGATTCAGCCCCTCTGTTTCAGCCACTCTGTTTCTCGCCCTCTGTTACAGCCCCTCTGATTCAGCCCCTCTGATTCAGCCCCACTCAGTCAGCCCCTCTATTTCAGCCCCTCTGTTCCTCGCCCTCTGTTTCAGCTCCTCTGTTTCTCGCCCATTGTTTCAGCCCCTCTGTTTCAGCCCCGCTGTTACAGCCCCTCTGTTTCTCGCCCTCTGTTTCAGCCCCTCTGTTTCTCGCCCTCTGTTTCAGCCCCTCTGTTTCAGCCCCTCTGTTTCTCGCCCTCTGTTTCAGACCCTCTGTTTCTCGCCCTCTGTTTCAGCCCCTCTGTTTCTCGCCCTCTGTATCAGCCCCTCCGTTTCAGCCACTCTTTTTCTCGCCCTCTGTTTCTCGCCCTCTGTTTCAGCCCCTCTGTTTCTCGCCCTATGTTTCAGCCCCTCTGTTTCAGCCCCTCTGTTTCTCACCCTCTGTTTCAGCCCCTCTGATTCAGCCCCACTCATTCAGCCCCTCTGTTTCAGCCCCTCTGTTTCTCGCCCTCTGTTTCAGCCCCTCTGTTTCTCGCCCTCTGTTTCAGCCCCTCTGTTTCAGCCCCTCTGTTTCTCGTACTCTGTTTCAGCCCCTCTGTTTCTCGCCCCCTGTTTCAGCCCCTCTGTTTCTCGCCCTCTGTTTCAGCCTCTCTGTTTCTCGCCCTCTGTTTCAGCCCCTCTGTTTCTCGCCCTCTGTTTCAGCCCCTCTGTTTCTCGCCCTCTGTTTCAGCCCCTCTGTTTCAGCACCTCTGTTTCAGCCCCTCTGTTTCTCGCCCTCTGTTTCTCGCACACTGTTTCAGCCCCTCTATTTCTCGCCCTCTGTTTCTTGCCCTCTGTTTCTGGCCCTCTGTTTCAGCCCCTCTGTTTCTCGACCTCTGTTTCAGCCCCTCTGTTTCAGCCCCTCTGTTTCTCACCCTCTGTTTCAGCCCCTCTGAATCACCACCTCTGATTCAGCCCCGCTGTTTCAACCCCTCTGTTTCAGCCCCTCTGTTTCTCGCCCTCTGTTTCTGCCCTTCTGTTTCTCGTCCTCTGTTTCAGCCCCTCTGTTTCTCGCCCTCTGTTACAGCCCGTCTGATTCAGCCCCTCTGTTTCAGCACCTCTGAATCAGCCCCTCTGATTCAGCCCCTCTATTTCAGCCGCTCTGTTTCAGCCCCTCTGTTTCTCGCCCTCTGTATCTGCCTTCTGTTTCTCGTCCTCTGTTTCAACCCCTCTGTTTCTCGCCCTCTGTTACAGCCCCTCTGATTCAGCCCCTCTGTTTCAGCCCCTCTGAATCAGCCCCTCTGATTTAGACCCTCTGTTTCAACCCCTCTGTTTCAGCCCCTCTGTTTCTCGCCCTCTGTTTCAGCCCCTCTGTTTCTCGTCCTCTGTTTCAGACCCTCTGTTTCTCGCCCTCTGTTTCTGCCCCTCTGTTTCTCGCCCTCTGTTTCAGCCCCTCTGTTTCTCGCCCTCTGTTTCTCGCCCTCTGTTTCAGCACCTCTGTTTCTCGCCCTCTGTTTCAGCCCCTCTGTTTCAGCCCCTCTGATTCAGCCCCTCTGATTCAGCCCCTCTGTTTCTGGCCCTCTGTTTCAGCCCCTCTGTTTCAGCCCTTCTGTTTCAGCCCCTCTGTTTCAGCCCCTCTGTTTCTCGCCCTCTGTTTCTCACCCTCTGTTTCAGCCCCTCTGTTTCAGCCCCTCTGTTTCTCACCCACTGTTTCAGCCCCTCTGATTCAGCCCCTCTGATTCAGCCCCACTCATTCAGCCCCTCTGTTTCAGCCCCTCTGTTTCTCGCCCTCTGTTTCTGCCCTCCTGTTTCTCGTCCTCTGTTTCAGCCCCTCTGTTTCTCGCCCTCTGTTACAGCCCCTCTGATTCAGCCCCTCTGTTTCAGCCCCTCTGAATCAGCCCCTCTGATTCTGCCCCTCTGTTTCAACCCCTCTGTTTCAGCCCCTCTGTTTCTCGCCCTCTGTTTCTGCCCTTCTGTTTCTCTTCCTCTCTTTCAGCCCCTCTGTTTCTCGCCCTCTGTTACAGCCCCTCTGATTCAGCCCCTCTGTTTCAGCCCCTCTGAATCAGCCCCTCTGATTCAGCCCCTCTGTTTCAACCCCTCTGTTTCAGCCCCTCTGTTTCTCGCCCTCTGTTTCAGCCCCTCTGTTTCTCGCCCTCTGTTTCAGACCCTCTGTTTCTCGCCCTCTGCTCCTGCCCCTCTGTTTCTCGCCCTCTGTTTCAGCCACTCTGTTTCTCGCCCTCTGTTTCAGCCCCGCTGATTCAGCCCCTCTGTTTCAGCCACTCTGTTTCTCGCCCTCTGTTACAGCCCCTCTGATTCAGCCCCTCTGATTCAGCCCCACTCAGTCAGCCCCTCTATTTCAGCCCCTCTGTTCCTCGCCCTCTGTTTCAGCTCCTCTGTTTCTCGCCCATTGTTTCAGCCCCTCTGTTTCAGCCCCGCTGTTACAGCCCCTCTGTTTCTCGCCCTCTGTTTCAGCCCCTCTGTTTCTCGCCCTCTGTTTCAGCCCCTCTGTTTCAGCCCCTCTGTTTCTCGCCCTCTGTTTCAGACCCTCTGTTTCTCGCCCTCTGTTTCAGCCCCTCTGTTTCTCGCCCTCTGTATCAGCCCCTCCGTTTCAGCCACTCTTTTTCTCGCCCTCTGTTTCTCGCCCTCTGTTTCAGCCCCTCTGTTTCTCGCCCTATGTTTCAGCCCCTCTGTTTCAGCCCTTCTGTTTCTCACCCTCTGTTTCAGCCCCTCTGATTCAGCCCCACTCATTCAGCCCCTCTGTTTCAGCCCCTCTGTTTCTCGCCCTCTGTTTCAGCCCCTCTGTTTCTCGCCCTCTGTTTCAGCCCCTCTGTTTCAGCCCCTCTGTTTCTCGCACTCTGTTTCAGCCCCTCTGTTTCTCGCCCTCTGTTTCAGCCCCTCTGTTTCAGCACCTCTGTTTCAGCCCCTCTGTTTCTCGCCCTCTGTTTCTCGCACACTGTTTCAGCCCCTCTGTTTCTCGCCCTCTGTTTCTTGCCCTCTGTTTCTGGCCCTCTGTTTCAGCCCCTCTGTTTCTCGCCCTCTGTTTCAGCCCCTCTGTTTCAGCCCCTCTGTTTCTCACCCTCTGTTTCAGCCCCTCTGAATCACCACCTCTGATTCAGCCCCGCTGTTTCAACCCCTCTGTTTCAGCCCCTCTGTTTCTCGCTCTCTGTTTCTGCCCTTCTGTTTCTCGTCCTCTGTTTCAGCCCCTCTGTTTCTCGCCCTCTGTTACAGCCCCTCTGATTCAGCCCCTCTGTTTCAGCACCTCTGAATCAGCCCCTCTGATTCAGCCCCTCTATTTCAGCCGCTCTGTTTCAGCCCCTCTGTTTCTCGCCCTCTGTTTCAGCCTCTCTGTTTCTCGCCCTCTGTTTCAGCCCCTCTGTTTCTCGCCCTCTGTTTCAGCCCCTCTGTTTCTCGCCCTCTGTTTCAGCCCCTCTGTTTCAGCACCTCTGTTTCAGCCCCTCTGTTTCTCGCCCTCTGTTTCTCGCACACTGTTTCAGCCCCTCTGTTTCTCGCCCTCTGTTTCTTGCCCTCTGTTTCTGGCCCTCTGTTTCAGCCCCTCTGTTTCTCGCCCTCTGTTTCAGCCCCTCTGTTTCAGCCCCTCTGTTTCTCACCCTCTGTTTCAGCCCCTCTGAATCACCACCTCTGATTCAGCCCCGCTGTTTCAACCCCTCTGTTTCAGCCCCTCTGTTTCTCGCTCTCTGTTTCTGCCCTTCTGTTTCTCGTCCTCTGTTTCAGCCCCTCTGTTTCTCGCCCTCTGTTACAGCCCCTCTGATTCAGCCCCTCTGTTTCAGCACCTCTGAATCAGCCCCTCTGATTCAGCCCCTCTATTTCAGCCGCTCTGTTTCAGCCCCTCTGTTTCTCGCCCTCTGTATCTGCCTTCTGTTTCTCGTCCTCTGTTTCAACCCCTCTGTTTCTCGCCCTCTGTTACAGCCCCTCTGATTCAGCCCCTCTGTTTCAGCCCCTCTGAATCAGCCCCTCTGATTTAGCCCCTCTGTTTCAACCCCTCTGTTTCAGCCCCTCTGTTTCTCGCCCTCTGTTTCAGCCCCTCTGTTTCTCGTCCTCTGTTTCAGACCCTCTGTTTCTCGCCCTCTGTTTCTGCCCCTCTGTTTCTCGCCCTCTGTTTCAGCCCCTCTGTTTCTCGCCCTCTGTTTCTCGCCCTCTGTTTCAGCCCCTCTGTTTCTCGCCCTCTGTTTCAGCCCCTCTGTTTCAGCCCCTCTGATTCAGCCCCTCTGATTCAGCCCCTCTGTTTCTGGCCCTCTGTTTCAGCCCCTCTGTTTCAGCCCTTCTGTTTCAGCCCCTCTGTTTCAGCCCCTCTGTTTCTCGCCCTCTGTTTCTCACCCTCTGTTTCAGCCCCTCTGTTTCATCCCCTCTGTTTCTCACCCACTGTTTCAGCCCCTCTGATTCAGCCCCTCTGATTCAGCCCCACTCATTCAGCCCCTCTGTTTCAGCCCCTAGGTTTCTCGCCCTCTGTTTCTGCCCTTCTGTTTCTCGTCCTCTGTTTCAGCCCCTCTGTTTCTCGCCCTCTGTTACAGCCCCTCTGATTCAGCCCCTCTGTTTCAGCCCCTCTGAATCAGCCCCTCTGATTCAGCCCCTCTGTTTCAACCCCTCTGTTTCAGCCCCTCTGTTTCTCGCCCTCTGTTTCTGCCCTTCTGTTTCTCTTCCTCTCTTTCAGCCCCTCTGTTTCTCGCCCTCTGTTACAGCCCCTCTGATTCAGCCCCTCTGTTTCAGCCCCTCTGAATCATCCCCTCTGATTCAGCCCCTCTGTTTCTCGCCCTCTGTTGCAGCCCCTCTGTTTCTCGCCCTCTGTTTTAGCCCCTCTGTTTCTCGCCCTCTGTTTCAGCCCCTCTGTTTCAGCCCCTCTGTTTCAGCCCCTCTGTTTCTCGGCCTCTGTTTCTCGCACACTGTTTCAGCTCCTCTGTTTCTCGCCCTCTGTTTCAGCCTCTCTGTTTCTCGCCCTCTGTTTCAGCACCTCTGTTTCAGCCTCTCTGTTTCTCGCCCTCTGTTTCAGCCCCTCTGTTTCTCGCCATCTGTTTCAGCCCCTCTGTTTCTCGCTCTCTGTATCAGCCCCTCTGTTTCAGCCCCTCTGTTTCTCGCCCTCTGTTTCTCGCTCTCTGTTTCAGCCCCTCTGTTTCTCGCCCTCTGTTTCAGCCCCTCTGTTTCAGCCCCTCTGATTCAGCCCCTCTGATTCAGCCCCTCTGTTTCTGACCCTCTGTTTCAGCCCCTCTGTTTCAGCCCTTCTGTTTCAGCCCCTCTGTTTCAGCCAATCTGTTTCTCGCCCTCTGTTTCAGCACATCTGTTTCAGCCTCTCTGTTTCTCGCCCTCTGTTTCAGCCCCTCTGTTTCTCGCCATCTGTTTCAGCCCCTCTGTTTCTCGCTCTCTGTATCAGCCCCTCTGTTTCAGCCCCTCTGTTTCTCGCCCTCTGTTTCTCGTCCTCTGTTTCAGCCCCTCTGTTTCTCGCCCTCTGTTACAGCCCCACTGATTCAGCCCCTCTGTTTCAGCCCCTCTGAATCAGCCCCTCTGATTCAGCCCCTCTGTTTCAACCCCTCTGTTTCAGCCCCTCTGTTTCTCGCCCTCTGTTTCTGCCCTTCTGTTTCTCGTCCTCTCTTTCAGCCCCTCTGTTTCTCGCCCTCTGTTACAGCCCCTCTGATTCAGCCCCTCTGTTTCAGCCCCTCTGAATCATCCCCTCTGATTCAGCCCCTCTGTTTCTCGCCCTCTGTTGCAGCCCCTCTGTTTCTCGCCCTCTGTTTCAGCCCCTCTGTTTCTCGGCCTCTGTTTCTCGCACACTGTTTCAGCCCCTCTGTTTCTCGCCCTCTGTTTCAGCCTCTCTGTTTCTCGCCCTCTGTTTCAGCACCTCTGTTTCAGCCTCTCTGTTTCTCGCCCTCTGTTTCAGCCCCTCTGTTTCTCGCCATCTGTTTCAGCCCCTCTGTTTCTCGCTCTCTGTATCAGCCCCTCTGTTTCAGCCCCTCTGTTTCTCGCCCTCTGTTTCTCGCTCTCTGTTTCAGCCCCTCTGTTTCTCGCCCTCTGTTTCTCGCCCTCTGTTTCTGACCCTCTGTTTCAGCCCCTCTGTTTCAGCCCTTCTGTTTCAGCCCCTCTGTTTCAGCCAATCTGTTTCTCGCCCTCTGTTTCTTGCCCTCTGTATCTGCCCTTCTGTTTCTCGTCCTCTGTTTCAGCCCCTCTGTTTCAACCCCTCTGTTTCAGCCCCTCTGTTTCTCGCACTCTGTTTCAGCCCCTCTGTTTCAGCCCCTCTGATTCAGCCGCTCTGATTCAGCCCCTCTGTTTCTGCCTCTCTGTTTCTCGCCCTCTGTTTCAGCCCCTCTGTTTCTCGCCCTCTGTTTCTCGCCCTCTGTTTCAGCCCCTCTGTTTCAGCCCCACTGTTTCTCGCCCTCTGTTTCAGCCCCTCTGTTTCTCGCCCTCTGTTTCAGCCCCTCTGATTCAGCCCCTATGTTTCAGTCCCTCTGTTTCTCGCCCTCTGTTTCCCGCCCTCTGTTTCAGCCCCTCTGTTTCTTGCCCTCTGTTTCAGACCCTCTGTATCGCGCCCTCTGTTTCAGCCACTCTGTTTCAGCCCCTCTGTTTCAGCCACACTGTTTCTCGCCCTCTGTTTCAGCCCCTCTGTTTCTCGCCCTCTGTTTCAGCCCCTCTGTTTCTCCCCCTCTGTTTCAGCCTCTCTGTTTCTCGCCATCTGTTTCTCGCCCTCTGTTTCAGCCCCTCTGTTTCAGCCCCTCTGTTTCTCGCCCTCTGTTTCAGCCCCTCTGTTTCTCGCCCTCTGTTTCAGCCCCTCTGTTTCTCACCCTGTGTTTCAGCTCCTCTGATTCAGCCCCTCTGTTTCAGCTCCTCTGATTCAGCCCCTCTGATTTAGCCCCTCTGATTCACCCCCTCTGTTTCTCGCCCTCTGTTTCAGCCCCTCTGTTTCAGCCCCTCTGTTTCTCACCCTCTGTTTCAGCCCCTCTGATTCAGCACCTCTGATTCAGCCCCACTCTTTCAGCCCCTCTGATTCAGCCCCTCTGATACCCGCCCCTCTGTTTCAGCCCCTCTGTTTCTCGCCATCTGTTTCAGCCCCTCTGTTTCAGCCCCTCTGTTTCAGCCCCTCTGTTTCGGCCCCTCTGTTTCTCGCCCTCTGTTTCTGCCCCTCTGTTTCTCGCCCACTGTTTCAGCTCCTCTGTTTCTCGCCCTCTATTTCAGCCCCTCTGATTCAGCCCCTATGATTCAGCCCCTCTGTTTCAGCCCCTCTGTTTCAACCCCTCTTTTCCTCGCCCTCTGTTTCAGCCCCTCTGTTTCTCGCCCTCTGCTTCAGCCCCTCTGTTTCTCGCCCTCTGTTTCAGCCTCTCTGATTCAGCCCCTCTGTGTCAGCCCCTCTGATTCTCCCCTTCTGTTCCAGCCCCTCTGTTTCAGCCCCTCTGTTTCAGCCCCTCTGTTTCAGCCCCTCTGTTTCTCGCCCTCTGTTTCAGCCCCTCTGTTTTCGCCCTCTTTTTCAGCCTCTCTGTTTCTCGCCCTCTGTTTCAGCCCCTTCTGTTTCAGCTCCTCTGTTTCAGCCCCTCTGTTTCTCGCCCTCTGTTTCAGCCCCTCTGTTTCTTGCCCTCTGTATCAGCCCCTCTGTTTCAGCCCCTCTGTTTCAGCCCTTCTGTTTCTCGCCCTCTGTTTCAGCCCCACTGTCTCAGCCCCTCTGTTTCAGCCCATCTATTTCAGCGCCTCTGTTTCTCGCCCTCTGTTGCAGCCCCTCTGTTTCTCGCCCTCTGTTTCAGACCCTCTGTTTCTCGCCCTCTGATTCAGCCCCTCTGTTTCTCGCTCTCTGTTTCAGCCCCGCTGATTCAGCCCCTCTGTTTCAGCCACTCTGAATCAGCCCCTCTGATTCAGCCCCTCTGATTCAGCCCCTCTGTTTCAGCCCCTCTGTTTCTCGCCCTCTGTTTCACCCCTCTGTATCTCGCCCGCTGTTTCAGCCCCTCTGATTCAGCCCCTCAGTTTCCGCCCCTCTGATTCAGCCACTCTGATTTAGCCCCTCTGATTCAGCCCCTCTGTTTCTCGCCCTCTGTTTCAGACCCTCTGTTTCTCGCCCTCTGTTTCAGCCCCTCTGCTTCTCGCCCACTGTTTCAGCCCCTATGTTTCAGCCCCTCTGTTTCAGCCCCTCTGTTTCTCGCCCCCTGTTTCAGCCCCTCTGTTTCTCGCCCTCTGTTTCAGCCTCTCTGTTTCTCGCCCTCTGTTTCAGCCCCTCTGTTTCTCGCCCTCTGTTTCAGCCCCTCTGTTTCAGCCCCTCTGTTTCTCGCCCTCTGTTTCTCGCACACTGTTTCACCCCCTCTGTTTCTCGCCCTCTGTTTCAGCCCCTCTGTTTCTCGCCCCCTGTTTCAGCCCCTCTGTTTCAGCCCCTCTGTTTCAGCCTCTCTGTTTCTCGCCCTCTGTATCAGCCCCTCTGTTCCAGCCCCTCTGTTTCTCGCCCTCTGTTTCTCGCCCTCTGTTTCAGCCCCTCTGTATCTCGCCCTCTGTTTCAGCCCCTCTGTTTCAGCCCCTCTGATTCAGCCCCTCTGTTTCTGGCCCTCTATTTCAGCCCCTCTGTTTCAGCCCTTCTGTTTCAGCCCCTCTGTTTCAGCCCCTCTGTTTCTCGCCCTCTGTTTCTCGCACTCTGTTTCAGCCCCTCTGTTTCAGCCCCTCTGTTTCAGCACCTCTGTTTCTCGCCCTCTGTTTCGGCCCCTCTGTTTCTCGCCCACTGTTTCAGCTCCTCTGTTTCTCGCCCTCTATTTCAGCCCCTCTGATTCAGCCCCTATGATTCAGCCCCTCTGTTTCAGCCCCTCTGTTTCAGCCCCTCTTTTTCTCACCCTCTGTTTCAGCCCCTCTGTTTCTCGCCCTCTGCTTCAGCCCCTCTGTTTCTCGCCCTCTGTTTCAGCCCCTCTGATTCAGCCCCTCTGTGTCAGCCCCTCTGTTTCTCCCCTTCTGTTCCAGCCCCTCTGTTTCAGCCCCTCTGTTTCAGCCCCTCTGTTTCAGCCCCTCTGTTTCTCGCCCTCTGTTTCAGCCCCTCTGTTTTTCGCCCTCTTTTTCAGCCTCGCTGTTTCTCGCCCTCTGTTTCAGCCCCTCTGTTTCTCGCCCTCTGTTTCAGCCCCTCTGTTTTTCGCCCTCTGTATCAGCCCCTCTGTTTCAGCCCCTCTGTTTCAGCCCCTCTGTTTCTCGCCCTCTGTTTCAGCCCCACTGTCTCAGCCCCTCTGTTTCAGCCCGTCTATTTCAGCGCCTCTGTTTCTCGCCCTCTGTTTCAGCCCCTCTGTTTCTCGCCCTCTGTTTCAGACCCTCTGTTTCTCGCCCTCTGATTCAGCCCCTCTGTTTCTTGCTCTCTGTTTCAGCCCCGCTGATTCAGCCCCTCTGTTTCAGCCACTCTGAATCAGCCCCTCTGATTCAGCCCCTCTGATTCAGCCCCTCTGTTTCAGCCCCTCTGTTTCAGCCCCTCTGTTTCTCGCCCTCTGTTTCAGCCCCTCTGTATCTCGCCCTCTGTTTCTCGCCCGCTGTTTCAGCCCCTCTGATTCAGCCCCTCAGTTTCCGCCCCTCTGATTCAGCCACTCTGATTTAGCCCCTCTGATTCAGCCCCTCTGTTTCTCGCCCTCTGTTTCAGCCGCTCTGTTTCTCGCCCTCTGTTTAGCTCCTCTGATTCAGCCCCTCTGTTTCAGCCCCTCTGATTCAGCCCCTCTGATTTAGCCCCTCTGATTTAGCCCCTCTGTTTCTCGCCCTCTGTTTCAGCCCCTCTGTTACAGCCCCTCTGTTTCTGCCCCTCTGTTTCTCACCCTCTGTTTCAGCGCGTCTGATTCTCGCCCTCTGTATCAGCCCCTCTGTTTCAGCCCCTCTGTTTCTCGCCCTCTGTTTCAGCCACACTGTTTCAGCCCCTCTGTTTCAGCCCCTCTGTTTCAGCCCCTCTGTTTCTCGCCCTCTGTTTCAGCCCCTCTGTTTTTCGCCCTCTGTTTCAGACCATCAGTTTCTCGCCCTCTGTTTCTGCCCCTCTGTTTCTCGCCCTCTGTTTCAGCCCCTCAGCTTCTCGCCCTCTGCTTCAGCCCCGCTGATTCAGCCCCACTGTTTCAGCCACTCTGAATCAGCCCCTCTGATTCAGCCCCTCTGTTTCAGCCACTCTGTTTCAGCCCCTCTGTTTCAGCCCCTCTGCTTCTCGCCCTCTGTTTCAGCCCCTCTGTTTCAGCCCCTCTGTTTCAGCCCCTCTGTTTCTCGCCCCCTGTTTCAGCCCCTCTGTTTCTCGCCCTCTGTTTCAGCCTCTCTGTTTCTCGCCCTCTGTTTCAGCCCCTCTGTTTCTCGCCCTCTGTTTCAGCCCCTCTGTTTCAGCCCCTCTGTTTCTCGCCCTCTGTTTCTCGCACACTGTTTCACCCCCTCTGTTTCTCGCCCTCTGTTTCAGCCCCTCTGTTTCTCGCCCCCTGTTTCAGCCCCTCTGTTTCAGCCCCTCTGTTTCAGCCTCTCTGTTTCTCGCCCTCTGTATCAGCCCCTCTGTTCCAGCCCCTCTGTTTCTCGCCCTCTGTTTCAGCCCCTCTGTATCTCGCCCTCTGTTTCAGCCCCTCTGTTTCAGCCCCTCTGATTCAGCCCCTCTGATTCAGCCCCTCTGTTTCTGGCCCTCTATTTCAGCCCCTCTGTTTCAGCCCTTCTGTTTCAGCCCCTCTGTTTCAGCCCCTCTGTTTCTCGCCCTCTGTTTCTCGCACTCTGTTCCAGCCCCTCTGTTTCAGCCCCTCTGTTTCAGCACCTCTGTTTCTCGCCCTCTGTTTCGGCCCCTCTGTTTCTCGCCCACTGTTTCAGCTCCTCTGTTTCTCGCCCTCTATTTCAGCCCCTCTGATTCAGCCCCTATGATTCAGCCCCTCTGTTTCAGCCCCTCTGTTTCAGCCCCTCTTTTTCTCACCCTCTGTTTCAGCCCCTCTGTTTCTCGCCCTCTGCTTCAGCCCCTCTGTTTCTCGCCCTCTGTTTCAGCCCCTCTGATTCAGCCCCTCAGTGTCAGCCCCTCTGTTTCTCCCCTTCTGTTCCAGCCCCTCTGTTTCAGCCCCTCTGTTTCAGCCCCTCTGTTTCAGCCCCTCTGTTTCTCGCCCTCTGTTTCAGCCCCTCTGTTTTTCGCCCTCTTTTTCAGCCTCTCTGTTTCTCGCCCTCTGTTTCAGCCCCTCTGTTTCTCGCCCTCTGTTTCAGCCCCTCTGTTTTTCGCCCTCTGTATCAGCCCCTCTGTTTCAGCCCCTCTGTTTCAGCCCCTCTGTTTCTCGCCCTCTGTTTCAGCCCCACTGTCTCAGCCCCTCTGTTTCAGCCCGTCTATTTCAGCGCCTCTGTTTCTCGCCCTCTGTTTCAGCCCCTCTGTTTCTCGCCCTCTGTTTCAGACCCTCTGTTTCTCGCCCTCTGATTCAGCCCCTCTGTTTCTTGCTCTCTGTTTCAGCCCCGCTGATTCAGCCCCTCTGTTTCAGCCACTCTGAATCAGCCCCTCTGATTCAGCCCCTCTGATTCAGCCCCTCTGTTTCAGCCCCTCTGTTTCAGCCCCTCTGTTTCTCGCCCTCTGTTTCAGCCCCTCTGTATCTCGCCCTTTGTTTCTCGCCCGCTGTTTCAGCCCCTCTGATTCAGCCCCTCAGTTTCCGCCCCTCTGATTCAGCCACTCTGATTTAGCCCCTCTGATTCAGCCCCTCTGTTTCTCGCCCTCTGTTTCAGCCGCTCTGTTTCTCGCCCTCTGTTTAGCTCCTCTGATTCAGCCCCTCTGTTTCAGCCCCTCTGATTCAGCCCCTCTGATTTAGCCCCTCTGATTCAGTCCCTCTGTTTCTCGCCCTCTTTTTCAGCCCCTCTGTTACAGCCCCTCTGTTTCTGCCCCTCTGTTTCTCACCCTCTGTTTCAGCGCGTCTGATTCTCGCCCTCTGTATCAGCCCCTCTGTTTCAGCCCCTCTGTTTCTCGCCCTCTGTTTCAGCCACACTGTTTCAGCCCCTCTGTTTCAGCCCCTCTGTTTCAGCCCCTCTGTTTCTCGCCCTCTGTTTCAGCCCCTCTGTTTTTCGCCCTCTGTTTCAGACCATCAGTTTCTCGCCCTCTGTTTCTGCCCCTCTGTTTCTCGCCCTCTGTTTCAGCCCCTCAGCTTCTCGCCCTCTGCTTCAGCCCCGCTGATTCAGCCCCTCTGTTTTTCGCCCTCTGTATCAGCCCCTCTGATTCAGCCCCTCTGTTTCAGCCACTCTGTTTCAGCCCCTCTGTTTCAGCCCCTCTGCTTCTCGCCCTCTGTTTCGGCCCCTTGTTTCTCGCCCTCTGTTTCAGCCCCTCTGTTCCAGCCCCTCTGTTTCTCGCCCTCAGTTTCAGCCCCTCTGTTTCTCGCCCCCTCTTTCAGCCCCTCTGTTTCTCGCCCTCTGTTTCAGCCTCTCTGTTTCAGCCCCTCTGTTTCAGCCCCTCTGTTTCTCGCCCTCTGTTTCAGCCCCTCTGTTTCAGCCCCTCTGTTTCTCGCCCTCTGTTTCTCGCACACTGTTTCACCCCCTCTGTTTCTCGACCTCTGTTTCAGCCCCTCTGTTTCTCGCCCCCTGTATCAGCCCCTCTGTTCCAGCCCCTCTGTTTCTCGCCCTCTGTTTCAGCCCCTCTGTTTTTCGCCCTCTGTATCAGCCCCTCTGTTTCAGCCACTCTGTTTTTCGCCCTCTGTTTCAGCCCCTCTGTTTCAGCCCCTCTGTATCAGCCCCTCTGTTCCAGCCCCTCTGTTTCTCGCCCTCTGTTTATCGCCCTCTGTTTCTCGCCCTCTGTTGCAGCCGCTCTGTTTCTCGCCCTCTATTTAGCTCCTCTGATTCAGCCCCTCTGTTTCAGCCCCTCTGATTCAGCCCCTCTGATTTAGCCCCTCTGATTTAGCCCCTCTGTTTCTCGCCCTCTGTTTCAGCCCCTCTGTTACAGCCCCTCTGTTTCTGCCCCTCTGTTTCTCACCCTCTGTTTCAGCGCGTCTGATTCTCGCCCTCTGTATCAGCCCCTCTGTTTCAGCCCCTCTGTTTCTCGCCCTCTGTTTCAGCCACACTGTTTCAGCCCCTCTGTTTCAGCCCCTCTGTTTCAGCCCCTCTGTTTCTCGCCCTCTGTTTCAGCCCCTCTGTTTTTCGCCCTCTGTTTCAGACCATCAGTTTCTCGCCCTCTGTTTCTGCCCCTCTGTTTCTCGCCCTCTGTTTCAGCCCCTCAGCTTCTCGCCCTCTGCTTCAGCCCCGCTGATTCAGCCCCACTGTTTCAGCCACTCTGAATCAGCCCCTCTGATTCAGCCCCTCTGTTTCAGCCACTCTGTTTCAGCCCCTCTGTTTCAGCCCCTCTGCTTCTCGCCCTCTGTTTCAGCCCCTCTGTTTCAGCCCCTCTGTTTCAGCCCCTCTGTTTCTCGCCCCCTGTTTCAGCCCCTCTGTTTCTCGCCCTCTGTTTCAGCCTCTCTGTTTCTCGCCCTCTGTTTCAGCCCCTCTGTTTCTCGCCCTCTGTTTCAGCCCCTCTGTTTCAGCCCCTCTGTTTCTCGCCCTCTGTTTCTCGCACACTGTTTCACCCCCTCTGTTTCTCGCCCTCTGTTTCAGCCCCTCTGTTTCTCGCCCCCTGTTTCAGCCCCTCTGTTTCAGCCCCTCTGTTTCAGCCTCTCTGTTTCTCGCCCTCTGTATCAGCCCCTCTGTTCCAGCCCCTCTGTTTCTCGCCCTCTGTTTCAGCCCCTCTGTATCTCGCCCTCTGTTTCAGCCCCTCTGTTTCAGCCCCTCTGATTCAGCCCCTCTGATTCAGCCCCTCTGTTTCTGGCCCTCTATTTCAGCCCCTCTGTTTCAGCCCTTCTGTTTCAGCCCCTCTGTTTCAGCCCCTCTGTTTCTCGCCCTCTGTTTCTCGCACTCTGTTCCAGCCCCTCTGTTTCAGCCCCTCTGTTTCAGCACCTCTGTTTCTCGCCCTCTGTTTCGGCCCCTCTGTTTCTCGCCCACTGTTTCAGCTCCTCTGTTTCTCGCCCTCTATTTCAGCCCCTCTGATTCAGCCCCTATGATTCAGCCCCTCTGTTTCAGCCCCTCTGTTTCAGCCCCTCTTTTTCTCACCCTCTGTTTCAGCCCCTCTGTTTCTCGCCCTCTGCTTCAGCCCCTCTGTTTCTCGCCCTCTGTTTCAGCCCCTCTGATTCAGCCCCTCAGTGTCAGCCCCTCTGTTTCTCCCCTTCTGTTCCAGCCCCTCTGTTTCAGCCCCTCTGTTTCAGCCCCTCTGTTTCAGCCCCTCTGTTTCTCGCCCTCTGTTTCAGCCCCTCTGTTTTTCGCCCTCTTTTTCAGCCTCTCTGTTTCTCGCCCTCTGTTTCAGCCCCTCTGTTTCTCGCCCTCTGTTTCAGCCCCTCTGTTTTTCGCCCTCTGTATCAGCCCCTCTGTTTCAGCCCCTCTGTTTCAGCCCCTCTGTTTCTCGCCCTCTGTTTCAGCCCCACTGTCTCAGCCCCTCTGTTTCAGCCCGTCTATTTCAGCGCCTCTGTTTCTCGCCCTCTGTTTCAGCCCCTCTGTTTCTCGCCCTCTGTTTCAGACCCTCTGTTTCTCGCCCTCTGATTCAGCCCCTCTGTTTCTTGCTCTCTGTTTCAGCCCCGCTGATTCAGCCCCTCTGTTTCAGCCACTCTGAATCAGCCCCTCTGATTCAGCCCCTCTGATTCAGCCCCTCTGTTTCAGCCCCTCTGTTTCAGCCCCTCTGTTTCTCGCCCTCTGTTTCAGCCCCTCTGTATCTCGCCCTTTGTTTCTAGCCCGCTGTTTCAGCCCCTCTGATTCAGCCCCTCAGTTTCCGCCCCTCTGATTCAGCCACTCTGATTTAGCCCCTCTGATTCAGCCCCTCTGTTTCTCGCCCTCTGTTTCAGCCGCTCTGTTTCTCGCCCTCTGTTTAGCTCCTCTGATTCAGCCCCTCTGTTTCAGCCCCTCTGATTCAGCCCCTCTGATTTAGCCCCTCTGATTCAGTCCCTCTGTTTCTCGCCCTCTGTTTCAGCCCCTCTGTTACAGCCCCTCTGTTTCTGCCCCTCTGTTTCTCACCCTCTGTTTCAGCGCGTCTGATTCTCGCCCTCTGTATCAGCCCCTCTGTTTCAGCCCCTCTGTTTCTCGCCCTCTGTTTCAGCCACACTGTTTCAGCCCCTCTGTTTCAGCCCCTCTGTTTCAGCCCCTCTGTTTCTCGCCCTCTGTTTCAGCCCCTCTGTTTTTCGCCCTCTGTTTCAGACCATCAGTTTCTCGCCCTCTGTTTCTGCCCCTCTGTTTCTCGCCCTCTGTTTCAGCCCCTCAGCTTCTCGCCCTCTGCTTCAGCCCCGCTGATTCAGCCCCTCTGTTTTTCGCCCTCTGTATCAGCCCCTCTGATTCAGCCCCTCTGTTTCAGCCACTCTGTTTCAGCCCCTCTGTTTCAGCCCCTCTGCTTCTCGCCCTCTGTTTCGGCCCCTTGTTTCTCGCCCTCTGTTTCAGCCCCTCTGTTCCAGCCCCTCTGTTTCTCGCCCTCAGTTTCAGCCCCTCTGTTTCTCGCCCCCTCTTTCAGCCCCTCTGTTTCTCGCCCTCTGTTTCAGCCTCTCTGTTTCAGCCCCTCTGTTTCAGCCCCTCTGTTTCTCGCCCTCTGTTTCAGCCCCTCTGTTTCAGCCCCTCTGTTTCTCGCCCTCTGTTTCTCGCACACTGTTTCACCCCCTCTGTTTCTCGACCTCTGTTTCAGCCCCTCTGTTTCTCGCCCCCTGTATCAGCCCCTCTGTTCCAGCCCCTCTGTTTCTCGCCCTCTGTTTCAGCCCCTCTGTTTTTCGCCCTCTGTATCAGCCCCTCTGTTTCAGCCACTCTGTTTTTCGCCCTCTGTTTCAGCCCCTCTGTTTCAGCCCCTCTGTATCAGCCCCTCTGTTCCAGCCCCTCTGTTTCTCGCCCTCTGTTTATCGCCCTCTGTTTCAGCCCCTCTGTATCTCGCCCTCTGTTTCAGCCCCTCTGTTTCAGCCCCTCTGATTCAGCCCCTCTGATTCAGCCCCTCTGTTTCTGGCCCTCTGTTTCAGCCCCTCTGTTTCAGCCCTTCTGTTTCAGCCCCTCTGTTTCAGCCCCTCTGTTTCTCGCCCTCTGTTTCTCGCACTCTGTTTCAGCCCCTCTGTTTCTCGCCCTCTGTTTCAGCCCCTCTGTTTCAGCTACTCTGTTTCTCAGCCTCTGTTTCAGCCCCTCTGATTCAGCCCCTCTGATTCAGCCCCACTCAATCAGCCCCTCTGTTTCTCGCCCTCTGTTTCTGCCCTTCTGTTTCTCGTCCTCTGTTTCAGCACCTCTGTTTCTCGCACTGTGTTACAGCCCCTCTGATTCAGCCCCTCTGTTTCAGCCCCTCTGTATCGCGCCCTCTGTTTCAGCCACTCTGTTTCGGCCCCTCTGTTTCAGCCACACTGTTTCTCGCCCTCTGTTTCAGCCCCTCTGTTTCTCGCCCTCTGTTTCAGCCCCTCTGTTTCTCCCCCTCTGTTTCAGCCTCTCTGTTTCTCGCCATCTGTTTCTCGCCCTCTGTTTCAGCCCCTCTGTTTCAGCCCCTCTGTTTCTCGCCCTCTGTTTCAGCCCCTCTGTTTCTCGCCCTCTGTTTCAGCCCCTCTGTTTCTCGCCCTGTGTTTCAGCTCCTCTGATTCAGCCCCTCTGTTTCAGCCCCTCTGATTCAGCCCCTCTGATTTAGCCCCTCTGATTCATCCCCTCTGTTTCTCGCCCTCTGTTTCAGCCCCTCTGTTTCAGCCCCTCTGTTTCTCGCCCTCTGTTTCAGCCCCTCTGTTTCTCGCCCTCTGTTTCAGCCCCTCTGTTTCTCGCCCTGTGTTTCAGCTCCTCTGATTCAGCCCCTCTGTTTCAGCCCCTCTGATTCAGCCCCTCTGATTTAGCCCCTCTGATTCATCCCCTCTGTTTCTCGCCCTCTGTTTCAGCCCCTCTGTTTCAGCCCCTCTGTTTCTCACCCTCTGTTTCAGCCCCTCTGATTCAGCACCTCTGATTCAGCCCCACTCTTTCAGCCCCTCTGATTCAGCCCCTCTGATACCCGCCCCTCTGTTTCAGCCCCTCTGTTTCTCGCCCTCTGTTTCAGCCCCTCTGTTTCAGCCCCTCTGTTTCAGCCCCACTGTTTCTCGCCCTCTGTTTCTGCCCCGCTGTTTCTCGCCCACTGTTTCAGCTCCTCTGTTTCTCGCCCTCTATTTCAGCCGCTCTGATTCAGCCCCTATGATTCAGCCCCTCTGTTTCTCGCCCTCTGTTTCAGCCCCTCTGTTTCAGCCCCTCTGTTTCAGCCCCTCTGTTTCTCGCCCTCTGTTTCAGTCCCTCTGTTTCTCGCCCTCTGTTTCAGCCCCTCTGTTTTTCGCCCTCTGTATCAGCCCCTCTGTTACAGCCCCTCTGTTTCAGCCCCTCTGTTTTTCGCCCTCTGTATCAGCCCCTCTGTTTCAGCCCGTCTGTTTCAGCCCCTCTGTTTTTCGCCCTCTTTTTCAGCCTCTCTGTTTTTCGCCCTCTGTATCAGCCCCTCTGTTTCAGCCCCTCTGTTTCAGCCCCTCTGTTTCTCGCCCTCTGTTTCAGCCCCTCTGTTTCTCGCCCTCTGTATCAGCCCCTCTGTTTCAGCCCCTCTGTTTCAGCCCCTCTGTTTCTCGCCCTCTGTTTCAGCCCCACTGTCTCAGCCCCTCTGTTTCAGCCCGTCTATTTCAGCGCCTCTGTTTCTCGCCCTCTGTTGCAGCCCCTCTGTTTCTCGCCCTCTGTTTCAGACCCTCTGTTTCTCGCACTCTGATTCAGCCCCTCTGTTTCTCGCTCTCTGTTTCAGCCCCGCTGATTCAGCCCCTCTGTTTCAGCCACTCTGAATCAGCCCCTCTGATTCAGCCCCTCTGATTCAGCCCCTCTGTTTCAGCCCCTCTGTTTCAGCCCCTCTGTTTCTCGCCCTCTGTTTCAGCCCCTCTGTATCTCGCCCGCTGTTTCAGCCCCTCTGATTCAGCCCCTCAGTTTCCGCCACTCTGATTCAGCCACTCTGATTTAGCCCCTCTGATTCAGCCCCTCTGTTTCTCGCCCTCTGTTTCAGCCCCTCTGTTTCTCGCCCTCTGTTTAGCTCCTCTGATTCAGCCCCTCTGTTTCAGCCCCTCTGATTCAGCCCCTCTGATTTAGCCCCTCTGATTCAGCCCCTCTGTTTCTCGCCCTCTGTTTCAGCCCCTCTGTTTCAGCCCCTCTGTTTCTGCCCCTCTGTTTCTCACCCTCTCTTTCAGCGCGTCTGATTCTCGCCCTCTGTATTAGCCCCTCTGTTTCAGCCCCTCTGTTTCAGCCCCTCTGTTTCTCGCCCTCTGTTTCAGCCCCTCTGTTTCTCGCCCTCTGTTTCAGCCCCTCAGCTTCTCGCCCTCTGCTTCAGCCCCGCTGATTCAGCCCCTCTGTTTCTCACCCTCTGTTTCTCACCCTCTCTTTCAGCGCGTCTGATTCTCGCCCTCTGTATTAGCCCCTCTGTTTCAGCCCCTCTGTTTCAGCCCCTCTGTTTCTCGCCCTCTGTTTCAGCCACACTGTTTCAGCCCCTCTGTTTCAGCCCCTCTGTTTCAGCCCCTCTGTTTCTCGCCCTCTGTTTCAGCCCCTCTGTTTTTCGCCCTCTGTTTCAGACCATCAGTTTCTCGCCCTCTGTTTCTGCCCCTCTGTTTCTCGCCCTCTGTTTCAGCCCCTCAGCTTCTCGCCCTCTGCTTCAGCCCCGCTGATTCAGCCCCACTGTTTCAGCCACTCTGAATCAGCCCCTCTGATTCAGCCCCTCTGTTTCAGCCACTCTGTTTCAGCCCCTCTGTTTCAGCCCCTCTGCTTCTCGCCCTCTGTTTCAGCCCCTCTGTTTCAGCCCCTCTGTTTCTCGCTCCCTGTTTCAGCCCCTCTGTTTCTCGCCCTCTGTTTCAGCCTCTCTGTTTCTCGCCCTCTGTTTCAGCCCCTCTGTTTCTCGCCCTCTGTTTCAGCCCCTCTGTTTCAGCCCCTCTGTTTCTCGCCCTCTGTTTCTCGCACACTGTTTCACCCCCTCTGTTTCTCGCCCTCTGTTTCAGCCCCTCTGTTTCTCGCCCCCTGTTTCAGCCCCTCTGTTTCTCGCCCTCTGTTTCAGCCTCTCTGTTTCTCGCCCTCTGTATCAGCCCCTCTGTTCCAGCCCCTCTGTTTCTCGCCCTCTGTTTCTCGCCCTCTGTTTCAGCCCCTCTGTATCTCGCTCTCTGTTTCAGCCCCTCTGTTTCAGCCCCTCTGATTCAGCCCCTCTGATTCAGCCCCTCTGTTTCTGGCCCTCTGTTTCAGCCCCTCTGCTTCAGCCCTTCTGTTTCAGCCCCTCTGTTTCAGCCCCTCTGTTTCTCGCCCTCTGTTTCTCGCACTCTGTTTCAGCCCCTCTGTTTCAGCCCCTCTGTTTCAGCCCCTCTGTTTCTCGCCCTCTGTTTCGGCCCCTCTGTTTCTCGCCCACTGTTTCAGCTCCACTGTTTCTCGCCCTCTATTTCAGCCCCTCTGATTCAGCCCCTATGATTCAGCCCCTCTGTTTCAGCCCCTCTGTTTCAGCCCCTCTTTTTCTCGCCCTCTGTTTCAGCCCCTCTGTTTCTCGCCCTCTGCTTCAGCCCCTCTGTTTCTCGCCCTCTGTTTCAGCCCCTCTGATTCAGCCCCTCTGTGTCAGCCCCTCTGTTTCTCCCCTTCTGTTCCAGCCCCTCTGTTTCAGCCCCTCTGTTTCAGCCCCTCTGTTTCAGCCCCTCTGTTTCTCGCCCTCTGTTTCAGCCCCTCTGTTTTTCGCCCTCTTTTTCAGCCTCTCTGTTTCTCGCCCTCTGTTTCAGCCCCTCTGTTTCAGCCCCTCTGTTTCAGCCCCTCTGTTTCTCGCCCTCTGTTTCAGTCCCTCTGTTTCTCGCCCTCTGTTTCAGCCCCTCTGTTTTTCGCCCTCTGTATCAGCCCCTCTGTTTCAGCCCCTCTGTTTCAGCCCCTCTGTTTCTCGCCCTCTGTTTCAGCCCCACTGTCTCAGCCCCTCTGTTTCAGCCCGTCTATTTCAGCGCCTTTGTTTCTCGCCCTCTGTTTCAGCCCCTCTGTTTCTCGCCCTCTGTTTCAGACCCTCTGTTTCTCGCCCTCTGATTCAGCCCCTCTGTTTCTCGCTCTCTGTTTCAGCCCCGCTGATTCAGCCCCTCTGTTTCAGCCACTCTGAATCAGCCCCTCTGATTCAGCCCCTCTGATTCAGCCCCTCTGTTTCAGCCCCTCTGTTTCAGCCCCTCTGTTTCTCGCCCTCTGTTTCAGCCCCTCTGTATCTCGCCCTCTGTTTCTCGCCCGCTGTTTCAGCCCCTCTGATTCAGCCCCTCAGTTTCCGCCCCTCTGATTCAGCCACTCTGATTTAGCCCCTCTGATTCAGCCCCTCTGTTTCTCGCCCTCTGTTTCAGCCCCTCTGTTTCTCGCCCTCTGTTTAGCTCCTCTGATTCAGCCCCTCTGTTTCAGCCCCTCTGATTCAGCCCCTCTGATATAGCCCCTCTGATTCAGCCCCTCTGTTTCTCGCCCTCTGTTTCAGCCTCTCTGTTTCAGCCCCTCTGTTTCTGCCCCTCTGTTTCTCACCCTCTGTTTCAGCGCGTCTGATTCTCGCCCTCTGTATCAGCCCCTCTGTTTCAGCCCCTCTGTTTCTCGCCCTCTGTTTCAGCCACACTGTTTCAGCCCCTCTGTTTCAGCCCCTCTGTTTCAGCCCCTCTGTTTCTCGCCCTCTGTTTCAGCCCCTCTGTTTTTCGCCCTCTGTTTCAGACCATCAGTTTCTCGCCCTCTGTTTCTGCCCCTCTGTTTCTCGCCCTCTGTTTCAGCCCCTCAGCTTCTCGCCCTCTGCTTCAGCCCCGCTGATTCAGCCCCACTGTTTCAGCCACTCTGAATCAGCCCCTCTGATTCAGCCCCTCTGTTTCAGCCACTCTGTTTCAGCCCCTCTGTTTCAGCCCCTCTGCTTCTCGCCCTCTGTTTCGGCCCCTCTGTTTCTCGCCCTCTGTTTCATCCCCTCTGTTTCAGCCCCTCTGTTTCAGCCCCTCTGTTTCTCGCCCTCAGTTTCAGCCCCTCTGTTTCTCGCCCCCTGTTTCAGCCCCTCTGTTTCTCGCCCTCTGTTTCAGCCTCTCTGTTTCTCGCCCTCTGTTTCAGCCCCTCAGCTTCTCGCCCTCTGCTTCAGCCCCGCTGATTCAGCCCCACTGTTTCAGCCCCTCTGTTTCTCGCCCTCTGTTTCAGCCCCTCTGTTTCAGCCCCTCTTTTTCAGCCTCTCTGTTTCTCGCCCTCTGTTTCTCGCCCTCTGTTTCAGCCCCTCTGTTTCAGCCCCTCTTTTTCAGCCTCTCTGTTTCTCGCCCTCTGTTTCAGCCCCTCTGTTTCAGCCCCTCTGTTTCAGCCCCTCTGTTTCTCGCCCTCTGTTTCAGTCCCTCTGTTTCTCGCCCTCTGTTTCAGCCCCTCTGTTTTTCGCCCTCTGTATCAGCCCCTCTGTTTCAGCCCCTCTGTTTCAGCCCCTCTGTTTCTCGCCCTCAGTTTCAGCCCCTCTGTTTCTCGCCCCCTGTTTCAGCCCCTCTGTTTCTCGCACTCTGTTTCAGCCCCTCTGTTTCTCGCCCTCTGTTTCTGCCCTTCTGTTTCTCGTCCTCTGTTTCAGCCCCTCTGTTTCTCGCCCTCTGTTACAGCCCCTCTGATTCAGCCCCTCTTTTTCAGTCCCTCTGAATCAGCCCCTCTGATTCAGCCCCTCTGTTTCAGCCGCTCTGTTTCAGCCCCTCTGTTTCTCGCCCTCTGTTTCTGCCCTTCTGTTTCTCGTCCTCTGTTTCAACCCCTCTGTTTCTCGCCCTCTGTTACAGCCCCTCTGATTCAGCCCCTCTGTTTCAGCCCCTCTGAATCAGCCCCTCTGATTCAGCCCCTCTGTTTCAGCCGCTCTGTTACAGCCCCTCTGTTTCTCGCCCTCTGTTTCTGCCCTTCTGTTTCTCGTCCTCTGTTTCAGCACCTCTGTTTCTCGCACTCTGTTACAGCCCCTCTGATTCAGCCACTCTGTTTCAGCCTCTCTGAATCAGCCCCTCTGATTCAGCCCCGCTGTTTCAAATCCCTCTGTTTCAGCCCCTCTGTTTCTCGCCCTCTGTTTCTGCCCTTCTGTTTCTCGTCCTCTGTTTCAGCCCCTCTGTTTCTCGCCCTCTGTTACAGCCCCTCTGATTCAGCCCCTCTGTTTCAGCCCCTCTGAATCAGCCCCTCTGATTCAGCCCCTCTGTTTCAGCCGCTCTGTTTCAGCCCCTCTGTTTCTCGCCCTCTGTTTCTGCCCTTCTGTTTCTCGTCCTCTGTTTCAGCCCCTCTGTTTCTCGCCCTCTGTTACAGCCCCTCTGATTCAGCCCCTCTGTTTCAGCCCCTCTGAATCAGCCCCTCTGATTCAGCCCCTCTGATTCAACCCCTCTGTTTCAGCCCCTCTGTTTCAGCCCCTCTGTTTCAGCCCCTCTGTTTCTCGCCCTCTGTTTCGGCCCCTCTGTTTCTCGCCCTCTGTTTCAGCCCCTTTGGTTCTCGCCCTCTGTTTCAGCCCCTCTGATTCCGCCCCTCTTTTTCCGCCCCTCTGATTCAGCCACTCTGATTTAGCCCCTCTGATTCAGCCCCTCTGTTTCTCGCCCTCTGTTTCAGCCCCTCTGTTTCAGCCCCTCTGTTTCAGCCCCTCTGTTTCTCACCCTCTGTTACAGCCCCTCTGATTCAGCCCCTCTGATTCAGCCCCACTCATTCAGCCCCTCTATTTCAGCCCCGCTGTTTCTCGCCCTCTGTTTCAGCCCCTCTGTTTCTCGCCCCCTGTTTCAGCCCCTCTGTTTCAGCCCCTCTGTTTCAGCCCTTCTGTTTCTCGCCCTCTGTTTCAGCCCCTCTGTTTCTCGCCCTCTGTATCAGCCCCTCTGTTTCAGCCCCTCTGTTTCTCGCCCTCTGTTTCTCGCCCTCTGTTTCAGCCCCTCGGTTTCTCGCCCTCTGTTTCTGCCCTTCTGTTTCTCGTCCTCTGTTTCAGCCCCTCTGTTTCTCGCCCTCTGTTACAGCCCCTCTGATTCAGCCCCTCTGTTTCAGCCCCTCTGATTCAGCCCCTCTGATTCAGCCCCTCTGTTTCTGGCCCTCTGTTTCAGCCCCTCTGTTTCAACCCTTCTGTTTCAGCCCCTCTGTTTCAGCCCCTCTGTTTCTCGCCCTCTGTTTCTGCCCCTCTGTTTCTCGCCCTCTGTTTCAGCCCCTCTGTTTCTGGCCCTCTGTTAAAGCCCCTCTGCTTCAGCCCTTCTGTTTCAGCCCCTCTGATTCAGCCCCTCTGATTCTCGCCCTCTGTTTCAGCCCCTCTGTTTCTCGCCCTCGCTTTCAGCCCCTCTGTTTCTCGCCCTCTGTTTGTGCCCCTCTGATTTAGCGCCTCTGTTTCAGCCCCTCTTTTTCAGCCCCTCTGTTTCTCGCCCTCTGTTTCGCGCTCTCTGTTTCAGCCGCTCTGTTTCATCCCCTCTGTTTCTCGCCCTCTGTTTCTGCCCTTCTGTTTCTCGTCCTCTCTTTCAGCCCCTCTGTTTCTCGCCCTCTGTTACAGCCCCTCTGATTCAGCCCCTCTGTTTCAGCCCCTCTGAATCAGCCCCTCTGATTCAGCCCCTCTGTTTCAACCCCTCTGTTTCAGCCCCTCTGTTTCTCGCCCTCTGTTTCAGACCCTCTGATTCTCGCCCTCTGTTTCAGACCCTCTGTTTCTCGCCCTCTGCTCCTGCCCCTCTGTTTCTCGCCCTCTGTTTCAGCCACTCTGTTTCTCGCCCTCTGTTTCAGCCCCGCTGATTCAGCCCCTCTGTTTCAGCCACTCTGTTTCTCACCCTCTGTTACAGCCCCTCTGATTCAGCCCCTCTGATTCAGCCCCACTCATTCAGCCCCTCTATTTCAGCCCCTCTGTTCCTCGCCCTCTGTTTCAGCTCCTCTGTTTCTCGCCCATTGTTTCAGCCCCTCTGTTTCAGCCCCTCTGTTTCAGCCCCTCTGTTTCTCGCCCTCTGTTTCAGCCCCTCTGTTTCTCGCCCTCTGTTTCAGCCCCTCTGTTTCAGCCCCTCTGTTTCTCGCCCTCTGTTTCAGCCCCTCTGTTTCTCGCCCTCTGTTTCAGCCCCTCTGTTTCTCGCCCTCTGTATCAGCCCCGCCGTTTTAGCCGCTCTTTTTCTCGCCCTGTGTTTCTCGCACTCTGTTTCAGCCCCTCTGTTTCTCGCCCTATGTTTCAGCCCCTCTGTTTCAGCCCCTCTGTTTCTCACCCTCTGTTTCAGCCCCTCTGATTCAGCCCCACTCATTCAGCCCCTCTGTTTCAGCCCCTCTGTTTCTCGCCCTCTGTTTCAGCCCCTCTGTTTCAGCCCCTCTGTTTCTCGCACTCTGTTTCAGCCCCTCTGTTTCTCGCCCCCTGTTTCAGCCCCTCTGTTTCTCGCCCTCTGTTTCAGCCTCTCTGTTTCTCGCCCTCTGTTTCAGCCCCTCTGTTTCTCGCCCTCTGTTTCAGCCCCTCTGTTTCTCGCCCTCTGTTTCAGCCCCTCTGTTTCAGCCCCTCTGTTTCAGCCCCTCTGTTTCTCGCCCTCTGTTTCTCGCACACTGTTTCTGCCCCTCTGTTTCTCGCCCTCTGTTTCTTGCCCTCTGTTTCTGGCCCTCTGTTTCAGCCCCTCTGTTTCTCGCCCTCTGTTTCAGCCCCTCTGTTTCAGCCCCTCTGTTTCTCACCCTCTGTTTCAGCCCCTCTGATTCAGCCCCTCTGATTCAGCCCCACTCATTCAGCCCCTCTGTTTCAGCCCCTCTGTGTCTCGCACTCTGTTTCTGCCCTTCTGTTTCTCGTCCTCTGTTTCAGCACATCTGTTTCTCGCCCTCTGTTACAGCCCCTCTGATTCAGCCCCTCTGTTTCAACCGTTCTGAATCACCACCTCTGATTCAGCCCCGCTGTTTCAACCCCTCTGTTTCAGCCCCTCTGTTTCTCGCCCTCTGTTTCTGCCCTTCTGTTTCTCGTCCTCTGTTTCAGCCCCTCTGTTTCTCCCCCTCTGTTACAGCCCCTCTGATTCAGCCCCTCTGTTTCAGCCCCTCTGAATCAGCCCCTCTGATTCAGCCCCTCTGTTTCAGCCGCTCTGTTTCAGCCCCTCTGTTTCTCGCCCTCTGTATCTGCCTTCTGTTTCTCGTCCTCTGTTTCAACCCCTCTGTTTCTTGCCCTCTGTTACAGCCCCTCTGATTCAGCCCCTCTGTTTCAGCCCCTCTGAATCAGCCCCTCTGAATCAGCCCCTCTGTTTCAACCCCTCTGTTTCAGCCCCTCTGTTTCTCGCCCTCTGTTTCAGCCCCTCTGTTTCTCGTCCTCTGTTTCAGACCCTCTGTTTCTCGCCCTCTGTTTCTGCCCCTCTGTTTCTCGCCCTCTGTTTCAGCCCCTCTGTTTCTCGCCCTCTGTTTCTCGCCCTCTGTTTCAGCCCCTCTGTTTCTCGCCCTCTGTTTCAGCCCCTCTGTTTCAGCCCCTCTGATTCAGCCCCTCTGATTCAGCCCCTCTGTTTCTGGCCCTCTGTTTCAGCCCCTCTGTTTCAGCCCTTCTGTTTCAGCCCCTCTGTTTCAGCCCCTCTGTTTCTCGCCCTCTGTTTCTCACCCTCTGTTTCAGCCCCTCTGTTTCGGCCCCTCTGTTTCTCACCCACTGTTTCAGCCCCTCTGATTCAGCCCCTCTGATTCAGCCCCACTCATTCAGCCCCTCTGTTTCAGCCCCTCTGTTTCTCGCCCTCTGTTTCTGCCCTTCTGTTTCTCGTCCTCTGTTTCAGCCCCTCTGTTTCTCGCCCTCTGTTACAGCCCCTCTGATTCAGCCCCTCTGTTTCAGCCCCTCTGAACCAGCCCCTCTGATTCAGCCCCTCTGTTTCAACGCCTCTGTTTCAGCCCCTCTGTTTCTCGCCCTCTGTTTCTGCCCTTCTGTTTCTCGTCCTCTGTTTCAGCCCCTCTGATTCAGCCCCTCTGTTTCAGCCCCTCTGAATCATCCCCTCTGATTCAGCCCCTCTGTTTCTCGCCCTCTGTTGCAGCCCCTCTGTTTCTCGCCCTCTGTTTCAGCCCCTCTGTTTCTCGCCCTCTGTTTCAGCCCCTCTGTTTCAGCCCCTCTGTTTCTGCCCCTCTGTTTCTCGGCCTCTGTTTCTCGCACACTGTTTCAGCCCCTCTGTTTCTCGCCCTCTGTTTCAGCCTCTCTGTTTCTCGCCCTCTGTTTCAGCACCTCTGTTTCAGCCTCTCTGTTTCTCGCCCTCTGTTTCAGCCCCTCTGTTTCTCGCCATCTGTTTCAGCCCCTCTGTTTCTCGCTCTCTGTATCAGCCCCTCTGTTTCAGCCCCTCTGTTTCTCGCCCTCTGTTTCTCGCTCTCTGTTTCAGCCCCTCTGTTTCTCGCCCTCTGTTTCAGCCCCTCTGTTTCAGCCCCTCTGATTCAGCCCCTCTGATTCAGCCCCTCTGTTTCTGACACTCTGTTTCAGCCCCTCTGTTTCAGCCCTTCTGTTTCAGCCCCTCTGTTTCAACCAATCTGTTTCTCGCCCTCTGTTTCTTGCCCTCTGTATCTGCCCTTCTGTTTCTCGTCCTCTGTTTCAGCCCCTCTCTTTCTCGCCCTCTGTTTCAGCCCCTCTGTTTCTCGCCCTCTGTTTCAGCCCCTCTGTTTCAGCCCCTCTGATTCAGCCGCTCTGATTCAGCCCCTCTGTTTCTGGCCCTCTGTTTCAGCCCCTCTGCTTCAGCCCTTCTGTATCAGCCCCTCTGTTTCAGCCCCTCTGTTTCTCGCCCTCTGTTTCTCGCCCTCTGTTTCTGCCCTTCTGTTTCTCGTCCTCTGTTTCAGCCCCTCTGTTTCTCGCCCTCTGTTACAGCCCCTCTGATTCAGCCCCTCTGTTTCAGCCCCTCTGAATCAGCCCCTCTGATTCAGCCCCTCTGTTTCAACCCCTCTGTTTCAGCCCCTCTGTTTCTCGCCCTCTGTTTCAGCCCCTCTGTTTCTCGACCTCTGTTTCAGACCCTCTGTTTCTCGCCCTCTGTTTCTGCCCCTCTGTTTCTCGCCGTCTGTTTCAGCCCCTCTGCTTCTCGCCCTCTGTTTCTCGCCCTCTGTTTCAGCCCCTCTGTTTCTCGCCCTCTGTTTCAGCCCCTCTGTTTCAGCCCCTCTGATTCAGCCCCTCTGATTCAGCCCCTCTGTTTCTGGCCCTCTGTTTCAGACCCTCTGTTTCAGCCCTTCTGTTTCAGCCCCTCTGTTTCAGCCCCTCTGTTTCTCGCCCTCTGTTTCTCGCCCTCTGTTTCAGCCCCTCTGTTTCTCGCCCTCTGTTTCAGCCCCTCTGTTCCAGCCCCTCTGTTTCTCACCCTCTGTTTCAGCCCCTCTGATTCAGCCCCTCTGATTCAGCCCCACTCATTCAGCCCCTCTGTTTCAGCCCCTCTGTTTCTCTCCCTCTGTTTCTGCCCTTCTGTTTCTCGTCCTCTGTTTCAGCCCCTCTGTTTCTCGCCCTCTGTTACAGCCACTCTGATTCAGCCCCTCTGTTTCAGCCCCTCTGAATCAGCCCCTCTGATTCAGCCCCTCTGTTTCAACCCCTCTGTTTCAGCCCCTCTGTTTCTCGCCCTCTGTTTCTGCCCTTCTGTTTCTCTTCCTCTGTTTCAGCCCCTCTGTTTCTCGGCCTCTGTTACAGCCCCTCTGATTCAGCCCCTCTGTTTCAGCCCCTCTGAATCAGCCCCTCGGATTGAGCCCCTCTGTTTCAGCCTCTCTCTTTCAGCCCCTCTGTTTCTCGCCCTCTGTTTCTGCCCTTCTGTTTCTCGTCCTCTGTTTCAGCCCCTCTGTTTCTCGCCCTCTGTTACAACCCCTCTGATTCAGCCCCTCTGTTTCAGCCCCTCTGAATCAGCCCCTCTGATTCAGCCCCACTGTTTCAACCCCTCTGTTTCCGCCCCTCTGATTCAGCCACTCTGATTTAGCCCCTATGATTCAGCCCCTCTGTTACTCGCCCTCTGTTTCAGCCCCTCTGTTTCAGCCCCTCTGTTTCTCACCCTCTGTTACAGCCCCTCTGATTCAGCCCCTCTGATTCAGCCCCTCTGTTACTCGCCCTCTGTTTCAGCCCCTCTGTTTCAGCCCCTCTGTTTCAGCCCCTCTGTTTCTCACCCTCTGTTACAGCCCCTCTGATTCAGCCCCTCTGATTCAGCCCCACTCATTCAGCCCCTCTATTTCAGCCCCTCTGTTTCTCGCCCTCTGTTTCAGCCCCGCTGTTTCTCGCCCCCTGTTTCAGCCCCTCTGTTTCAGCCCCTCTGTTTCAGCCCTTCTGTTTAGCGCCCTCTGTTTCAGCCCCTCTGTTTCTCGCCCTCTGTATCAGCCCCTCTGTTTCAGCCCCTCTGTTTCTCGCCCTCTGTTTCTCGCCCTCTGTTTCAGCTCCTCTGTTTCTCGCCCTCTGTTTCAGCCCCTCTGTTTCAGCCCCTCTGATTCAGCCCCTCTGATTCAGCCCCTCTGTTTCTGGCCCTCTGTTTCAGCCCCTCTGTTTCAGCCCTTCTGTTTCAGCCCCTATGTTTCAGCCCCTCTGTTTCTCGCCCTCTGTTTCAGCCCCTCTGTTTCTCGCCCTCTGTTTCAGCCCCTCTGTTTCTGGCCCTCTGTTTCAGCCCCTCTGCTTCAGCCCTTCTGTTTCAGCCCCTCTGTTTCAGCCCCTCTGTTTCTCGCCCTCTGTTTCAGCCCCTCTGTTTCTCGCCCTCTGTTTCAGCCCCTCTGTTTCTCGCTCTCTGTTTCTGCCCCTCTGATTTAGCCCCTCTGTTTCAGCCCCTCTGTTTCAGCCCCTCTGTTTCTCGCCCTCTGTTTCAGCCCCTCTGTTTCGCGCTCTCTGTTTCAGCCGCTCTGTTTCAGCCCCTCTGTTTCTCGCCCTCTGTTTCTGCCCTTCTGTTTCTCGTCCTCTGTTTCAGCCCCTCTGTTTCTCGCCCTCTGTGACAGCCCCTCTGATTCAGCCCCTCTGTTTCAGCCCTTCTGAATCAGCCCCTCTGATTCAGCCCCTCTGTTTCAACCCCTCTTTTTCAGCCCCTCTGTTTCCCGCCATCTGTTTCAGCCCCTCTGTTTCTCGCCCTCTGTTTCAGACCCTCTGTTTCTCGCCCTATGCTCCTGCCCCTCTGTTTCTCGCCCTCTGTTTCAGCCCCTCTGTTTCTCGCCCTCTGTTTCAGCCCCGCGGATTCAGCCCCTCTGTTTCAGCCACTCTGTTTCTCACCCTCTGTTACAGCCCCTCTGATTCAGCCCCTCTGATTCAGCCCCACTCATTCAGCCCCTCTGTTTCTGGCCCTCTGTTTCAGCCCCGCTGATTCAGCCCCTCTGTTTCAGCCACTCTGTTTCTCACCCTCTGTTACAGCCCCTCTGATTCAGCCCCTCTGATTCAGCCCCACTCATTCAGCCCCTTTATTTCAGCCCCTCTGTTTCTCGCCCTCTGTTTCTGCCCCTCTGTTTCTCGCCCCCTGTTTCAGCCCCTCTGTTTCAGCCCCTCTGTTTCAGCCCCTCTGTTTCTCGCCCTCTGTTTCAGCCCCTCTGTTTCTCGCCGTCTGTTTCAGCCTCTCTTTTTATCGCCCTCTGTTTCAGCCCCTCTGTTTCAGCCCTTCTGTTTCTCGCCCTCTGTTTCTGCCCCTCTGTTTCTCGCCCTCTGTATCAGCCCCTCCGTTTCAGCCACTCTTTTTCTCGCCCTCTGTTTCTCGCCCTCTGTTTCAGCCCCTCTGTTTCTCGCCCTTTGTTTCAGCCCCTCTGTTTCAGCCCCTCTGTTTCTCACCCTCTGTTTCAGCCCCACTGATTCAGCCCCTCTGATTCAGCCCCACTCATTCAGCCCCTCTGTTTCAGCCCCTCTGTTTCTCGCCCTCTGTTTCAGCCCCTCTGTTTCTCACCCTCTGTTTCAGCCCCTCTGTTTCAGCCCCTCTGTTTCTCGCCCTCTGTTTCAGCCCCTCTGTTTCTCGCACCCTGTTTCAGCCCCTCTGTTTCTCGCCCTCTGTTTCAGCCTCTCTGTTTCTCGCCCTCTGATTCAGCCCCTCTGTTTCAGCACCTCTGAATCAGCCCCTCTGATTCAGCCCCTCAGTTTCAGCCGCTCTGTTTCAGCCCCTCTGTTTCTCGCCCTCTGTATCTGCCCTTCTGTTTCTCGTCCTCTGTTTCAGCCCCTCTGTTTCTCGCCCTCTGTTACAGCCCCTCGGATTCAGACCCACTGTTTCAGCCCCTCTGAATCAGCCCCTCTGATTCAGCCCCTCTGTTTCAACCCCTCTGTTTCAGCCCCTCTGTTTCTCGCCCTCTGTTTCAGCCCCTCTGTTTCTCGCCCTCTGTTTCAGACCATCTGTTTCTCGCCCTCCGTTTAAGCCCCTCTGTTTCTCGCCCTCTGTTTCAGCCCCTCTGTTTCTCGCCCTCTGTTTCTCGCCCTCTGTTTCAGCCCCTCTGTTTCTCGCCCTCTGTTTCAGCCCCTCTGTTTCTCGCCCTCTGTTTCAGCCCCTCTGTTTCTCGCCCTCTGTATCAGCCCCGCCGTTTTAGCCGCTCTTTTTCTCGCCCTCTGTTTCTCGCACTCTGTTTCAGCCCCTCTGTTTCTCGCCCTATGTTTCAGCCCCTCTGTTTCAGCCCCTCTGTTTCTCACCCTCTGTTTCAGCCCCTCTGATTCAGCCCCTCTGTTTCAGCCCCTCTGTTTCTCGCCCTCTGTTTCAGCCCCTCTGTTTCTCGTCCTCTGTTTCAGACCCTCTGTTTCTCGCCCTCTGTTTCTGCCCCTCTGTTTCTCGCCGTCTGTTTCAGCCCCTCTGTTTCTCGCCCTCTGTTTCTCGCCCTCTGTTTTAGCCCCTCTGTTTCTCGCCCTCTGTTTCAGCCCCTCTGTTTCAGCCCCTCTGATTCAGCCCCTCTGATTCAGCCCCTCTGTTTCTGGCCCTCTGTTTCAGCCCCTCTGTTTCAGCCCTTCTGTTTCAGCCCCTCTGTTTCAGCCCCTCTGTTTCTCGCCCTCTGTTTCTCACCCTCTGTTTCAGCCCCTCTGTTTCAGCCCCTCTGTTTCTCACCCACTGTTTCAGCCCCTCTGATTCAGCCCCTCTGATTCAGCCCCACTCATTCAGCCCCTCTGTTTCAGCCCCTCTGTTTCTCGCCCTCTGTTTCTGCCCTTCTGTTTCTCGTCCTCTGTTTCAGCCCCTCTGTTTCTCGCCCTCTGTTACAGCCCCTCTGATTCAGCCCCTCTGTTTCAGCCCCTCTGAAAAAGCCCCTCTGATTCAGCCCCTCTGTTTCAACCCCTCTGTTTCAGCCCCTCTGTTTCTCGCCCTCTGTTTCTCCCCTTCTGTTTCTCGTCCTCTGTTTCAGCCCCTCTGATTCAGCCCCTCTGTTTCAGCCCCTCTGAATCATCCCCTCTGATTCAGCCCCTCTGTTTCTCGCCCTCTGTTGCAGCCCCTCTGTTTCTCGCCCTCTGTTTCAGCCCCTCTGTTTCTCGCCGTCTGTTTCAGCCCCTCTGTTTCAGCCCCTCTGTTTCTGCCCCTCTGTTTCTCGGCCTCTGTTTCTCGCACACTGTTTCAGCCCCTCTGTTTCTCGCCCTCTGTTTCAGCCTCTCTGTTTCTCGCCCTCTGTTTCAGCACCTCTGTTTCACTCTATCTGTCTCGCCCTCTGTTTCAGCCCATCTGTTTCTCGCCATCTGTTTCAGCCCCTCTGTTTGTCACTCTCTGTATCAGCCCCTCTGTTTCAGCCTCTCTGTTTCTCGCCCTCTGTTTCTCGCTCTCTGTTTCAGCCCCTCTGTTTCTCGCCCTCTGTTTCAGCCCCTCTGTTTCAGCCCCTCTGATTCAGCCCCTCTGATTCAGCCCCTCTGTTTCTGACACTCTGTTTCAGCCCCTCTGTTTCAGCCCTTCTGTTTCAGCCCCTCTGTTTCAACCAATCTGTTTCTCGCCCTCTGTTTCTTGCCCTCTGTATCTGCCCTTCTGTTTCTCGTCCTCTGTTTCAGCCCCTCTCTTTCTCGCCCTCTGTTTCAGCCCCTCTGTTTCTCGCCCTCTGTTTCAGCCCCTCTGTTTCAGCCCCTCTGATTCAGCCGCTCTGATTCAGCCCCTCTGTTTCTGGCCCTCTGTTTCAGCCCCTCTGCTTCAGCCCTTCTGTATCAGCCCCTCTGTTTCAGCCCCTCTGTTTCTCGCCCTCTGTTTCTCGCCCTCTGTTTCTGCCCTTCTGTTTCTCGTCCTCTGTTTCAGCCCCTCTGTTTCTCGCCCTCTGTTACAGCCCCTCTGATTCAGCCCCTCTGTTTCAGCCCCTCTGAATCAGCCCCTCTGATTCAGCCCCTCTGTTTCAACCCCTCTGTTTCAGCCCCTCTGTTTCTCGCCCTCTGTTTCAGCCCCTCTGTTTCTCGCCCTCTGTTTCAGACCCTCTGTTTCTCGCCCTCTGTTTCTGCCCCTCTGTTTCTCGCCGTCTGTTTCAGCCCCTCTGTTTCTCGCCCTCTGTTTCTCGCCCTCTGTTTCAGCCCCTCTGTTTCTCGCCCTCTGTTTCAGCCCCTCTGTTTCAGCCCCTCTGATTCAGCCCCTCTGATTCAGCCCCTCTGTTTCTGGCCCTCTGTTTCAGCCCCGCTGATTCAGCCCCTCTGTTTCAGCCACTCTGTTTCTCACCCTCTTTTACAGCCCCTCTGATTCAGCCCCTCTGATTCAGCCCCACTCATTCAGCCCCTTTATTTCAGCCCCTCTGTTCCTCGCCCTCTGTTTCAACCCCTCTGTTTCTCGCCCCCTGTTTCAGCCCCTCTGTTTCAGCCCCTCTGTTTCAGCCCCTCTGTTTCTCGCCCTCTGTTTCAGCCCCTCTGTTTCTCGCCGTCTGTTTCAGCCTCTCTTTTTATCGCCCTCTGTTTCAGCCCCTCTGTTTCAGCCCTTCTGTTTCTCGCCCTCTGTTTCTGCCCCTCTGTTTCTCGCCCTCTGTATCAGCCCCTCCGTTTCAGCCACTCTTTTTCTCGCCCTCTGTTTCTCGCCCTCTGTTTCAGCCCCTCTGTTTCTCGCCCTTTGTTTCAGCCCCTCTGTTTCAGCCCCTCTGTTTCTCACCCTCTGTTTCAGCCCCACTGATTCAGCCCCTCTGATTCAGCCCCACTCATTCAGCCCCTCTGTTTCAGCCCCTCTGTTTCTCGCCCTCTGTTTCAGCCCCTCTGTTTCTCGCCCTCTGTTTCAGCCCCTCTGTTTCAGCCCCTCTGTTTCTCGCCCTCTGTTTCAGCCCCTCTGTTTCTCGCACCCTGTTTCAGCCCCTCTGTTTCTCGCCCTCTGTTTCAGCCTCTCTGTTTCTCGCCCTCTGATTCAGCCCCTCTGTTTCAGCACCTCTGAATCAGCCCCTCTGATTCAGCCCCTCAGTTTCAGCCGCTCTGTTTCAGCCCCTCTGTTTCTCGCCCTCTGTATCTGCCCTTCTGTTTCTCGCCCTCTGTTTCAGCCCCTCTGTTTCTCGCCCTCTGTTACAGCCCCTCGGATTCAGACCCACTGTTTCAGCCCCTCTGAATCAGCCCCTCTGATTCAGCCCCTCTGTTTCAACCCCTCTGTTTCAGCCCCTCTGTTTCTCGCCCTCTGTTTCAGCCCCTCTGTTTCTCGCCCTCTGTTTCAGACCATCTGTTTCTCGCCCTCCGTTTAAGCCCCTCTGTTTCTCGCCCTCTGTTTCAGCCCCTCTGTTTCTCGCCCTCTGTTTCTTTCCCTCTGTTTCAGCCCCTCTGTTTCTCGCCCTCTGTTTCAGCCCCTCTGTTTCTCGCCCTCTGTTTCAGCCCCTCTGTTTCTCGCCCTCTGTATCAGCCCCGCCGTTTTAGCCGCTCTTTTTCTCGCCCTCTGTTTCTCGCACTCTGTTTCAGCCCCTCTGTTTCTCGCCCTATGTTTCAGCCCCTCTGTTTCAGCCCCTCTGTTTCTCACCCTCTGTTTCAGCCCCTCTGATTCAGCCCCACTCATTCAGCCCCTCTGTTTCAGCCCCTCTGTTTCTCGCCCTCTGTTTCAGCCCCTCTGTTTCTCGCCCTCTGTTTCAGCCCCTCTGTTTCAGCCCCTCTGTTTCTCGCACTCTGTTTCAGCCCCTCTGTTTCTCGCCCACTGTTTCAGCCCCTCTGTTTCTCGCCCTCTGTTTCAGCCTCTCTGTTTCTCGCCCTCTGTTTCAGCCCCTCTGTTTCTCGCCCTCTGTTTCAGCCCCTCTGTTTCTCGCCCTCTGTTTCAGCCCCTCTGTTTCAGCCCCTCTGTTTCAGCCCCTCTGTTTCTCGCCCTCTGTTTCTCGCACACTGTTTCAGCCCCTCTGTTTCTCGCCCTCTGTTTCTTGCCCTCTGTTTCTGGCCCTCTGTTTCAGCCCCTCTGTTTCTCGCCCTCTGTTTCAGCCCCTCTGTTTCAGCCCCTCTGTTTCTCACCCTCTGTTTCAGCCCCTCTGATTCAGCCCCTCTGATTCAGCCCCACTCATTCAGCCCCTCTGTTTCAGCCCCTCTGTGTCTCGCACTCTGTTTCTGCCCTTCTGTTTCTCGTCCTCTGTTTCAGCACATCTGTTTCTCGCCCTCTGTTACAGCCCCTCTGATTCAGCCCCTCTGTTTCAGCCCTTCTGAATCACCACCTCTGATTCAGCCCCGCTGTTTCAACCCCTCTGTTTCAGCCCCTCTGTTTCTCGCCCTCTGTTTCTGCCCTTCTGTTTCTCGTCCTCTGTTTCAGCCCCTCTGTTTCTCGCCCTCTGTTACAGCCCCTCTGATTCAGCCCCTCTGTTTCAGCCCCTCTGAATCAGCCCCTCTGATTCAGCCCATCTGTTTCAGCCGCTCTGTTTCAGCCCCTCTGTTTCTCTCCCTCTGTATCTGCCTTCTGTTTCTCGTCCTCTGTTTCAACCCCTCTGTTTCTCGCCCTCTGTTACAGCCCCTCTGATTCAGCCCCTCTGTTTCAGCCCCTCTGAATCAGCCCCTCTGATTCAGCCCCTCTGTTTCAACCCCTCTGTTTCAGCCCCTCTGTTTCTCGCCCTCTGTTTCAGCCCCTCTGTTTCTCGTCCTCTGTTTCAGACCCTCTGTTTCTCGCCCTCTGTTTCTGCCCCTCTGTTTCTCGCCGTCTGTTTCAGCCCCTCTGTTTCTCGCCCTCTGTTTCTCGCCCTCTGTTTCAGCCCCTCTGTTTCTCGCCCTCTGTTTCAGCCCCTCTGTTTCAGCCCCTCTGATTCAGCCCCTCTGATTCAGCCCCTCTGTTTCTGGCCCTCTGTTTCAGCCCCTCTGTTTCAGCCCTTCTGTTTCAGCCCCTCTGTTTCAGCCCCTCTGTTTCTCGCCCTCTGTTTCTCACCCTCTGTTTCAGCCCCTCTGTTTCAGCCCCTCTGTTTCTCACCCACTGTTTCAGCCCCTCTGATTCAGCCCCTCTGATTCAGCCCCACTCATTCAGCCCCTCTGTTTCAGCCCCTCTGTTTCTCGCCCTCTGTTTCTGCCCTTCTGTTTCTCGTCCTCTGTTTCAGCCCCTCTGTTTCTCGCCCTCTGTTACAGCCCCTCTGATTCAGCCCCTCTGTTTCAGCCCCTCTGAAAAAGCCCCTCTGATTCAGCCCCTCTGTTTCAACCCCTCTGTTTCAGCCCCTCTGTTTCTCGCCCTCTGTTTCTCCCCTTCTGTTTCTCGTCCTCTGTTTCAGCCACTCTGATTCAGCACCTCTGTTTCAGCCCCTCTGAATCATCCCCTCTGATTCAGCCCCTCTGTTTCTCGCCCTCTGTTGCAGCCCCTCTGTTTCTCGCCCTCTGTTTCAGCCCCTCTGTTTCTCGCCGTCTGTTTCAGCCCCTCTGTTTCAGCCCCTCTGTTTCTGCCCCTCTGTTTCTCGGCCTCTGTTTCTCGCACACTGTTTCAGCCCCTCTGTTTCTCGCCCTCTGTTTCAGCCTCTCTGTTTCTCGCCCTCTGTTTCAGCACCTCTGTTTCAGCCTCTCTGTTTCTCGCCCTCTGTTTCAGCCCCTCTGTTTCTCGCCATCTGTTTCAGCCCCTCTGTTTGTCGCTCTCTGTATCAGCCCCTCTGTTTCAGCCCCTCTGTTTCTCGCCCTCTGTTTCTCGCTCTCTGTTTCAGCCCCTCTGTTTCTCGCCCTCTGTTTCAGCCCCTCTGTTTCAGCCCCTCTGATTCAGCCCCTCTGATTCAGCCCCTCTGTTTCTGACACTCTGTTTCAGCCCCTCTGTTTCAGCCCTTCTGTTTCAGCCCCTCTGTTTCAACCAATCTGTTTCTCGCCCTCTGTTTCTTGCCCTCTGTATCTGCCCTTCTGTTTCTCGTCCTCTGTTTCAGCCCCTCTCTTTCTCGCCCTCTGTTTCAGCCCCTCTGTTTCTCGCCCTCTGTTTCAGCCCCTCTGTTTCAGCCCCTCTGATTCAGCCGCTCTGATTCAGCCCCTCTGTTTCTGGCCCTCTGTTTCAGCCCCTCTGCTTCAGCCCTTCTGTATCAGCCCCTCTGTTTCAGCCCCTCTGTTTCTCACCCTCTGTTTCTCGCCCTCTGTTTCTGCCCTTCTGTTTCTCGTCCTCTGTTTCAGCCCCTCTGTTTCTCGCCCTCTGTTACAGCCCCTCTGATTCAGCCCCTCTGTTTCAGCCCCTCTGAATCAGCCCCTCTGATTCAGCCCCTCTGTTTCAACCCCTCTGTTTCAGCCCCTCTGTTTCTCGCCCTCTGTTTCAGCCCCTCTGTTTCTCGCCCTCTGTTTCAGACCCTCTGTTTCTCGCCCTCTGTTTCTGCCCCTCTGTTTCTCGCCGTCTGTTTCAGCCCCTCTGTTTCTCGCCCTCTGTTTCTCGCCCTCTGTTTCAGCCCCTCTGTTTCTCGCCCTCTGTTTCAGCCCCTCTGTTTCAGCCCCTCTGATTCAGCCCCTCTGATTCAGCCCCTCTGTTTCTGGCCCTCTGTTTCAGCCCCTCTGTTTCAGCCCTTCTGTTTCAGCCCCTCTGTTTCAGCCCCTCTGTTTCTCGCCCTCTGTTTCTCACCCTCTGTTTCAGCCCCTCTGTTTCAGCCCCTCTGTTTCTCACCCACTGTTTCAGCCCCTCTGATTCAGCCCCTCTGATTCAGCCCCACTCATTCAGCCCCTCTGTTTCAGCCCCTCTGTTTCTCGCCCTCTGTTTCTGCCCTTCTGTTTCTCGTCCTCTGTTTCAGCCCCTCTGTTTCTCGCCCTCTGTTACAGCCCCTCTGATTCAGCCCCTCTGTTTCAGCCCCTCTGAAAAAGCCCCTCTGATTCAGCCCCTCTGTTTCAACCCCTCTGTTTCAGCCCCTCTGTTTCTCGCCCTCTGTTTCTCCCCTTCTGTTTCTCGTCCTCTGTTTCAGCCCCTCTGATTCAGCCCCTCTGTTTCAGCCCCTCTGAATCATCCCCTCTGATTCAGCCCCTCTGTTTCTCGCCCTCTGTTGCAGCCCCTCTGTTTCTCGCCCTCTGTTTCAGCCCCTCTGTTTCTCGCCCTCTGTTTCAGCCCCTCTGTTTCAGCCCCTCTGTTTCTGCCCCTCTGTTTCTCGGCCTCTGTTTCTCGCACACTGTTTCAGCCCCTCTGTTTCTCGCCCTCTGTTTCAGCCTCTCTGTTTCTCGCCCTCTGTTTCAGCACCTCTGTTTCAGCCTCTCTGTTTCTCGCCCTCTGTTTCAGCCCCTCTGTTTCTCGCCATCTGTTTCAGCCCCTCTGTTTGTCGCTCTCTGCATCAGCCCCTCTGTTTCAGCCCCTCTGTTTCTCGCCCTCTGTTTCTCGCTCTCTGTTTCAGCCCCTCTGTTTCTCGCCCTCTGTTTCAGCCCCTCTGTTTCAGCCCCTCTGATTCAGCCCCTCTGATTCAGCCCCTCTGTTTCTGACACTCTGTTTCAGCCCCTCTGTTTCAGCCCTTCTGTTTCAGCCCCTCTGTTTCAACCAATCTGTTTCTCGCCCTCTGTTTCTTGCCCTCTGTATCTGCCCTTCTGTTTCTCGTCCTCTGTTTCAGCCCCTCTCTTTCTCGCCCTCTGTTTCAGCCCCTCTGTTTCTCGCCCTCTGTTTCAGCCCCTCTGTTTCAGCCCCTCTGATTCAGCCGCTCTGATTCAGCCCCTCTGTTTCTGGCCCTCTGTTTCAGCCCCTCTGCTTCAGCCCTTCTGTATCAGCCCCTCTGTTTCAGCCCCTCTGTTTCTCGCCCTCTGTTTCTCGCCCTCTGTTTCTGCCCTTCTGTTTCTCGTCCTCTGTTTCAGCCCCTCTGTTTCTCGCCCTCTGTTACAGCCCCTCTGATTCAGCCCCTCTGTTTCAGCCCCTCTGAATCAGCCCCTCTGATTCAGCCCCTCTGTTTCAACCCCTCTGTTTCAGCCCCTCTGTTTCTCGCCCTCTGTTTCAGACCCTCTGTTTCTCGCCCTCTGTTTCTGCCCCTCTGTTTCTCGCCGTCTGTTTCAGCCCCTCTGTTTCTCGCCCTCTGTTTCTCGCCCTCTGTTTCAGCCCCTCTGTTTCTCGCCCTCTGTTTCAGCCCCTCTGTTTCAGCCCCTCTGATTCAGCCCCTCTGATTCAGCCCCTCTGTTTCTGGCCCTCTGTTTCAGCCCCTCTGTTTCAGCCCTTCTGTTTCAGCCCCTCTGTTTCAGCCCCTCTGTTTCTCGCCCTCTGTTTCTCGCCCTCTGTTTCAGCCCCTCTGTTTCTCGCCCTCTGTTTCAGCCCCTCTGTTCCAGCCCCTCTGTTTCTCACCCTCTGTTTCAGCCCCTCTGATTCAGCCCCTCTGATTCAGCCCCACTCATGCAGCCCCTCTGTTTCAGCCCCTCTGTTTCTCGCCCTCTGTTTCAGCCCCTCTGTTTCAGCCCCTCTGATTCAGCCCCTCTGATTCAGCCCCTCTGTTTCTGGCCCTCTGTTTCAGCCCCTCTGTTTCAGCCCTTCTGTTTCAGCCCCTCTGTTTCAGCCCCTCTGTTTCTCGCCCTCTGTTTCTCACCTTCTGTTTCAGCCCCTCTGTTTCAGCCCCTCTGTTTCTCACCCACTGTTTCAGCCCCTCTGATTCAGCCCCTCTGATTCAGCCCCACTCATTCAGCCCCTCTGTTTCAGCCCCTCTGTTTCTCGCCCTCTGTTTCTGCCCTTCTGTTTCTCGTCCTCTGTTTCAGCCCCTCTGTTTCTCGCCCTCTGTTACAGCCCCTCTGATTCAGCCCCTCTGTTTCAGCCCCTCTGAACCAGCCCCTCTGATTCAGCCCCTCTGTTTCAACCCCTCTGTTTCAGCCCCTCTGTTTCTCGCCCTCTGTTTCTGCCCTTCTGTTTCTCGTCCTCTGTTTCAGCCCCTCTGATTCAGCACCTCTGTTTCAGCCCCTCTGAATCATCCCCTCTGATTCAGCCCCTCTGTTTCTCGCCCTCTGTTGCAGCCCCTCTGTTTCTCGCCCTCTGTTTCAGCCCCTCTGTTTCTCGCCCTCTGTTTCAGCCCCTCTGTTTCAGCCCCTCTGTTTCTGCCCCTCTGTTTCTCGGCCTCTGTTTCTCGCACACTGTTTCAGCCCCTCTGTTTCTCGCCCTCTGTTTCAGCCTCTCTGTTTCTCGCCCTCTGTTTCAGCACCTCTGTTTCAGCCTCTCTGTTTCTCGCCCTCTGTTTCAGCCCCTCTGTTTCTCGCCATCTGTTTCAGCCCCTCTGTTTCTCGCTCTCTGTATCAGCCCCTCTGTTTCAGCCCCTCTGTTTCTCGCCCTCTGTTTCTCGCTCTCTGTTTCAGCCCCTCTGTTTCTCGCCCTCTGTTTCAGCCCCTCTGTTTCAGCCCCTCTGATTCAGCCCCTCTGATTCAGCCCCTCTGTTTCTGACACTCTGTTTCAGCCCCTCTGTTTCAGCCCTTCTGTTTCAGCCCCTCTGTTTCAACCAATCTGTTTCTCGCCCTCTGTTTCTTGCCCTCTGTATCTGCCCTTCTGTTTCTCGTCCTCTGTTTCAGCCCCTCTCTTTCTCGCCCTCTGTTTCAGCCCCTCTGTTTCTCGCCCTCTGTTTCAGCCCCTCTGTTTCAGCCCCTCTGATTCAGCCGCTCTGATTCAGCCCCTCTGTTTCTGGCCCTCTGTTTCAGCCCCTCTGCTTCAGCCCTTCTGTATCAGCCCCTCTGTTTCAGCCCCTCTGTTTCTCGCCCTCTTTTTCTCGCCCTCTGTTTCTGCTCTTCTGTTTCTCGTCCTCTGTTTCAGCCCCTCTGTTTCTCGCCCTCTGTTACAGCCCCTCTGATTCAGCCCCTCTGTTTCAGCCCCTCTGAATCAGCCCCTCTGATTCAGCCCCTCTGTTTCAACCCCTCTGTTTCAGCCCCTCTGTTTCTCGCCCTCTGTTTCAGCCCCTCTGTTTCTCGACCTCTGTTTCTGCCCCTCTGTTTCTCGCCGTCTGTTTCTGCCCCTCTGTTTCTCGCTGTCTGTTTCAGCCCCTCTGTTTCTCGCCCTCTGTTTCTCGCCCTCTGTTTCAGCCCCTCTGTTTCTCGCCCTCTGTTTCAGCCCCTCTGTTTCAGCCCCTCTGATTCAGCCCCTCTGATTCAGCCCCTCTGTTTCTGGCCCTCTGTTTCAGCCCCTCTGTTTCAGCCCTTCTGTTTCAGCCCCTCTGTTTCAGCCCCTCTGTTTCTCGCCCTCTGTTTCTCGCCCTCTGTTTCAGCCCCTCTGTTTCTCGCCCTCTGTTTCAGCCCCTCTGTTCCTGCCCCTCTGTTTCTCACCCTCTGTTTCAGCCCCTCTGATTCAGCCCCTCTGATTCAGCCCCACTCATTCAGCCCCTCTGTTTCAGCCCCTCTGTTTCTCTCCCTCTGTTTCTGCCCTTCTGTTTCTCGTCCTCTGTTTCAGCCCCTCTGTTTCTCGCCCTCTGTTACAGCCACTCTGATCCAGCCCCTCTGTTTCAGCCCCTCTGAATCAGCCCCTCTGATTCAGCCGCTCTGTTTCAACCCCTCTGTTTCAGCCCCTCTGTTTCTCGCCCTCTGTTTCTGCCCTTCTGTTTCTCTTCCTCTGTTTCAGCCCCTCTGTTTCTCGGCCTCTGTTACAGCCCCTCTGATTCAGCCCCTCTGTTTCAGCCCCTCTGAATCAGCCCCTCGGATTGAGCCCCTCTGTTTCAGCCTCTCTCTTTCAGCCCCTCTGTTTCTCGCCCTCTGTTTCTGCCCTTCTGTTTCTCGTCCTCTGTTTCAGCCCCTCTGTTTCTCGCCCTCTGTTACAACCCCTCTGATTCAGCCCCTCTGTTTCAGCCCCTCTGAATCAGCCCCTCTGATTCAGCCCCACTGTTTCAACCCCTCTGTTTCCGCCCCTCTGATTCAGCCACTCTGATTTAGCCCCTATGATTCAGCCCCTCTGTTACTCGCCCTCTGTTTCAGCCCCTCTGTTTCAGCCCCTCTGTTTCAGCCCCTCTGTTTCTCACCCTCTGTTACAGCCCCTCTGATTCAGCCCCTCTGATTCAGCCCCTCTGTTACTCGCCCTCTGTTTCAGCCCCTCTGTTTCAGCCCCTCTGTTTCAGCCCCTCTGTTTCTCACCCTCTGTTACAGCCCCTCTGATTCAGCCCCTCTGATTCAGCCCCACTCATTCAGCCCCTCTATTTCAGCCCCTCTGTTTCTCGCCCTCTGTTTCAGCCCCTCTGTTTCTCGCCCCCTGTTTCAGCCCCTCTGTTTCAGCCCCTCTGTTTCAGCCCTTCTGTTTCTCGCCCTCTGTTTCAGCCCCTCTGTTTCTCGCCCTCTGTATCAGCCCCTCTGTTTCAGCCCCTCTGTTTCTCGCCCTCTGTTTCTCGCCCTCTGTTTCAGCTCCTCTGTTTCTCGCCCTCTGTTTCAGCCCCTCTGTTTCAGCCCCTCTGATTCAGCCCCTCTGATTCAGCCCCTCTGTTTCTGGCCCTCTGTTTCAGCCCCTCTGTTTCAGCCCTTCTGTTTCAGCCCCTATGTTTCAGCCCCTCTGTTTCTCGCCCTCTGTTTCAGCCCCTCTGTTTCTCGCCCTCTGTTTCAGCCCCTCTGTTTCTGGCCCTCTGTTTCAGCCCCTCTGCTTCAGCCCTTCTGTTTCAGCCCCTCTGTTTCAGCCCCTCTGTTTCTCGCCCTCTGTTTCAGCCCCTCTGTTTCTCGCCCTCTGTTTCAGCCCCTCTGTTTCTCGCTGTCTGTTTCTGCCCCTCTGATTTAGCCCCTCTGTTTCAGCCCCTCTGTTTCAGCCCCTCTGTTTCTCGCCCTCTGTTTCAGCCCCTCTGTTTCGCGCTCTCTGTTTCAGCCGCTCTGTTACAGCCCCTCTGTTTCTCGCCCTCTGTTTCTGCCCTTCTGTTTCTCGTCCTCTGTTTCAGCCCCTCTGTTTCTCGCCCTCTGTTACAGCCCCTCTGATTCAGCCCCTCTGTTTCAGCCCTTCTGAATCAGCCCCTCTGATTCAGCCCCTCTGTTTCAACCCCTCTGTTTCAGCCCCTCTGTTTCCCGCCCTCTGTTTCAGCCCCTCTGTTTCTCGCCCTCTGTTTCAGACCCTCTGTTTCTCGCCCTATGCTCCTGCCCCTCTGTTTCTCGCCCTCTGTTTCAGCCCCTCTGTTTCTCGCCCTCTGTTTCAGCCCCGCTGATTCAGCCCCTCTGTTTCAGCCACTCTGTTTCTCACCCTCTGTTACAGCCCCTCTGATTCAGCCCCTCTGATTCAGCCCCACTCATTCAGCCCCTTTATTTCAGCCCCTCTGTTCCTCGCCCTCTGTTTCAACCCCTCTGTTTCTCGCCCCCTGTTTCAGCCCCTCTGTTTCAGCCTCTCTGTTTCAGCCCCTCTGTTTCTCGCCCTCTGTTTCAGCCCCTCTGTTTCTCGCCCTCTGTTTCAGCCTCTCTTTTTATCGCCCTCTGTTTCAGCCCCTCTGTTTCAGCCCTTCTGTTTCTCGCCCTCTGTTTCTGCCCCTCTGTTTCTCGCCCTCTGTATCAGCCCCTCCGTTTCAGCCACTCTTTTTCTCGCCCTCTGTTTCTCGCCCTCTGTTTCAGCCCCTCTGTTTCTCGCCCTTTGTTTCAGCCCCTCTGTTTCAGCCCCTCTGTTTCTCACCCTCTGTTTCAGCCCCACTGATTCAGCCCCTCTGATTCAGCCCCACTCATTCAGCCCCTCTGTTTCAGCCCCTCTGTTTCTCGCCCTCTGTTTCAGCCCCTCTGTTTCTCGCCCTCTGTTTCAGCCCCTCTGTTTCAGCCCCTCTGTTTCTCGCCCTCTGTTTCAGCCCCTCTGTTTCTCGCACCCTGTTTCAGCCCCTCTGTTTCTCGCCCTCTGATTCAGCCCCTCTGTTTCAGCACCTCTGAATCAGCCCCTCTGATTCAGCCCCTCTGTTTCAGCCGCTCTGTTTCAGCCCCTCTGTTTCTCGCCCTCTGTATCTGCCCTTCTGTTTCTCGTCCTCTGTTTCAGCCCCTCTGTTTCTCGCCCTCTGTTACAGCCCCTCTGATTCAGCCCCTCTGTTTCAGCCCCTCTGAATCAGCCCCTCTGATTCAGCCCCTCTGTTTCAACCCCTCTGTTTCAGCCCCTCTGTTTCTCGCCCTCTGTTTCTGCCCTTCTGTTTCTCTTCCTCTGTTTCAGCCCCTCTGTTTCTCGCCCTCTGTTACAGCCCCTCTGATTCTGCCCCTCTGTTTCAGCCCCTCTGAATCAGCCCCTCTGATTCAGCCCCTCTGTTTCAGACGCTCTGTTTCAGCCCCTCTGTTTCTCGCCCTCTGTTTCTGCCCTTCTGTTTCTCGTCCTCTGTTTCAGCCCCTCTGTTTCTCGCCCTCTGTTACAGCCCCTCTGATTCAGCCCCTCTGTTTCAGCCCCTCTGAATCAGCCCCTCTGATTCAGCCCCACTGTTTCAACCCCTCTGTTTCAGCCCCTCTGTTTCTCGCCCTCTGTTTCAGCCGCTCTGTTTCTCGCCCTCTGTTTCAGCCCCTCTGTTTCTCGCCCTCTGTTTCTGCCCCTCTGTTTCTCGCCCTCTGTTTCAGCCCCTCTGTTTCTCCCCCGCTGATTCAGCCCCTCTGTTTCAGCCACTCTGAATCAGCCCCTCTGATTCAGCCCCTCTGTTTCAGCCCCTCTGTTTCAGCCCCTCTGTTTCAGCCCCTCTGTTTCTCGCCCTCTGTTTCAGCCCCTCTGTTTCTCGCTTTCTGTTTCAGCCCCTCTGATTCAGCCCCTCTGTTTCAGCCCCACTGAATCAGCCCCTCTGATTCAGCCCCTCTGTTTCAACCCCTCTGTTTCAGCCCCTCTGATTCAGACCCTCTGATTCAGCCCCACTCATTCAGCCCCTCTATTTCAGCCCCTCTGTTTCTCGCCCTCTGTTTCTGCCCTTCTGTTTCTCGTCCTCTGTTTCAGCCCCTCTGTTTCTCGCCCTCTGTACAGCCCCTCTGATTCAGCCCCTCTGTTTCAGCCCCTCTGAATCAGCCCCTCTGATTCAGCCCCTCTGATTCAGCCCCTCTGTTTCTGGCCCTCTGTTTCAGCCCCTCTGTTTCAGCCCTTCTGTTTCAGCCCCTCTGTTTCAGCCCCTCTGTTTCTCGCCCTCTGTTTCTCGCCCTCTGTTTCAGCCCCTCTGTTTCTCGCCCTCTGTTTCAGCCCCTCTGTTTCTCCCCCGCTGATTCAGCCCCTCTGTTTCAGCCACTCTGAATCAGCCCCTCTGATTCAGCCCCTCTGTTTCAGCCCCTCTGTTTCAGCCCCTCTGTTTCAGCCCCTCTGTTTCTCGCCCTCTGTTTCAGCCCCTCTGTTTCTCGCCCTCTGTTTCAGCCCCTTTGTTTCTCGCCCTCTGTTTCAGCCCCTCTGATTCAGCCCCTCTTTTTCCGCCCCTCTGATTCAGCCACTCTGATTTAGCCCCTCTGATTCAGCCCCTCTGTTTCTCGCCCTCTGTTTCAGCCCCTCTGTTTCAGCCCCTCTGTTTCAGCCCCTCTGTTTCTCACACTCTGTTACAGCCCCTCTGATTCAGCCCCTCTGATTCAGCCCCACTCATTCAGCCCCTCTATTTCAGCCCCTCTGTTTCTCGCCCTCTGTTTCAGGCCCTCTGTTTCTCGCCCCCTGTTTCAGCCCCTCTGTTTCAGCCCCTCTGTTTCAGCCCTTCTGTTTCTCGCCCTCTGTTTCAGCCCCTCTGTTTCTCGCCCTCTGTATCAGCCCCTCTGTTTCAGCCCCTCTGTTTCTCGCCCTCTGTTTCTCGCCCTCTGTTTCAGCCCCTCTGTTTCTCGCCCTCTGTTTCAGCCCCTCTGTTTCAGCCCCACTGATTCAGCCCCTCTGATTCAGCCCCTCTGATTCAGCCCCTCTGTTTCTGGCCCTCTGTTTCAGCCCCTCTGTTTCAGCCCTTCTGTTTCAGCCCCTCTGTTTCAGCCCCTCTGTTTCTCGCCCTCTGTTTCAGCCCCTCTGTTTCTCGCCCTCTGTTCCAGCCCCTCTGTTTCTGGCCCTCTGTTTCAGCCCCTCTGCTTCAGCCCTTCTGTTTCAGCCCCTCTGTTTCAGCCCCTCTGATTCTCGCCCTCTGTTTCAGCCCCTCTGTTTCTCGCCCTCAGTTTCAGCCCCTCTGTTTCTCGCCCTCTGTTTCTGCCCCTCTGATTTAGCCCCTCTGTTTCAGCCCCTCTGTTTCAGCCCCTCTGTTTCTCGCCCTCTGTTTCAGCCCCTCTGTTTCGCGCTCTGTTTCAGCCGCTCTGTTTCAGCCCCTCTGTTTCTCGCCCTCTGTTTCTGCCCTTCTGTTTCTCGTCCTCTGTTTCAGCCCCTCTGTTTCTCGCCCTCTGTTACAGCCCCTCTGATTCAGCCCCTCTGTTTCAGCCCCTCTGAATCAGCCCCTCTGATTCAGCCCCTCTGTTTCAACCCCTCTGTTTCAGCCCCTCTGTTTCTCGCCCTCTGTTTCAGCCCTTCTGTTTCTCGCCCTCTGTTTCAGACCCTCTGTTTCTCGCCCTCTGCTCCTGCCCCTCTGTTTCTCGCCCTCTGTTTCAGCCCCTCTGTTTCTCGCCCTCTGTTTCAGCCCCGCTGATTCAGCCCCTCTGTTTCAGCCACTCTGTTTCTCACCCTCTGTTACAGCCCTTCTGATTCAGCACCTCTGATTCAGCCCCACTCATTCAGCCACTTTATTTCAGCCCCTCTGTTCCTCGCCCTCTGTTTCAGCCCCTCTGTTTCTCGCCCCCTGTTTCAGCCCCTCTGTTTCAGCCCCTCTGTTTCAGCCCTTCTGTTTCTCGTCCTCTGTTTCAGCCACTCTGTTTCTCGCCCTCTGTTTCAGCCTCTCTTTTTCTCGCCCTCTGTTTCAGCCCCTCTGTTTCAGCCCCTCTGTTTCTCGCCCTCTGTTTCAGCCCCTCTGTTTCTCGCCCTCTGTTTCAGCCCCTCTGTTTCTCGCCCTCTGTATCAGCCCCTCCGTTTCAGCCACTCTTTTTCTCGCCCACTGTTTCTCGCCCTCTGTTTCAGCCCCTCTGTATCTCACCCTCTGTTTCAGCCGCTCTGATTCAGCCCCTCTGATTCAGCCCCACTCATTCAGCCCCTCTGTTTCAGCCCCTCTGTTTCTCGCCCTCTGTTTCAGCCCCTCTGTTTCTCGCCCTCTGTTTCAGCCCCTCTGTTTCAGCCCCTCTGTTTCTCGCCCTCTGTTTCAGGACCTCTGTTTCTCGCCCCCTGTTTCAGCACCTCTGTTTCTCGCCCTCTGTTTCAGCCTCTCTGTTTCTCGCCCTCTGTTTCAGCCCCTCTGTTTCTCGCCCTCTGTTTCAGCCCCTCTGTTTCTCGCCCTCTGTTTCAGCCCCTCTGTTTCAGCCCCTCTGTTTCAGCCCCTCTGTTTCTCGCCCTCTGTTTCTCGCACACTGTTTCAGCCCCTCTGTTTCTCGCCCTCTGTTTCTCGCCCTCTGTTTCAGCCCCTCTGTTTCAGCCCCTCTGTTTCTCGCCCTCTGTTTCAGCCCCTCTGTTTCTCGCCCTCTGTTTCTGCCCCTCTGTTTCTCGCCCTCTGTTTCAGCCCCTCTGTTTCTCCCCCGCTGATTCAGCCCCTCTGTTTCAGCCACTCTGAATCACCCCTCTTATACAGCCCCTCTGTTTCAGCCCCTCTGTTTCAGCGCCTCTGTTTCAGCCCCTCTGTTTCTCGCCCTCTGTTTCAGCCCCTCTGTTTCTCGCCCTCTGTTTCAGCCCCTTTGTTTCTCGCCCTCTGTTTCAGCCCCTCTGTTTCAGCCCCTCTTTTTCCGCCCCTCTGTTTCAGCCCCTCTGTTTCAGCCCCTCTGTTTCTCACCCTCTGTTTCAGCCCCTCGGATTCAGCCCCTCTGATTCAGCCCCACTCATTCAGCCCCTCTGTTTCAGCACCTCTGTTTCTCGCCCTCTGTTACAGCCCCTCTGATTCAGCCCCTCTGTTTCAGCCCTTCTGAATCACCACCCCTGATTCAGCCCCGCTGTTTCAACCCCTCTGTTTCAGCCCCTCTGTTTCTCCCCCTCTGTTTCTGCCCTTCTGTTTCTCGTCCTCTGTTTCAGCCCCTCTGTTTCTCGCCCTCTGTTACAGCCCCTCTGATTCAGCCCCTCTGTTTCAGCCCCTCTGAATCAGCCCCTCTGATTCAGCCCCTCTGTTTCAGCCGCTCTGTTTCAGCCCCTCTGTTTCTCGCCCTCTGTATCTGCCCTTCTGTTTCTCGTCCTCTGTTTCAGCCCCTCTGTTTCTCGCCCTCTGTTACAGCCCCTCTTATTCAGCCCCTCTGTTTCAGCCCCTCTGAATCAGCCCCTCTGATTCAGCCCCTCTGTTTCAACCCCTCTGTTTCAGCCCCTCTGTTTCTCGCCCTCTGTTTCAGCCTCTCTGTTTCTCGCCCTCTGTTTCAGACCCTCTGTTTCTCGCCCTCTGTTTCTGCCCCTCTGTTTCTCGCCCTCTGATTCTCGCCCTCTGTTTCAGCCCCTCTGTTTCTCGCCCTCTGTTTCAGCCCCTCTGTTTCAGCCCCTCAGACTCAGCCCCTCTGATTCAGCCCCTCTGTTTCTGGCCCTCTGTTTCAGCCCCTCTGTTTCAGCCCTTCTGTTTCAGCCCCTCTGTTTCAGCCCCTCTGTTTCTCGCCCTCTGTTTCTCGCCCTCTGTTTCAGCCCCACTGTTTCTCGCCCTCTGTTTCAGCCCCTCTGTTTCTCGCCCTCTGTTTCAGCCCCTTTGTTTTTCGCCCTCTGTTTCAGCCCCTCTGATTCAGCCCCTCTTTTTCCGCCCCTCTGTTTCAGCCCCACTCATTCAGCCCCTCTGTTTCAGCACCTCTGTTTCTCGCCCTCTGTTACAGCCCCTCTGATTCAGCCCCTCTGTTTCAGCCCTTCTGAATCACCACCCCTGATTCAGCCCCGCTGTTTCAACCCCTCTGTTTCAGCCCCTCTGTTTCTCCCCCTCTGTTTCTGCCCTTCTGTTTCTCGTCCTCTGTTTCAGCCCCTCTGTTTCTCGCCCTCTGTTACAGCCCCTCTGATTCAGCCCCTCTGTTTCAGCCCCTCTGAATCAGCCCCTCTGATTCAGCCCCTCTGTTTCAGCCGCTCTGTTTCAGCCCCTCTGTTTCTCGCCCTCTGTTACAGCCCCTCTGATTCAGCCCCTCTGTTTCAGCCCCTCTGAATCAGCCCCTCTGATTCAGCCCCTCTGTTTCAACCCCTCTGTTTCAGCCCCTCTGTTTCTCGCCCTCTGTTTCAGCCCCTCTGTTTCTCGCCCTCTGTTTCTGCCCCTCTGATTTAGCCCCTCTGTTTCAGCCCCTCTGTTTCAGCCCCTCTGTTTCTCGCCCTCTGTTTCAGCCCCTCTGTTTCGCGCTCTCTGTTTCAGCCGCTCTGTTTCAGCCCCTCTGTTTCTCTCCCTCTGTTTATGCCCTTCTGTTTCTCGTCCTCTGTTTTAGCCCCTCTGTTTCTCGCCCTCTGTTACAGCCCCTCTGATTCAGCCCCTCTGTTTCAGCCCCTCTGAATCAGCCCCTCTGATTCAGCCCCTCTGTTTCAACCCCTCTGTTTCAGCCCCTCTTTTTCTCGCCCTCTGTTTCAGCCCCTCTGTTTCTCCCCCTCTGTTTCAGACCCTCTGTTTCTCGCCCTCTGCTCCTGCCCCTCTGTTTCTCGCCCTCTGTTTCAGCCCCTCTGTTTCTCGCCCTCTGTTTCAGCCCCGCTGATTCAGCCCCTCTGTTTCAGCCACTCTGTTTCTCGCCCTCTGTTACAGCCCTTCTGATTCAACACCTCTGATTCAGCCCCACTCATTCAGCCCCTTTATTTCAGCCCCTCTGTTCCTCGCCCTCTGTTTCAGCCCCTCTGTTTCTCGCCCCCTGTTTCAGCCCCTCTGTTTCAGCCCCTCTGTTTCAGCCCTTCTGTTTCTCGTCCTCTGTTTCAGCCCCTCTGTTTCTCGCCCTCTGTTTCAGCCTCTCTTTTTCTCGCCCTCTGTTTCAGCCCCTCTGTTTCAGCCCCTCTGTTTCTCGCCCTCTGTTTCAGCCCCTCTGTTTCTCGCCCTCTGTTTCAGCCCCTCTGTTTCTCGCCCTCTGTATCAGCACCTCCGTTTCAGCCACTCTTTTTCTCGCCCACTGTTTCTCGCCCTCTGTTTCAGCCCCTCTGTATCTCACCCTCTGTTTCAGCCGCTCTGATTCAGCCCCTCTGATTCAGCCCCACTCATTCAGCCCCTCTGTTTCAGCCCCTCTGTTTCTCGCCCTCTGTTTCAGCCCCTCTGTTTCTCGCCCTCTGTTTCAGCCCCTCTGTTTCAGCCCCTCTGTTTCTCGCCCTCTGTTTCAGGACCTCTGTTTCTCGCCCCCTGTTTCAGCCCCTCTGTTTCTCGCCCTCCGTTTCAGCCTCTCTGTTTCTCGCCCTCTGTTTCAGCCCCTCTGTTTCTCGCCCTCTGTTTCAGCCCCTCTGTTTCTCGCCCTCTGTTTCAGCCCCTCTGTTTCAGCCCCTCTGTTTCAGCCCCTCTGTTTCTCGCCCTCTGTTTCTCACACACTGTTTCAGCCCCTCTGTTTCTCGCCCTCTGTTTCTCGCCCTCTGTTTCTGGCCCTCTGTTTCAGCCCCTCTGTTTCTCGCCCTCTGTTTCAGCCCCTCTGTTTCTGCCCCTCTGTTTCTCGCCCTCTGTTTCAGCCCCTCTGTTTCTCCCCCGCTGATTCAGCCCCTCTGTTTCAGCCACTCTGAATCACCCCTCTGATTCAGCCCCTCTGTTTCAGCCCCTCTGTTTCAGCGCCTCTGTTTCAGCCCCTCTGTTTCTCGCCCTCTGTTTCAGCCCCTTTGTTTCTCGCCCTCTGTTTCAGCCCCTCTGATTCAGCCCCTCTTTTTCCGCCCCTCTGTTTCAGCCCCTCTGTTTCAGCCCCTCTGTTTCTCACCCTCTGTTTCAGCCCCTCTGATTCAGCCCCTCTGATTCAGCCCCACTCATTCAGCCCCTCTGTTTCAGCACCTCTGTTTCTCGCCCTCTGTTACAGCCCCTCTGATTCAGCCCCTCTGTTTCAGCCCTTCTGAATCACCACCCCTGATTCAGCCCCTCTGTTTCTCCCCCTCTGTTTCTGCCCTTCTGTTTCTCGTCCTCTGTTTCAGCCCCTCTGTTTCTCGCCCTCTGTTACAGCCCCTCTGATTCAGCCCCTCTGTTTCAGCCCCTCTGAATCAGCCCCTCTGATTCAGCCCCTCTGTTTCAGCCGCTCTGTTTCAGCCCCTCTGTTTCTCGTCCTCTGTATCTGCCCTTCTGTTTCTCGTCCTCTGTTTCAGCCCCTCTGTTTCTCGCCCTCTGTTACAGCCCCTCTTATTCAGCCCCTCTGTTTCAGCCCCTCTGAATCAGCCCCTCTGATTCAGCCCCTCTGTTTCAACCCCTCTGTTTCAGCCCCTCTGTTTCTCGCCCTCTGTTTCAGCCCCTCTGTTTCTCGCCCTCTGTTTCAGACCCTCTGTTTCTCGCCCTCTGTTTCTGCCCCTCTGTTTCTCGCCCTCTGTTTCTCGCCCTCTGTTTCAGCCCATCTGTTTCTCGCCCTCTGTTTCAGCCCCTCTGTTTCAGCCCCTCAGACTCAGCCCCTCTGATTCAGCCCCTCTGTTTCTGGCCCTCTGTTTCAGCCCCTCTGTTTCAGCCCTTCTGTTTCAGCCCCTCTGTTTCAGCCCCTCTGTTTCTCGCCCTCTGTTTCTCGCCCTCTGTTTCAGCCCCTCTGTTTCTCGCCCTCTGTTTCAGCCCCTCTGTTTCTCGCCCTCTGTTTCAGCCCCTTTGTTTCTCGCCCTCTGTTTCAGCCCCTCTGATTCAGCCCCTCTTTTTCCGCCCCTCTGTTTCAGCCCCTCTGTTTCAGCCCCTCTGTTTCTCACCCTCTGTTTCAGCCCCTCTGTTTCAGCCCCTCTGTTTCAGCCCCACTCATTCAGCCCCTCTGTTTCAGCACCTCTGTTTCTCGCCCTCTGTTACAGCCCCTCTGATTCAGCCCCTCTGTTTCAGCCCTTCTGAATCACCACCCCTGATTCAGCCCCGCTGTTTCAACCCCTCTGTTTCAGCCCCTCTGTTTCTCCCCCTCTGTTTCTCGTCCTCTGTTTCAGCCCCTCTGTTTCTCGCCCTCTGTTACAGCCCCTCTGATTCAGCCCCTCTGTTTCAGCCCCTCTGAATCAGCCCCTCTGATTCAGCCCCTCTGTTTCAGCCGCTCTGTTTCAGCCCCTCTGTTTCTCGCCCTCTGTTACAGCCCCTCTGATTCAGCCCCTCTGTTTCAGCCCCTCTGAATCAGCCCCTCTGATTCAGCCCCTCTGTTTCAACCCCTCTGTTTCAGCCCCTCTGTTTCTTGCCCTCTGTTTCAGCCCCTCTGTTTCTCGCCCTCTGTTTCAGACCCTCTGTTTCTCGCCCTCTGCTCCTGCCCCTCTGTTTCTCGCCCTCTGTTTCAGCCCCTCTGTTTCTCGCCCTCTGTTTCAGCCCCGCTGATTCAGCCCCTCTGTTTCAGCCACTCTGTTTCTCACCCTCTGTTACAGCCCTTCTGATTCAGCACCTCTGATTCAGCCCCACTCATTCAGCCCCTTTATTTCAGCCCCTCTGTTCTTCGCCCTCTGTTTCAGCCCCTCTGTTTCTCGCCCCCTGTTTCAGCCCCTCTGTTTCTCGCCCTCTGTTTCAGCCTCTCTGTTTCTCACCCTCTGTTTCAGCCCCTCTGTATCTCGCCCTCTGTTTCAGCCCCTCTGTTTCTCGCCATCTGTTTCAGCCCCTCTGTTTCTCGCTCTCTGTATCAGCCCCTCTGTTTCAGCCCCTCTGTTTCTCGCCCTCTGTTTCTCGCCCTCTGTTTCAGCCCCTCTGTTTCTCGCCCTCTGTTTCAGCCCCTCAGTTTCAGCCCCTCTGATTCAGCCCCTCTGATTCAGCCCCTCTGTTTCTGGCCCTCTGTTTCAGCCCCTCTGTTTCAGCCCTTCTGTTTCAGCCCCTCTGTTTCAGCCCCTCTGTTTCTCGCCCTATGTTTCTCGCCCTCTGTTTCAGCCCCTCTGTTTCTCGCCCTCTGTTTCAGCCCCTCTGTTTCAGCCCCTCTGTTTCTCACCCTCTGTTTCAGCCCCTCTGATTCAGCCCCTCTGATTCAGCCCCACTCATTCAGCCCCTCTGTTTCAGCCCCTCTGTTTCTCGCCCTCTGTTTCTGCCCTTCTGTTTCTCGTCCTCTGTTTCAGCCCCTCTGTTTCTCGCCCACTGTTACAGCCCCTCTGATTCAGCCCCTCTGTTTCAGCCCTTCTGAATCACCACCTCTGATTCAGCCCCGCTGTTTCAACCCCTCTGTTTCAGCCCCTCTGTTTCTCGCCCTCTGTTTCTGCCCTTCTGTTTCTCTTCCTCTGTTTCAGCCCCTCTATTTCTCGCCCTCTGTTACAGCCCCTCTGAAACAGCCCCTCTGTTTCAGCCCCTCTGAATCAGCCCCTCTGATTCAGCCCCTCTGTTTCAGCCGCTCTGTTTCAGCCCCTCTGTTTCTCGTCCTCTGTATCTACCCTTCTGTTTCTCGTCCTCTGTTTCAGCCCCTCTGTTTCTCGCCCTCTGTTACAGCCCCTCTGATTCAGCCCCACTCATTCAGCACCTCTGTTTCTCGCCCTCTGTTTCAGCCCCTTTGTTTCTCGCCCTCTGTTTCAGCCCCTCTGATTCAGCCCCTCTTTTTCCGCCCCTCTGATTCAGCCACTCTGATTTAGCACCTCTGATTCAGCCCCTCTGGTTCTCGCCCTCTGTTTCAGCCCCTCTGTTTCAGCCCCTCTGTTTCAGCCCCTCTGTTTCTCACCCTCTGTTACAGCCCCTCTGATTCAGCCCCTCTGATTCAGCCCCACTCATTCAGCCCCTCTATTTCAGCCCCTCTGTTTCTCGCCCTCTGTTTCAGCCCCTCTGTTTCTCGCCCCCTGTTTCAGCCCCTCTGTTTCAGCCCCTCTGTTTCAGCCCCTCTGTTTCTCGCACTCTGTATCAGCCCCTCTGTTTCAGCCCCTCTGTTTCTCGCCCTCTGTTTCTCGCCTTCTGTTTTAGCCCCTCTGTTTCTCGCCCTCTGTTTCAGCCCCTCTGTTTCAGCCCCTCTGATTCAACCCCTCTGATTCAGCCCCTCTGTTTCTGGCCCTCTGTTTCAGCCCCTCTGTTTCAGCCCTTCTGTTTCAGCCCCTCTGTTTCAGCCCCTCTGTTTCTCGCCCTCTGTTTCAGCCCCTCTGTTTCTCGCCCGCTGTTTCAGCCCCTCTGTTTCTGGCCCTCTGTTTCAGCCCCTCTGCTTCAGCCCTTCTGTTTCAGCCCTTCTCTTTCAGCCACTCTGTTTCTCGCCCTCTGTTTCAGCCCCTCTGTTTCTCGCCCTCTGTTTCAGCCCCTCTGTTTCTCGCCCTCTGTTTCTGCCCCTCTGATTTAGCCCCTCTGTTTCAGCCCCTCTGTTTCAGCCCCTCTGTTTCTCGCCCTCTGTTTCAGCCCCTCTGTTTCGCGCTCTCTGTTTCAGCCGCTCTGTTTCAGCCCCTCTGTTTCTCGCCCTCTGTTTCTGCCCTTCTGTTTCTCGTCCTCTGTTTCAGCCCCTCTGTTTCTCGCCCTCTGTTACAGCCCCTCTGATTCAGCCCCTCTGTTTCAGCCCCTCTGAATCAGCCCCTCTGATTCAGCCCCTCTGTTTCAACCCCTCTGTTTCAACACCTCTGTTTCTCGCCCTCTGTTTCAGCCCCTCTGTTTCTCGCCCTCTGTTTCAGACCCTCTGTTTCTCGCCCTCTGCTCCTGCCCCTCTGTTTTTTGCCCTCTGTTTCAGCCCCTCTGTTTCTCGCCCTCTGTTTCAGCCCCGCTGATTCAGCCCCTCTGATTCAGCCCCACTCATTCAGCAGCTTTATTTCAGCCCCTCTGTTCCTCACCCTCTGTTTCAGCCCCTCTGTTTCTCGCCCCCTGTTTCAGCCCCTCTGTTTCAGCCCCTCTGTTTCAGCCCCTCTGTTTCTCGCACTCTGTTTCAGCCCCTCTGTTTCTCGCCCTCTGTTTCAACCTCTCTTTTTCTCGCCCTCTGTTTCAGCCCCTCTGTATCAGCCCCTCTGTTTCTCGCCCTCTGTTTCTACCCCTCTGTTTCTCGCCCTCTGTTACAGCCCCTCTGATTCAGCCCCTCTGTTTCAGCCCCTCTGAATCAGCCCCTCTGATTCAGCCCCTCTGTTTCAACCCCTCTGTTTCAGCCCCTCTGTTTCTCGCCCTCTGTTTCTGCCCTTCTGTTTCTCGTCCTCTGTTTCAGCCCCTCTGTTTCTCGCCCTCTGTTACAGCCCCTCTGATTCAGCCCCTCTGTTTCAGCCCCTCTGAATCAGCCCCTCTGATTCAGCCCCTCTGTTTCTCGCCCTGTGTTTCAGCCCCTCTGTTTCTCGCCCTCTGTTTCAGCCCCTCTGTTTCTCGCCCTCTGTTTCAGCCCCTCTGTTTCAGCCCCTCTGTTTCAGCCCCTCTGTTTCTCGCCCTCTGTTTCTCGCACACTGTTTCAGCCCCTCTGTTTCTCGCCCTCTGTTTCAGCCTCTCTGTTTCTCGCCCCCTGTTTCAGCCCCTCTGTTTCTCGCCCTCTGTTTCAGCCTCTCTGTTTCTCGCCCACTGTTTCAGCCCCTCTGTTTCAGCCCCTCTGTTTCTCGCCCTCTGTTTCAGCCCCTCTGTTTCTCGCCATCTGTTTCAGCCCCTCTGTTTCTCGCTCTCTGTATCAGCCCCTCTGTTTCAGCCCCTCTGTTTCTCGCCCTCTGTTTCTCGCCCTCTGTTTCAGCCCCTCTGTTTCTCGCCCTCTGTTTCAGCCCCTCTGTTTCAGCCCCTCTGATACAGCCCCTCTGATTCAGCCCCTCTGTTTCTGGCCCTCTGTTTCAGCCCCTCTGTTTCAGCCCTTCTGTTTCAGCCCCTCTGTTTCAGCCCCTCTGTTTCTCGCCCTATGTTTCTCGCCCTCTGTTTCAGCCCCTCTGTTTCTCGCCCTCTGTTTCAGCCCCTCTGTTTCAGCCCCTCTGTTTCTCACCCTCTGTTTCAGCCCCTCTGATTCAGCCCCTCTGATTCAGCCCCACTCATTCAGCCCCTCTGTTTCAGCCCCTCTGTTTCTCGCCCTCTGTTTCTGCCCTTCTGTTTCTCGTCCTCTGTTTCAGCCCCTCTGTTTCTCGCCCTCTGTTACAGCCCCTCTGATTCAGCCCCTCTGTTTCAGCCCTTCTGAATCACCACCTCTGATTCAGCCCCGCTGTTTCAACCCCTCTGTTTCAGCCCCTCTGTTTCTCGCCCTCTGTTTCTCGCCCTCTGTTTCAGCCCCTCTGTTTCTCGCCCTCTGTTTCAGCCCCTCTGTTTCAGCCCCACTGATTCAGCCCCTCTGATTCAGCCCCTCTGATTCAGCCCCTCTGTTTCTGGCCCTCTGTTTCAGCCCCTCTGTTTCAGCCCTTCTGTTTCAGCCCCTCTGTTTCAGCCCCTCTGTTTCTCGCCCTCTGTTTCAGCCCCTCTGTTTCTCGCCCTCTGTTCCAGCCCCTCTGTTTCTGGCCCTCTGTTTCAGCCCCTCTGCTTCAGCCCTTCTGTTTCAGCCCCTCTGTTTCAGCACCTCTGATTCTCGCCCTCTGTTTCAGCCCCTCTGTTTCTCGCCCTCTGTTTCAGCCCCTCTGTTTCTCGCCCTCTGTTTCTGCCCCTCTGATTTAGCCCCTCTGTTTCAGCCCCTCTGTTTCAGCCCCTCTGTTTCTCGCCCTCTGTTTCAGCCCCTCTGTTTCGCGCTCTCTGTTTCAGCCGCTCTGTTTCAGCCCCTCTGTTTCTCGCCCTCTGTTTCTGCCCTTCTGTTTCTCGTCCTCTGTTTCAGCCCCTCTGTTTCTCGCCCTCTGTTACAGCCCCTCTGATTCAGCCCCTCTGTTTCAGCCCCTCTGAATCAGCCCCTCCAATTCAGCCCCTCTGTTTCAACCCCTCTGTTTCAGCCCCTCTGTTTCTCGCCCTCTGTTTCAGCCCCTCTGTTTCTCGCCCTCTGTTTCAGACCCTCTGTTTCTCGCCCTCTGCTCCTGCCCCTCTGTTTCTCGCCCTCTGTTTCAGCCCCTCTGTTTCTCGCCCTCTGTTTCAGCCCCGCTGATTCAGCCCCTCTGTTTCAGCCACTCTGTTTCTCACCCTCCGTTACAGCCCTTCTGATTCAGCACCTCTGATTCAGCCCCACTCATTCAGCCCCTTTATTTCAGCCCCTCTGTTCCTCGCCCTCTGTTTCAGCCCCTCTGTTTCTCGCCCCCTGTTTCAGCCCCTCTGTTTCAGCCCCTCTGTTTCAGCCCTTCTGTTTCTCGTCCTCTGTTTCAGCCCCTCTGTTTCTCGCCCTCTGTTTCAGCCTCTCTTTTTCTCGCCCTCTGTTTCAGCCCCTCTGTTTCAGCCCCTCTGTTTCTCGCCCTCTGTTTCAGCCCCTCTGTTTCTCGCGCTCTGTTTCAGCCCCTCTGTTTCTCGCCCTCTGTATCAGCCCCTCCGTTTCAGCCACTCTTTTTCTCGCCCACTGTTTCTCGCCCTCTGTTTCAGCCCCTCTGTATCTCACCCTCTGTTTCAGCCCCTCTGTTTCAGCCCCTCTGTTTCTCGCCCTCTGTTTCAGAACCTCTGTTTCTCGCCCCCTGTTTCAGCCCCTCTGTTTCTCGCCCTCTGTTTCAGCCTCTCTGTTTCTCGCCCTCTGTTTCAGCCCCTCTGTTTCTCGCCCTCTGTTTCAGCCCCTCTGTTTCAGCCCCTCTGTTTCTCGCCCTCTGTTTCAGGACCTCTGTTTCTCGCCCCCTGTTTCAGCCCCTCTGTTTCAGCCCCTCTGTTTCTCGCCCTCTGTTTCAGGACCTCTGTTTCTCGCCCCCTGTTTCAGCCCCTCTGTTTCTCGCCCTCTGTTTCAGCCCCTCTGTTTCTCGCCCTCTGTTTCAGCCCCTCTGTTTCAGCCCCTCTGTTTCTCGCCCTCTGTTTCAGGACCTCTGTTTCTCGCCCCCAGTTTCAGCCCCTCTGTTTCTCGCCCTCTGTTTCAGCCTCTCTGTTTCTCGCCCTCTGTTTCAGCCCCTCTGTTTCTCGCCCTCTGTTTCAGCCCCTCTGTTTCTCGCCCTCTGTTTCAGCCCCTCTGTTTCAGCCCCTCTGTTTCAGCCCCTCTGTTTCTCGCACACTGTTTCAGCCCCTCTGTTTCTCGCCCTCTGTTTCTCGCCCTCTGTTTCTGGCCCTCTGTTTCAGCCCCTCTGTTTCTCGCCCTCTGTTTCAGCCACTCTGTTTCTCGCCCTCTGTTTCTGCCCCTCTGTTTCTCGCCCTCTGTTTCAGCCCCTCTGTTTCTCCCCCGCTGATTCAGCCCCTCTGTTTCAGCCACTCTGAATCACCCCTCTTATACAGCCCCTCTGTTTCAGCCCCTCTGTTTCAGCGCCTCTGTTTCAGCCCCTCTGTTTCTCGCCCTCTGTTTCAGCCCCTCTGTTTCTCGCCCTCTGTTTCAGCCCCTTTGTTTCTCGCCCTCTGTTTCAGCCCCTCTGATTCAGCCCCTCTTTTTCCGCCCCTCTGTTTCAGCCCCTCTGTTTCAGCCCCTCTGTTTCTCACCCTCTGTTTCAGCCCCTCTGATTCAGCCCCTCTGATTCAGCCCCACTCATTCAGCCCCTCTGTTTCAGCACCTCTGTTTCTCGCCCTCTGTTACAGCCCCTCTGATTCAGCCCCTCTGTTTCAGCCCTTCTGAATCACCACCCCTGATTCAGCCCCGCTGTTTCAACCCCTCTGTTTCAGCCCCTCTGTTTCTCCCCATCTGTTTCTGCCCTTCTGTTTCTCGTCCTCTGTTTCAGCCCCTCTGTTTCTCGCCCTCTGTTACAGCCCCTCTGATTCAGCCCCTCTGTTTCAGCCCCTCTGAATCAGCCCCTCTGATTCAGCCCCTCTGTTTCAGCCGCTCTGTTTCAGCCCCTCTGTTTCTCGCCCTCTGTATCTGCCCTTCTGTTTCTCGTCCTCTGTTTCAACCCCTCTGTTTCTCGCCCTCTGTTACAGCCCCTCTTATTCAGCCCCTCTGTTTCAGCCCCTCTGAATCAGCCCCTCTGATTCAGCCCCTCTGTTTCAACCCCTCTGTTTCAGCCCCTCTGTTTCTCGCCCTCTGTTTCAGCCCCTCTGTTTCTCGCCCTCTGTTTCAGACCCTCTGTTTCTCGCCCTCTGTTTCTGCCCCTCTGTTTCTCGCCCTCTGTTTCTCGCCCTCTGTTTCAGCCCCTCTGTTTCTCGCCCTCTGTTTCAGCCCCTCTGTTTCAGCCCCTCAGACTCAGCCCATCTGATTCAGCCCCTCTGTTTCTGGCCCTCTGTTTCAGCCCCTCTGTTTCAGCCCTTCTGTTTCAGCCCCTCTGTTTCAGCCCCTCTGTTTCTCGCCCTCTGTTTCTCGCCCTCTGTTTCAGCCCCACTGTTTCTCGCCCTCTGTTTCAGCCCCTCTGTTTCTCGCCCTCTGTTTCAGCCCCTTTGTTTCTCGCCCTCTGTTTCAGCCCCTCTGATTCAGCCCCTCTTTTTCCGCCCCTCTGTTTCAGCCCCTCTGTTTCAGCCCCTCTGTTTCTCACCCTCTGTTTCAGCCCCTCTGTTTTAGCCCCACTCATTCAGCCCCTCTGTTTCAGCACCTCTGTTTCTCGCCCTCTGTTACAGCCCCTCTGATTCAGCCCCTCTGTTTCAGCCCTTCTGAATCACCACCCCTGATTCAGCCCCGCTGTTTCAACCCCGCTGTTTCAGCCCCTCTGTTTCTCCCCCTCTGTTTCTGCCCTTCTGTTTCTCGTCCTCTGTTTCAGCCCCTCTGTTTCTCGCCCTCTGTTACAGCCCCTCTGATTCAGCCCCTCTGTTTCAGCCCCTCTGAATCAGCCCCTCTGATTCAGCCCCTCTGTTTCAGCCGCTCTGTTTCAGCCCCTCTGTTTCTCGCCCTCTGTTACAGCCCATCTGATTCAGCCCCTCTGTTTCAGCCCCTCTGAATCAGCCCCTCTGATTCAGCCCCTCTGTTTCAACCCCTCTGTTTCAGCCCCTCTGTTTCTCGCCCTCTGTTTCAGCCCCTCTGTTTCTCGCCCTCTGTTTCAGCCCCTCTGATTCTCGCCCTCTGTTTCAGCCCCTCTGTTTCTCGCCCTCTGTTTCAGCCCCTCTGTTTCTCGCCCTCTGTTTCTGCCCCTCTGATTTAGCCCCTCTGTTTCAGCCCCTCTGTTTCAGCCCCTCTGTTTCTCGCCCTCTGTTTCAGCCCCTCTGTTTCGCGCTCTCTGTTTCAGCCGCTCTGTTTCTCGCCCCCTGTTTCAGCCCCTCTGTTTCAGCCCCTCTGTTTCAGCCCTTCTGTTTCTCGTCCTCTGTTTCAGCCCCTCTGTTTCTCGCCCTCTGTTTCAGCGTCTCTTTTTCTCGCCCTCTGTTTCAGCCCCTCTGTTTCAGCCCCTCTGTTTCTCGCCCTCTGTTTCAGCCCCTCTGTTTCTCGCCCTCTGTTTCAGCCCCTCTGTTTCTCGCCCTCTGTATCAGCACCTCCGTTTCAGCCACTCTTTTTCTCGCCCACTGTTTCTCGCCCTCTGTTTCAGCCCCTCTGTATCTCACCCTTTGTTTCAGCCGCTCTGATTCAGCCCCTCTGATTCAGCCCCACTCATTCAGCCCCTCTGTTTCAGCCCCTCTGTTTCTCGCCCTCTGTTTCAGCCCCTATGTTTCTCGCCCTCTGTTTCAGCCCCTCTGTTTCAGCCCCTCTGTTTCTCGCCCTCTGTTTCAGGACCTCTGTTTCTCGCCCCCTGTTTCAGCCCCTCTGTTTCTCGCCCTCCGTTTCAGCCTCTCTGTTTCTCGTCCTCTGTTTCAGCCCCTCTGTTTCTCGCCCTCTGTTTCAGCCCCTCTGTTTCTCGCCCTCTGTTTCAGCCCCTCTGTTTCAGCCCCTCTGTTTCAGCCCCTCTGTTTCTCGCCCTCTGTTTCTCGCACACTGTTTCAGCCCCTCTGTTTCTCGCCCTCTGTTTCTCGCCCTCTGTTTCTGGCCCTCTGTTTCAGCCCCTCTGTTTCTCGCCCTCTGTTTCAGCCCCTCTGTTTCTCGCCCTCTGTTTCTGCCCCTCTGTTTCTCGCCCTCTGTTTCAGCCCCTCTGTTTCAGCCCCTCTGTTTCAGCCCCTCTGTTTCAGCCACTCTGAATCACCCCTCTGATTCAGCCCCTCTGTTTCAGCCCCTCTGTTTCAGCGCCTCTGTTTCAGCCCCTCTGTTTCTCGCCCTCTGTTTCAGCCCCTTTGTTTCTCGCCCTCTGTTTCAGCCCCTCTGATTCAGCCCCTCTTTTTCCGCCCCTCTGTTTCAGCCCCTCTGTTTCAGCCCCTCTGTTTCTCACCCTCTGTTTCAGCCCCTCTGATTCAGCCCCTCTGATTCAGCCCCACTCATTCAGCCCCTCTGTTTCAGCACCTCTGTTTCTCGCCCTCTGTTACAGCCCCTCTGATTCAGCCCCTCTGTTTCAGCCCTTCTGAATCACCACCCCTGATTCAGCCCCGCTGTTTCAACCCCTCTGTTTCAGCCCCTCTGTTTCTCCCCCTCTGTTTCTGCCCTTCTGTTTCTCGTCCTCTGTTTCAGCCCCTCTGTTTCTCGCCCTCTGTTACAGCCCCTCTGATTCAGCCCCTCTGTTTCAGCCCCTCTGAATCAGCCCCTCTGATTCAGCCCCTCTGTTTCAGCCGCTCTGTTTCAGCCCCTCTGTTTCTCGCCCTCTGTATCTGCCCTTCTGTTTCTCGTCCTCTGTTTCAGCCCCTCTGTTTCTCGCCCTCTGTTACAGCCCCTCTTATTCAGCCCCTCTGTTTCAGCCCCTCTGAATCAGCCCCTCTGATTCAGCCCCTCTGTTTCAGCCGCTCTGTTTCAGCCCCTCTGTTTCTCGCCCTCTGTATCTGCCCTTCTGTTTCTCGCCCTCTGTTTCAGCCCCTCTGTTTCTCGCCCTCTGTTTCAGACCCTCTGTTTCTCGCCCTCTGTTTCTGCCCCTCTGTTTCTCGCCCTCTGTTTCTCGCCCTCTGTTTCAGCCCCTCTGTTTCTCGCCCTCTGTTTCAGCCCCTCTGTTTCAGCCCCTCAGACTCAGCCCCTCTGATTCAGCCCCTCTGTTTCTGGCCCTCTGTTTCAGCCCCTCTGTTTCAGCCCTTCTGTTTCAGCCCCTCTGTTTCAGCCCCTCTGTTTCTCGCCCTCTGTTTCTCGCCCTCTGTTTCAGCCCCTCTGTTTCTCGCCCTCTGTTTCAGCCCCTCTGTTTCTCGCCCTCTGTTTCAGCCCCTTTGTTTCTCGCCCTCTGTTTCAGCCCCTCTGATTCAGCCCCTCTTTTTCCGCCCCTCTGTTTCAGCCCCTCTGTTTCAGCCCCTCTGTTTCTCACCCTCTGTTTCAGCCCCTCTGTTTCAGCCCCTCTGTTTCAGCCCCACTCATTCAGCCCCTCTGTTTCAGCACCTCTGTTTCTCGCCCTCTGTTACAGCCCCTCTGATTCAGCCCCTCTGTTTCAGCCCTTCTGAATCACCACCCCTGATTCAGCCCCGCTGTTTCAACCCCTCTGTTTCAGCCCCTCTGTTTCTCCCCCTCTGTTTCTGCCCTTATGTTTCTCGTCCTCTGTTTCAGCCCCTCGGTTTCTCGCCCTCTGTTACAGCCGCTCTGAATCAGCCCCTCTGTTTCAGCGCCTCTGAATCAGCCCCTCTGATTCAGCCCCTCTGTTTCAGCCGCTCTGTTTCAGCCCCTCTGTTTCTCGCCCTCTGTTACAGCCCCTCTGATTCAGCCCCTCTGTTTCAGCCCCTCTGAATCAGCCCCTCTGATTCAGCCCCTCTGTTTCAACCCCTCTGTTTCAGCCCCTCTGTTTCTCGCCCTCTGTTTCAGCCCCTCTGTTTCTCGCCCTCTGTTTCAGACCCTCTGTTTCTCGCCCTCTGCTCCTGCCCCTCTGTTTCTCGCCCTCTGTTTCAGCCCCTCTGTTTCTCGCCCTCTGTTTCAGCCCCGCTGATTCAGCCCCTCTGTTTCAGCCACTCTGTTTCTCACCCTCTGCTACAGCCCTTCTGATTCAGCACCTCTGATTCAGCCCCACTCATTCAGCCCCTTTATTTCAGCCCCTCTGTTCCTCGCCCTCTGTTTCAGCCCCTCTGTTTCTCGCCCCCTGTTTCAGCCCCTCTGTTTCTCGCCCTCTGTTTCAGCCTCTCTGTTTCTCACCCTCTCTTTCAGCCCCTCTGTATCTCGCCCTCTGTTTCAGCCCCTCTGTTTCTCGCCATCTGTTTCAGCCCCTCTGTTTCTCGCTCTCTGTATCAGCCCCTCTGTTTCAGCCCCTCTGTTTCTCGCCCTCTGTTTCTCGCCCTCTGTTTCAGCCCCTCTGTTTCTCGCCCTCTGTTTCAGCCCCTCAGTTTCAGCCCCTCTGATTCAGCCCCTCTGATTCAGCCCCTCTGTTTCTGGCCCTCTGTTTCAGCCCCTCTGTTTCAGCCCTTATGTTTCAGCCCCTCTGTTTCAGCCCCTCTGTTTCTCGCCCTATGTTTCTCGCCCTCTGTTTCAGCCCCTCTGTTTCTCGCCCTCTGTTTCAGCCCCTCTGTTTCAGCCCCTCTGTTTCTCACCCTCTGTTTCAGCCCCTCTGATTCAGCCCCTCTGATTCAGCCCCACTCATTCAGCCCCTCTGTTTCAGCCCCTCTGTTTCTCGCCCTCTGTTTCTGCCCTTCTGTTTCTCGTCCTCTGTTTCAGCCCCTCTGTTTCTCGCCCACTGTTACAGCCCCTCTGATTCAGCCCCTCTGTTTCAGCCCTTCTGAATCACCACCTCTGATTCAGCCCCGCTGTTTCAACCCCTCTGTTTCAGCCCCTCTGTTTCTCGCCCTCTGTTTCTGCCCTTCTGTTTCTCGTCCTCTGTTTCAGCCCCTCTATTTCTCGCCCTCTGTTACAGCCCCTCTGAATCAGCCCCTCTGTTTCAGCCCCTCTGAATCAGCCCCTCTGATTCAGCCCCTCTGTTTCAGCCGCTCTGTTTCAGCCCCTCTGTTTCTCGTCCTCTGTATCTACCCTTCTGTTTCTCGTCCTCTGTTTCAGCCCCTCTGTTTCTCGCCCTCTGTTACAGCCCCTCTGATTCAGCCCCACTCATTCAGCACCTCTGTTTCTCGCCCTCTGTTTCAGCCCCTTTGTTTCTCGCCCTCTGTTTCAGCCCCTCTGATTCAGCCCCTCTTTTTCCGCCCCTCTGATTCAGCCACTCTGATTTAGCCCCTCTGATTCAGCCCCTCTGGTTCTCGCCCTCTGTTTCAGCCCCTCTGTTTCAGCCCCTCTGTTTCAGCCCCTCTGTTTCTCACCCTCTGTTACAGCCCCTCTGATTCAGCCCCTCTGATTCAGCCCCACTCATTCAGCCCCTCTATTTCAGCCCCTCTGTTTCTCGCCCTCTGTTTCAGCCCCTCTGTTTCTCGCCCCCTGTTTCAGCCCCTCTGTTTCAGCCCCTCTGTTTCAGCCCCTCTGTTTCTCGCACTCTGTATCAGCCCCTCTGTTTCAGCCCCTCTGTTTCTCGCCCTCTGTTTCTCGCCTTCTGTTTTAGCCCCTCTGTTTCTCGCCCTCTGTTTCAGCCCCTCTGTTTCAGCCCCTCTGATTCAACCCCTCTGATTCAGCCCCTCTGTTTCTGGCCCTCTGTTTCAGCCCCTCTGTTTCAGCCCTTCTGTTTCAGCCCCTCTGTTTCAGCCCCTCTGTTTCTCGCCCTCTGTTTCAGCCCCTCTGTTTCTCGCCCTCTGTTTCAGCCCCTCTGTTTCTGGCCCTCTGTTTCAGCCCCTCTGCTTCAGCCCTTCTGTTTCAGCCCTTCTGTTTCAGCCACTCTGTTTCTCGCCCTCTGTTTCAGCCCCTCTGTTTCTCGCCCTCTGTTTCAGCCCCTCTGTTTCTCGCCCTCTGTTTCTGCCCCTCTGATTTAGCCCCTCTGTTTCAGCCCCTCTGTTTCAGCCCCTCTGTTTCTCGCCCTCTGTTTCAGCCCCTCTGTTTCGCGCTCTCTGTTTCAGCCGCTCTGTTTCAGCCCCTCTGTTTCTCGCCCTCTGTTTCTGCCCTTCTGTTTCTCGTCCTCTGTTTCAGCCCCTCTGTTTCTCGCCCTCTGTTACAGCCCCTCTGATTCAGCCCCTCTGTTTCAGCCCCTCTGAATCAGCCCCTCTGATTCAGCCCCTCTGTTTCAACCCCTCTGTTTCAACACCTCTGTTTCTCGCCCTCTGTTTCAGCCCCTCTGTTTCTCGCCCTCTGTTTCAGACCCTCTGTTTCTCGCCCTCTGCTCCTGCCCCTCTGTTTTTTGCCCTCTGTTTCAGCCCCTCTGTTTCTCGCCCTCTGTTTCAGCCCCGCTGATTCAGCCCCTCTGATTCAGCCCCACTCATTCAGCAGCTTTATTTCAGCCCCTCTGTTCCTCACCCTCTGTTTCAGCCCCTCTGTTTCTCGCCCCCTGTTTCAGCCCCTCTGTTTCAGCCCCTCTGTTTCAGCCCCTCTGTTTCTCGCCCTCTGTTTCAGCCCCTCTGTTTCTCGCCCTCTGTTTCAACCTCTCTTTTTCTCGCCCTCTGTTTCAGCCCCTCTGTATCAGCCCCTCTGTTTCTCGCCCTCTGTTTCTACCCCTCTGTTTCTCGCCCTCTGTTACAGCCCCTCTGATTCAGCCCCTCTGTTTCAGCCCCTCTGAATCAGCCCCTCTGATTCAGCCCCTCTGTTTCAACCCCTCTGTTTCAGCCCCTCTGTTTCTCGCCCTCTGTTTCTGCCCTTCTGTTTCTCGTCCTCTGTTTCAGCCCCTCTGTTTCTCGCCCTCTGTTACAGCCCCTCTGATTCAGCCCCTCTGTTTCAGCCCCTCTGAATCAGCCCCTCTGATTCAGCCCCTCTGTTTCTCGCCCTGTGTTTCAGCCCCTCTGTTTCTCGCCCTCTGTTTCAGCCCCTCTGTTTCTCGCCCTCTGTTTCAGCCCCTCTGTTTCAGCCCCTCTGTTTCAGCCCCTCTGTTTCTCGCCCTCTGTTTCTCGCACACTGTTTCAGCCCCTCTGTTTCTCGCCCTCTGTTTCAGCCTCTCTGTTTCTCGCCCCCTGTTTCAGCCCCTCTGTTTCTCGCCCTCTGTTTCAGCCTCTCTGTTTCTCGCCCACTGTTTCAGCCCCTCTGTTTCAGCCCCTCTGTTTCTCGCCCTCTGTTTCAGCCCCTCTGTTTCTCGCCATCTGTTTCAGCCCCTCTGTTTCTCGCTCTCTGTATCAGCCCCTCTGTTTCAGCCCCTCTGTTTCTCGCCCTCTGTTTCTCGCCCTCTGTTTCAGCCCCTCTGTTTCTCGCCCTCTGTTTCAGCCCCTCTGTTTCAGCCCCTCTGATTCAGCCCCTCTGATTCAGCCCCTCTGTTTCTGGCCCTCTGTTTCAGCCCCTCTGTTTCAGCCCTTCTGTTTCAGCCCCTCTGTTTCAGCCCCTCTGTTTCTCGCCCTATGTTTCTCGCCCTCTGTTTCAGCCCCTCTGTTTCTCGCCCTCTGTTTCAGCCCCTCTGTTTCAGCCCCTCTGTTTCTCACCCTCTGTTTCAGCCCCTCTGATTCAGCCCCTCTGATTCAGCCCCACTCATTCAGCCCCTCTGTTTCAGCCCCTCTGTTTCTCGCCCTCTGTTTCTGCCCTTCTGTTTCTCGTCCTCTGTTTCAGCCCCTCTGTTTCTCGCCCTCTGTTACAGCCCCTCTGATTCAGCCCCTCTGTTTCAGCCCTTCTGAATCACCACCTCTGATTCAGCCCCGCTGTTTCAACCCCTCTGTTTCAGCCCCTCTGTTTCTCGCCCTCTGTTTCTGCCCTTCTGTTTCTCGTCCTCTGTTTCAGCCCCTCTGTTTCTCGCCCTCTGTTTCTGCCCTTCTGTTTCTCGTCCTCTGTTTCAGCCCCTCTGTTTCAGCCCCACTGAATCAGCCCCTCTGATTCAGCCCCTCTGTTTCAGCCGCTCTGTTTCAGCCCCACTGTTTCTCGCCCTCTCTATCTGCCCTTCTGTTTCTCGTCCTCTGTTTCAGCCCCTCTGTTTCTCGCCCTCTGTTTCTGCCCTTCTGTTTCTCGTCCTCTGTTTCAGCCCCTCTGTTTCTCGCCCTCTGTTACAGCCCCTCTGATTCAGCCCCTCTGTTTCAGCCCCTCTGAATCAGCCCCTCTGATTCAGCCCCTCTGTTTCTCGCCCTGTGTTTCAGCCCCTCTGTTTCTCGCCCTCTGTTTCAGCCCCTCTGTTTCTCGCCCTCTGTTTCAGCCCCTCTGTTTCAGCCCCTCTGTTTCTCGCCCTCTGTTTCTCGCCCTCTGTTTCTCGCACACTGTTTCAGCCCCTCTGTTTCTCGCCCTCTGTTTCAGCCTCTCTGTTTCTCGCCCCCTGTTTCAGCCCCTCTGTTTCTCGCCCTCTGTTTCAGCCCCTCTGTTTCTCGCCATCTGTTTCAGCCCCTCTGTTTCTCGCTCTCTGTATCAGCCCCTCTGTTTCAGCCCCTCTGTTTCTCGCCCTCTGTTTCTCGCCCTCTGTTTCAGCCCCTCTGTTTCTCGCCCTCTGTTACAGCCCCTCTGTTTCTCACCCTCTGATTCAGCCCCTCTGATTCAGCCCCTCTGTTTCTGGCCCTCTGTTTCAGCCCCTCTGTTTCAGCCCTTCTGTTTCAGCCCCTCTGTTTCAGCCCCTCTGTTTCTCGCCCTATGTTTCTCGCCCTCTGTTTCAGCCCCTCTGTTTCTCGCCCTCTGTTTCAGCCCCTCTGTTTCAGCCCCTCTGTTTCTCACCCACTGTTTCAGCCCCTCTGATTCAGCCCCTCTGATTCAGCCCCACTCATTCAGCCCCTCTGTTTCAGCCCCTCTGTTTCTCGCCCTCTGTTTCTGCCCTTCTGTTTCTCGTCCTCTGTTTCAGCACCTCTGTTTCTCGCCCTCTGTTACAGCCCCTCTGATTCAGCCCCTCTGTTTCAGCCCTTCTGAATCACCACCTCTGATTCAGCCCCGCTGTTTCAACCCCTCTGTTTCAGCCCCTCTGTTTCTCGCCCTCTGTTTCTGCCCTTCTGTTTCTCGTCCTCTGTTTCAGCACCTCTGTTTCTCGCCCTCTGTTACAGCCCCTCTGATTCAGCCCCTCTGTTTCAGCCCCTCTGAATCAGCCCCTCTGATTCAGCCCCTCTGTTTCAGCCGCTCTGTTTCAGCCCCACTGTTTCTCGCCCTCTGTATCTGCCCTTCTGTTTCTCGACCTCTGTTTCAGCCCCTCTGTTTCTCGCCCTCTGTTACAGCTCCTCTGATTCAGCCCCTCTTTTTCAGCACCTCTGAATCAGCCCCTCTGATTCAGCCCCTCTGTTTCAACCCCTCTGTTTCAGCCCCTCTGTTTCTCGCCCTCTGTTTCAGCCCCTCTGTTTCTCGCCCTCTGTTTCTGCCCCTCTGTTTCTCGCCCTCTGTTTCAGCCCCTCTGTTTCTCGCCCTCTGTTTCTCGCCCTCTGTTTCAGCCCCTCTGTTTCTCGACCTCTGTTTCAGCCCCTCTGTTTCAGCCCCTCTGATTCAGCCCCTCTGATTCAGCCCCTCTGTTTCTGGCCCTCTGTTTCAGCCCCTCTGTTTCAGCCCTTCTGTTTCAGCCCCTCTGTTTCAGCCCCTCTGTTTCTCGCCCTATGTTTCTCGCCCTCTGTTTCAGCCACTCTGTTTCTCGCCCTCTGTTTCAGCCCCTCTGTTTCAGCCCCTCTGTTTCTCACCCTCTGTTTCAGCCCCTCTGATTCAGCCGCTCTGATTCAGCCCCACTCATTCAGCCCCTCTGTTTCAGCCCCTCTGTTTCTCGCCCTCAGTTTCTGCCCTTCTGTTTCTCGTCCTCTGTTTCAGCCCCTCTGTTTCTCGCCCTCTGTTACAGCCCCTCTGATTCAGCCCCTCTCTTTCAGCTCTTCTGAATCACCACCTCTGATTCAGCCCCGCTGTTTCAACCCCTCTGTTTCAGCCCCTCTGTTTCTCGCCCTCTGTTTCTGCCCTTCTGTTTCTCGTCCTCTGTTTCAGCCCCTCTGTTTCTCGCCCTCTGTTACAGCCCCTCTGATTCAGCCCCTCTGTTTCAGCCCCTCTGAATCAGCCCCTCTGATTCAGCCCCTCTGTTTCAGCCGCTCTGTTGCAGCCCCTCTGTTTCTCGCCCTCTATATCTGCCCTTCTGTTTCTCGTCCTCTCTTTTTGCCCCTCTGTTTCTCGCCCTCTGTTACAGTCCCTCTGATTCAGCCCCTCTGTTTCAGCCCCTCTGAATCAGCCCCTCTGATTCAGCCCCTCTGTTTCAACCCCTCTGTTTCAGCCCCTCTGTTTCTCGCCCTCTGTTTCAGCCCCTCTGTTTCTCGCCCTCTGTTTCTCGCCCTCTGTTTCAGCCCCTCTGTTTCTCGCCCTCTGTTTCAGCCCCTCTGTTTCAGCCCCTCTGATTCAGCCCCTCTGATTCAGCCCCTCTCTTTCTGGCCCTCTGTTTCAGCCCCTCTGTTTCAGCCCTTCTGTTTCAGCCCCTCTGTTTCAGCCCCTCTGTTTCTCGCCCTCTGTTTCTCGCCCTCTGTTTCAGCCACTCTGTTTCTCGCCCTCTGTTTCAGCCCCTCTGTTTCAGCCCCTCTTTTTCCGCCCCTCTGATTCAGCCACTCTGATTTAGCCCCTCTGATTCAGCCCCACTCATTCAGCCCCTCTGTTTCAGCCCCTCTGTTTCTCGCCCTCTGTTCCTGCCCTTCTGTTTCTCGTCCTCTGTTTCAGCCCCTCTGTTTCTCGCCCTCTGTTACAGCCCCTCTGATTCAGCCCCTCTGTTTCAGCCCCTCTGAATCAGCCCCTCTGATTCAGCCCCTCTGTTTCAACCCCTCTGTTTCAGCCCCTCTGTTTCTCGCCCTCTGTTTCTGCCCTTCTGTTTCTCTTCCTCTGTTTCAGCCCCTCTGTTTCTCGCCCTCTGTTACAGCCCCTCTGATTCAGCCCCTCTGTTTCAGCCCCTCTGTTTCTCGCCCTCTGTTTCTGCCCTTCTGTTTCTCGTCCTCTGTTTCAGACCCTCTGTTTCTCGCCCTCTGTTTCAGCCCCTCTGTTTCTCGCCCTCTGTTTCTCGCCCTCTGTTTCAGCCCCTCTGTTTCTCGCCCTCTGTTTCAGCCCCTCTGTTTCAGCCCCTCTGATTCAGCCCCTCTGTTTCTGGCCCTCTGTTTCAGCCCCTCTGTTTCAGCCCTTCTGTTTCAGCCCCTCTGTTTCAGCCCCTCTGTTTCTCGCCCTCTGTTTCTCGCCCTCTGTTTCAGCCCCTCTGTTTCTCGCCCTCTGTTTCAGCCCCTCTGTTTCAGCCCCTCTGTTTCTCACCCTCTGTTTCAGCCCCTCTGATTCAGCCCCTCTGATTCAGCCCCACTCATTCAGCCCCTCTGTTTCAGCCCCTCTGTTTCTCGCCCTCAGTTTCTGCCCTTCTGTTTCTCGTCCTCAGTTTCAGCCCCTCTGTTTCTCGCCCTCTGTTACAGCCCCTCTGATTCAGCCCCTCTGTTTCAGCCCCTCTGAATCAGCCCCTCTGATTCAGCCCCTCTGTTTCAACCCCTCTGTTTCAGCCCCTCTGTTTCTCGCCCTCTGTTTCAGCCCCTCTGTTTCTCGCCCTCTGTTTCAGACCCTCTGTTTCTCGCCCTCTGTTTCTTCCCCTCTGTTTCTCGCCCTCTGTTTCAGCCCCTCTGTTTCTCGCCCTCTGTTTTTCGCCCTCTGTTTCAGCCCCTCTGTTTCTCGCCCTCTGTTTCAGCCCCTCTGATTCAGCCCCTCTGATTCAGCCCCTCTGCTTCTGGCCCTCTGTTTCAGCCCCTCTGTTTCAGCCCTTCTGTTTCAGCCCCTCTATTTCAGCCCCTCTGTTTCTCGCCCTCTGTTTCTCGCTCTCTGTTTCAGCCCCTCTGTTTTTCGCCCTCTGTTTCAGCACCTCTGTTTCAGCCCCTCTGTTTCTCACCCTCTGTTTCAGCCCCTCTTATTCAGCCCCTCTGATTCAGCCCCTCTGTTTCAGCCCCTCTGTTTCTCACCCTCTGTTACAGCCCCTCTGATTGAGCCCCTCTGATTCAGCCCCACTCATTCAGCCCCTGTATTTCAGCCCCTCTGTTTCTCGCCCTCTGTTTAAGCCCCTCTGTTTCTCGCCCCCTGTTTCAGCCCCTCTGTTTCAGCCCCTCTGTTTCAGCCCCTCTGTTTCTCGCCCTCTGTATCAGCCCCTCTGTTTCAGCCCCTCTGTTTCTCGCCCTCTGTTTCTCGCCCTCTGTTTCAGCCCCTCTGTTTCAGCCCCTCTGATTCAGCACCTCTGATTCAGCCCCTCTGTTTCAGCCCCTCTGTTTCTCGCCCTCTGTTTCAGCCCCTCTGTTTCTCGCCCTCTGTTTCAGCCCCTCTGTTTCTGGCCCTCTGTTTCAGCCCCTCTGTTCCAGCCCTTCTGTTTCAGCCGTTCTGTTTCAGCCCCTCTGTTTCTCGCCCTCTGTTTCAGCCCCTCTGTTTCTCGCCCTCTGTTTCAGCCCCTCTGTTTCTCGCCCTCTGTTTCTGCCCCTCTGATTTAGCCCCTCTGTTTCAGCCCCTCTGTTTCAGCCCCTCTGTTTCTCGCCCTCTGTTTCAGCCCCTCTGTTTCGCGCTCTCTGTTTCAGCCGCTCTGTTTCAGCCCCTCTGTTTCTCGCCCTCTGTTTCTGCCCTTCTGTTTCTCGTCCTCTGTTTCAGCCCCTCTGTTTCTCGCCCTCTGTTACAGCCCCTCTGATTCAGCCCCTCTGTTTCAGCCCCTCTGAATCAGCCCCTCTGATTCAGCCCCTCTGTTTCAACCCCTCTGTTTCAGCCCCTCTGTTTCTCGCCCTCTGTTTCAGCCCCTCTGTTTCTCGCCCTCTGTTTCAGACCCTCTGTTTCTCTCCCTCTGCACCTGCCCCTCTGTTTCTCGCCCTCTGTTTCAGCCCCTCTGTTTTTCGCCCTCTGTTTCAGCCCCGCTGATTCAGCCCCTCTGTTTCAGCCACTCTGTTTCTCACCCTCTGTTACAGCCCTTCTGATTCAGCCCCTCTGTTTCAGCCCCGCTGATTCAGCCCCTCTGTTTCAGCCCCTCTGATTCAGCCCCTCTGATTCAGCCCCACTCATTCAGCCCCTCTGTTTCAGCCCCTCTGTTTCTCGCCCTCTGTTTCAGCCCCTCTGTTTCTCGCACTCTGTTTCAGCCCCTCTGTTTCAGCCCCTCTGTTTCTCGCCCTCTGTTTTTGCCCCTCTGTTTCTCGCCCCCTGTTTCAGCCCCTCTGTTTCTCGCCCTCTGTTTCAGCCTCTCTGTTTCTCGCCCTCTGTTTCAGCCCCTCTGTTTCTCGCCCTCTGTTTCAGCCCCTCTGTTTCAGCCCCTCTGTTTCAGCCCCTCTGTTTCTCGCCCTCTGTTTCTCGCACACTGTTTCAGCCCCTCTGTTTCTCGCCCTCTGTTTCTCGCCCTCTGTTTCTGGCCCTCTGTTTCAGCCCCTCTGTTTCTCGCCCTCTGTTTCAGCCCCTCTGTTTCAGCCCCTCTGTTTCTCACCCTCTGTTTCAGCCCCTCTGATTCAGCCCCTCTGATTCAGCCCCACTCATTCAGCCCCTCTGTTTCAGCCCCTCTGTTTCTCGCCCTCTGTTTCTGCCCTTCTGTTTCTCATCCTCTGTTTCAGCACCTCTGTTTCTCGCCCTCTGTTACAGCCCCTCTGATTCAGCCCCTCTGTTTCAGCCCTTCTGAATCACCACCCCTGATTCAGCCCCGCTGTTTCAACCCCTCTGTTTCAGCCCCTCTGTTTCTCCCCCTCTGTTTCTGCCCTTCTGTTTCTCGTCCTCTGTTTCAGCCCCTCTGTTTCTCGCCCTCTGTTACAGCCCCTCTGATTCAGCCCCTCTGTTTCAGCCCTTCTGAACCACCACCTCTGATTCAGCCCCGCTGTTTCAACCCCTCTGTTTCAGCCCCTCTGTTTCTCGCCCTCTGTTTCTGCCCTTCTGTTTCTCGTCCTCTGTTTCAGCCCCTCTGTTTCTCGCCCTCTGTTACAGCCCCTCTGATTCAGCCCCTCTGTTTCAGCCCCTCTGAATCAGCCCCTCTGATTCAGCCCCTCTGTTTCAGCCGCTCTGTTTCAGCCCCTCTGTTTCTCGCCCTCTGTATCTGCCCTTCTGTTTCTCGTCCTCTGTTTCAGCCCCTCTGTTTCTCGCCCTCTGTTACAGCCCCTCTGATTCAGCCCCTCTGTTTCAGCCCCTCTGAATCAGCCCCTCTGATTCAGCCCCTCTGTTTCAACCCCTCTGTTTCAGCCCCTCTGTTTCTCGCCCTCTGTTTCAGCCCCTCTGTTTCAGCCACTCTGTTTCTCGCCCTCTGTTTCAGACCCTCTGTTTCTCGCCCTCTGTTTCTGCCCCTCTGTTTCTCGCCCTCTGTTTCAGCCCCTCTGTTTCTCGCCCTCTGTTTCTCGCCCTCTGTTTCAGCCCCTCTGTTTCTCGCCCTCTGTTTCAGCCCCTCTGTTTCAGCCCCTCTGATTCAGCCCCTCTGATTCAGCCCCTCTGTTTCTGGCCCTCTGTTTCAGCCCCTCTGTTTCAGCCCTTCTGTTTCAGCCCCTCTGTTTCAGCCCCTCTGTTTCTCGCCCTCTGATTCTCGCCCTCTGTTTCAGCCCCTCTGTTTCCCGCCCTCTGTTTCAGCACCTCTGTTTCAGCCATTCTGTTTCTCACCCTCTGTTTCAGCCCCTCTTATTCAGCCCCTCTGATTCAGCCCCACTCATTCAGCCCCTCTGTTTCAGCCCCTCTGTTTCTCGCACTCTGTTTCTGCCCTTCTGTTTCTCGTCCTCTGTTTCAGCCACTCTGTTTCTCGCCCTCTGTTACAGCCCCTCTGATTCAGCCCCACTGTTTCAGCCCCTCTGAATCAGCCCCTCTGATTCAGCCCCTCTGTTTCAACCCCTCTGTTTCAGCCCCTCTGTTTCTCGCCCTCTGTTTCTGCACTTCTGTTTCTCGTCCTCTGTTTCAGCCCCTCTGTTTCTCGGCCTCTGTTACACCCCCTCTGATTCAGCCCCTCTGTTTCAGCCCCTCTGAATCAGCCCCTCTGATTCAGCCCCTCTGTTTCTCGCCCTCTGTTTCAGCCCCTCTGTTTCTCGCCCTCTGTTTCTCGCCCTTTGTTTCAGCCCCTCTGTTTCAGCCCCTCTGTTTCTCACCCTCTGTTTCAGCCCCTCTGATTCAGCCCCTCTGATTCAGCCCCACTCATTCAGCCCCTCTGTTTCAGCCCCTCTGTTTCTCGCCCTCTGTTTCAGCCCCTCTGTTTCTCGCCCTCTGTTTCAGCACCTCTATTTCTCGCCCTCTGTTTCAGCCCTTCTGTTTCAGCCCCTCTGTTTCTCGCCCCCTGTTTCAGCCCCTCTGTTTCTCGCCCTCTGTTTCAGCCTCTCTGTTAATCGCCCTCTGTTTCAGCCCCTCTGTTTCTCGCCCTCTGTTTCAGCCCCTCTGTTTCTCGCCCTCTCTTTCAGCCCCTCTGTTTCATCCCCTCTGTTTCAGCCCCTCTGTTTCTCGCACTCTGTTTCTCGCACACTGTTTCAGCCCCTCTGTTTCAGCCCCTCTGTTTCTCACCCTCTGTTTCAGCCCCTCTGATTCAGCCCCTCTGATTCAGCCCCACTCATTCAGCCCCTCTGTTTCAGCCCCTCTGTTTCTCGCCCTCTGTTTCATCCCCTCTGTTTCAGCCCCTCTGTTTCAGCCCCTCTGTTTCTCGCCCTCTGTTTCAGCCCCTCTGTTTCAGCCCCTCTGTTTCTCACCCTCTGTTTCAGCCCCTCTGATTCAGTCCCTCTGATTCAGCCCCACTCATTCAGCCCCTCTGTTTCAGCCCCTCTGTTTCTCGCCCTCTGTTTCTGCCCTTCTGTTTCTCATCCTCTGTTTCAGCACCTCTGTTTCTCGCCCTCTGTTACAGCCCCTCTGATTCAGCCCCTCTGTTTCAGCCCTTCTGAATCACCACCCCTGATTCAGCCCCGCTGTTTCAACCCCTCTGTTTCAGCCCCTCTGTTTCTCCCCCTCTGTTTCTGCCCTTCTGTTTCTCGTCCTCTGTTTCAGCCCCTCTGTTTCTCGCCCTCTGTTACAGCCCCTCTGATTCAGCCCCTCTGTTTCAGCCCTTCTGAATCACCACCTCTGATTCAGCCCCGCTGTTTCAACCCCTTTGTTTCAGCCCCTCTGTTTCTCGCCCTCTGTTTCTGCCCTTCTGTTTCTCGTCCTCTGTTTCAGCCCCTCTGTTTCTCGCCCTCTGTTACAGCCCCTCTGATTCAGCCCCTCTGTTTCAGCCCCTCTGAATCAGCCCCTCTGATTCAGCCCCTCTGTTTCAGCCGCTCTGTTTCAGCCCCTCTGTTTCTCGCTCTCTGTATCTGCCCTTCTGTTTCTCGTCCTCTGTTTCAGCCCCTCTGTTTCTCGCCCTCTTTTACAGCCCCTCTGATTCAGCCCCTCTGTTTCAGCCCCTCTGAATCAGCCCCTCTGATTCAGCCCCTCTGTTTCAACCCCTCTGTTTCAGCCCCTCTGTTTCTCGCCCTCTGTTTCAGCCCCTCTGTTTCTCGCCCTCTGTTTCAGACCCTCTGTTTCTCGCCCTCTGTTTCTGCCCCTCTGTTTCTCGCCCTCTGTTTCAGCCCCTCTGTTTCTCGCCCTCTGTTTCTCGCCCTCTGTTTCAGCCCCTCTGTTTCTCGCCCTCTGTTTCAGCCCCTCTGTTTCAGCCCCTCTGATTCAGCCCCTCTGATTCAGCCCCTCTTTTCTGGCCCTCTGTTTCAGCCCCTCTGTTTCAGCCCTTCTGTTTCAGCCCCTCTGTTTCAGCCCCTCTGTTTCTCGCCCTCTGTTTCTCGCCCTCTGTTTCAGCCCCTCTGTTTCCCGCCCTCTGTTTCATCACCTCTGTTTCAGCCATTCTGTTTCTCACCCTCTGTTTCAGCCCCTCTTATTCAGCCCCTCTGATTCAGCCCCACTCATTCAGCCCCTCTGTTTCAGCCCCTCTGTTTCTCGCCCTCTGTTTCTGCCCTTCTGTTTCTCGTCCTCTGTTTCAGCCCCTCTGTTTCTCGCCCTCTGTTACAGCCCCTCTGATTCAGCCCCACTGTTTCAGCCCCTCTGAATCAGCCCCTCTGATTCAGCCCCTCTGTTTCAACCCCTCTGTTTCAGCCCCTCTGTTTCTCGCCCTCTGTTTCTGCCCTTCTGTTTCTCGTCCTCTGTTTCAGCCCCTCTGTTTCTCACCCTCTGTTTCAGCCCCTCTGATTCAGCCCCTCTGATTCAGCCCCACTCATTCAGCCCCTCTGTTTCAGCCCCTCTGTTTCTCGCCCTCTGTTTCAGCCCCTCTGTTTCTCGCCCTCTGTTTCAGCCCCTCTGTTTAAGCCCCTCTGTTTCTCACACTCTGTTTCAGCCCCTCTGTTTCTCGCCCCCTGTTTCAGCCCCTCTGTTTCTCGCCCTCTGTTTCAGCCTCTCTGTTTCTCGCCCTCTGTTTCAGCCCCTCTGTTTCTCGCCCTCTGTTTCAGCCCCTCTGTTTCTTGCCCTCTCTTTCAGCCCCTCTGTTTCATCCCCTCTGTTTCAGCCCCTCTGTTTCTCGCCCTCTGTTTCTCGCACACTGTTTCAGCCCCTCTGTTTCTCGCCCTCTGTTTCTCGCCCTCTGTTTCTGGCCCTCTGTTTCAGCCCCTCTGTTTCTCGCCCTCTGTTTCAGCCCCTCTGTTTCAGCCCCTCTGTTTCTCACCCTCTGTTTCAGCCCCTCTGATTCAGCCCCTCTGATTCAGCCCCACTCATTCAGCCCCTCTGTTTCAGCCCCTCTGTTTCTCGCCCTCTGTTTCTGCCCTTCTGTTTCTCATCCTCTGTTTCAGCACCTCTGTTTCTCGCCCTCTGTTACAGCCCCTCTGATTCAGCCCCTCTGTTTCAGCCCTTCTGAATCACCACCCCTGATTCAGCCCCGCTGTTTCAACCCCTCTGTTTCAGCCCCTCTGTTTCTCGCCCTCTGTATCTGCCCTTCTGTTTCTCGTCCTCTGTTTCAGCCCCTCTGTTTCTCGCCCTCTGTTACAGCCCCTCTGATTCAGCCCCTCTGTTTCAGCCCCTCTGAATCAGCCCCTCTGATTCAGCCCTCTGTTTCAACCCCTCCTTTTCAGCCCCTCTCTTTCTCGCCCTCTGTTTCAGACCCTCTGTTTCTCGCCCTCTGTTTCAGACCCTCTGTTTCTCGCCCTCTGTTTCGCGCCCTCTGTTTCAGCCCCTCTGTTTCTCGCCCTCTGTTTCAGCCCCTCTGTTTCTCGCCCTCTGTTTCAGCCCCTCTGTTTCTCGCCCTCTGTTTCAGCCCCTCTGTTTCAGCCCCTCTGTCTCAGCCCCTCTGATTCAGCCCCTCTGTTTCTCGCCCTCTGTTTCAGCCCCTCTGTTTCTCGCCCTCTCTTTCAGCCCCTCTGTTTCATCCCCTCTGTTTCAGCCCCTCTGTTTCTCGCACTCTGTTTCTCGCACACTGTTTCAGCCCCTCTGTTTCAGCCCCTCTGTTTCTCACCCTCTGTTTCAGCCCCTCTGATTCAGCCCCTCTGATTCAGCCCCACTCATTCAGCCCCTCTGTTTCAGCCCCTCTGTTTCTCGCCCTCTGTTTCATCCCCTCTGTTTCAGCCCCTCTGTTTCAGCCTCTCTGTTTCTCGCCCTCTGTTTCAGCCCCTCTGTTTCAGCCCCTCTGTTTCTCACCCTCTGTTTCAGCCCCTCTGATTCAGTCCCTCTGATTCAGCCCCACTCATTCAGCCCCTCTGTTTCAGCCCCTCTGTTTCTCGCCCTCTGTTTCTGCCCTTCTGTTTCTCATCCTCTGTTTCAGCACCTCTGTTTCTCGCCCTCTGTTACAGCCCCTCTGATTCAGCCCCTCTGTTTCAGCCCTTCTGAATCACCACCCCTGATTCAGCCCCGCTGTTTCAACCCCTCTGTTTCAGCCCCTCTGTTTCTCCCCCTCTGTTTCTGCCCTTCTGTTTCTCGTCCTCTGTTTCAGCCCCTCTGTTTCTCGCCCTCTGTTACAGCCCCTCTGATTCAGCCCCTCTGTTTCAGCCCTTCTGAATCACCACCTCTGATTCAGCCCCGCTGTTTCAACCCCTTTGTTTCAGCCCCTCTGTTTCTCGCCCTCTGTTTCTGCCCTTCTGTTTCTCGTCCTCTGTTTCAGCCCCTCTGTTTCTCGCCCTCTGTTACAGCCCCTCTGATTCAGCCCCTCTGTTTCAGCCCCTCTGAATCAGCCCCTCTGATTCAGCCCCTCTGTTTCAGCCGCTCTGTTTCAGCCCCTCTGTTTCTCGCTCTCTGTATCTGCCCTTCTGTTTCTCGTCCTCTGTTTCAGCCCCTCTGTTTCTCGCCCTCTTTTACAGCCCCTCTGATTCAGCCCCTCTGTTTCAGCCCCTCTGAATCAGCCCCTCTGATTCAGCCCCTCTGTTTCAACCCCTCTGTTTCAGCCCCTCTGTTTCTCGCCCTCTGTTTCAGCCCCTCTGTTTCTCGCCCTCTGTTTCAGACCCTCTGTTTCTCGCCCTCTGTTTCTGCCCCTCTGTTTCTCGCCCTCTGTTTCAGCCCCTCTGTTTCTCGCCCTCTGTTTCTCGCCCTCTGTTTCAGCCCCTCTGTTTCTCGCCCTCTGTTTCAGCCCCTCTGTTTCAGCCCCTCTGATTCAGCCCCTCTGATTCAGCCCCTCTTTTCTGGCCCTCTGTTTCAGCCCCTCTGTTTCAGCCCTTCTGTTTCAGCCCCTCTGTTTCAGCCCCTCTGTTTCTCGCCCTCTGTTTCTCGCCCTCTGTTTCAGCCCCTCTGTTTCCCGCCCTCTGTTTCATCACCTCTGTTTCAGCCATTCTGTTTCTCACCCTCTGTTTCAGCCCCTCTTATTCAGCCCCTCTGATTCAGCCCCACTCATTCAGCCCCTCTGTTTCAGCCCCTCTGTTTCTCGCCCTCTGTTTCTGCCCTTCTGTTTCTCGTCCTCTGTTTCAGCCCCTCTGTTTCTCGCCCTCTGTTACAGCCCCTCTGATTCAGCCCCACTGTTTCAGCCCCTCTGAATCAGCCCCTCTGATTCAGCCCCTCTGTTTCAACCCCTCTGTTTCAGCCCCTCTGTTTCTCGCCCTCTGTTTCTGCCCTTCTGTTTCTCGTCCTCTGTTTCAGCCCCTCTGTTTCTCACCCTCTGTTTCAGCCCCTCTGATTCAGCCCCTCTGATTCAGCCCCACTCATTCAGCCCCTCTGTTTCAGCCCCTCTGTTTCTCGCCCTCTGTTTCAGCCCCTCTGTTTCTCGCCCTCTGTTTCAGCCCCTCTGTTTAAGCCCCTCTGTTTCTCACACTCTGTTTCAGCCCCTCTGTTTCTCGCCCCCTGTTTCAGCCCCTCTGTTTCTCGCCCTCTGTTTCAGCCTCTCTGTTTCTCGCCCTCTGTTTCAGCCCCTCTGTTTCTCGCCCTCTGTTTCAGCCCCTCTGTTTCTTGCCCTCTCTTTCAGCCCCTCTGTTTCATCCCCTCTGTTTCAGCCCCTCTGTTTCTCGCCCTCTGTTTCTCGCACACTGTTTCAGCCCCTCTGTTTCTCGCCCTCTGTTTCTCGCCCTCTGTTTCTGGCCCTCTGTTTCAGCCCCTCTGTTTCTCGCCCTCTGTTTCAGCCCCTCTGTTTCAGCCCCTCTGTTTCTCACCCTCTGTTTCAGCCCCTCTGATTCAGCCCCTCTGATTCAGCCCCACTCATTCAGCCCCTCTGTTTCAGCCCCTCTGTTTCTCGCCCTCTGTTTCTGCCCTTCTGTTTCTCATCCTCTGTTTCAGCACCTCTGTTTCTCGCCCTCTGTTACAGCCCCTCTGATTCAGCCCCTCTGTTTCAGCCCTTCTGAATCACCACCCCTGATTCAGCCCCGCTGTTTCAACCCCTCTGTTTCAGCCCCTCTGTTTCTCGCCCTCTGTATCTGCCCTTCTGTTTCTCGTCCTCTGTTTCAGCCCCTCTGTTTCTCGCCCTCTGTTACAGCCCCTCTGATTCAGCCCCTCTGTTTCAGCCCCTCTGAATCAGCCCCTCTGATTCAGCCCTCTGTTTCAACCCCTCCTTTTCAGCCCCTCTCTTTCTCGCCCTCTGTTTCAGACCCTCTGTTTCTCGCCCTCTGTTTCAGACCCTCTGTTTCTCGCCCTCTGTTTCGCGCCCTCTGTTTCAGCCCCTCTGTTTCTCGCCCTCTGTTTCAGCCCCTCTGTTTCTCGCCCTCTGTTTCAGCCCCTCTGTTTCAGCCCCTCTGTCTCAGCCCCTCTGATTCAGCCCCTCTGTTTCTGGCCCTCTGTTTCAGCCCCTCTGTTTCAGCCCTTCTGTTTCAGCCCCTCTGTTTCAGACCCTCTGTTTCTCGCCCTCTGTTTCTCGCCCTCTGTTTCAGCCCCTCTGTTTCTCGCCCTCTGTTTCAGCCCCTCTGTTTCAGCCCCTCTGTTTCTCACCCTCTGTTTCAGCCCCTCTGATTCAGCCCCTCTGATTCAGCCCCACTCATTCAGCCCCTCTGTTTCAGCCCCTCTGTTTCTCGCCCTCTGTTTCTGCCCTTCTGTTTCTCGTCCTCTGTTTCAGCCACTCTGTGTCTCGCCCTCTGTTACAGCCCCTCTGATTCAGCCCCTCTGTTTCAGCCCCTCTGAATCAGCCCCTCTGATTCAGCCCCTCTGTTTCAACCCCTCTGTTTCAGCCCCTCTGTTTCTCGCCCTCTGTTTCTGCCCTTCTGTTTCTCGTCCTCTGTTTCAGCCCCTCTGTTTCTCGCCCTCTGTTACAGCCCCTCTGATTCAGCCCCTCTGTTTCAGCCCCTCTGAATCAGCCCCTCTGATTCAGCCCCTCTGTTTCTCGCCCTCTGTTTCAGCCCCTCTGTTTCTCGCCCTCTGTTTCAGCCCCTCTGTTTCTCGCCCTCTGTTTCAGCCACTCTGTTTCAGCCCCTCTGTTTCAGCCCCTCTGTTTCTCGCCCTCTGTTTCTCGCACACTGTTTCAGCCCCTCTGTTTCTCGCCCTCTGTTTCAGCCTCTCTGTTTCTCGCCCCCTGTTTCAGCCCCTCTGTTTCTCGCCCTCTGTTTCAGCCCCTCTGTTTCAGCCCCTCTGTTTCTCACCCTCTGTTTCAGCCCCTCTGATTCAGCCCCTCTGATTCAGCCCCACTCATTCAGCCCCTCTGTTTCAGCCCCTCTGTTTCTCGCCCTCTGTTTCTGCCCTTCTGTTTCTCGTCCTCAGTTTCAGCCCCTCTGTTTCTCGCCCTCTGTTACAGCCCCTCTGATTCAGCCCCTCTGTTTCAGCCCCTCTGAATCAGCCCCTCTGATTCAGCCCCTCTGTTTCAACCCCTCTGTTTCAGCCCCTCTGTTTCTCGCCCTCTGTTTCAGCCCCTCTGTTTCTCGCCCTCTGTTTCAGACCCTCTGTTTCTCGCCCTCTGTTTCTGCCCCTCTGTTTCTCGCCCTCTGTTTCAGCCCCTCTGTTTCTCGCCCTCTGTTTTTCGCCCTCTGTTTCAGCCCCTCTGTTTCTCGCCCTCTGTTTCAGCCCCTCTGATTCAGCCCCTCTGATTCAGCCCCTCTGCTTCTGGCCCTCTGTTTCAGCCCCTCTGTTTCAGCCCTTCTGTTTCAGCCCCTCTATTTCAGCCCCTCTGTTTCTGCCCTTCTGTTTCTCGTCCTCTGTTTCAGCCCCTCTGTTTCTCGCCCTCTGTTACAGCCCCTCTGATTCAGCCCCTCTGTTTCAGCCCTTCTGAATCACCACCTCTGATTCAGCCCCGCTGTTTCAACCCCTTTGTTTCAGCCCCTCTGTTTCTCGCCCTCTGTTTCTGCCCTTCTGTTTCTCGTCCTCTGTTTCAGCCCCTCTGTTTCTCGCCCTCTGTTACAGCCCCTCTGATTCAGCCCCTCTGTTTCAGCCCCTCTGAATCAGCCCCTCTGATTCAGCCCCTCTGTTTCAGCCGCTCTGTTTCAGCCCCTCTGTTTCTCGCTCTCTGTATCTGCCCTTCTGTTTCTCGTCCTCTGTTTCAGCCCCTCTGTTTCTCGCCCTCTTTTACAGCCCCTCTGATTCAGCCCCTCTGTTTCAGCCCCTCTGAATCAGCCCCTCTGATTCAGCCCCTCTGTTTCAACCCCTCTGTTTCAGCCCCTCTGTTTCTCGCCCTCTGTTTCAGCCCCTCTGTTTCTCGCCCTCTGTTTCAGACCCTCTGTTTCTCGCCCTCTGTTTCTGCCCCTCTGTTTCTCGCCCTCTGTTTCAGCCCCTCTGTTTCTCGCCCTCTGTTTCTCGCCCTCTGTTTCAGCCCCTCTGTTTCTCGCCCTCTGTTTCAGCCCCTCTGTTTCAGCCCCTCTGATTCAGCCCCTCTGATTCAGCCCCTCTTTTCTGGCCCTCTGTTTCAGCCCCTCTGTTTCAGCCCTTCTGTTTCAGCCCCTCTGTTTCAGCCCCTCTGTTTCTCGCCCTCTGTTTCTCGCCCTCTGTTTCAGCCCCTCTGTTTCCCGCCCTCTGTTTCATCACCTCTGTTTCAGCCATTCTGTTTCTCACCCTCTGTTTCAGCCCCTCTTATTCAGCCCCTCTGATTCAGCCCCACTCATTCAGCCCCTCTGTTTCAGCCCCTCTGTTTCTCGCCCTCTGTTTCTGCCCTTCTGTTTCTCGTCCTCTGTTTCAGCCCCTCTGTTTCTCGCCCTCTGTTACAGCCCCTCTGATTCAGCCCCACTGTTTCAGCCCCTCTGAATCAGCCCCTCTGATTCAGCCCCTCTGTTTCAACCCCTCTGTTTCAGCCCCTCTGTTTCTCGCCCTCTGTTTCTGCCCTTCTGTTTCTCGTCCTCTGTTTCAGCCCCTCTGTTTCTCACCCTCTGTTTCAGCCCCTCTGATTCAGCCCCTCTGATTCAGCCCCACTCATTCAGCCCCTCTGTTTCAGCCCCTCTGTTTCTCGCCCTCTGTTTCAGCCCCTCTGTTTCTCGCCCTCTGTTTCAGCCCCTCTGTTTAAGCCCCTCTGTTTCTCACACTCTGTTTCAGCCCCTCTGTTTCTCGCCCCCTGTTTCAGCCCCTCTGTTTCTCGCCCTCTGTTTCAGCCTCTCTGTTTCTCGCCCTCTGTTTCAGCCCCTCTGTTTCTCGCCCTCTGTTTCAGCCCCTCTGTTTCTTGCCCTCTCTTTCAGCCCCTCTGTTTCATCCCCTCTGTTTCAGCCCCTCTGTTTCTCGCCCTCTGTTTCTCGCACACTGTTTCAGCCCCTCTGTTTCTCGCCCTCTGTTTCTCGCCCTCTGTTTCTGGCCCTCTGTTTCAGCCCCTCTGTTTCTCGCCCTCTGTTTCAGCCCCTCTGTTTCAGCCCCTCTGTTTCTCACCCTCTGTTTCAGCCCCTCTGATTCAGCCCCTCTGATTCAGCCCCACTCATTCAGCCCCTCTGTTTCAGCCCCTCTGTTTCTCGCCCTCTGTTTCTGCCCTTCTGTTTCTCATCCTCTGTTTCAGCACCTCTGTTTCTCGCCCTCTGTTACAGCCCCTCTGATTCAGCCCCTCTGTTTCAGCCCTTCTGAATCACCACCCCTGATTCAGCCCCGCTGTTTCAACCCCTCTGTTTCAGCCCCTCTGTTTCTCGCCCTCTGTATCTGCCCTTCTGTTTCTCGTCCTCTGTTTCAGCCCCTCTGTTTCTCGCCCTCTGTTACAGCCCCTCTGATTCAGCCCCTCTGTTTCAGCCCCTCTGAATCAGCCCCTCTGATTCAGCCCTCTGTTTCAACCCCTCCTTTTCAGCCCCTCTCTTTCTCGCCCTCTGTTTCAGACCCTCTGTTTCTCGCCCTCTGTTTCAGACCCTCTGTTTCTCGCCCTCTGTTTCGCGCCCTCTGTTTCAGCCCCTCTGTTTCTCGCCCTCTGTTTCAGCCCCTCTGTTTCTCGCCCTCTGTTTCAGCCCCTCTGTTTCAGCCCCTCTGTCTCAGCCCCTCTGATTCAGCCCCTCTGTTTCTGGCCCTCTGTTTCAGCCCCTCTGTTTCAGCCCTTCTGTTTCAGCCCCTCTGTTTCAGACCCTCTGTTTCTCGCCCTCTGTTTCTCGCCCTCTGTTTCAGCCCCTCTGTTTCTCGCCCTCTGTTTCAGCCCCTCTGTTTCAGCCCCTCTGTTTCTCACCCTCTGTTTCAGCCCCTCTGATTCAGCCCCTCTGATTCAGCCCCACTCATTCAGCCCCTCTGTTTCAGCCCCTCTGTTTCTCGCCCTCTGTTTCTGCCCTTCTGTTTCTCGTCCTCTGTTTCAGCCACTCTGTGTCTCGCCCTCTGTTACAGCCCCTCTGATTCAGCCCCTCTGTTTCAGCCCCTCTGAATCAGCCCCTCTGATTCAGCCCCTCTGTTTCAACCCCTCTGTTTCAGCCCCTCTGTTTCTCGCCCTCTGTTTCTGCCCTTCTGTTTCTCGTCCTCTGTTTCAGCCCCTCTGTTTCTCGCCCTCTGTTACAGCCCCTCTGATTCAGCCCCTCTGTTTCAGCCCCTCTGAATCAGCCCCTCTGATTCAGCCCCTCTGTTTCTCGCCCTCTGTTTCAGCCCCTCTGTTTCTCGCCCTCTGTTTCAGCCCCTCTGTTTCTCGCCCTCTGTTTCAGCCACTCTGTTTCAGCCCCTCTGTTTCAGCCCCTCTGTTTCTCGCCCTCTGTTTCTCGCACACTGTTTCAGCCCCTCTGTTTCTCGCCCTCTGTTTCAGCCTCTCTGTTTCTCGCCCCCTGTTTCAGCCCCTCTGTTTCTCGCCCTCTGTTTCAGCCCCTCTGTTTCAGCCCCTCTGTTTCTCACCCTCTGTTTCAGCCCCTCTGATTCAGCCCCTCTGATTCAGCCCCACTCATTCAGCCCCTCTGTTTCAGCCCCTCTGTTTCTCGCCCTCTGTTTCTGCCCTTCTGTTTCTCGTCCTCAGTTTCAGCCCCTCTGTTTCTCGCCCTCTGTTACAGCCCCTCTGATTCAGCCCCTCTGTTTCAGCCCCTCTGAATCAGCCCCTCTGATTCAGCCCCTCTGTTTCAACCCCTCTGTTTCAGCCCCTCTGTTTCTCGCCCTCTGTTTCAGCCCCTCTGTTTCTCGCCCTCTGTTTCAGACCCTCTGTTTCTCGCCCTCTGTTTCTGCCCCTCTGTTTCTCGCCCTCTGTTTCAGCCCCTCTGTTTCTCGCCCTCTGTTTTTCGCCCTCTGTTTCAGCCCCTCTGTTTCTCGCCCTCTGTTTCAGCCCCTCTGATTCAGCCCCTCTGATTCAGCCCCTCTGCTTCTGGCCCTCTGTTTCAGCCCCTCTGTTTCAGCCCTTCTGTTTCAGCCCCTCTATTTCAGCCCCTCTGTTTCTCGCCCTCTGTTTCTCGCCCTCTGTTTCAGCCCCTCTGTTTTTCGCCCTCTGTTTCAGCACCTCTGTTTCAGCCCCTCTGTTTCTCACCCTCTGTTTCAGCCCCTCTTATTCAGCCCCTCTGATTCAGCCCCTCTGTTTCAGCCCCTCTGTTTCTCACCCTCTGTTACAGCCCCTCTGATTGAGCCCCTCTGATTCAGCCCCACTCATTCAGCCCCTGTATTTCAGCCCCTCTGTTTCTCGCCCTCTGTTTAAGCCCCTCTGTTTCTCGCCCCCTGTTTCAGCCCCTCTGTTTCAGCCCCTCTGTTTCAGCCCCTCTGTTTCTCGCCCTCTGTATCAGCCCCTCTGTTTCAGCCCCTCTGTTTCTCGCCCTCTGTTTCTCGCCCTCTGTTTTAGCCCCTCTGTTTCTCGCCCTCTGTTTCAGCCCCTCTGTTTCAGCCCCTCTGATTCAGCACCTCTGATTCAGCCCCTCTGTTTCAGCCCCTCTGTTTCTCGCCCTCTGTTTCAGCCCCTCTGTTTCTCGCCCTCTGTTTCAGCCCCTCTGTTTCTGGCCCTCTGTTTCAGCCCCTCTGTTCCAGCCCTTCTGTTTCAGCCGTTCTGTTTCAGCCCCTCTGTTTCTCGCCCTCTGTTTCAGCCCCTCTGTTTCTCGCCCTCTGTTTCAGCCCCTCTGTTTCTCGCCCTCTGTTTCTGCCCCTCTGATTTAGCCCCTCTGTTTCAGCCCCTCTGTTTCAGCCCCTCTGTTTCTCGCCCTCTGTTTCAGCCCCTCTGTTTCGCGCTCTCTGTTTCAGCCGCTCTGTTTCAGCCCCTCTGTTTCTCGCCCTCTGTTTCTGCCCTTCTGTTTCTCGTCCTCTGTTTCAGCCCCTCTGTTTCTCGCCCTCTGTTACAGCCCCTCTGATTCAGCCCCTCTGTTTCAGCCCCTCTGAATCAGCCCCTCTGATTCAGCCCCTCTGTTTCAACCCCTCTGTTTCAGCCCCTCTGTTTCTCGCCCTCTGTTTCAGCCCCTCTGTTTCTCGCCCTCTGTTTCAGACCCTCTGTTTCTCTCCCTCTGCACCTGCCCCTCTGTTTCTCGCCCTCTGTTTCAGCCCCTCTGTTTTTCGCCCTCTGTTTCAGCCCCGCTGATTCAGCCCCTCTGTTTCAGCCACTCTGTTTCTCACCCTCTGTTACAGCCCTTCTGATTCAGCCCCTCTGTTTCAGCCCCGCTGATTCAGCCCCTCTGTTTCAGCCCCTCTGATTCAGCCCCTCTGATTCAGCCCCACTCATTCAGCCCCTCTGTTTCAGCCCCTCTGTTTCTCGCCCTCTGTTTCAGCCCCTCTGTTTCTCGCACTCTGTTTCAGCCCCTCTGTTTCAGCCCCTCTGTTTCTCGCCCTCTGTTTTTGCCCCTCTGTTTCTCGCCCCCTGTTTCAGCCCCTCTGTTTCTCGCCCTCTGTTTCAGCCTCTCTGTTTCTCGCCCTCTGTTTCAGCCCCTCTGTTTCAGCCCCTCCGTTTCTCGCCCTCTGTTTCAGCCTCTCTGTTTCTCGCCCTCTGTTTCAGCCCCTCTGTTTCTCGCCCTCTGTTTCAGCCCCTCTGTTTCAGCCCCTCTGTTTCAGCCCCTCTGTTTCTCGCCCTCTGTTTCTCGCACACTGTTTCAGCCCCTCTGTTTCTCGCCCTCTGTTTCTCGCCCTCTGTTTCTGGCCCTCTGTTTCAGCCCCTCTGTTTCTCGCCCTCTGTTTCAGCCCCTCTGTTTCAGCCCCTCTGTTTCTCGCCCTCTGTTTCAGCCCCTCTGATTCAGCCCCTCTGATTCAGCCCCACTCATTCAGCCCCTCTGTTTCAGCCCCTCTGTTTCTCGCCCTCTGTTTCTGCCCTTCTGTTTCTCATCCTCTGTTTCAGCACCTCTGTTTCTCGCCCTCTGTTACAGCCCCTCTGATTCAGCCCCTCTGTTTCAGCCCTTCTGAATCACCACCCCTGATTCAGCCCCGCTGTTTCAACCCCTCTGTTTCAGCCCCTCTGTTTCTCCCCCTCTGTTTCTGCCCTTCTGTTTCTCGTCCTCTGTTTCAGCCCCTCTGTTTCTCGCCCTCTGTTACAGCCCCTCTGATTCAGCCCCTCTGTTTCAGCCCTTCTGAACCACCACCTCTGATTCAGCCCCGCTGTTTCAACCCCTCTGTTTCAGCCCCTCTGTTTCTCGCCCTCTGTTTCTGCCCTTCTGTTTCTCGTCCTCTGTTTCAGCCCCTCTGTTTCTCGCCCTCTGTTACAGCCCCTCTGATTCAGCCCCTCTGTTTCAGCCCCTCTGAATCAGCCCCTCTGATTCAGCCCCTCTGTTTCAGCCGCTCTGTTTCAGCCCCTCTGTTTCTCGCCCTCTGTATCTGCCCTTCTGTTTCTCGTCCTCTGTTTCAGCCCCTCTGTTTCTCGCCCTCTGTTACAGCCCCTCTGATTCAGCCCCTCTGTTTCAGCCCCTCTGAATCAGCCCCTCTGATTCAGCCCCTCTGTTTCAACCCCTCTGTTTCAGCCCCTCTGTTTCTCGCCCTCTGTTTCAGCCCCTCTGTTTCAGCCACTCTGTTTCTCGCCCTCTGTTTCAGACCCTCTGTTTCTCGCCCTCTGTTTCTGCCCCTCTGTTTCTCGCCCTCTGTTTCAGCCCCTCTGTTTCTCGCCCTCTGTTACAGCCCCTCTGATTCAGCCCCTCTGTTTCAGCCCCTCTGAATCAGCCCCTCTGATTCAGCCCTCTGTTTCAACCCCTCCTTTTCAGCCCCTCTCTTTCTCGCCCTCTGTTTCAGACCCTCTGTTTCTCGCCCTCTGTTTCAGACCCTCTGTTTCTCGCCCTCTGTTTCGCGCCCTCTGTTTCAGCCCCTCTGTTTCTCGCCCTCTGTTTCAGCCCCTCTGTTTCTCGCCCTCTGTTTCAGCCCCTCTGTTTCAGCCCCTCTGTCTCAGCCCCTCTGATTCAGCCCCTCTGTTTCTGGCCCTCTGTTTCAGCCCCTCTGTTTCAGCCCTTCTGTTTCAGCCCCTCTGTTTCAGACCCTCTGTTTCTCGCCCTCTGTTTCTCGCCCTCTGTTTCAGCCCCTCTGTTTCTCGCCCTCTGTTTCAGCCCCTCTGTTTCAGCCCCTCTGTTTCTCACCCTCTGTTTCAGCCCCTCTGATTCAGCCCCTCTGATTCAGCCCCACTCATTCAGCCCCTCTGTTTCAGCCCCTCTGTTTCTCGCCCTCTGTTTCTGCCCTTCTGTTTCTCGTCCTCTGTTTCAGCCACTCTGTGTCTCGCCCTCTGTTACAGCCCCTCTGATTCAGCCCCTCTGTTTCAGCCCCTCTGAATCAGCCCCTCTGATTCAGCCCCTCTGTTTCAACCCCTCTGTTTCAGCCCCTCTGTTTCTCGCCCTCTGTTTCTGCCCTTCTGTTTCTCGTCCTCTGTTTCAGCCCCTCTGTTTCTCGCCCTCTGTTACAGCCCCTCTGATTCAGCCCCTCTGTTTCAGCCCCTCTGAATCAGCCCCTCTGATTCAGCCCCTCTGTTTCTCGCCCTCTGTTTCAGCCCCTCTGTTTCTCGCCCTCTGTTTCAGCCCCTCTGTTTCTCGCCCTCTGTTTCAGCCACTCTGTTTCAGCCCCTCTGTTTCAGCCCCTCTGTTTCTCGCCCTCTGTTTCTCGCACACTGTTTCAGCCCCTCTGTTTCTCGCCCTCTGTTTCAGCCTCTCTGTTTCTCGCCCCCTGTTTCAGCCCCTCTGTTTCTCGCCCTCTGTTTCAGCCCCTCTGTTTCAGCCCCTCTGTTTCTCACCCTCTGTTTCAGCCCCTCTGATTCAGCCCCTCTGATTCAGCCCCACTCATTCAGCCCCTCTGTTTCAGCCCCTCTGTTTCTCGCCCTCTGTTTCTGCCCTTCTGTTTCTCGTCCTCAGTTTCAGCCCCTCTGTTTCTCGCCCTCTGTTACAGCCCCTCTGATTCAGCCCCTCTGTTTCAGCCCCTCTGAATCAGCCCCTCTGATTCAGCCCCTCTGTTTCAACCCCTCTGTTTCAGCCCCTCTGTTTCTCGCCCTCTGTTTCAGCCCCTCTGTTTCTCGCCCTCTGTTTCAGACCCTCTGTTTCTCGCCCTCTGTTTCTGCCCCTCTGTTTCTCGCCCTCTGTTTCAGCCCCTCTGTTTCTCGCCCTCTGTTTTTCGCCCTCTGTTTCAGCCCCTCTGTTTCTCGCCCTCTGTTTCAGCCCCTCTGATTCAGCCCCTCTGATTCAGCCCCTCTGCTTCTGGCCCTCTGTTTCAGCCCCTCTGTTTCAGCCCTTCTGTTTCAGCCCCTCTATTTCAGCCCCTCTGTTTCTCGCCCTCTGTTTCTCGCCCTCTGTTTCAGCCCCTCTGTTTTTCGCCCTCTGTTTCAGCACCTCTGTTTCAGCCCCTCTGTTTCTCACCCTCTGTTTCAGCCCCTCTTATTCAGCCCCTCTGTTTCAGCCCCTCTGTTTCAGCCCCTCTGTTTCTCACCCTCTGTTACAGCCCCTCTGATTGAGCCCCTCTGATTCAGCCCCACTCATTCAGCCCCTGTATTTCAGCCCCTCTGTTTCTCGCCCTCTGTTTAAGCCCCTCTGTTTCTCGCCCCCTGTTTCAGCCCCTCTGTTTCAGCCCCTCTGTTTCAGCCCCTCTGTTTCTCGCCCTCTGTATCAGCCCCTCTGTTTCAGCCCCTCTGTTTCTCGCCCTCTGTTTCTCGCCCTCTGTTTTAGCCCCTCTGTTTCTCGCCCTCTGTTTCAGCCCCTCTGTTTCAGCCCCTCTGATTCAGCACCTCTGATTCAGCCCCTCTGTTTCAGCCCCTCTGTTTCTCGCCCTCTGTTTCAGCCCCTCTGTTTCTCGCCCTCTGTTTCAGCCCCTCTGTTTCTGGCCCTCTGTTTCAGCCCCTCTGTTCCAGCCCTTCTGTTTCAGCCGTTCTGTTTCAGCCCCTCTGTTTCTCGCCCTCTGTTTCAGCCCCTCTGTTTCTCGCCCTCTGTTTCAGCCCCTCTGTTTCTCGCCCTCTGTTTCTGCCCCTCTGATTTAGCCCCTCTGTTTCAGCCCCTCTGTTTCAGCCCCTCTGTTTCTCGCCCTCTGTTTCAGCCCCTCTGTTTCGCGCTCTCTGTTTCAGCCGCTCTGTTTCAGCCCCTCTGTTTCTCGCCCTCTGTTTCTGCCCTTCTGTTTCTCGTCCTCTGTTTCAGCCCCTCTGTTTCTCGCCCTCTGTTACAGCCCCTCTGATTCAGCCCCTCTGTTTCAGCCCCTCTGAATCAGCCCCTCTGATTCAGCCCCTCTGTTTCAACCCCTCTGTTTCAGCCCCTCTGTTTCTCGCCCTCTGTTTCAGCCCCTCTGTTTCTCGCCCTCTGTTTCAGACCCTCTGTTTCTCTCCCTCTGCACCTGCCCCTCTGTTTCTCGCCCTCTGTTTCAGCCCCTCTGTTTTTCGCCCTCTGTTTCAGCCCCGCTGATTCAGCCCCTCTGTTTCAGCCACTCTGTTTCTCACCCTCTGTTACAGCCCTTCTGATTCAGCCCCTCTGTTTCAGCCCCGCTGATTCAGCCCCTCTGTTTCAGCCCCTCTGATTCAGCCCCTCTGATTCAGCCCCACTCATTCAGCCCCTCTGTTCCAGCCCCTCTGTTTCTCGCCCTCTGTTTCAGCCCCTCTGTTTCTCGCACTCTGTTTCAGCCCCTCTGTTTCAGCCCCTCTGTTTCTCGCCCTCTGTTTTTGCCCCTCTGTTTCTCGCCCCCTGTTTCAGCCCCTCTGTTTCTCGCCCTCTGTTTCAGCCTCTCTGTTTCTCGCCCTCTGTTTCAGCCCCTCTGTTTCAGCCCCTCCGTTTCTCGCCCTCTGTTTCAGCCTCTCTGTTTCTCGCCCTCTGTTTCAGCCCCTCTGTTTCTCGCCCTCTGTTTCAGCCCCTCTGTTTCAGCCCCTCTGTTTCAGCCCCTCTGTTTCTCGCCCTCTGTTTCTCGCACACTGTTTCAGCCCCTCTGTTTCTCGCCCTCTGTTTCTCGCCCTCTGTTTCTGGCCCTCTGTTTCAGCCCCTCTGTTTCTCGCCCTCTGTTTCAGCCCCTCTGTTTCAGCCCCTCTGTTTCTCGCCCTCTGTTTCAGCCCCTCTGATTCAGCCCCTCTGATTCAGCCCCACTCATTCAGCCCCTCTGTTTCAGCCCCTCTGTTTCTCGCCCTCTGTTTCTGCCCTTCTGTTTCTCATCCTCTGTTTCAGCACCTCTGTTTCTCGCCCTCTGTTACAGACCCTCTGATTCAGCCCCTCTGTTTCAGCCCTTCTGAATCACCACCCCTGATTCAGCCCCGCTGTTTCAACCCCTCTGTTTCAGCCCCTCTGTTTCTCCCCCTCTGTTTCTGCCCTTCTGTTTCTCGTCCTCTGTTTCAGCCCCTCTGTTTCTCGCCCTCTGTTACAGCCCCTCTGATTCAGCCCCTCTGTTTCAGCCCTTCTGAACCACCACCTCTGATTCAGCCCCGCTGTTTCAACCCCTCTGTTTCAGCCCCTCTGTTTCTCGCCCTCTGTTTCTGCCCTTCTGTTTCTCGTCCTCTGTTTCAGCCCCTCTGTTTCTCGCCCTCTGTTACAGCCCCTCTGATTCAGCCCCTCTGTTTCAGCCCCTCTGAATCAGCCCCTCTGATTCAGCCCCTCTGTTTCAGCCGCTCTGTTTCAGCCCCTCTGTTTCTCGCCCTCTGTATCTGCCCTTCTGTTTCTCGTCCTCTGTTTCAGCCCCTCTGTTTCTCGCCCTCTGTTACAAACCCTCTGATTCAGCCCCTCTGTTTCAGCCCCTCTGAATCAGCCCCTCTGATTCAGCCCCTCTGTTTCAACCCCTCTGTTTCAGCCCCTCTGTTTCTCGCCCTCTGTTTCAGCCCCTCTGTTTCAGCCACTCTGTTTCTCGCCCTCTGTTTCAGACCCTCTGTTTCTCGCCCTCTGTTTCTGCCCCTCTGTTTCTCGCCCTCTGTTTCAGCCCCTCTGTTTCTCGCCCTCTGTTTCTCGCCCTCTGTTTCAGCCCCTCTGTTTCTCGCCCTCTGTTTCAGCCCCTCTGTTTCAGCCCCTCTGATTCAGCCCCTCTGATTCAGCCCCTCTGTTTCAGCCCCTCTGTTTCTCGCCCTCTGTTACAGCCCCTCTGATTCAGCCCCTCTGTTTCAGCCCTTCTGAACCACCACCTCTGATTCAGCCCCGCTGTTTCAACCCCTCTGTTTCAGCCCCTCTGTTTCTCGCCCTCTGTTTCTGCCCTTCTGTTTCTCGTCCTCTGTTTCAGCCCCTCTGTTTCTCGCCCTCTGTTACAGCCCCTCTGATTCAGCCCCTCTGTTTCAGCCCCTCTGAATCAGCCCCTCTGATTCAGCCCCTCTGTTTCAGCCGCTCTGTTTCAGCCCCTCTGTTTCTCGCCCTCTGTATCTGCCCTTCTGTTTCTCGTCCTCTGTTTCAGCCCCTCTGTTTCTCGCCCTCTGTTACAAACCCTCTGATTCAGCCCCTCTGTTTCAGCCCCTCTGAATCAGCCCCTCTGATTCAGCCCCTCTGTTTCAACCCCTCTGTTTCAGCCCCTCTGTTTCTCGCCCTCTGTTTCAGCCCCTCTGTTTCAGCCACTCTGTTTCTCGCCCTCTGTTTCAGACCCTCTGTTTCTCGCCCTCTGTTTCTGCCCCTCTGTTTCTCGCCCTCTGTTTCAGCCCCTCTGTTTCTCGCCCTCTGTTTCTCGCCCTCTGTTTCAGCCCCTCTGTTTCTCGCCCTCTGTTTCAGCCCCTCTGTTTCAGCCCCTCTGATTCAGCCCCTCTGATTCAGCCCCTCTGTTTCTGGCCCTCTGTTTCAGCCCCTCTGTTTCAGCCCTTCTGTTTCAGCCCCTCTGTTTCAGCCCCTCTGTTTCTCGCCCTCTGATTCTCGCCCTCTGTTTCAGCCCCTCTGTTTCCCGCCCTCTGTTTCAGCACCTCTGTTTCAGCCATTCTGTTTCTCACCCTCTGTTTCAGCCCCTCTTATTCAGCCCCTCTGATTCAGCCCCACTCATTCAGCCCCTCTGTTTCAGCCCCTCTGTTTCTCGCACTCTGTTTCTGCCCTTCTGTTTCTCGTCCTCTGTTTCAGCCACTCTGTTTCTCGCCCTCTGTTACAGCCCCTCTGATTCAGCCCCACTGTTTCAGCCCCTCTGAATCAGCCCCTCTGATTCAGCCCCTCTGTTTCAACCCCTCTGTTTCAGCCCCTCTGTTTCTCGCCCTCTGTTTCTGCACTTCTGTTTCTCGTCCTCTGTTTCAGCCCCTCTGTTTCTCGGCCTCTGTTACACCCCCTCTGATTCAGCCCCTCTGTTTCAGCCCCTCTGAATCAGCCCCTCTGATTCAGCCCCTCTGTTTCTCGCCCTCTGTTTCAGCCCCTCTGTTTCTCGCCCTCTGTTTCTCGCCCTTTGTTTCAGCCCCTCTGTTTCAGCCCCTCTGTTTCTCACCCTCTGTTTCAGCCCCTCTGATTCAGCCCCTCTGATTCAGCCCCACTCATTCAGCCCCTCTGTTTCAGCCCCTCTGTTTCTCGCCCTCTGTTTCAGCCCCACTGTTTCTCGCCCTCTGTTTCAGCACCTCTATTTCTCGCCCTCTGTTTCAGCCCTTCTGTTTCAGCCCCTCTGTTTCTCGCCCCCTGTTTCAGCCCCTCTGTTTCTCGCCCTCTGTTTCAGCCTCTCTGTTAATCGCCCTCTGTTTCAGCCCCTCTGTTTCTCGCCCTCTGTTTCAGCCCCTCTGTTTCTCGCCCTCTCTTTCAGCCCCTCTGTTTCATCCCCTCTGTTTCAGCCCCTCTGTTTCTCGCACTCTGTTTCTCGCACACTGTTTCAGCCCCTCTGTTTCAGCCCCTCTGTTTCTCACCCTCTGTTTCAGCCCCTCTGATTCAGCCCCTCTGATTCAGCCCCACTCATTCAGCCCCTCTGTTTCAGCCCCTCTGTTTCTCGCCCTCTGTTTCATCCCCTCTGTTTCAGCCCCTCTGTTTCAGCCCCTCTGTTTCTCGCCCTCTGTTTCAGCCCCTCTGTTTCAGCCCCTCTGTTTCTCACCCTCTGTTTCAGCCCCTCTGATTCAGTCCCTCTGATTCTGCCCCACTCATTCAGCCCCTCTGTTTCAGCCCCTCTGTTTCTCGCCCTCTGTTTCTGCCCTTCTGTTTCTCATCCTCTGTTTCAGCACCTCTGTTTCTCGCCCTCTGTTACAGCCCCTCTGATTCAGCCCCTCTGTTTCAGCCCTTCTGAATCACCACCCCTGATTCAGCCCCGCTGTTTCAACCCCTCTGTTTCAGCCCCTCTGTTTCTCCCCCTCTGTTTCTGCCCTTCTGTTTCTCGTCCTCTGTTTCAGCCCCTCTGTTTCTCGCCCTCTGTTACAGCCCCTCTGATTCAGCCCCTCTGTTTCAGCCCTTCTGAATCACCACCTCTGATTCAGCCCCGCTGTTTCAACCCCTTTGTTTCAGCCCCTCTGTTTCTCGCCCTCTGTTTCTGCCCTTCTGTTTCTCGTCCTCTGTTTCAGCCCCTCTGTTTCTCGCCCTCTGTTACAGCCCCTCTGATTCAGCCCCTCTGTTTCAGCCCCTCTGAATCAGCCCCTCTGATTCAGCCCCTCTGTTTCAGCCGCTCTGTTTCAGCCCCTCTGTTTCTCGCTCTCTGTATCTGCCCTTCTGTTTCTCGTCCTCTGTTTCAGCCCCTCTGTTTCTCGCCCTCTTTTACAGCCCCTCTGATTCAGCCCCTCTGTTTCAGCCCCTCTGAATCAGCCCCTCTGATTCAGCCCCTCTGTTTCAACCCCTCTGTTTCAGCCCCTCTGTTTCTCGCCCTCTGTTTCAGCCCCTCTGTTTCTCGCCCTCTGTTTCAGACCCTCTGTTTCTCGCCCTCTGTTTCTGCCCCTCTGTTTCTCGCCCTCTGTTTCAGCCCCTCTGTTTCTCGCCCTCTGTTTCTCGCCCTCTGTTTCAGCCCCTCTGTTTCTCGCCCTCTGTTTCAGCCCCTCTGTTTCAGCCCCTCTGATTCAGCCCCTCTGATTCAGCCCCTCTTTTCTGGCCCTCTGTTTCAGCCCCTCTGTTTCAGCCCTTCTGTTTCAGCCCCTCTGTTTCAGCCCCTCTGTTTCTCGCCCTCTGTTTCTCGCCCTCTGTTTCAGCCCCTCTGTTTCCCGCCCTCTGTTTCATCACCTCTGTTTCAGCCATTCTGTTTCTCACCCTCTGTTTCAGCCCCTCTTATTCAGCCCCTCTGATTCAGCCCCACTCATTCAGCCCCTCTGTTTCAGCCCCTCTGTTTCTCGCCCTCTGTTTCTGCCCTTCTGTTTCTCGTCCTCTGTTTCAGCCCCTCTGTTTCTCGCCCTCTGTTGCAGCCCCTCTGATTCAGCCCCACTGTTTCAGCCCCTCTGAATCAGCCCCTCTGATTCAGCCCCTCTGTTTCAACCCCTCTGTTTCAGCCCCTCTGTTTCTCGCCCTCTGTTTCTGCCCTTCTGTTTCTCGTCCTCTGTTTCAGCCCCTCTGTTTCTCACCCTCTGTTTCAGCCCCTCTGATTCAGCCCCTCTGATTCAGCCCCACTCATTCAGCCCCTCTGTTTCAGCCCCTCTGTTTCTCGCCCTCTGTTTCAGCCCCTCTGTTTCTCGCCCTCTGTTTCAGCCCCTCTGTTTAAGCCCCTCTGTTTCTCACACTCTGTTTCAGCCCCTCTGTTTCTCGCCCCCTGTTTCAGCCCCTCTGTTTCTCGCCCTCTGTTTCAGCCTCTCTGTTTCTCGCCCTCTGTTTCAGCCCCTCTGTTTCTCGCCCTCTGTTTCAGCCCCTCTGTTTCTTGCCCTCTCTTTCAGCCCCTCTGTTTCATCCCCTCTGTTTCAGCCCCTCTGTTTCTCGCCCTCTGTTTCTCGCACACTGTTTCAGCCCCTCTGTTTCTCGCCCTCTGTTTCTCGCCCTCTGTTTCTGGCCCTCTGTTTCAGCCCCTCTGTTTCTCGCCCTCTGTTTCAGCCCCTCTGTTTCAGCCCCTCTGTTTCTCACCCTCTGTTTCAGCCCCTCTGATTCAGCCCCTCTGATTCAGCCCCACTCATTCAGCCCCTCTGTTTCAGCCCCTCTGTTTCTCGCCCTCTGTTTCTGCCCTTCTGTTTCTCATCCTCTGTTTCAGCACCTCTGTTTCTCGCCCTCTGTTACAGCCCCTCTGATTCAGCCCCTCTGTTTCAGCCCTTCTGAATCACCACCCCTGATTCAGCCCCGCTGTTTCAACCCCTCTGTTTCAGCCCCTCTGTTTCTCGCCCTCTGTATCTGCCCTTCTGTTTCTCGTCCTCTGTTTCAGCCCCTCTGTTTCTCGCCCTCTGTTACAGCCCCTCTGATTCAGCCCCTCTGTTTCAGCCCCTCTGAATCAGCCCCTCTGATTCAGCCCTCTGTTTCAACCCCTCCTTTTCAGCCCCTCTCTTTCTCGCCCTCTGTTTCAGACCCTCTGTTTCTCGCCCTCTGTTTCAGACCCTCTGTTTCTCGCCCTCTGTTTCGCGCCCTCTGTTTCAGCCCCTCTGTTTCTCGCCCTCTGTTTCAGCCCCTCTGTTTCTCGCCCTCTGTTTCAGCCCCTCTGTTTCAGCCCCTCTGTCTCAGCCCCTCTGATTCAGCCCCTCTGTTTCTGGCCCTCTGTTTCAGCCCCTCTGTTTCAGCCCTTCTGTTTCAGCCCCTCTGTTTCAGACCCTCTGTTTCTCGCCCTCTGTTTCTCGCCCTCTGTTTCAGCCCCTCTGTTTCTCGCCCTCTGTTTCAGCCCCTCTGTTTCAGCCCCTCTGTTTCTCACCCTCTGTTTCAGCCCCTCTGATTCAGCCCCTCTGATTCAGCCCCACTCATTCAGCCCCTCTGTTTCAGCCCCTCTGTTTCTCGCCCTCTGTTTCTGCCCTTCTGTTTCTCGTCCTCTGTTTCAGCCACTCTGTGTCTCGCCCTCTGTTACAGCCCCTCTGATTCAGCCCCTCTGTTTCAGCCCCTCTGAATCAGCCCCTCTGATTCAGCCCCTCTGTTTCAACCCCTCTGTTTCAGCCCCTCTGTTTCTCGCCCTCTGTTTCTGCCCTTCTGTTTCTCGTCCTCTGTTTCAGCCCCTCTGTTTCTCGCCCTCTGTTACAGCCCCTCTGATTCAGCCCCTCTGTTTCAGCCCCTCTGAATCAGCCCCTCTGATTCAGCCCCTCTGTTTCTCGCCCTCTGTTTCAGCCCCTCTGTTTCTCGCCCTCTGTTTCAGCCCCTCTGTTTCTCGCCCTCTGTTTCAGCCACTCTGTTTCAGCCCCTCTGTTTCAGCCCCTCTGTTTCTCGCCCTCTGTTTCTCGCACACTGTTTCAGCCCCTCTGTTTCTCGCCCTCTGTTTCAGCCTCTCTGTTTCTCGCCCCCTGTTTCAGCCCCTCTGTTTCTCGCCCTCTGTTTCAGCCTCTCTGTTTCTCGCCCACTGTTTCAGCCCCTCTGTTTCAGCCCCTCTGTTTCTCGCCCTCTGTTTCAGCCCCTCTGTTTCTCGCCATCTGTTTCAGCCCCTCTGTTTCTCGCTCTCTGTATCAGCCCCTCTGTTTCAGCCCCTCTGTTTCTCGCCCTCTGTTTCTCGCCCTCTGTTTCAGCCCCTCTGTTTCTGGCCCTCTGTTACAGCCCCTCTGTTTCAGCCCTTCTGTTTCAGCCCCTCTGTTTCAGCCCCTCTGTTTCTCGCCCTATGTTTCTCGCCCTCTGTTTCAGCCCCTCTGTTTCTCGCCCTCTGTTTCTGCCCCTGGGTTTCAGCCCCTCTGTTTCTCACCCTCTGTTTCAGCCCCTCTGATTCAGCCCCTCTGATTCAGCCCCACTCATTCAGCCCCTCTGTTTCAGCCCCTCTGTTTCTCGCCCTCTGTTTCTGCCCTTCTGTTTCTCGTCCTCTGTTTCAGCCCCTCTGTTTCTCGCCCTCTGTTTCAGCCCCTCTGATTCAGCCCCTCTGTTTCAGCCCTTCTGAATCACCACCTCTGATTCAGCCCCGCTGTTTCAACCCCTCTGTTTCAGCCCCTCTGTTTCTCGCCCTCTGTTTCTGCCCTTCTGTTTCTCGTCCTCTGTTTCAGCCCCTCTGTTTCCATCCCTCTGTTACAGCCCCTCTGATTCAGCCCCTCTGTTTCAGCCCCTCTGAATCAGCCCCTCTGATTCAGCCCCTCTGTTTCAGCCGCTCTGTTTCAGCCCCACTGTTTCTCGCCCTCTGTATCTGCCCTTCTGTTTCTCGTCCTCTGTTTCAGCCCCTCTGTTTCTCGCCCTCTGTTTCTGCCCTTCTGTTTCTCGTCCTCTGTTTCAGCCCCTCTGTTTCTCGCCCTCTGTTACAGCCCCTCTGTTTCTCGCCCTCTGTTTCAGCCCCTCTGAATCAGCCCCTCTGATTCAGCCCCTCTGTTTCTCGCCCTCTGTTTCAGCCCCTCTGTTTCTCGACCTCTGTTTCTGCCCCTCTGTTTCTCGCCCTCTGTTTCAGCCCCTCTGTTTCAGCCCCTCTGTTTCAGCCCCTCTGTTTCTCGCCCTCTGTTTCTCGCACACTGTTTCAGCCCCTCTGTTTCTCGCCCTCTGTTTCAGCCTCTCTGTTTCTCGCCCCCTGTTTCAGCCCCTCTGTTTCTCGCCCTCTGTTTCAGCCTCTCTGTTTCTCGCCCACTGTTTCAGCCCCTCTGTTTCAGCCCCTCTGTTTCTCGCCCTCTGTTTCAGCCCCTCTGTTTCTCGCCATCTGTTTCAGCCCCTCTGTTTCTCGCTCTCTGTATCAGCCCCTCTGTTTCAGCCCCTCTGTTTCTCGCCCTCTGTTTCTCGCCCTCTGTTTCAGCCCCTCTGTTTCTCGCCCTCTGTTTCAGCCCCTCTGTTTCAGCCCCTCTGATTCAGCCCCTCTGATTCAGCCCCTCTGTTTCTGGCCCTCTGTTTCAGCCCCTCTGTTTCAGCCCTTCTGTTTCAGACCCTCTGTTTCAGCCCCTCTGTTTCTTGCCCTATGTTTCTCGCCCTCTGTTTCAGCCCCTCTGTTTCTCGCCCTCTGTTTCAGCCCCTCTGTTTCAGCCCCTCTGTTTCTCACCCTCTGTTTCAGCCCCTCTGATTCAGCCCCTCTGATTCAGCCCCTCTGTTTCAGCCCCTCTGTTTCTCGCCCTCTGTTTCTGCCCTTCTGTTTCTCGTCCTCTGTTTCAGCCCCTCTGTTTCTCGCCCTCTGTTACAGCCCCTCTGATTCAGCCCCTCTGTTTCAGCCCTTCTGAATCACCACCTCTGATTCAGCCCCGCTGTTTCAACCCCTCTGTTTCAGCCCCTCTGTTTCTCGCCCTCTGTTTCTGCCCTTCTGTTTCTCGTCCTCTGTTTCAGCCCCTCTGTTTCTCGCCCTCTGTTACAGCCCCTCTGTTCAGCCCCTCTGTTTCAGCCCCTCTGAATCAGCCCCTCTGATTCAGCCCCTCTGTTTCAGCCGCTCTGTTTCAGCCCCACTGTTTCTCGCCCTCTGTATCTGCCCTTCTGTTTCTCGTCCTCTGTTTCAGCCCCTCTGTTTCTCGCCCTCTGTTACAGCTCCTCTGATTCAGCCCCTCTGTTTCAGCCCCTCTGAATCAGCCCCTCTGATTCAGCCCCTCTGTTTCAACCCCTCTGTTTCAGCCCCTCTGTTTCTCGCCCTCTGTTTCAGCCCCTCTGTTTCTCGCCCTCTGTTTCAGACCCTCTGTTTCTCGCCCTCTGTTTCTGCCCCTCTGTTTCTCGCCCTCTGTTTCAGCCCCTCTGTTTCTCGCCCTCTGTTTCTCGCCCTCTGTTTCAGCCCCTCTGTTTCTCGACCTCTGTTTCAGCCCCTCTGTTTCAGCCCCTCTGATTCAGCCCCTCTGATTCAGCCCCTCTGTTTCTGGCCCTCTGTTTCAGCCCCTCTGTTTCAGCCCTTCTGTTTCAGCCCCTCTGTTTCAGCCCCTCTGTTTCTCGCCCTATGTTTCTCGCCCTCTGTTTCAGCCCCTCTGTTTCTCGCCCTCTGTTTCAGCCCCTCTGTTTCAGCCCCTCTGTTTCTCACCCTCTGTTTCAGCCCCTCTGATTCAGCCCCTCTGATTCAGCCCCACTCATTCAGCCCCTCTGTTTCAGCCCCTCTGTTTCTCGCCCTCTGTTTCTGCCCTTCTGTTTCTCGTCCTCTGTTTCAGCCCCTCTGTTTCTCGCCCTCTGTTACAGCCCCTCTGATTCAGCCCCTCTGTTTCAGCTCTTCTGAATCACCACCTCTGATTCAGCCCCGCTGTTTCAACCCCTCTGTTTCAGCCCCTCTGTTTCTCGCCCTCTATATCTGCCCTTCTGTTTCTCGTCCTCTGTTTCAGCCCCTCTGTTTCTCGCCCTCTGTTACAGCCCCTCTGATTCAGCCCCTCTGTTTCAGCCCCTCTGAATCAGCCCCTCTGATTCAGCCCCTCTGTTTCAACCCCTCTGTTTCAGCCCCTCTGTTTCTCGCCCTCTGTTTCAGCCCCTCTGTTTCTCGCCCTCTGTTTCTCGCCCTCTGTTTCAGCCCCTCTGTTTCTCGCCCTCTGTTTCAGCCCCTCTGTTTCAGCCCCTCTGATTCAGCCCCTCTGATTCAGCCCCTCTCTTTCTGGCCCTCTGTTTCAGCCCCTCTGTTTCAGCCCTTCTGTTTCAGCCCCTCTGTTTCAGCCCCTCTGTTTCTCGCCCTCTGTTTCTCGCCCTCTGTTTCAGCCCCTCTGTTTCTCGCCCTCTGTTTCAGCCCCTCTGTTTCAGCCCCTCTTTTTCCGCCCCTCTGATTCAGCCACTCTGATTTAGCCCCTCTGATTCAGCCCCAATCATTCAGCCCATCTGTTTCAGCCCCTCTGTTTCTCGCCCTCTGTTTCTGCCCTTCTGTTTCTCGTCCTCTGTTTCAGCCCCTCTGTTTCTCGCCCTCTGTTACAGCCCCTCTGATTCAGCCCCTCTGTTTCAGCCCCTCTGAATCAGCCCCTCTGATTCAGCCCCTCTGTTTCAACCCCTCTGTTTCCGCCCCTCTGTTTCTCGCCCTCTGTTTCTGCCCTTCTGTTTCTCTTCCTCTGTTTCAGCCCCTCTGTTTCTCGCCCTCTGTTACAGCCCCTCTGATTCAGCCCCTCTGTTTCAGCCCCTCTGTTTCTCGCCCTCTGTTTCTGCCCTTCTGTTTCTCGTCCTCTGTTTCAGACCCTCTGTTTCTCGCCCTCTGTTTCAGCCCCTCTGTTTCTCGCCCTCTGTTTCTCGCCCTCTGTTTCAGCCCCTCTGTTTCTCGCCCTCTGTTTCAGTCCCTCTGTTTCTCGCCCTCTGTTTCTGCCCCTCTGTTTCTCGCCCTCTGTTTCAGCCCCTCTGTTTCTCGCCCTCTGTTTCTCGCCCTCTGTTTCAGCCCCTCTGTTTCTCGCCCTCTGTTTCAGCCCCTCTGATTCAGCCCCTCTGATTCAGCCCCTCTGTTTCTGGCCCTCTGTTTCAGCCCCTCTGTTTCAGCCCTTCTGTTTCAGCCCCTCTGTTTCAGCCCCTCTGTTTCTCGCCCTCTGTTTCTCGCCCTCTGTTTCAGCCCCTCTGTTTTTCGCCCTCTGTTTCAGCACCTCTGTTTCAGCCCCTCTGTTTCTCACCCTCTGTTTCAGCCCCTCTTATTCAGCCCCTCTGATTCAGCCCCTCTGTTTCAGCCCCTCTGTTTCTCACCCTCTGTTACAGCCCCTCTGATTCAGCCCCTCTGATTCAGCCCCACTCATTCAGCCCCTCTATTTCAGCCCCTCTGTTTCTCGCCCTCTGTTTCAGCCCCTCTGTTTCTCGCCCCCTGTTTCAACCCCTCTGTTTCAGCCCCTCTGTTTCTCGCCCTCTGTATCAGCCCCTCTGTTTCAGCCCCTCTGTTTCTCGCCCTCTGTTTCTCGCCCTCTGTTTTAGCCCCTCTGTTTCTCGCCCTCTGTTTCAGCCCCTCTGTTTCAGCCCCTCTGATTCAGCACCTCTGATTCAGCCCCTCTGTTTCTGGCCCTCTGTTTCAGCCCCTCTGTTTCAGCCCTTCTGTTTCAGCCCCTCTGTTTCAACCCCTCTGTTTCCGCCCCTCTGTTTCTCGCCCTCTGTTTCTGCCCTTCTGTTTCTCTTCCTCTGTTTCAGCCCCTCTGTTTCTCGCCCTCTGTTACAGCCCCTCTGATTCAGCCCCTCTGTTTCAGCCCCTCTGTTTCTCGCCCTCTGTTTCTGCCCTTCTGTTTCTCGTCCTCTGTTTCAGACCCTCTGTTTCTCGCCCTCTGTTTCAGCCCCTCTGTTTCTCGCCCTCTGTTTCTCGCCCTCTGTTTCAGCCCCTCTGTTTCTCGCCCTCTGTTTCTCACCCTCTGTTTCAGCCCCTCTGATTCAGCCCCTCTGATTCAGCCCCACTCATTCAGCCCCTCTGTTTCAGCCCCTCTGTTTCTCGCCCTCTGTTTCTGCCCTTCTGTTTCTCGTCCTCTGTTTCAGCCCCTCTGTTTCTCGCCCTCTGTTACAGCCCCTCTGATTCAGCCCCTCTGTTTCAGCCCCTCTGAATCAGCCCCTCTGATTCAGCCCCTCTATTTCAAACCCTCTGTTTCAGCCCCTCTGTTTCTCGCCCTCTGTTTCAGCCCCTCTGTTTCTCTTCCTCTGTTTCAGCCCCTCTGTTTCTCGCCCTCTGTTTCAGCCCCTCTGATTCTCGCCCTCTGTTTCAGCCCCTCTGTTTCTCGTCCTCTGTTTCAGCCCCTCTGTTTCTCGCCCTCTGTTTCAGCCCCTCTGAATCAGCCCCTCTGATTCAGCCCCTCTGTTTCAACCCCTCTGTTTCAGCCCCTCTGTTTCTCGCCCTGTGTTTCAGCCCCTCTGTTTCTCACCCTCTGTTTCAGCCCCTCTGATTCAGCCCCTCTGATTCAGCCCCACACATTCAGCCCCTCTGTTTCAGCCCCTCTGTTTCTCGCCCTCTGTTTCTGCCCTTCTGTTTCTCGTCCTCTGTTTCAGCACCTCTGTTTCTCGCCCTCTGTTACAGCCCCTCTGATTCAGCCCCTGTTTCAGCCCTTCTGAATCACCACCTCTGATTCAGCCCCGCTGTTTCAACCCCTCTGTTTCAGCCCCTCTGTTTCTCGCCCTCTGTTTCTGCCCTTCTGTTTCTCGTCCTCTGTTTCAGCCCCTCTGTTTCTCGCCCTCTGTTACAGCCCCTCTGATTCAGCCCCTCTGTTTCAGCCCCTCTGAATCAGCCCCTCTGATTCAGCCCCTCTGTTTCAGCCGCTCTGTTTCAGCCCCTCTGTTTCTCGCCCTCTGTATCTGCCCTTCTGTTTCTCGTCCTCTGTTTCAGCCCCTCTGTTTCTCGCCCTCTGTTACAGCCCCTCTGATTTAGCCCCTCTGTTTCAGCCCCTCTGAATCAGCCCCTCTGATTCAGCCCCTCTGTTTCAACCCCTCTGTTTCAGCCCCTCTGTTTCTCGCCCTCTGTTTCAGCCCCTCTGTTTCTCGCCCTCTGTTTCAGCCCCTCTGTTTCAGCCCCTCTGTTTCGCGCTCTCTGTTTCAGCCCCTCTGAATCAGCCCCTCTGATTCAGCCCCTCTGTTTCAACCGCTCTGTTTCAGCCCCTCTGTTTCTCGCCCTCTGTATCTGCCCTTCTGTTTCTCGTCCTCTGTTTCAGCCCCTCTGTTTCTCGCCCTCTGTTACAGCCCCTCTGATTCAGCCCCTCTGTTTCAGCCCCTCTGAATCAGCCCCTCTGATTCAGCCCCTCTGTTTCAACCCCTCTGTTTCAGCCCCTCTGTTTCTCGCCCTCTGTTTCAGCCCCTCTGTTTCTCGCCCTCTGTTTCAGTCCCTCTGTTTCTCGCCCTCTGTTTCTGCCCCTCTGTTTCTCGCCCTCTGTTTCAGCCCCTCTGTTTCTCGCCCTCTGTTTCTCGCCCTCTGTTTCAGCCCCTCTGTTTCTCGCCCTCTGTTTCAGCCCCTCTGATTCAGCCCCTCTGATTCAGCCCCTCTGTTTCTGGCCCTCTGTTTCAGCCCCTCTGTTTCAGCCCTTCTGTTTCAGCCCCTCTGTTTCAGCCCCTCTGTTTCTCGCCCTCTGTTTCTCGCCCTCTGTTTCAGCCCCTCTGTTTTTCGCCCTCTGTTTCAGCACCTCTGTTTCAGCCCCTCTGTTTCTCACCCTCTGTTTCAGCCCCTCTTATTCAGCCCCTCTGATTCAGCCCCTCTGTTTCAGCCCCTCTGTTTCTCACCCTCTGTTACAGCCCCTCTGATTCAGACCCTCTGATTCAGCCCCACTCATTCAGCCCCTCTATTTCAGCCCCTCTGTTTCTCGCCCTCTGTTTCAGCCCCTCTGTTTCTCGCCCCCTGTTTCAACCCCTCTGTTTCAGCCCCTCTGTTTCTCGCCCTCTGTATCAGCCCCTCTGTTTCAGCCCCTCTGTTTCTCGCCCTCTGTTTCTCGCCCTCTGTTTTAGCCCCTCTGTTTCTCGCCCTCTGTTTCAGCCCCTCTGTTTCAGCCCCTCTGATTCAGCACCTCTGATTCAGCCCCTCTGTTTCTGGCCCTCTGTTTCAGCCCCTCTGTTTCAGCCCTTCTGTTTCAGCCCCTCTGTTTCAACCCCTCTGTTTCCGCCCCTCTGTTTCTCGCCCTCTGTTTCTGCCCTTCTGTTTCTCTTCCTCTGTTTCAGCCCCTCTGTTTCTCGCCCTCTGTTACAGCCCCTCTGATTCAGCCCCTCTGTTTCAGCCCCTCTGTTTCTCGCCCTCTGTTTCTGCCCTTCTGTTTCTCGTCCTCTGTTTCAGACCCTCTGTTTCTCGCCCTCTGTTTCAGCCCCTCTGTTTCTCGCCCTCTGTTTCTCGCCCTCTGTTTCAGCCCCTCTGTTTCTCGCCCTCTGTTTCTCACCCTCTGTTTCAGCCCCTCTGATTCAGCCCCTCTGATTCAGCCCCACTCATTCAGCCCCTCTGTTTCAGCCCCTCTGTTTCTCGCCCTCTGTTTCTGCCCTTCTGTTTCTCGTCCTCTGTTTCAGCCCCTCTGTTTCTCGCCCTCTGTTACAGCCCCTCTGATTCAGCCCCTCTGTTTCAGCCCCTCTGAATCAGCCCCTCTGATTCAGCCCCTCTATTTCAAACCCTCTGTTTCAGCCCCTCTGTTTCTCGCCCTCTGTTTCAGCCCCTCTGTTTCTCTTCCTCTGTTTCAGCCCCTCTGTTTCTCGCCCTCTGTTACAGCCCCTCTGATTCTCGCCCTCTGTTTCAGCCCCTCTGTTTCTCGCCCTCTGTTTCTGCCCTTCTGTTTCTCGTCCTCTGTTTCAGCCCCTCTGTTTCTCGCCCTCTGTTTCAGCCCCTCTGAATCAGCCCCTCTGATTCAGCCCCTCTGTTTCAACCCCTCTGTTTCAGCCCCTCTGTTTCTCGCCCTGTGTTTCAGCCCCTCTGTTTCTCACCCTCTGTTTCAGCCCCTCTGATTCAGCCCCTCTGATTCAGCCCCACACATTCAGCCCCTCTGTTTCAGCCCCTCTGTTTCTCGCCCTCTGTTTCTGCCCTTCTGTTTCTCGTCCTCTGTTTCAGCACCTCTGTTTCTCGCCCTCTGTTACAGCCCCTCTGATTCAGCCCCTGTTTCAGCCCTTCTGAATCACCACCTCTGATTCAGCCCCGCTGTTTCAACCCCTCTGTTTCAGCCCCTCTGTTTCTCGCCCTCTGTTTCTGCCCTTCTGTTTCTCGTCCTCTGTTTCAGCCCCTCTGTTTCTCGCCCTCTGTTACAGCCCCTCTGATTCAGCCCCTCTGTTTCAGCCCCTCTGAATCAGCCCCTCTGATTCAGCCCCTCTGTTTCAGCCGCTCTGTTTCAGCCCCTCTGTTTCTCGCCCTCTGTATCTGCCCTTCTGTTTCTCGTCCTCTGTTTCAGCCCCTCTGTTTCTCGCCCTCTGTTACAGCCCCTCTGATTTAGCCCCTCTGTTTCAGCCCCTCTGAATCAGCCCCTCTGATTCAGCCCCTCTGTTTCAACCCCTCTGTTTCAGCCCCTCTGTTTCTCGCCCTCTGTTTCAGCCCCTCTGTTTCTCGCCCTCTGTTTCAGCCCCTCTGTTTCAGCCCCTCTGTTTCTCACCCTCTGTTTCAGCCCCTCTGATTCAGCCCCTCTGATTCAGCCCCACTCATTCAGCCCCTCTGTTTCAGCCCCTCTGTTTCTCGCCCTCTGTTTCTGCCCTTCTGTTTCTCGTCCTCTGTTTCAGCCCCTCTGTTTCTCGCCCTCTGTTACAGCCCCTCTGATTCAGCCCCTCTGTTTCAGCCCCTCTGAATCAGCCCCTCTGATTCAGCCCCTCTGTTTCAACCCCTCTGTTTCAGCCCCTCTGTTTCTCGCCCTCTGTTTCAGCCCCTCTGTTTCTCGCCCTCTGTTTCAGACCCTCTGTTTCTCGCCCTCTGTTTCTGCCCCTCTGTTTCTCGCCCTCTGTTTCAGCCCCTCTGTTTCTCGCCCTCTGTTTCTCGCCCTCTGTTTCAGCCCCTCTGTTTCTCGCCATCTGTTTCAGCCCCTCTGATTCAGCCCCTCTGATTCAGCCCCTCTGTTTCTGGCCCTCTGTTTCAGCCCCTCTGTTTCAGCCCTTCTGTTTCAGCCCCTCTGTTTCAGCCCCTCTGTTTCTCGCCCTCTGTTTCTCGCGCTCTGTTTCAGCCCCTCTGTTTTTCGCCCTCTGTTTCAGCACCTCTGTTTCAGCCCCTCTGTTTCTCACCCTCTGTTTCAGCCCCTCTTATTCAGCCCCTCTGATTCAGCCCCTCTGTTTCAGCCCCTCTGTTTCTCACCCTCTGTTACAGCCCCTCTGATTCAGCCCCTCTGATTCAGCCCCACTCATTCAGCCCCTCTATTTTAGCCCCTCTGTTTCTCGCCCTCTGTTTCAGCCCCTCTGTTCCTCGCCCCCTGTTTCAGCCCCTCTGTTTCAGCCCCTCTGTTTCAGCCCCTCTGTTTCTCGCCCTCCGTATCAGCCCCTCTGTTTCAGCCCCTCTGTTTCTCGCCCTCTGTTTCTCGCCCTCTGTTTTAGCCCCTCTGTTTCTCGCCCTCTGTTTCAGCCCCTCTGTTTCAGCCCCTCTGATTCAGCACCTCTGATTCAGCCCCTCTGTTTCTGGTCCTCTGTTTCAGCCCCTCTGTTTCAGCCCTTCTGTTTCAGCCCCTCTGTTTCAGCCCCTCTGTTTCTCGCCCTCTGTTTCAGCCCCTCTGTTTCTCGCCCTCTGTTTCAGCCCCTCTGTTTCTGGCCCTCTGTTTCAGCCCCTCTGTTCCAGCCCTTCTGTTTCAGCCGTTCTGTTTCAGCCCCTCTGTTTCTCGCCCTCTGTTTCAGCCCCTCTGTTTCTCGCCCTCTGTTTCAGCCCCTCTGTTTCTCGCCCTCTGTTTCTGCCCCTCTTATTTAGCCCCTCTGTTTCAGCCCCTCTGTTTCAGCCCCTCTGTTTCTCGCCCTCTGTTTCAGCCCTTCTGTTTCGCGCTCTCTGTTTCAGCCCCTCTGAATCAGCCCCTCTGATTCAGCCCCTCTGTTTCAACCGCTCTGTTTCAGCCCCTCTGTTTCTCGCCCTCTGTATCTGCCCTTCTGTTTCTCGTCCTCTGTTTCAGCCCCTCTGTTTCTCGCCCTATGTTACAGCCCCTCTGATTCAGCCCCTCTGTTTCAGCCCCTCTGAATCAGCCCCTCTGATTCAGCCCCTCTGTTTCAACCCCTCTGTTTCAGCCCCTCTGTTTCTCGCCCTCTGTTTCAGCCCCTCTGTTTCTCGCCCTCTGTTTCAGTCCCTCTGTTTCTCGCCCTCTGTTTCTGCCCCTCTGTTTCTCGCCCTCTGTTTCAGCCCCTCTGTTTCTCGCCCTCTGTTTCTCGCCCTCTGTTTCAGCCCCTCTGTTTCTCGCCCTCTGTTTCAGCCCCTCTGATTCAGCCCCTCTGATTCAGCCCCTCTGTTTCTGGCCCTCTGTTTCAGCCCCTCTGTTTCAGCCCTTCTGTTTCAGCCCCTCTGTTTCAGCCCCTCTGTTTCTCGCCCTCTGTTTCTCGCCCTCTGTTTCAGCCCCTCTGTTTTTCGCCCTCTGTTTCAGCACCTCTGTTTCAGCCCCTCTGTTTCTCACCCTCTGTTTCAGCCCCTCTTATTCAGCCCCTCTGATTCAGCCCCTCTGTTTCAGCCCCTCTGTTTCTCACCCTCTGTTACAGCCCCTCTGATTCAGCCCCTCTGATTCAGCCCCACTCATTCAGCCCCTCTATTTCAGCCCCTCTGTTTCTCGCCCTCTGTTTCAGCCCCTCTGTTTCTCGCCCCCTGTTTCAACCCCTCTGTTTCAGCCCCTCTGTTTCTCGCCCTCTGTATCAGCCCCTCTGTTTCAGCCCCTCTGTTTCTCGCCCTCTGTTTCTCGCCCTCTGTTTTAGCCCCTCTGTTTCTCGCCCTCTGTTTCAGCCCCTCTGTTTCAGCCCCTCTGATTCAGCACCTCTGATTCAGCCCCTCTGTTTCTGGCCCTCTGTTTCAGCCCCTCTGTTTCAGCCCTTCTGTTTCAGCCCCTCTGTTTCAGCCGCTCTGTTTCTCGCCCTCTGTTTCAGCCCCTCTGTTTCTCGCCCTCTGTTTCAGCCCCTCTGTTTCTGGCCCTCTGTTTCAGCCCCTCTGTTCCAGCCCTTCTGTTTCAGCCGTTCTGTTTCAGCCCCTCTGTATCTCGCCCTCTGTTTCAGCCCCTCTGTTTCTCGCCCTCTGTTTCAGCCCCTCTGTTTCTCGCCCTCTGTTTCTGCCCCTCTGATTTAGCCCCTCTGTTTCAGCCCCTCTGTTTCAGCCCCTCTGTTTCTCGCCCTCTGTTTCAGCCCCTCTGTTTCGCGCTCTCTGTTTCAGCCGCTCTGTTTCAGCCCCTCTGTTTCTCGCCCTCTGTTTCTGCCCTTCTGTTTCTCGTCCTCTGTTTCAGCCCCTCTGTTTCTCGCCCTCTGTTACAGCCCCTCTGATTCAGCCCCTCTGTTTCAGCCCCTCTGAATCTGCCCCTCTGATTCAGCCCCTCTGTTTGAACCCCTCTGTTTCAGCCCCTCTGATTTTCGCCCTCTGTTTCAGCCCCTCTGTTTCTCGCCCTCTGTTTCAGACCCTCTGTTTCTCGCCCTCTGTTTCTGCCCCTCTGTTTCTCGCCCTCTGTTTCAGCCCCTCTGTTTCTCGCCCTCTGTTTCTCGCCCTCTGTTTCAGCCCCTCTGTTTCTCGCCCTCTGTTTCAGCCCCTCTGATTCAGCCCCTCTGATTCAGCCCCTCTGTTTCTGGCCCTCTGTTTCAGCCCCTCTGTTTCAGCCCTTCTGTTTCAGCCCCTCTGTTTCAGCCCCTCTGTTTCTCGCCCTCTGTTTCTCGCCCTCTGTTTCAGCCCCTCTGTTTTTCGCCCTCTGTTTCAGCACCTCTGTTTCAGCCCCTCTGTTTCTCACCCACTGTTTCAGCCCCTCTTATTCAGCCCCTCTGATTCAGCCCCTCTGTTTCAGTCCCTCTGTTTCTCACCCTCTGTTACAGCCCCTCTGATTCAGCCCCTCTGATTCAGCCCCACTCATTCAGCCCCTCTATTTCAGCCCCTCTGTTTCTCGCTCTCTGTTTCAGCCCCTCTGTTCCTCGCCCCCTGTTTCAGCCCCTCTGTTTCAGCCCCTCTGTTTCAGCCCCTCTGTTTCTCGCCCTCTGTATCAGCCCCTCTGTTTCAGCCCCTCTGTTTCTCGCCCTCCGTTTCTCGCCCTCTGTTTTAGCCCCTCTGTTTCTCGCCCTCTGTTTCAGCCCCTCTGTTTCAGCCCCTCTGATTCAGCACCTCTGATTCAGCCCCTCTGTTTCTGGCCCTCTGTTTCAGCCCCTCTGTTTCAGCCCTTCTGTTTCAGCCCCTCTGTTTCAGCCCCTCTGTTTCTCGCCCTCTGTTTCAGACCCTCTGTTTCTCGCCCTCTGTTTCAGCCCCTCTGTTTCTGGCCCTCTGTTTCAGCCCCTCTGTTCCAGCCCTTCTGTTTCAGCCGTTCTGTTTCAGCCCCTCTGTTTCTCGCCCTCTGTTTCAGCCCCTCTGTTTCTCGCCCTCTGTTTCAGCCCCTCTGTTTCTCGCCCTCTGTTTCTGCCCCTCTGATTTAGCCCCTCTGTTTCAGCCCCTCTGTTTCAGCCCCTCTGTTTCTCGCCCTCTGTTTCAGCCCCTCTGTTTCGCGCTCTCTGTTTCAGCCCCTCTGAATCAGCCCCTCTGATTCAGCCCCTCTGTTTCAGCCGCTCTGTTTCAGCCCCTCTGTTTCTCGCCGTCTGTATCTGCCCTTCTGTTTCTCGTCCTCTGTTTCAGCCCCTCTGTTTCTCGCCCTCTGTTACAGCCCCTCTGATTCAGCCCCTCTGTTTCAGCCCCTCTGAATCAGCCCCTCTGATTCAGCCCCTCTGTTTCAACCCCTCTGTTTCAGCCCCTCTGTTTCTCGCCCTCTGTTTCAGACCCTCTGTTTCTCGCCCTCTGTTTCTGCCCCTCTGTTTCTCGCCCTCTGTTTCAGCCCCTCTGTTTCTCGCCCTCTGTTTCTCGCCCTCTGTTTCAGCCCCTCTGTTTCTCGCCCTCTGTTTCAGCCCCTCTGATTCAGCCCCTCTGATTCAGCCCCTCTGTTTCTGGCCCTATGTTTCAGCCCCTCTGTTTCAGCCCTTCTGTTTCAGCCCCTCTGTTTCAGCCCCTCTGTTTCTCGCCCTCTGTTTCTCGCCCTCTGTTTCAGCCCCTCTGTTTTTCGCCCTCTGTTTCAGCACCTCTGTTTCAGCCCCTCTGTTTCTCACCCTCTGTTTCAGCCCCTCTTATTCAGCCCCTCTGATTCAGCCCCTCTGTTTCAGCCCCTCTGTTTCTCACCCTCTGTTACAGCCCCTCTGATTCAGCCACTCTGATTCAGCCCCACTCATTCAGCCCCTCTATTTCAGCCCCTCTGTTTCTCGCCCTCTGTTTCAGCCCCTCTGTTTCTCGCCCCCTGTTTCAGCCCCTCTGTTTCAGCCCCTCAGTTTCTCGCCCTCTGTATCAGCCCCTCTGTTTCAGCCCCTCTGTTTCTCGCCCTCTGTTTCTCGCCCTCTGTTTTAGCCCCTCTGTTTCTCGCCCTCTGTTTCAGCCCCTCTGTTTCAGCCCCTCTGATTCAGCACCTCTGATTCAGCCCCTCTGTTTCTGGCCCTCTGTTTCAGCCCCTCTGTTTCAGCCCTTCTGTTTCAGCCCCTCTGTTTCAGCCGCTCTGTTTCTCGCCCTCTGTTTCAGCCCCTCTGTTTCTCGCCCTCTGTTTCAGCCCCTCTGTTTCTGGCCCTCTGTTTCAGCCCCTCTGTTCCAGCCCTTCTGTTTCAGCCGTTCTGTTTCAGCCCCTCTGTTTCTCGCCCTCTGTTTCAGCCCCTCTGTTTCTCGCCCTCTGTTTCTGCCCCTCTGATTTAGCCCCTCTGTTTCAGCCCCTCTGTTTCAGCCCCTCTGTTTCTCGCCCTCTGTTTCAGCCCCTCTGTTTCGCGCTCTCTGTTTCAGCCGCTCTGTTTCAGCCCCTCTGTTTCTCGCCCTCTGTTTCTGCCCTTCTGTTTCTCGTCCTCTGTTTCAGACCCTCTGTTTCTCGCCCTCTGTTACAGCCCCTCTGATTCAGCCCCTCTGTTTCAGCCCCTCTGAATCAGCCCCTCTGATTCAGCCCCTCTGTTTCAACCTCTCTGTTTCAGCCCCTCTGTTTCTCGCCCTCTGTATCAGCCCCTCTGTTTCTCGCCCTCTGTTTCAGACCCTCTGTTTCTCGCCCTCTGCTCCTGCCCCTCTGTTTCTCGCCCTCTGTTTTTCGCCCTCTGTTTCAGCCCCGCTGATTCAGCCCCTCTGTTTCAGCCACTCTGTTTCTCACCCTCTGTTACAGCCCTTCTGATTCAGCCCCTCTGTTTCAGCCCCGCTGATTCAGCCCCTCTGTTTCAGCCCCTCTGATTCAGCCCCTCTGATTCAGCCCCACTCATTCAGCCCCTCTGTTTCAGCCCCTCTGTTTCTCGCCCTCTGTTTCAGCCCCTCTGTTTCTCGCCCTCTGTTTCAGCCCCTCTGTTTCAGCCCCTCTGTTTCTCGCCCTCTGTTTTTGCCCCTCTGTTTCTCGCCCCCTGTTTCAGCCCCTCTGTTTCTCGCCCTCTGTTTCAGCCTCTCTGTTTCTCGCCCTCTGTTTCAGCCCCTCTGTTTCTCGCCCTCTGTTTCAGCCCCTCTGTTTCTCGCCCTCTGTTTCAGCCCCTCTGTTTCAGCCCCTCTGTTTCAGCCCCTCTGTTTCTCGCCCTCTGTTTCTCGCACACTGTTTCAGCCCCTCTGTTTCTCGCCCTCTGTTTCTCGCCCTCTGTTTCTCGCCCTCTGTTTCTGGCCCTCTGTTTCAGCCCCTCTGTTTCTCGCCCTCTGTTTCAGCCCCTCTGTTTCAGCCCCTCTGTTTCAGCCCCTCTGTTTCTCACCCTCTGTTTCAGCCCCTCTGATTCAGCCCCTCTGATTCAGCCCCACTCATTCAGCCGCTCTGTTTCAGCCCCTCTGTTTCTCGCCCTCTGTTTCTGTCCTTCTGTTTCTCATACTCTGCTTCAGCACCTCTGTTTCTCGCCCTCTGTTACAGCCCCTCTGATTCAGCCCCTCTGTTTCAGCCCTTCTGAATCACCACCCCTGATTCAGCCCCGCTGTTTCAACCCCTCTGTTTCAGCCCCTCTGTTTCTCCCCCTCTGTTTCTGCCCTTCTGTTTCTCGTCCTCTGTTTCAGCCCCTCTGTTTCTCGCCCTCTGTTACAGCCCCTCTGATTCAGCCCCTCTGTTTCAGCCCTTCTGAATCACCACCTCTGATTCAGCCCCGCTGTTTCAACCCCTCTGTTTCAGCCCCTCTGTTTCTCGCCCTCTGTTTCTGCCCTTCTGTTTCTCGTCCTCTGTTTCAGCCCCTCTGTTTCTCGCCCTCTGTTACAGCCCCTCTGATTCAGCCCCTCTGTTTCAGCCCCTCTGAATCAGCCCCTCTGATTCAGCCCCTCTGTTTCAGCCGCTCTGTTTCAGCCCCTCTGTTTCTCGCCCTCTGTATCTGCCCTTCTGTTTCTCGTCCTCTGTTTCAGCCCCTCTGTTTCTCGCCCTCTGTTACAGCCCCTCTGATTCAGCCCCTCTGTTTCAGCCCCTCTGAATCAGCCCCTCTGATTCAGCCCCTCTGTTTCAACCCCTCTGTTTCAGCCCCTCTGTTTCTCGCCCTCTGTTTCAGCCCCTCTGTTTCTCGCCCTCTGTTTCAGACCCTCTGTTTCTCGCCCTCTGTTTCTGCCCCTCTGTTTCTCGCCCTCTGTTTCAGCCCCTCTGTTTCTCGCCCTCTGTTTCTCGCCCTCTGTTTCAGCCCCTCTGTTTCTCGCCCTCTGTTTCAGCCCCTCTGTTTCAGCCCCTCTGATTCAGCCCCGCTGATTCAGCCCCTCTGTTTCTGGCCCTCTGTTTCAGCCCCTCTGTTTCAGCCCTTCTGTTTCAGCCCCTCTGTTTCAGCCCCTCTGTTTCTCGCCCTCTGTTTCTCGCCCTCTGTTTCAGCCCCTCTGTTTCCCGCCCTCTGTTTCAGCACCTCTGTTTCAGCCATTCTGTTTCTCACTCTCTGTTTCAGCCCCTCTTATTCAGCCCCTCTGATTCAGCCCCACTCATTCAGCCCCTCTATTTCAGCCCCTCTGTTTCTCGCCCTCTGTTTCTGCCCTTCTGTTTCTCATCCTCTGTTTCAGCCACTCTGTTTCTCGCCCTCTGTTACAGCCCCTCTGATTCAGCCCCTCTGTTTCAGCCCCTCTGAATCAGCCCCTCTGATTCAGCCCCTCTGTTTCAACCCCTCTGTTTCAGCCCCTCTGTTTCTCGCCCTCTGTTTCTGCCCTTCTGTTTCTCGTCCTCTGTTTCAGCCCCTCTGTTTCTCGGCCTCTGTTACAGCCCCTCTGATTCAGCCCCTCTGTTTCAGCCCCTCTGAATCAGCCCCTCTGATTCAGCCCCTCTGTTTCTCGCCCTCTGTTTCAGCCCCTCTGTTTCTCGCCCTCTGTTTCTCGCCCTCTGTTTCAGCCCCTCTGTTTCACTCCCTCTGTTTCAGCCCCTCTGTTTCTCGCCCTCTGTTTCTCGCACACTGTTTCAGCCCCTCTGTTTCTCGCCCTCTGTTTCAGCCTCTCTGTTTCTCGCCCTCTGTTTCTGCCCCTCTGTTTCTCGCCCTCTGTTTCAGCCCCTCTGTTTCTCGCGCTCTGTTACTCGCCCTCTGTTTCAGCCCCTCTGTTTCTCGCCCTCTGTTTCAGCCCCTCTGTTTCAGCCCCTCTGATTCAGCCCCTCTGATTCAGCTCCTCTGTTTCTGGCCCTCTGTTTCAGCCCCTCTGTTTCAGCCCTTCTGTTTCAGCCCCTCTGTTTCAGCCCCTCTGTTTCTCGCCCTCTGTTTCTCGCCCTCTGTTTCAGCCCCTCTGTTTCTCGCCCTCTGTTTCAGCCCCTCTGTTTCAGCCCCTCTGCTTCTCACCCTCTGTTTCAGCCCCTCTGAATCAGCCCCTCTGATTCAGCCCCACTCATTCAGCCCCTCTGTTTCAGCCCCTCTGTTTCTCGCCCTCTGTTTCTGCCCTTCTGTTTCTCGTCCTCTGTTTCAGCCCCTCTGTTTCTCGCCCTCTGTTACAGCCCCTCTGATTCAGCCCCTCTGTTTCAGCCCCTCTGAATCAGCCCCTCTGATTCAGCCCCTCTGTTTCAACCCCTCTGTTTCAGCCCCTCTGTTTCTCGCCCTCTGTTTCTGCCCTTCTGTTTCTCTTCCTCTGTTTCAGCCCCTCTGTTTCTCGCCCTCTGTTACAGCCCCTCTGATTCAGCCCCACTGTTTCAGCGCCTCTGAATCAGCCCCTCTGTTTCAGCCGCTCTGTTTCTCGCCCTCTCTTTCAGCCCCGCTGTTTCTCGCCCTCTGTTTCTGCCCTTCTGTTTCTCGCCCTCTGTTTCAGCCCCTCTGTTTCTCCCCCGCTGATTCAGCCCCTCTGTTTCAGCCACTCTGAATCAGCCCCTCTGATTCAGCCCCTCTGTTTCAGCCCCTCTGTTTCAGCCCCTCTGTTTCAGCCCCTCTGTTTCTCACCATCTGTTTTTGCCCTTCTGTTTCTCGTCCTCTGTTTCAGCCCCTCTGTTTCTCGCCCTCTGTTACAGCCCCTCTGATTCAGCCCCTCTGTTTCAGCCCCTCTGATTCAGCCACTCTGATTTAGCCCCTCTGATTCAGCCCCTCTGTTTCTCGCCCTCTGTTTCAGCCCCTCTGTTTCTCCCCGCTGATTCAGCCCCTCTGTTTCAGCCACTCTGAATCAGCCCCTCTGATTCAGCCCCTCTGTTTCAGCCCCTCTGTTTCAGCCCCTCTGTTTCAGCCCCTCTGTTTCTCACCCTCTGTTTCTGCCCTTCTGTTTCTCGTCCTCTGTTTCAGCCCCTCTGTTTCTCGCCCTCTGTTTCAGCCCCTCTGTTTCTCCCCCGCTGATTCAGCCCCTCTGATTCAGCCCCTCTGTTTCAGCGCCTCTGAATCAGCCCCTCTGTTTCAGCCGCTCTGTTTCTCGCCCTCTCTTTCAGCCCCGCTGTTTCTCGCCCTCTGTTTCTGCCCCTCTGTTTCTCGCCCTCTGTTTCAGCCCCTCTGATTCTCCCCCGCTGATTCAGCCCCTCTGTTTCAGCCACTCTGAATCAGCCCCTCTGATTCAGCCCCTCTGTTTCAGCCCCTCTGTTTCAGCCCCTCTGTTTCAGCCCCTCTGTTTCTCACCCTCTGTTTCAGCCCCTCTGTTTCTCGCCCTCTGTTTCAGCCCCTTTGTTTCTCGCCCTCTGTTTCAGCCCCTCTGATTCAACCCCTCTTTTTCCACCCCTCTGATTCAGCCACTCTGATTTAGCCCCTCTGATTCAGCCCCTCTGTTTCTCGCCCTCTGTTTCAGCCCCTCTGTTTCAGCCCCTCTGTTTCAGCCCCTCTGTTTCTCACCCTCTGTTACAGCCCCTCTGATTCAGCCCCTCTGATTCAGCCCCACTCATTCAGCCCCTCTATTTCAGCCCCTCTGTTTCTCGCCCTCTGTTTCAGCCCCTCTGTTTCTCGCCCTCTGTTTCAGCCTCTCTTTTTCTCGCCCTCTGTTTCAGCCCCTCTGTTTCAGCCCCTCTGTTTCTCGCCCTCTGTTTCAGCCCCTCTGTTTCTCGCCCTCTGTATCAGCCCCTCCGTTTCAGCCACTCTTTTTCTCGCCCTCTGTTTCTCGCCCTCTGTTTCAGCCCCTCTGTTTCTCGCCCTTTGTTTCAGCCCCTCTGTTTCAGCCCCTCTGTTTCTCACCCTCTGTTTCAGCCCCTCTGATTCAGCCCCTCTGATTCAGCCCCACTCATTCAGCCCCTCTGTTTCAGCCCCTCTGTTTCTCGCCCTCTGTTTCAGCCCCTCTGTTTCTCGCACTCTGTTTCAGCCCCTCTGTTTCAGCCCCTCTGTTTCTCGCCCTCTGTTTCAGCCCCTCTGTTTCTCGCCCCCTGTTTCAGCCCCTCTGTTTCTCGCCCTCTGTTTCTGCCTCTCTGTTTCTCGCCCTCTGTTTCAGCCCCTCTGTTTCTCGCCCTCTGTTTCAGCCCCTCTGTTTCTCGCCCTCTGTTTCAGCCCCTCTGTTTCAGCCCCTCTGTTTCAGCCCCTCTGTTTCTCGCCCTCTGTTTCTCGCACACTGTTTCAGCCCCTCTGTTTCTCGCCCTCTGTTTCTCGCCCTCTGTTTCTGGCCCTCTGTTTCTCGCCCTCTGTTTCTCGCCCTCTGTTTCAGCCCCTCTGTTTCAGCCCCTCTGTTTCTCACCCTCTGTTTCAGCCCCTCTGATTCAGCCCCTCTGATTCAGCCCGACTCATTCAGCCCCTCTGATTCAGCCCCTCTGTTTCTCGCCCTCTGTTTCTGCCCTTCTGTATCTCGTCCTCTGTTTCAGCACCTCTGTTTCTCTCCCTCTGTTACAGCCCCTCTGATTCAGCCCTTCTGTTTCAGCCCCTCTGTTTCAGCCCCTCTGTTTCTCGCCCTCTGTTTCTCGCCCTCTGTTTCAGCCCCTCTGTTTCTCGCCCTCTGTTTCAGCCCCTCTGATTCAGCCCCTCTGATTCAGCCCCTCTCATTCAGCCCCTCTGTTTCAGCCCCTCTGTTTCTCGCCCTCTGTTTCTGCCCTTCTGTTTCTCGTCCTCTGTTTCAGCCACTCTGTTTCTCGCCCTCTGTTACAGCCCCTCTGATTCACCCCCTCTGTTTCAGCCCCTCTGAATCAGCCCCTCTGATTCAGCCCCTCTGTTTCAACCCCTCTGTTTCAGCCCCTCTGTTTCTCGCCCTCTGTTTCTGCCCTTCTGTTTCTCGTCCTCTGTTTCAGCCCCTCTGTTTCTCGCCCTCTGTTACAGCCCCTCTGATTCAGCCCCTCTGTTTCAGCCCCTCTGAATCAGCCCCTCTGATTCAGCCCCTCTGTTTCTTGCCCTCTGTTTCAGCCCCTATGTTTCTCGCCCTCTGTTTCAGCCCCTCTGTTTCTCGCCCTCTGTTTCAGCCACTCTGTTTCAGCCCCTCTGTTTCAGCCCCTCTGTTTCTCGCCCTCTGTTTCTCGCACACTGCTTCAGTCCCTCTGTTTATCGCCCTCTGTTTCAGCCTCTCTGTTTCTCGCCCCCTGTTTCAGCCCCTCTGTTTCTCGCCCTCTGTTTCAGCCTCTCTGTTTCTCGCCCTCTGTTTCAGCCCCTCTGTTTCAGCCCCTCTGTTTCTCGCCCTCTGTTTCAGCCCCTCCGTTTCTCGCCATCTGTTTCAGCCCCTCTGTTTCTCGCTCTCTGTATCAGCCCCTCTGTTTCAGCCCCTCTGTTTCTCGCCCTCTGTTTCTGCCCTTCTGTTTCTCGTCCTCTGTTTCAGCCCCTCTGTTTCTCGCCCTCTGTTTCAGCCCCTCTGTTTCTCCCCCGCTGATTCAGCCCCTCTGATTCAGCCCCTCTGTTTCAGCGCCTCTGAATCAGCCCCTCTGTTTCAGCCGCTCTGTTTCTCGCCCTCTCTTTCAGCCCCGCTGTTTCTCGCCCTCTGTTTCTGCCCCTCTGTTTCTCGCCCTCTGTTTCAGCCCCTCTGTTTCTCCCCCGCTGATTCAGCCCCTCTGTTTCAGCCACTCTGAATCAGCCGCTCTGATTCAGCCCCTCTGTTTCAGCCCCTCTGTTTCAGCCCCTCTGTTTCTCACCCTCTGTTTCAGCCCCTCTGTTTCTCGCCCTCTGTTTCAGCCCCTTTGTTTCTCGCCCTCTGTTTCAGCCCCTCTGATTCAACCCCTCTTTTTCCACCCCTCTGATTCAGCCACTCTGATTTAGCCCCTCTGATTCAGCCCCTCTGTTTCTCGCCCTCTGTTTCAGCCCCTCTGTTTCAGCCCCTCTGTTTCAGCCCCTCTGTTTCTCACCCTCTGTTACAGCCCCTCTGATTCAGCCCCTCTGATTCAGCCCCACTCATTCAGCCCCTCTATTTCAGCCCCTCTGTTTCTCGCCCTCTGTTTCAGCCCCTCTGTTTCTCGCCCCCTGTTTCAGCCCCTCTGTTTCAGCCCCTCTGTCTCAGCCCTTCTGTTTCTCGCCCACTGTTTCAGCCCCTCTGTTTCTCGCCCTCTGTATCAGCTCCTCTGTTTCAGCCCCTCTGTTTCTCGATCACTGTTTCTCGCCCTCTATTTCAGCCCCTCTGTTTCTCGCCCTCTGTTTCAGACCCTCTGTTTCTCGCCCTCTGCTCCTGCCCCTCTGTTTCTCGCCCTCTGTTTCAGCCCCTCTGTTTCTCGCCCTCTGTTTCAGCCCCGCTGATTCAGCCCCTCTGTTTCAGCCACTCTGTTTCTCACCCTCTGTTACAGCCCCTCTGTTTCTCGCCCTCTGTTACAGCCCCTCTGTTTCTCGCCCCCTGTTTCAGCCCCTCTGTTTCAGCCCCTCTGTTTCAGCCCCTCTGTTTCTCGCCCTCTGTTTCAGCCCCTCTGTTTCTCGCCCCCTGTTTCAGCCCCTCTGTTTCAGCCCCTCTGTTTCAGCCCCTCTGTTTCTCGCCCTCTGTTTCAGCCCCTCTGTTTCTCGCCCTCTGTTTCAGCCTCTCTTTTTCTCGCCCTCTGTTTCAGCCCCTCTGTTTCAGCCCCTCTGTTTCTCGCCCTCTGTTTCAGCCCCTCTGTTTCTCGCCCTCTGTATCAGCCCCTCCGTTTCAGCCACTCTTTTTCTCGCCCTCTGTTTCTCGCCCTCTGTTTCAGCCCCTCTGTTTCTCGCCCTTTGTTTCAGCCCCTCTGTTTCAGCCCCTCTGTTTCTCACCCTCTGTTTCAGCCCCTCTGATTCAGCCCCTCTGATTCAGCCCCACTCATTCAGCCCCTCTGTTTCAGCCCCTCTGTTTCTCGCCCTCTGTTTCAGCCCCTCTGTTTCTCGCACTCTGTTTCAGCCCCTCTGTTTCAGCCCCTCTGTTTCTCGCCCTCTGTTTCAGCCCCTCTGTTTCTCGCCCCCTGTTTCAGCCCCTCTGTTTCTCGCCCTCTGTTTCTGCCTCTCTGTTTCTCGCCCTCTGTTTCAGCCCCTCTGTTTCTCGCCCTCTGTTTCAGCCCCTCTGTTTCTCGCCCTCTGTTTCAGCCCCTCTGTTTCAGCCCCTCTGTTTCAGCCCCTCTGTTTCTCGCCCTCTGTTTCTCGCACACTGTTTCAGCCCCTCTGTTTCTCGCCCTCTGTTTCTCGCCCTCTGTTTCTGGCCCTCTGTTTCTCGCCCTCTGTTTCTCGCCCTCTGTTTCAGCCCCTCTGTTTCAGCCCCTCTGTTTCTCACCCTCTGTTTCAGCCCCTCTGATTCAGCCCCTCTGATTCAGCCCGACTCATTCAGCCCCTCTGATTCAGCCCCTCTGTTTCTCGCCCTCTGTTTCTGCCCTTCTGTATCTCGTCCTCTGTTTCAGCACCTCTGTTTCTCTCCCTCTGTTACAGCCCCTCTGATTCAGCCCTTCTGTTTCAGCCCCTCTGTTTCAGCCCCTCTGTTTCTCGCCCTCTGTTTCTCGCCCTCTGTTTCAGCCCCTCTGTTTCTCGCCCTCTGTTTCAGCCCCTCTGATTCAGCCCCTCTGATTCAGCCCCACTCATTCAGCCCCTCTGTTTCAGCCCCTCTGTTTCTCGCCCTCTGTTTCTGCCCTTCTGTTTCTCGTCCTCTGTTTCAGCCACTCTGTTTCTCGCCCTCTGTTACAGCCCCTCTGATTCACCCCCTCTGTTTCAGCCCCTCTGAATCAGCCCCTCTGATTCAGCCCCTCTGTTTCAACCCCTCTGTTTCAGCCCCTCTGTTTCTCGCCCTCTGTTTCTGCCCTTCTGTTTCTCGTCCTCTGTTTCAGCCCCTCTGTTTCTCGCCCTCTGTTACAGCCCCTCTGATTCAGCCCCTCTGTTTCAGCCCCTCTGAATCAGCCCCTCTGATTCAGCCCCTCTGTTTCTTGCCCTCTGTTTCAGCCCCTCTGTTTCTCGCCCTCTGTTTCAGCCCCTCTGTTTCTCGCCCTCTGTTTCAGCCACTCTGTTTCAGCCCCTCTGTTTCAGCCCCTCTGTTTCTCGCCCTCTGTTTCTCGCACACTGCTTCAGTCCCTCTGTTTATCGCCCTCTGTTTCAGCCTCTCTGTTTCTCGCCCCCTGTTTCAGCCCCTCTGTTTCTCGCCCTCTGTTTCAGCCTCTCTGTTTCTCGCCCTCTGTTTCAGCCCCTCTGTTTCAGCCCCTCTGTTTCTCGCCCTCTGTTTCAGCCCCTCCGTTTCTCGCCATCTGTTTCAGCCCCTCTGTTTCTCGCTCTCTGTATCAGCCCCTCTGTTTCAGCCCCTCTGTTTCTCGCCCTCTGTTTCTGCCCTTCTGTTTCTCGTCCTCTGTTTCAGCCCCTCTGTTTCTCGCCCTCTGTTTCAGCCCCTCTGTTTCTCCCCCGCTGATTCAGCCCCTCTGATTCAGCCCCTCTGTTTCAGCGCCTCTGAATCAGCCCCTCTGTTTCAGCCGCTCTGTTTCTCGCCCTCTCTTTCAGCCCCGCTGTTTCTCGCCCTCTGTTTCTGCCCCTCTGTTTCTCGCCCTCTGTTTCAGCCCCTCTGTTTCTCCCCCGCTGATTCAGCCCCTCTGTTTCAGCCACTCTGAATCAGCCGCTCTGATTCAGCCCCTCTGTTTCAGCCCCTCTGTTTCAGCCCCTCTGTTTCAGCCCCTCTGTTTCTCACCCTCTGTTTCAGCCCCTCTGTTTCTCGCCCTCTGTTTCAGCCCCTTTGTTTCTCGCCCTCTGTTTCAGCCCCTCTGATTCAACCCCTCTTTTTCCACCCCTCTGATTCAGCCACTCTGATTTAGCCCCTCTGATTCAGCCCCTCTGTTTCTCGCCCTCTGTTTCAGCCCCTCTGTTTCAGCCCCTCTGTTTCAGCCCCTCTGTTTCTCACCCTCTGTTACAGCCCCTCTGATTCAGCCCCTCTGATTCAGCCCCACTCATTCAGCCCCTCTATTTCAGCCCCTCTGTTTCTCGCCCTCTGTTTCAGCCCCTCTGTTTCTCGCCCCCTGTTTCAGCCCCTCTGTTTCAGCCCCTCTGTCTCAGCCCTTCTGTTTCTCGCCCACTGTTTCAGCCCCTCTGTTTCTCGCCCTCTGTATCAGCTCCTCTGTTTCAGCCCCTCTGTTTCTCGCCCACTGTTTCTCGCCCTCTGTTTCAGCCCCTCTGTTTCTCGCCCTCTGTTTCAGCGCCTCTGTTTCAGCCCCTCTGATTCATCCCCTCTGATTCAGCCCCTCTGTTTCTGGCCCTCTGTTTCAGCCCCTCTGTTTCAGTCCTTCTGTTTCAGCCCCTCTGTTTCAGCACCTCTGTTTCTCGCCCTCTGTTTCAGCCCCTCTGTTTCTCGCCTCAGTTTCAGCCCCTCTGAAACAGGCCCTCTGTTTCAGCCACTCTGCTTCAGCCCTTCTGTTTCAGCCCCTCTGTTTCAGCCCCTCTGTTTCTCGCCCTCTGTTTCAGCCCCTCAGTTTCTCGCCCTCTGTTTCAGCCCCACTGTTTCTCGCCCTCTGTTTCTGCCCCTCTGATTTAGCCCCTCTGTTTCAGCCCCTCTGTTTCAGCCCCGCTGTTTCTCGCCCTCTGTTTCAGCCCCTCTGTTTATCGCCCTCTGTTTCTGCCCCTCTGATTTAGCCCCTCTGTTTCAGCCCCTCTGTTTCAGCCCCTCTGTTTCTCGCCCTCTGTTTCTGCCCCTCTGATTTAGCCCCTCTGTTTCAGCCCCTCTGTTTCAGCCCCTCTGTTTCTCGCCCTCTGTTTCAGCCCCTCTGTTTCGCGCTCTCTGTTTCAGCCGCTCTGTTTCAGCCCCTCTGTTTCTCGCCCTCTGTTTCTGCCCTTCTGTTTCTCGTCCTCTGTTTCAGCCCCTCTGTTTCTCGCTCTCTGTTACAGCCCCTCTGATTCAGCCCCTCTGTTTCAGCCCCTCTGAATCAGCCCCTCTGTTTCAGCCCCTCTGTTTCAACCCCTCTGTTTCAGCCCCTCTGTTTCTCGCCCTCTGTTTCAGCCCCTCTGTTTCTCGCCCTCTGTTTCAGACCCTCTGTTTCTCGCCCTCTGCTCCTGCCCCTCTGTTTCTCGCACTCTGTTTCAGCCCCTCTGTTTCTCGCCCTCTGTTTCAGCCCCGCTGATTCAGCCCCTCTGTTTCAGCCACTCTGTTTCTCACCCTCTGTTACAGCCCCTCTGTTTCTCGCCCTCTGTTACAGCCCCTCTGGTTCTCGCCCCCTGTTTCAGCCCCTCTGTTTCAGCCCCTCTGTTTCAGCCCCTCTGTTTCTCGCCCTCTGTTTCAGCCCCTCTGTTTCTCGCCCCCTGTTTCAGCCCCTCTGTTTCAGCCCCTCTGTTTCAGCCCCTCTGTTTCTCGCCCTCTGTTTCAGCCCCTCTGTTTCTCGCCCTCTGTTTCAGCCTCTCTTTTTCTCGCCCTCTGTTTCAGCCCCTCTGTTTCAGCCACTCTGTTTCTCACCCTCTGTTACAGCCCCTCTGTTTCTCGCCCTCTGTTACAGCCCCTCTGTTTCTCGCCCCCTGTTTCAGCCCCTCTGTTTCAGCCCCTCTGTTTCAGCCCCTCTGTTTCTCGCCCTCTGTTTCAGCCCCTCTGTTTCTCGCCCCCTGTTTCAGCCCCTCTGTTTCAGCCCCTCTGTTTCAGCCCCTCTGTTTCTCGCCCTCTGTTTCAGCCCCTCTGTTTCTCGCCCTCTGTTTCAGCCTCTCTTTTTCTCGCCCTCTGTTTCAGCCCCTCTGTTTCAGCCCCTCTGTTTCTCGCCCTCTGTTTCAGCCCCTCTGTTTCTCGCCCTCTGTTTCAGCCCCTCCGTTTCAGCCACTCTTTTTCTCGCCCTCTGTTTCTCGCCCTCTGTTTCAGCCCCTCTGTTTCTCGCCCTTTGTTTCAGCCCCTCTGTTTCAGCCCCTCTGTTTCTCACCCTCTGTTTCAGCCCCTCTGATTCAGCCCCTCTGATTCAGCCCCACTCATTCAGCCCCTCTGTTTCAGCCCCTCTGTTTCTCGCCCTCTGTTTCAGCCCCTCTGTTTCTCGCCCTCTGTTTCAGCCCCTCTGTTTCAGCCCCTCTGTTTCTCGCCCTCTGTTACAGCCCCTCTGATTCAGCCCCTCTGTTTCAGCCCCTCTGAATCAGCCCCTCTGATTCAGCCCCTCTGTTTCTTGCCCTCTGTTTCAGCCCCTCTGTTTCTCGCCCTCTGTTTCAGCCCCTCTGTTTCAGCCCCTCTGTTTCAGCCCCTCTGTTTCTCGCACACTGTTTCAGTCCCTCTGTTTATCGCCCTCTGTTTCAGCCTCTCTGTTTCTCGCCCCCTGTTTCAGCCCCTCTGGTTCTCGCCCTCTGTTTCAGCCTCTCTGTTTCTCGCCCTCTGTTTCAGCCCCTCTGTTTCAGCCCCTCTGTTTCTCGCCCTCTGTTTCAGCCCCTCTGTTTCTCGCCATCTGTTTCAGCCCCTCTGTTTCTCGCTCTCTGTATCAGCCCCTCTGTATCAGTCCCTCTGTTTCTCGCCCTCTGTTTCTCGCCCTCTGTTTCAGCCCCTCTGTTTCTCGCCCTCTGTTTCAGCCCCTCTGTTTCAGCCCCTCTGATTCAGCCCCTCTGATTCAGCCCCTCTGTTTCTGGCCCTCTGTTTCAGCCCCTCTGTTTCAGCCCTTCTGTTTCAGACCCTCTGTTTCAGCCCCTCTGTTTCTCGCCCTATGTTTCTCGCCCTCTGTTTCAGCCCCTCTGTTTCTCGCCCTCTTTTTCAGCCCCTCTGTTTCAGCCCCTCTGTTTCTCACCCTCTGTTTCAGCCCCTCTGATTCAGCCCCACTCATTCAGCCCCTCTGTTTCAGCCCCTCTGTTTCTCGCACTCTGTTTCTGCCCTTCCGTTTCTCGTCCTCTGTTTCAGCCCCTCTGTTTCTCGCCCTCTGTTACAGCCCCTCTGATTCAGCCCCTCTGTTTCAGCCCTTCTGAATCACCACCTCTGATTCAGCCCCGCTGTTTCAACCCCTCTGTTTCAGCCCCTCTGTTTCTCGCCCTTTTTTTTTTTCCCTTCTGTTTCTCGTTCTCTATTTCAGCCCCTCTGTTTCTCGCCCTCTGTTACAGCCCCTCTGATTCAGCCGCTCTGTTTCAGCCCCTCTGAATCAGCCCCTCTGATTCAGCCCCTCTGTTTCAGCCGCTCTGTTTCAGCCCCTCTGTTTCTCGCCCTCTGTATCTGCCCTTCTGTTTCTCGTCCTCTGTTTCAGCCCCTCTGTTTCTCGCCCTCTGTTACAGCCCCTCTGTTTCAGCCCCTCTGTTTCAGCCCCTCTGAATCAGCCCCTCTGATTCAGCCCCTCTGTTTCAACCCCTCTGTTTCAGCCCCTCTGTTTCTCGCCCTCTGTTTCAGCCCCTCTGTTTCTCGCCCTCTGTTTCAGACCCTCTGTTTCTCGCCCTCTGTTTCTGCCCCTCTGTTTCTCGCCCTCTGTTTCAGCCCCTCTGTTTCTCGCCCTCTGTTTCTCGCCCTCTGTTTCAGCCCCTCTGTTTCTCGCCCTCTGTTTCAGCCACTCTGTTTCAGCCCCTCTGAATCAGCCCCTCTGATTCAGCCCCTCTGTTTCAGCCGCTCTGTTGCAGCCCCTCTGTTTCTCGCCCTCTATATCTGCCCTTCTGTTTCTCGTCCTCTGTTTCAGCCCCTCTGTTTCTCGCCCTCTGTTACAGCCCCTCTGATTCAGCCCCTCTGTTTCAGCCCCTCTGAATCAGCCCCTCTGAATCAGCCCCTCTGTTTCAACCCCTCTGTTTCAGCCCCTCTGTTTCTCGCCCTCTGTTTCAGCCCCTCTGTTTCTCGCCCTCTGTTTCAGACCCTCTGTTTCTCGCCCTCTGTTTCAGCCCCTCTGTTTCTCGCCCTCTGTTTCTCGCCCTCTGTTTCAGCCCCTCTATTTCGCGCCCTCTGTTTTAGCCCCTCTGTTTCAGCCCCTCTGATTCAGCCCCTCTGTTTCTGGCCCTCTGTTTTGGCCCCTCTGTTTCAGCCCTTCAGTTTCAGCCCCTCTGTTTCAGCCCCTCTGTTTCTCGCCCTCTGTTTCTCGCCCTCTGTTTCAGCCCCTCTGTTTCTCGCCCTCTGTTTCAGCCCCTCTGTTTCAGCCCCTCTGTTTCTCACCCTCTGTTTCAGCCCCTCTGATTCAGCCCCTCTGATTCAGCCCCACTCATTCAGCCCCTCTTTTTCAGCCCCTCTGTTTCTCACCCTCTGTTTCTGCCCTTCTGTTTCTCGTCCTCTGTTTCAGCCCCTCTGTTTCTCGCCCTCTGTTACAGCCCCTCTGATTCAGCCCCTCTGTTTCAGCCCCTCTGAATCAGACCCTCTGATTCAGCCCCTCTGTTTCAACCCCTCTGTTTCAGCCCCTCTGTTTGTCGCCCTCTGTTTCTGCCCTTCTGTTTCTCTTCCTCTGTTTCAGCCCCTCTGTTTCTCGCCCTCTGTTACAGCCCCTCTGATTCAGCCCCTCTGTTTCAGCCCCTCTGTTTCTCGCCCCCTGTTTCTGCCCTTCTGTTTCTCGTCCTCTGTTTCAGACCCTCTGTTTCTCGCCCTCTGTTTCAGCCCCTCTCTTTCTCGCCCTCTGTTTCTCGCCCTCTGTTTCAGCCCCTCTGTTTCTCGCCCTCTGTTTCAGCCCCTCTGTTTCAGCCCCTCTGATTCAGCCCCTCTGATTCAGCCCCTCTGTTTCTGGCCCTCTGTTTCAGCCCCTCTTTTTCAGCCCTTCTGTTTCAGCCCCTCTGTTTCAGCCCCTCTGTTTCTCGCCCTCTGTTTCTCGCCCTCTGTTTCAGCCCCTCTGTTTCTCGCCCTCTGTTTCAGCCCCTCTGTTTCAGCCCCTCTGTTTCTCACCCTCTGTTTCAGCCCCTCTGATTCAGCCCCTCTGATTCAGCCCCACTCATTCAGCCCCTCTGTTTCAGCCCCTCTGTTTCTCGCCCTCTGTTTCTGCCCTTCTGTTTCTCGTCCTCTGTTTCAGCCCCTCTGTTTCTCGCCCTCTGTTACAGCCCCTCTGATTCAGCCCCTCTGTTTCAGCCCCTCTGAATCAGCCCCTCTGATTCAGCCCCTCTGTTTCAACCCCTCTGCTTCAGCCCCTCTGTTTCTCGCCCTCTGTTTCTGCCCTTCTGTTTCTCTTCCTCTGTTTCAGCCCCTCTGTTTCTCGCCCTCTGTTACAGCCCCTCTGATTCAGCCCCTCTGTTTCAGCCCCTCTGTTTCTCGCCCTCTGTTTCTGCCCTTCTGTTTCTCGTCCTCTGTTTCAGCCCCTCTGTTTCTCGCCCTCTGTTTCAGCCCCTCTGAATCAGCCCCTCTGATTCAGCCCCTCTGTTTCAACCCCTCTGTTTCAGCCCCTCTGTTTCTCGCCCTCTGTTTCAGCCCCTCTGTTTCTCACCCTCTGTTTCAGCCCCTCTGATTCAGCCCCTCTGATTCAGCCCCACACATTCAGCCCCTCTGTTTCAGCCCCTCTGTTTCTCGCCCTCTGTTTCTGCCCTTCTGTTTCTCGTCCTCTGTTTCAGCACCTCTGTTTCTCGCCCTCTGTTACAGCCCCTCTGATTCAGCCCCTGTTTCAGCCCTTCTGAATCACCACCTCTGATTCAGCCCCGCTGTTTCAACCCCTCTGTTTCAGCCCCTCTGTTTCTCGCCCTCTGTTTCTGCCCTTCTGTTTCTCGTCCTCTGTTTCAGCCCCTCTGTTTCTCGCCCTCTGTTACAGCCCCTCTGATTCAGCCCCTCTGTTTCAGCCCCTCTGAATCAGCCCCTCTGATTCAGCCCCTCTGTTTCAGCCGCTCTGTTTCAGCCCCTCTGTTTCTCGCCCTCTGTATCTGCCCTTCTGTTTCTCGTCCTCTGTTTCAGCCCCTCTGTTTCTCGCCCTCTGTTACAGCCCCTCTGATTCAGCCCCTCTGTTTCAGCCCCTCTGAATCAGCCCCTCTGATTCAGCCCCTCTGTTTCAACCCCTCTGTTTCAGCCCCTCTGTTTCTCGCCCTCTGTTTCAGCCCCTCTGTTTCTCGCCCTCTGTTTCAGACCCTCTGTTTCTCGCCCTCTGTTTCTGCCCCTCTGTTTCTCGCCCTCTGTTTCAGCCCCTCTGTTTCTCGCCCTCTGTTTCTCGCCCTCTGTTTCAGCCCCTCTGTTTCTCGCCCTCTGTTTCAGCCCCTCTGATTCAGCCCCTCTGATTCAGCCCCTCTGTTACTGGCCCTCTGTTTCAGCCCCTCTGTTTCAGCCCTTCTGTTTCAGCCCCTCTGTTTCAGCCCCTCTGTTTCTCGCCCTCTGTTTCTCGCCCTCTGTTTCAGCCCCTCTGTTTCCCGCCCTCTGTTTCAGCACCTCTGTTTCAGCCCCTCTGTTTCTCACCCTCTGTTTCAGCCCCTCTTATTCAGCCCCTCTGATTCAGCCCCTCTGTTTCAGCCCCTCTGTTTCTCACCCTCTGTTACAGCCCCTCTGATTCAGCCCCTCTGATTCAGCCCCACTCATTCAGCCCCTCTATTTCAGCCCCTCTGTTTCTCGCCCTCTGTTTCAGCCCCTCTGTTTCTCGCCCCCTGTTTCAGCCCCTCTGTTTCAGCCCCTCTGTTTCAGCCCCTCTGTTTCTCGCCCTCTGTATCAGCCCCTCTGTTTCAGCCCCTCTGTTTCTCGCCCTCTGTTTCTCGCCCTCTGTTTTAGCCCCTCTGTTTCTCGCCCTCTGTTTCAGCCCCTCTGTTTCAGCCCCTCTGATTCAGCACCTCTGATTCAGCCCCTCTGTTTCTGGCCCTCTGTTTCAGCCCCTCTGTTTCAGCCCTTCTGTTTCAGCCCCTCTGTTTCAGCCCCTCTGTTTCTCGCCCTCTGTTTCAGCCCCTCTGTTTCTCGCCCTCTGTTTCAGCCCCTCTGTTTCTGGCCCTCTGTTTCAGCCCCTCTGTTCCAGCCCTTCTGTTTCAGCCGTTCTGTTTCAGCCCCTCTGTTTCTCGCCCTCTGTTTCAGCCCCTCTGTTTCTCGCCCTCTGTTTCAGCCCCTCTGTTTCTCGCCCTCTGTTTCTGCCCCTCTGATTTAGCCCCTCTGTTTCAGCCCCTCTGTTTCAGCCCCTCTGTTTCTCGCCCTCTGTTTCGCGCTCTCTGTTTCAGCCGCTCTGTTTCAGCCCTTCTGTTTCAGCCCCTCTGTTTCAGCCCCTCTGTTTCTCGCCCTCTGTTTCTCGCCCTCTGTTTCAGCCCCTCTGATTCAGCCCCTCTGATTCAGCCCCACTCATTCAGCCCCTCTGTTTCAGCCCCTCTGTATCTCGCCCTCTGTTTCTGCCCTTCTGTTTCTCGTCCTCTGTTTCAGCCACTCTGTTTCTCGCCCTCTGTTACAGCCCCTCTGATTCACCCCATCTGTTTCAGCCCCTCTGAATCAGCCCCTCTGATTCAGCCCCTCTGTTTCAACCCCTCTGTTTCAGCTCCTCTGTTTCTCGCCCTCTGTTTCTGCCCTTCTGTTTCTCGTCCTCTGTTTCAGCCCCTCTGTTTCTCGCCCTCTGTTACAGCCCCTCTGATTCAGCCCCTCTGTTTCAGCCCCTCTGAATCAGCCCCTCTGATTCAGCCCCTCTGTTTCTTGCCCTCTGTTTCAGCCCCTCTGTTTCTCGCCCTCTGTTTCAGCCCCTCTGTTTCAGCCCCTCTGTTTCAGCCCCTCTGTTTCTCGCACACTGTTTCAGTCCCTCTGTTTATCGCCCTCTGTTTCAGCCTCTCTGTTTCTCGCCCCCTGTTTCAGCCCCTCTGGTTCTCGCCCTCTGTTTCAGCCTCTCTGTTTCTCGCCCTCTGTTTCAGCCCCTCTGTTTCAGCCCCTCTGTTTCTCGCCCTCTGTTTCAGCCCCTCTGTTTCTCGCCATCTGTTTCAGCCCCTCTGTTTCTCGCTCTCTGTATCAGCCCCTCTGTATCAGTCCCTCTGTTTCTCGCCCTCTGTTTCTCGCCCTCTGTTTCAGCCCCTCTGTTTCTCGCCCTCTGTTTCAGCCCCTCTGTTTCAGCCCCTCTGATTCAGCCCCTCTGATTCAGCCCCTCTGTTTCTGGCCCTCTGTTTCAGCCCCTCTGTTTCAGCCCTTCTGTTTCAGACCCTCTGTTTCAGCCCCTCTGTTTCTCGCCCTATGTTTCTCGCCCTCTGTTTCAGCCCCTCTGTTTCTCGCCCTCTTTTTCAGCCCCTCTGTTTCAGCCCCTCTGTTTCTCACCCTCTGTTTCAGCCCCTCTGATTCAGCCCCACTCATTCAGCCCCTCTGTTTCAGCCCCTCTGTTTCTCGCACTCTGTTTCTGCCCTTCCGTTTCTCGTCCTCTGTTTCAGCCCCTCTGTTTCTCGCCCTCTGTTACAGCCCCTCTGATTCAGCCCCTCTGTTTCAGCCCTTCTGAATCACCACCTCTGATTCAGCCCCGCTGTTTCAACCCCTCTGTTTCAGCCCCTCTGTTTCTCGCCCTTTTTTTTTTCCCTTCTGTTTCTCGTTCTCTATTTCAGCCCCTCTGTTTCTCGCCCTCTGTTACAGCCCCTCTGATTCAGCCGCTCTGTTTCAGCCCCTCTGAATCAGCCCCTCTGATTCAGCCCCTCTGTTTCAGCCGCTCTGTTTCAGCCCCTCTGTTTCTCGCCCTCTGTATCTGCCCTTCTGTTTCTCGTCCTCTGTTTCAGCCCCTCTGTTTCTCGCCCTCTGTTACAGCCCCTCTGTTTCAGCCCCTCTGTTTCAGCCCCTCTGAATCAGCCCCTCTGATTCAGCCCCTCTGTTTCAACCCCTCTGTTTCAGCCCCTCTGTTTCTCGCCCTCTGTTTCAGCCCCTCTGTTTCTCGCCCTCTGTTTCAGACCCTCTGTTTCTCGCCCTCTGTTTCTGCCCCTCTGTTTCTCGCCCTCTGTTTCAGCCCCTCTGTTTCTCGCCCTCTGTTTCTCGCCCTCTGTTTCAGCCCCTCTGTTTCTCGCCCTCTGTTTCAGCCACTCTGTTTCAGCCCCTCTGAATCAGCCCCTCTGATTCAGCCCCTCTGTTTCAGCCGCTCTGTTGCAGCCCCTCTGTTTCTCGCCCTCTATATCTGCCCTTCTGTTTCTCGTCCTCTGTTTCAGCCCCTCTGTTTCTCGCCCTCTGTTACAGCCCCTCTGATTCAGCCCCTCTGTTTCAGCCCCTCTGAATCAGCCCCTCTGAATCAGCCCCTCTGTTTCAACCCCTCTGTTTCAGCCCCTCTGTTTCTCGCCCTCTGTTTCAGCCCCTCTGTTTCTCGCCCTCTGTTTCAGACCCTCTGTTTCTCGCCCTCTGTTTCAGCCCCTCTGTTTCTCGCCCTCTGTTTCTCGCCCTCTGTTTCAGCCCCTCTATTTCGCGCCCTCTGTTTTAGCCCCTCTGTTTCAGCCCCTCTGATTCAGCCCCTCTGTTTCTGGCCCTCTGTTTTGGCCCCTCTGTTTCAGCCCTTCAGTTTCAGCCCCTCTGTTTCAGCCCCTCTGTTTCTCGCCCTCTGTTTCTCGCCCTCTGTTTCAGCCCCTCTGTTTCTCGCCCTCTGTTTCAGCCCCTCTGTTTCAGCCCCTCTGTTTCTCACCCTCTGTTTCAGCCCCTCTGATTCAGCCCCTCTGATTCAGCCCCACTCATTCAGCCCCTCTTTTTCAGCCCCTCTGTTTCTCACCCTCTGTTTCTGCCCTTCTGTTTCTCGTCCTCTGTTTCAGCCCCTCTGTTTCTCGCCCTCTGTTACAGCCCCTCTGATTCAGCCCCTCTGTTTCAGCCCCTCTGAATCAGACCCTCTGATTCAGCCCCTCTGTTTCAACCCCTCTGTTTCAGCCCCTCTGTTTGTCGCCCTCTGTTTCTGCCCTTCTGTTTCTCTTCCTCTGTTTCAGCCCCTCTGTTTCTCGCCCTCTGTTACAGCCCCTCTGATTCAGCCCCTCTGTTTCAGCCCCTCTGTTTCTCGCCCCCTGTTTCTGCCCTTCTGTTTCTCGTCCTCTGTTTCAGACCCTCTGTTTCTCGCCCTCTGTTTCAGCCCCTCTCTTTCTCGCCCTCTGTTTCTCGCCCTCTGTTTCAGCCCCTCTGTTTCTCGCCCTCTGTTTCAGCCCCTCTGTTTCAGCCCCTCTGATTCAGCCCCTCTGATTCAGCCCCTCTGTTTCTGGCCCTCTGTTTCAGCCCCTCTTTTTCAGCCCTTCTGTTTCAGCCCCTCTGTTTCAGCCCCTCTGTTTCTCGCCCTCTGTTTCTCGCCCTCTGTTTCAGCCCCTCTGTTTCTCGCCCTCTGTTTCAGCCCCTCTGTTTCAGCCCCTCTGTTTCTCACCCTCTGTTTCAGCCCCTCTGATTCAGCCCCTCTGATTCAGCCCCACTCATTCAGCCCCTCTGTTTCAGCCCCTCTGTTTCTCGCCCTCTGTTTCTGCCCTTCTGTTTCTCGTCCTCTGTTTCAGCCCCTCTGTTTCTCGCCCTCTGTTACAGCCCCTCTGATTCAGCCCCTCTGTTTCAGCCCCTCTGAATCAGCCCCTCTGATTCAGCCCCTCTGTTTCAACCCCTCTGCTTCAGCCCCTCTGTTTCTCGCCCTCTGTTTCTGCCCTTCTGTTTCTCTTCCTCTGTTTCAGCCCCTCTGTTTCTCGCCCTCTGTTACAGCCCCTCTGATTCAGCCCCTCTGTTTCAGCCCCTCTGTTTCTCGCCCTCTGTTTCTGCCCTTCTGTTTCTCGTCCTCTGTTTCAGCCCCTCTGTTTCTCGCCCTCTGTTTCAGCCCCTCTGAATCAGCCCCTCTGATTCAGCCCCTCTGTTTCAACCCCTCTGTTTCAGCCCCTCTGTTTCTCGCCCTCTGTTTCAGCCCCTCTGTTTCTCACCCTCTGTTTCAGCCCCTCTGATTCAGCCCCTCTGATTCAGCCCCACACATTCAGCCCCTCTGTTTCAGCCCCTCTGTTTCTCGCCCTCTGTTTCTGCCCTTCTGTTTCTCGTCCTCTGTTTCAGCACCTCTGTTTCTCGCCCTCTGTTACAGCCCCTCTGATTCAGCCCCTGTTTCAGCCCTTCTGAATCACCACCTCTGATTCAGCCCCGCTGTTTCAACCCCTCTGTTTCAGCCCCTCTGTTTCTCGCCCTCTGTTTCTGCCCTTCTGTTTCTCGTCCTCTGTTTCAGCCCCTCTGTTTCTCGCCCTCTGTTACAGCCCCTCTGATTCAGCCCCTCTGTTTCAGCCCCTCTGAATCAGCCCCTCTGATTCAGCCCCTCTGTTTCAGCCGCTCTGTTTCAGCCCCTCTGTTTCTCGCCCTCTGTATCTGCCCTTCTGTTTCTCGTCCTCTGTTTCAGCCCCTCTGTTTCTCGCCCTCTGTTACAGCCCCTCTGATTCAGCCCCTCTGTTTCAGCCCCTCTGAATCAGCCCCTCTGATTCAGCCCCTCTGTTTCAACCCCTCTGTTTCAGCCCCTCTGTTTCTCGCCCTCTGTTTCAACCCCTCTGTTTCTCGCCCTCTGTTTCAGACCCTCTGTTTCTCGCCCTCTGTTTCTGCCCCTCTGTTTCTCGCCCTCTGTTTCAGCCCCTCTGTTTCTCGCCCTCTGTTTCTCGCCCTCTGTTTCAGCCCCTCTGTTTCTCGCCCTCTGTTTCAGCCCCTCTGATTCAGCCCCTCTGATTCAGCCCCTCTGTTACTGGCCCTCTGTTTCAGCCCCTCTGTTTCAGCCCTTCTGTTTCAGCCCCTCTGTTTCAGCCCCTCTGTTTCTCGCCCTCTGTTTCTCGCCCTCTGTTTCAGCCCCTCTGTTTCCCGCCCTCTGTTTCAGCACCTCTGTTTCAGCCCCTCTGTTTCTCACCCTCTGTTTCAGCCCCTCTTATTCAGCCCCTCTGATTCAGCCCCTCTGTTTCAGCCCCTCTGTTTCTCACCCTCTGTTACAGCCCCTCTGATTCAGCCCCTCTGATTCAGCCCCACTCATTCAGCCCCTCTATTTCAGCCCCTCTGTTTCTCGCCCTCTGTTTCAGCCCCTCTGTTTCTCGCCCCCTGTTTCAGCCCCTCTGTTTCAGCCCCTCTGTTTCAGCCCCTCTGTTTCTCGCCCTCTGTATCAGCCCCTCTGTTTCAGCCCCTCTGTTTCTCGCCCTCTGTTTCTCGCCCTCTGTTTTAGCCCCTCTGTTTCTCGCCCTCTGTTTCAGCCCCTCTGTTTCAGCCCCTCTGATTCAGCACCTCTGATTCAGCCCCTCTGTTTCTGGCCCTCTGTTTCAGCCCCTCTGTTTCAGCCCTTCTGTTTCAGCCCCTCTGTTTCAGCCCCTCTGTTTCTCGCCCTCTGTTTCAGCCCCTCTGTTTCTCGCCCTCTGTTTCAGCCCCTCTGTTTCTGGCCCTCTGTTTCAGCCCCTCTGTTCCAGCCCTTCTGTTTCAGCCGTTCTGTTTCAGCCCCTCTGTTTCTCGCCCTCTGTTTCAGCCCCTCTGTTTCTCGCCCTCTGTTTCAGCCCCTCTGTTTCTCGCCCTCTGTTTCTGCCCCTCTGATTTAGCCCCTCTGTTTCAGCCCCTCTGTTTCAGCCCCTCTGTTTCTCGCCCTCTGTTTCGCGCTCTCTGTTTCAGCCGCTCTGTTTCAGCCCCTCTGTTTCTCGCCCTCTGTTTCTGCCCTTCTGTTTCTCGTCCTCTGTTTCAGCCCCTCTGTTTCTCGCCCTCTGTTACAGCCCCTCTGATTCAGCCCCTCTGTTTCAGCCCCTCTGAATCAGCCCCTCTGATTCAGCCACTCTGTTTCAACCCCTCTGTTTCAGCCCCTCTGTTTCTCGCCCTCTGTTTCAGCCCCTCTGTTTCTCGCCCTCTGTTTCAACCCCTCTGTTTCAGCCCCTCTGTTTCTCGCCCTCTGTTTTTGCCCTTCTGTTTTCGTTCTCTATTTCAGCCCCTCTGTTTCTCGCCCTCTGTTACAGCCCCTCTGATTCAGCCCCTCTGTTTCAGCCCTTCTGAATCACCACCTCTGATTCAGCCCCGCTGTTTCAACCCCTCTGTTTCAGCCCCTCTGTTTCTCGCCCTCTGTTTCTGCCCTTCTGTTTCTCGTCCTCTGTTTCAGCCCCTCTGTTTCTCGCCCTCTGTTACAGCCCCTCTGATTCAGCCCCTCTGTTTCAGCCCCTCTGAATCAGCCCCTCTGATTCAGCCCCTCTGTTTCAGCCGCTCTGTTTCAGCCCCTCTGTTTCTCGCCCTCTGTATCTGCCCTTCTTTTTCTCGTCCTCTGTTTCAGCCCCTCTGTTTCTCGCCCTCTGTTACAGCCCCTCTGATTCAGCCCCTCTGTTTCAGCCCCTCTGAATCAGCCCCTCTGATTCAGGCCCTCTGTTTCAACCCCTCTGTTTCAGCCCCTCTGTTTCTCGCCCTCTGTTTCAGCCCCTCTGTTTCTCGCCCTCTGTTTCAGACCCTCTGTTTCTCGCCCTCTGTTTCTGCCCCTCTGTTTCTCGCCCTCTGTTTCAGCCCCTCTGTTTCTCGCCCTCTGTTTCTCGCCCTCTGTTTCAGCCCCTCTGTTTCTCGCCCTCTGTTTCAGCCCCTCTGTTTCAGCCCCTCTGATTCAGCCCCTCTGATTCAGCCCCTCTGTTTCTGGCCCTCTGTTTCAGCCCCTCTGTTTCAGCCCTTCTGTTTCAGCCCCTCTGTTTCAGCCCCTCTGTTTCTCGCCCTCTGTTTCTCGCCCTCTGTTTCCCGCCCTCTGTTTCAGCACCTCTGTTTCAGCCATTCTGTTTCTCACCCTCTGTTTCAGCCCCTCTTATTCAGCCCCTCTGATTCAGCCCCACTCATTCAGCCCCTCTGTTTCAGCCCCTCTGTTTCTCGCCCTCTGTTTCTGCCCTTCTGATTCTCGTCCTCTGTTTCAGCCACTCTGTTTCTCGCCCTCTGTTACAGCCCCTCTGATTCAGCCCCTCTGTTTCAGCCCCTCTGAATTAGCCCCTCTGATTCAGCCCCTCTGTTTCAACCCCTCTGTTTCAGCCCCTCTGTTTCTCGCCCTCTGTTTCTGCCCTTCTGTTTCTCGTCCACTGTTTCAGCCCCTCTGTTTCTCGGCCTCTGTTACACCCCCTCTGATTCAGCCCCTCTGTTTCAGCCCCTCTGAATCAGCCCCTCTGATTCAGCCCCTCTGTTTCTCGCCCTCTGTTTCAGCCCCTCTGTTTCTCGCCCTCTGTTTCTCGCCCTCTGTTTCAGCCCCTCTGTTTCAGCACCTCTGTTTCAGCCCCTCTGTTTCTCGCCCTCTGTTTCTCGCACACTGTTTCAGCCCCTCTGTTTCTCGCCCTCTGTTTCAGCCTCTCTGTTTCTCGCCCTCTGTTTCTGCCCCTCTGTTTCTCGCCCTCTGTTTCAGCCCCTCTGTTTCTCGCCCTCTGTTACTCGCCCTCTGTTTCAGCCCCTCTGTTTCTCGCCCTCTGTTTCAGCCCCTCTGATTCAGCCCCTCTGATTCAGCTCCTCTGTTTCTGGCCCTCTGTTTCAGCCCCTCTGTTTCAGCCCTTCTGTTTCAGCCCCTCTGTTTCAGCCCCTCTGTTTCTCGCCCTCTGTTTCTCGCCCTCTGTTTCAGCCCCTCTGTTTCTCGCCCTCTGTTTCAGCCCCTCTGTTTCAGCCCCTCTGCTTCTCACCCTCTGTTTCAGCCCCTCTGAATCAGCCCCTCTGATTCAGCCCCACTCATTCAGCCCCTCTGTTTCAGCCCCTCTGTTTCTCGCCCTCTGTTTCTGCCCTTCTGTTTCTCGTCCTCTGTTTCAGCCCCTCTGTTTCTCGCCCTCTGTTACAGCCCCTCTGATTCAGCCCCTCTGTTTCAGCCCCTCTGAATCAGCCCCTCTGATTCAGCCCCTCTGTTTCAACCCCTCTGTTTCAGCCCCTCTGTTTCTCGCCCTCTGTTTCTGCCCTTCTGTTTCTCTTCCTCTGTTTCAGCCCCTCTGTTTCTCGCCCTCTGTTACAGCCCCTCTGATTCAGCCCCTCTGTTTCAGCGCCTCTGAATCAGCCCCACTGTTTCAGCCGCTCTGTTTCTCGCCCTCTGTTTCAGCCCCGCTGTTTCTCGCCCTCTGTTTCTGCCCCTCTGTTTCTCGCCCTCTGTTTCAGCCCCTCTGTTTCTCCCCCGCTGATTCAGCCCCTCTGTTTCAGCCACTCTGAATCAACCCCTCTGATTCAGCCCCTCTGTTTCAGCCCCTCTGTTTCAGCCCCTCTGTTTCAGCCCCTCTGTTTCTCACCCTCTGTTTCTGCCCTTCTGTTTCTCGTCCTCTGTTTCAGCCCCTCTGTTTCTCGCCCTCTGTTTCAGCCCCTCTGTTTCAGCCCCTCTGATTCAGCCCCTCTGATTCAGCCCCTCTGTTTCTGGCCCTCTGTTTCAGCCCCTCTGTTTCAGCCCTTCTGTTTCAGCCCCTCTGTTTCAGCCCCTCTGTTTCTCGCCATCTGTTTCTCGCCCTCTGTTTCAGCCCCTCTGTTTCCCGCCCTCTGTTTCAGCACCTCTGTTTCAGCCATTCTGTTTCTCACCCTCTGTTTCAGCCCCTCTTATTCAGCCCCTCTGATTCAGCCCCACTCATTCAGCCCCTCTGTTTCAGCCCCTCTGTTTCTCGCCCTCTGTTTCTGCCCTTCTGTTTCTCGTCCTCTGTTTCAGCCACTCTGTTTCTCGCCCTCTGTTACAGCCCCTCTGATTCAGCCCCTCTGTTTCAGCCCCTCTGAATCAGCCCCTCTGATTCAGCCCCTCTGTTTCAACCCCTCTGTTTCAGCCCCTCTGTTTCTTGGCCTCTGTTTCTGCCCTTCTGTTTCTCGTCCACTGTTTCAGCCCCTCTGTTTCTCGGCCTCTGTTACACCCCCTCTGATTCAGCCCCTCTGTTTCAGCCCCTCTGAATCAGCCCCTCTGATTCAGCCCCTCTGTTTCTCGCCCTCTGTTTCAGCCCCTCTGTTTCTCGCCCTCTGTTTCTCGCCCTCTGTTTCAGCCCCTCTGTTTCAGCACCTCTGTTTCAGCCCCTCTGTTTCTCGCCCTCTGTTTCTCGCACACTGTTTCAGCCCCTCTGTTTCTCGCCCTCTGTTTCAGCCTCTCTGTTTCTCGCCCTCTGTTTCTGCCCCTCTGTTTCTCGCCCTCTGTTTCAGCCCCTCTGTTTCTCGCCCTCTGTTACTCGCCCTCTGTTTCAGCCCCTCTGTTTCTCGCCCTCTGTTTCAGCCCCTCTGATTCAGCCCCTCTGATTCAGCTCCTCTGTTTCTGGCCCTCTGTTTCAGCCCCTCTGTTTCAGCCCTTCTGTTTCAGCCCCTCTGTTTCAGCCCCTCTGTTTCTCGCCCTCTGTTTCTCGCCCTCTGTTTCAGCCCCTCTGTTTCTCGCCCTCTGTTTCAGCCCCTCTGTTTCAGCCCCTCTGCTTCTCACCCTCTGTTTCAGCCCCTCTGAATCAGCCCCTCTGATTCAGCCCCACTCATTCAGCCCCTCTGTTTCAGCCCCTCTGTTTCTCGCCCTCTGTATGTGCCCTTCTGTTTCTCGTCCTCTGTTTCAGCCCCTCTGTTTCTCGCCCTCTGTTACAGCCCCTCTGATTCAGCCCCTCTGTTTCAGCCCCTCTGAATCAGCCCCTCTGATTCAGCCCCTCTGTTTCAACCCCTCTGTTTCAGCCCCTCTGTTTCTCGCCCTCTGTTTCTGCCCTTCTGTTTCTCTTCCTCTGTTTCAGCCCCTCTGTTTCTCGCCCTCTGTTACAGCCCCTCTGATTCAGCCCCTCTGTTTCAGCGCCTCTGAATCAGCCCCACTGTTTCAGCCGCTCTGTTTCTCGCCCTCTGTTTCAGCCCCGCTGTTTCTCGCCCTCTGTTTCTGCCCCTCTGTTTCTCGCCCTCTGTTTCAGCCCCTCTGTTTCTCCCCAGCTGATTCAGCCCCTCTGTTTCAGCCACTCTGAATCAACCCCTCTGATTCAGCCCCTCTGTTTCAGCCCCTCTGTTTCAGCCCCTCTGTTTCAGCCCCTCTGTTTCTCACCCTCTGTTTCTGCCCTTCTGTTTCTCGTCCTCTGTTTCAGCCCCTCTGTTTCTCGCCCTCTGTTACAGCCCCTCTGATTCAGCCCCTCTGTTTCAGCCCCTCTGATTCAGCCACTCTGATTTCGCCCCTCTGATTCAGCCCCTCTGTTTCTCGCCCTCTGTTTCAGCCCCTCTGTTTCTCCCCCGCTGATTCAGCCCCTCTGTTTCAGCCACTCTGAATCAGCCCCTCTGATTCAGCCCCTCTGTTTCAGCCCCTCTGTTTCAGCCCCTCTGTTTCAGCCCCTCTGTTTCTCACCCTCTGTTTCTGCCCTTCTGTTTCTCGTCCTCTGTTTCAGCCCCACTGTTTCTCGCCCTCTGTTTCGTCCCCTCTGTTTCTCCCCCGCTGATTCAGCCCCTCTGATTCAGCCCCTCTGTTTCAGCGCCTCTGAATCAGCCCCTCTCTTTCAGCCCCGCTGTTTCTCGCCCTCTGTTTCTGCCCCTCTGTTTCTCGCCCTCTGTTTCAGCCCCTCTGTTTCTCCCCCGCTGATTCAGCCCCTCTGTTTCAGCCACTCTGAATCAGCCCCTCTGATTCAGCCCCTCTGTTTCAGCCCCTCTGTTTCAGCCCCTCGGTTTCAGCCCCTCTGTTTCTCACCCTCTGTTTCAGCCCCTCTGTTTCTCGCCCTCTGTTTCAGCCCCTTTGTTTCTCGCCCACTGTTTCAGCCCCTCTGATTCAACCCCTCTTTTTCCAACCCTCTGATTCAGCCACTCTGATTTAGCCCCTCTGATTCAGCCCCTCTGTTTCTCGCCCTCTGTTTCAGCCCCTCTGTTTCAGCCCCTCTGTTTCAGCCCCTCTGTTTCTCACCCTCTGTTACAGCCCCTCTGATTCAGCCCCACTCATTCAGCCCCTCTATTTCAGCCCCTCTGTTTCTCGCCCCCTGTTTCAGCCCCTCTGTTTCAGCCCCTCTGTTTCAGCCCTTCTGTTTCTCGCCCCCTGTTTCAGCCCCTCTGTATCAGCCCCTCTGTTTCAGCCCCTCTGTTTCTCGATCACTGTTTCTCGCCCTCTGTTTCAGCCCCTCTGTTTCTCGCCCTCTGTTTCAGCGCCTCTGTTTCAGCCCCTCTGATTCAGCCCCTCTGTTTCTGGCCCTCTGTTTCAGCCCCTCTGTTTCAGTCCTTCTGTTTCAGCCCCTCTGTTTCAGCACCTCTGTTTCTCGCCCTCTGTTTCAGCCCCTCTGTTTCTCGCCCTCTGTTTCAGCCCCTCTGTTTCAGGCCCTCTGTTTCAGCCCCTCTGCTTCAGCCCTTCTGTTTCAGCCCCTCTGTTTCAGCCCCTCTGTTTCTCGCCCTCTGTTTCAGCCCCTCAGTTTCTCGCCCTCTGTTTCAGCCCCTCTGTTTCTCGCCCTCTGTTTCTGCCCCTCTGATTTAGCCCCTCTGTTTCAGCCCCTCTGTTTCTCGCCCTCTGTTTCAGCCCCTCTGTTTCGCGCTCTCTGTTTCAGCCGCTCTGTTTCAGCCCCTCTGTTTCTCGCCCTCTGTTTCTGCCCTTCTGTTTCTCGTCCTCTGTTTCAGCCCCTCTGTTTCTCGCTCTCTGTTTCAGCCCCTCTGATTCAGCCCCTCTGTTTCAGCCCCTCTGAATCAGCCCCTCTGTTTCAGCCCCTCTGTTTCAACCCCTCTGTTTCAGCCCCTCTGTTTCTCGCCCTCTGTTTCAGCCCCTCTGTTTCTCGCCCTCTGTTTCAGACCCTCTGTTTCTCGCCCTCTGCTCCTGCCCCTCTGTTTCTCGCCCTCTGTTTCAGCCCCTCTGTTTCTCGCCCTCTGTTTCAGGAACGCTGATTCAGCCCCTCTGTTTCAGCCACTCTGTTTCTCACCCTCTGTTACAGCCCCTCTGTTTCTCGACCTCTGTTACAGCCCCTCTGTTTCTCGCCCCCTGTTTCAGCCCCTCTGTTTCAGCCCCTCTGTTTCAGCCCCTCTGTTTCTCGCCCTCTGTTTCAGCCCCTCTGTTTCTCGCCCCCTGTTTCAGCCCCTCTGTTTCAGCCCCTCTGTTTCAGCCCCTCTGTTTCTCGCCCTCTGTTTCAGCCCCTCTGTTTCTCGCCCTCTGTTTCAGCCTCTCTTTTTCTCGCCCTCTGTTTCAGCCCCTCTGTTTCAGCCCCTCTGTTTCTCGCCCTCTGTTTCAGCCCCTCTGTTTCTCGCCCTCTGTTTCAGCCCCTCTGTTTCTCGCCCTCTGTATCAGCCCCTCCGTTTCAGACACTCTTTTTCTCGCCCTCTGTTTCTCGCCCTCTGTTTCAGCCCCTCTGTTTCTCGCCCTTTGTTTCAGCCCCTCTGTTTCAGCCCCTCTGTTTCTCACCCTCTGTTTCAGCCCCTCTGATTCAGCCCCTCTGATTCAGCCCCACTCATTCAGCCCCTCTGTTTCAGCCCCTCTGTTTCTCGCCCTCTGTTTCTCGCCCTCTGTTTCTCGCCCTCTTTTTCAGCCCCTCTGTTTCAGCCCCTCTGTTTCTCGCCCTCTGTTTCAGCCCCTCTGTTTCTCGCCCCCTGTTTCAGCCCCTCTGTTTCACGCCCTCTGTTTCAGCCTCTCTGTTTCTCGCCCCCTGTTTCAGCCCCTCTGTTTCTCGCCCTCTGTTTCAGCCCCTCTGTTTCTCGCCCTCTGTTTCAGCCCCTCTGTTTCAGCCCCTCTGTTTCAGCCCCTCTGTTTCTCGCCCTCTGTTTCTCGCACACTGTTTCAGCCCCTCTGTTTCTCGCCCTCTGTTTCTCGCCCTCTGTTTCTGGCCCTCTGTTTCGGCCCCTCTGTTTCTCGCCCTCTGTTTCAGCCCCTCTGTTTCAGCCCCTCTGTTTCTCACCCTCTGTTTCAGCCCCTCTGATTCAGCCCCTCTGTTTCAGCCCGACTCATTCAGCCCCTCTGATTCAGCCCCTCTGTTTCTCGCCCTCTGTTTCTGCCCTTCTGTATCTCGTCCTATGTTTCAGCACCTCTGTTTCTCTCCCTCTGTTACAGCCCCTCTGATTCAGCCCCTCTGTTTCAGCCCTTCTGAATCACCACCCCTGATTCAGCCCCGCTGTTTCAACCCCTCTGTTTCAGCCCCTCTGTTTCTCCCCCTCTCTTTCTGCCCTTCTGTTTCTCGTCCTCTGTTTCAGCCCCTCTGTTTCTCGCCCTCTGTTACAGCCCCTCTGATTCAGCCCCTCTGTTTCAGCCCCTCTGAATCAGCCCCTCTGATTCAGCCCCTCTGTTTCAGCCGCTCTGTTTCAGCCCCTCTGTTTCTCGACCTCTGTATCTGCCCTTCTGTTTCTCGTCCTCTGTTTCAGCCCCTCTGTTTCTCGCCCTCTGTTACAGCCCCTCTGATTCAGCCCCTCTGTTTCAGCCCCTCTGAATCAGCCCCTCTGATTCAGCCCCTCTGTTTCAACCCCTATGTTTCAGCCCCTCTGTTTCTCGCCCTCTGTTTCAGCCCCTCTGTTTCTGCCCCTCTGTTTCTCGCCCTCTGTTTCAGCCCCTCTGTTTCTCCCCCGCTGATTCAGCCCCTCTGTTTCAGCCACTCTGAATCAACCCCTCTGATTCAGCCCCTCTGTTTCAGCCCCTCTGTTTCAGCCCCTCTGTTTCAGCCCCTCTGTTTCTCACCCTCTGTTTCTGCCCTTCTGTTTCTCGTCCTCTGTTTCAGCCCCTCTGTTTCTCGCCCTCTGTTACAGCCCCTCTGATTCAGCCCCTCTGTTTCAGCCCCTCTGATTCAGCCACTCTGATTTCGCCCCTCTGATTCAGCCCCTCTGTTTCTCGCCCTCTGTTTCAGACCCTCTGTTTCTCGCCCTCTGTTTCTGCCCCTCTGTTTCTCGCCCTCTGTTTCAGCCCCTCTGTTTCTCGCCCTCTGTTTCTCGCCCTCTGTTTCAGCCCCTCTGTTTCTCGCCCTCTGTTTCAGCCCCTCTGTTTCAGCCCCTCTGACTCAGCCCCTCTGATTGAGCCCCTCTGTTTCTGGCCCTCTGTTTCAGCCCCTCTGTTTCAGCCCTTCTGTTTCAGCCCCTCTGTTTCAGCCCCTCTGTTTCTCGCCCTCTGTTTCTCGCCCTCTGTTTCAGCCCCTCTGTTTCTCGCCCTCTGTTTCAGCCCCTCTGTTTCAGCCCCTCTGTTTCTCACCCTCTGTTTCAGCCCCTCTGATTCAGCCCCTCTGATTCAGCCCCACTCATTTAGCCCCTCTGTTTCGCGCTCTCTGTTTCAGCCGCTCTGTTTCAGCCCCTCTGTTTCTCGCCCTCTGTTTCTGCCCTTCTGTTTCTCGTCCTCTGTTTCAGCCACTCTGTTTCTCGCCCTCTGTTACAGCCCCTCTGATTCACCCCCTCTGTTTCAGCCCCTCTGAATCAGCCCCTCTGATTCAGCCCCTCTGTTTCAACCCCTCTTTTTCAGCCCCTCTGTTTCTCGCCCTCTGTTTCTGCCCTTCTGTTTCTCGTCCTCTGTTTCAGCCCCTCTGTTTCTCGCCCTCTGTTACAGTCCCTCTGATTCAGCCCCTCTGTTTCAGCCCCTCTGAATCAGCCCCTCTGATTCAGCCCCTCTGTTTCTCGCCCTCTGTTTCAGCCCCTCTGTTTCTCGCCCTCTGTTTCAGCCCCTCTGTTTCTCGCCCTCTGTTTCAGCCCCTCTGTTTCAGCCCCTCTGTTTCAGCCCCTCTGTTTCTCGCCCTCTGTTTCTCGCACACTGTTTCAGTCCCTCTGTTTATCGCCCTCTGTTTCAGCCTCTCTGTTTCTCGCCCCCTGTTTCAGCCCCTCTGTTTCTCGCCCTCTGTTTCAGCCTCTCTGTTTCTCGCCCTCTGTTTCAGCCCCTCTGTTTCAGCCCCTCTGTTTCTCGCCCTCTGTTTCACCCCCTCTGTTTCTCGCCATCTGTTTCAGACCCTCTGTTTCTCGCTCTCTGTATCAGCCCCTCTGTTTCAGCCCCTCTGTTTCTCGCCCTCTGTTTCTCGCCCTCTGTTTCAGCCCCTCTGTTTCTCGCCCTCTGTTTCAGCCCCTCTGTTTCAGCCCCTCTGATTCAGCCCCTCTGATTCAGCCCCTCTGTTTCTGGCCCTCTGTTTCAGCCCCTCTGTTTCAGCCCTTCTGTTTCAGCCCCTCTGTTTCAGCCCCTCTGTTTCTCGCCCTATGTTTCTCGCCCTCTGTTTCAGCCCCTCTGTTTCTCGCCCTCTGTTTCAGCCCCTCTGTTTCAGCCCCTCTGTTTCTCACCCTCTGTTTCAGCCCCTCTGATTCAGCCCCTCTGATTCAGCCCCACTCATTCAGCCCCTCTGTTTCAGCCCCTCTGTTTCTCGCCCTCTGTTTCTGCCCTTCTGTTTCTCGTCCTCTGTTTCAGCCCCTCTGTTTCTCGCCCTCTGTTACAGCCCCTCTGATTCAGCCCCTCTGTTTCAGCCCTTCTGAATCACCACCTCTGATTCAGCCCCGCTGTTTCAACCCCTCTGTTTCAGCCCCTCTGTTTCTCGCCCTCTGTTTTTGCCCTTCTGTTTCTCGTTCTCTATTTCAGCCCCTCTGTTTCTCGCCCTCTGTTACAGCCCCTCTGATTCAGCCCCTCTGTTTCAGCCCCTCTGAATCAGCCCCTCTGATTCAGCCCCTCTGTTTCAGCCGCTCTGTTTCAGCCCCTCTGTTTCTCGCCCTCTGTATCTGCCCTTCTGTTTCTCGTCCTCTGTTTCAGCCCCTCTGTTTCTCGCCCTCTGTTACAGCCCCTCTGATTCAGCCCCTCTGTTTCAGCCCTTCTGAATCAGCCCCTCTGATTCAGCCCCTCTGTTTCAACCCCTCTGTTTCAGCCCCTCTGTTTCTCGCCCTCTGTTTCAGCCCCTCTGTTTCTCGCCCTCTGTTTCAGACCCTCTGTTTCTCGCCCTCTGTTTCTGCCCCTCTGTTTCTCGCCCTCTGTTTCAGCCGCTCTGTTTCTCGCCCTCTGTTTCTCGCCCTCTGTTTCAGCCCCTCTGTTTCTCGCCCTCTGTTTCAGCCCCTCTGTTTCAGCCCCTCTGAATCAGCCCCTCTGATTCAGCCCCTCTGTTTCAGCCGCTCTATTGCAGCCCCTCTGTTTCTCGCCCTCTATATCTGCCCTTCTGTTTCTCGTCCTCTGTTTCAGCCCCTCTGTTTCTCGCCCTCTGTTACAGCCCCTCTGATTCAGCCCCTCTGTTTCAGCCCCTCTGAATCAGCCCCTCTGAATCAGCCCCTCTGTTTCAACCCCTCTGTTTCAGCCCCTCTGTTTCTCGCCCTCTGTTTCAGCCCCTCTGTTTCTCGCCCTCTGTTTCAGACCCTCTGTTTCTCGCCCTCTGTTTCAGCCCCTCTGTTTCAGCCCCTCTGATTCAGCCCCTCTGATTCAGCCCCTCTGTTTCTGGCCCTCTGTTTCAGCCCCTCTGTTTCAGCCCTTCTGTTTCAGCCCCTCTGTTTCAGCCCCTCTGTTTCTCGCCCTCTGTTTCTCGCCCTCTGTTTCAGCCCCTCTGTTTCTCGCCCTCTGTTTCAGCCCCTCTGTTTCAGCCCCTCTGTTTCTCACCCTCTGTTTCAGCCCCTCTGATTCAGCCCCTCTGATTCAGCCCCACTCATTCAGCCCCTCTGTTTCAGCCCCTCTGTTTCTCGCCCTCTGTTTCTGCCCTTCGGTTTCTCGTCCTCTGTTTCAGCCCCTCTGTTTCTCGCCCTCTGTTACAGCCCCTCTGATTCAGCCCCTCTGTTTCAGCCCCTCTGAATCAGCCCCTCTGATTCAGCCCCTCTGTTTCAGCCCCTCTGTTTCAGCCCCTCTGTTTCAGCCCCTCTGTTTCTCACCCTCTGTTTCTGCCCTTCTGTTTCTCGTCCTCTGTTTCAGCCCCACTGTTTCTCGCCCTCTGTTTCAGCCCCTCTGTTTCTCCCCCGCTGATTCAGCCCCTCTGATTCAGCCCCTCTGTTTCAGCGCCTCTGAATCAGCCCCTCTGTTTCAGCCGCTCTGTTTCTCGCCCTCTCTTTCAGCCCCGCTGTTTCTCGCCCTCTGTTTCTGCCCCTCTGTTTCTCGCCCTCTGTTTCAGCCCCTCTGTTTCTCCCCCGCTGATTCAGCCCCTCTGTTTCAGCCACTCTGAATCAGCCCCTCTGATTCAGCCCCTCTGTTTCAGCCCCTCTGTTTCAGCCCCTCGGTTTCAGCCCCTCTGTTTCTCACCCTCTGTTTCAGCCCCTCTGTTTCTCGCCCTCTGTTTCAGCCCCTTTGTTTCTCGCCCACTGTTTCAGCCCCTCTGATTCAACCCCTCTTTTTCCAACCCTCTGATTCAGCCACTCTGATTTAGCCCCTCTGATTCAGCCCCTCTGTTTCTCGCCCTCTGTTTCAGCCCCTCTGTTTCAGCCCCTCTGTTTCAGCCCCTCTGTTTCTCACCCTCTGTTACAGCCCCTCTGATTCAGCCCCACTCATTCAGCCCCTCTATTTCAGCCCCTCTGTTTCTCGCCCTCTGTTTCAGCCCCTCTGTTTCTCGCCCCCTGTTTCAGCCCCTCTGTTTCAGCCCCTCTGTTTCAGCCCTTCTGTTTCTCTCCCACTGTTTCAGCCCCTCTGTTTCTCGCCCTCTGTATCAGCCCCTCTGTTTCAGCCCCTCTGTTTCTCGATCACTGTTTCTCGCCCTCTGTTTCAGCCCCTCTGTTTCTCGCCCTCTGTTTCAGCGCCTCTGTTTCAGCCCCTCTGATTCAGCCCCTCTGTTTCTGGCCCTCTGTTTCAGCCCCTCTGTTTCAGTCCTTCTGTTTCAGCCCCTCTGTTTCAGCACCTCTGTTTCTCGCCCTCTGTTTCAGCCCCTCTGTTTCTCGCCCTCTGTTTCAGCCCCTCTGTTTCAGGCCCTCTGTTTCAGCCCCTCTGCTTCAGCCCTTCTGATTCAGCCCCTCTGTTTCAGCCCCTCTGTTTCTCGCCCTCTGTTTCAGCCCCTCAGTTTCTCGCCCTCTGTTTCAGCCCCTCTGTTTCTCGCCCTCTGTTTCTGCCCCTCTGATTTAGCCCCTCTGTTTCAGCCCCTCTGTTTCAGCCCCTCTGTTTCTCGCCCTCTGTTTCAGCCCCTCTGTTTCGCGCTCTCTGTTTCAGCCGCTCTGTTTCAGCCCCTCTGTTTCTCGCCCTCTGTTTCTGCCCTTCTGTTTCTCGTCCTCTGTTTCAGCCCCTCTGTTTCTCGCTCTCTGTTTCAGCCCCTCTGATTCAGCCCCTCTGTTTCAGCCCCTCTGAATCAGCCCCTCTGTTTCAGCCCCTCTGTTTCAACCCCTCTGTTTCAGCCCCTCTGTTTCTCGCCCTCTGTTTCAGCCCCTCTGTTTCTCGCCCTCTGTTTCAGACCCTCTGTTTCTCGCCCTCTGCTCCTGCCCCTCTGTTTCTCGCCCTCTGTTTCAGCCCCTCTGTTTCTCGCCCTCTGTTTCAGCCCCGCTGATTCAGCCCCTCTGTTTCAGCCACTCTGTTTCTCACCCTCTGTTACAGCCCCTCTGTTTCTCGCCCTCTGTTACAGCCCCTCTGTTTCTCGCCCCCTGTTTCAGCCCCTCTGTTTCAGCCCCTCTGTTTCAGCCCCTCTGTTTCTCGCCCTCTGTTTCAGCCCCTCTGTTTCTCGCCCCCTGTTTCAGCCCCTCTGTTTCAGCCCCTCTGTTTCAGCCCCTCTGTTTCTCGCCCTCTGTTTCAGCCCCTCTGTTTCTCGCCCTCTGTTTCAGCCTCTCTTTTTCTCTCCCTCTGTTTCAGCCCCTCTGTTTCAGCCCCTCTGTTTCTCGCCCTCTGTTTCAGCCCCTCTGTTTCTCGCCCCCTGTTTCAGCCCCTCTGTTTCAGCCCCTCTGTTTCTCGCCCTCTGTTTCAGCCCCTCTGTTTCTCGCCCACTGTTTCAGCCTCTCTTTTTCTCGCCCTCTGTTTCAGCCCCTCTGTTTCAGCCCCTCTGTTTCTCGCCCTCTGTTTCAGCCCCTCTGTTTCTCGCCCTCTGATTCAGCCCCTCTGTTTCGCGCCCTCTGTTTCAGCCCCTCTGTTTCTCGCCCTCTGTTTCAGCCCCTCTGTTTCTCGCCCTTTGTTTCAGCCCCTCTGTTTCAGCCCCTCTGTTTCTCACCCTCTGTTTCAGCCCCTCTGATTCAGCCCCTCTGATTCAGCCCCACTCATTCAGCCCCTCTGTTTCAGCCCCTCTGTTTCTCGCCCTCTGTTTCTCGCCCTCTGTTTCTCGCCCTCTGTTTCAGCCCCTCTGTTTCAGCCCCTCTGTTTCTCGCCCTCTGTTTCAGCCCCTCTGTTTCTTGCCCCCTGTTTCAGCCCCTCTGTTTCTCGCCCTCTGTTTCAGCCTCTCTGTTTCTCGCCCCCTGTTTCAGCCCCTCTGTTTCTCGACCTCTGTTTCAGCCCCTCTGTTTCTCGCCCTCTGTTTCAGCCCCTCTATTTCAGCCCCTCTGTTTCAGCCCCTCTGTTTCTCGCACACTGTTTCAGCCCCTCTGTTTCTTGCCCTCTGTTTCTCGCCCTCTGTTTCTGGCCCTCTGTTTTGGCCCCTCTGTTTCTCGCCCTCTGTTTCAGCCCCTCTGTTTCAGCCCCTCTGTTTCTCACCCTCTGTTTCAGCCCCTCTGATTCAGCCCCTCTGATTCAGCCCGACTCATTCAGCCCCTCTGATTCAGCCCCTCTGTTTCTCGCCCTCTGTTTCTGCCCTTCTGTATCTCGTCCTCTGTTTCAGCACCTCTGTTTCTCTCCCTCTGTTACAGCCCCTCTGATTCAGCCCCTCTGTTTCAGCCCTTCTGAATCACCACCCCTGATTCAGCCCCGCTGTTTCAACCCCTCTGTTTCAGCCCCTGTTTCTCCCCCTCTGTTTCTGCCCTTCTGTTTCTCGTCCTCTGTTTCAGCCCCTCTGTTTCTCGCCCTCTGTTACAGCCCCTCTGATTCAGCCCCTCTGTTTCAGCCCCTCTGCATCAGCCCCTCTGATTCAGCCCCTCTGTTTCAGCCGCTCTGTTTCAGCCCCTCTGTTTCTCGCCCTCTGTATCTGCCCTTCTGTTTCTCGTCCTCTGTTTCAGCCCCTCTGTTTCTCGCCCTCTGTTACAGCCCCTCTGATTCAGCCCCTCTGTTTCAGCCCCTCTGAATCAGCCCCTCTGATTCAGCCCCTCTGTTTCAACCCCTATGTTTCAGCCCCTCTGTTTCTCGCCCTCTGTTTCAGCCCCTCTGTTTCTCGCCCTCTGTTTCAGACCCTCTGTTTCTCGCCCTCTGTTTCTGCCCCTCTGTTTCTCGCCCTCTGTTTCAGCCCCTCTGTTTCTCGCCCTCTGTTTCTCGCCCTCTGTTTCAGCCCCTCTGTTTCAGCCCCTCTGACTCAGCCCCTCTGATTGAGCCCCTCTGTTTCTGGCCCTCTGTTTCAGCCCCTCTGTTTCAGCCCTTCTGTTTCAGCCCCTCTGTTTCAGCCCCTCTGTTTCTCGCCCTCTGTTTCAGCCCCTCTGTTTCTCGCCCTCTGTTACAGCCCCTCTGATTCAGCCCCTCTGTTTCAGCCCCTCTGAATCAGCCCCTCTGATTCAGCCCCTCTGTTTCAACCCCTATGTTTCAGCCCCTCTGTTTCTCGCCCTCTGTTTCAGCCCCTCTGTTTCTCGCCCTCTGTTTCAGACCCTCTGTTTCTCGCCCACTGTTTCTGCCCCTCTGTTTCTCGCCCTCTGTTTCAGCCCCTCTGTTTCTCGCCCTCTGTTTCTCGCCCTCTGTTTCAGCCCCTCTGTTTCAGCCCCTCTGACTCAGCCCCTCTGATTGAGCCCCTCTGTTTCTGGCCCTCTGTTTCAGCCCCTCTGTTTCAGCCCTTCTGTTTCAGCCCCTCTGTTTCAGCCCCTCTGTTTCTCGCCCTCTGTTTCTCGCCCTCTGTTTCAGCCCCTCTGTTTCTCGCCCTCTGTTTCAGCCCCTCTGTTTCAGCCCCTCTGTTTCTCACCCTCTGTTTCAGCCCCTCTGATTCAGCCCCTCTGATTCAGCCCCACTCATTTAGCCCCTCTGTTTCGCGCTCTCTGTTTCAGCCGCTCTGTTTCAGCCCCTCTGTTTCTCGCCCTCTGTTTCTGCCCTTCTGTTTCTCGTCCTCTGTTTCAGCCACTCTGTTTCTCGCCCTCTGTTACAGCCCCTCTGATTCACCCCCTCTGTTTCAGCCCCTCTGAATCAGCCCCTCTGATTCAGCCCCTCTGTAACAACCCCTCTTTTTCAGCCCCTCTGTTTCTCGCCCTCTGTTTCTGCCCTTCTGTTCCTCGTCCTCTGTTTCAGCCCCTCTGTTTCTCGCCCTCTGTTACAGTCCCTCTGATTCAGCCCCTCTGTTTCAGCCCCTCTGAATCAGCCCCTCTGATTCAGCCCCTCTGTTTCTCGCCCTCTGTTTCAGCCCCTCTGTTTCTCGCCCTCTGTTTCAGCCCCTCTGTTTCTCGCCCTCTGTTTCAGCCCCTCTGTTTCAGCCCCTCTGTTTCAGCCCCTCTGTTTCTCGCCCTCTGTTTCTCGCACACTGTTTCAGTCCCTCTGTTTATCGCCCTCTGTTTCAGCCTCTCTGTTTCTCGCCCCCTGTTTCAGCCCCTCTGTTTCTCGCCCTCTGTTTCAGCCTCTCTGTTTCTCGCCCTCTGTTTCAGCCCCTCTGTTTCTCCCCCTCTGTTTCAGCCCCTCTGTTTCTCGCCATCTGTTTCAGACCCTCTGTTTCTCGCTCTCTGTATCAGCCCCTCTGTTTCAGCCCCTCTGTTTCTCGCCCTCTGTTTCTCGCACTCTGTTTCAGCCCCTCTGTTTCTCGCCCTCTGTTTCAGCCCCTCTGTTTCAGCCCCTCTGATTCAGCCCCTCTGATTCAGCCCCTCTGTTTCTGGCCCTCTGTTTCAGCCCCTCTGTTTCAGCCCTTCTGTTTCAGCCCCTCTGTTTCAGCCCCTCTGTTTCTCGCCCTATGTTTCTCGCCCTCTGTTTCAGCCCCTCTGTTTCTCGCCCTCTGTTTCAGCCCCTCTGTTTCAGCCCCTCTGTTTCTCACCCTCTGTTTCAGCCCCTCTGATTCAGCCCCTCTGATTCAGCCCCACTCATTCAGCCCCTCTGTTTCAGCCCCTCTGTTTCTCGCCCTCTGTTTCTGCCCTTCTGTTTCTCGTCCTCTGTTTCAGCCCCTCTGTTTCTCGCCCTCTGTTACAGCCCCTCTGATTCAGCCCCTCTGTTTCAGCCCTTCTGAATCACCACCTCTGATTCAGCCCCGCTGTTTCAACCCCTCTGTTTCAGCCCCTCTGTTTCTCGCCCTCTGTTTTTGCCCTTCTGTTTCTCGTTCTCTATTTCAGCCCCTCTGTTTCTCGCCCTCTGTTACAGCCCCTCTGATTCAGCCCCTCTGTTTCAGCCCCTCTGAATCAGCCCCTCTGATTCAGCCCCTCTGTTTCAGCCGCTCTGTTTCAGCCCCTCTGTTTCTCGCCCTCTGTATCTGCCCTTCTGTTTCTCGTCCTCTGTTTCAGCCCCTCTGTTTCTCGCCCTCTGTTACAGCCCCTCTGATTCAGCCCCTCTGTTTCAGCCCCTCTGAATCAGCCCCTCTGATTCAGCCCCTCTGTTTCAACCCCTCTGTTTCAGCCCCTCTGTTTCTCGCCCTCTGTTTCAGCCCCTCTGTTTCTCGCCCTCTGTTTCAGACCCTCTGTTTCTCGCCCTCTGTTTCTGCCCCTCTGTTTCTCGCCCTCTGTTTCAGCCGCTCTGTTTCTCGCCCTCTGTTTCTCGCCCTCTGTTTCAGCCCCTCTGTTTCTCGCCCTCTGTTTCAGCCCCTCTGTTTCAGCCCCTCTGAATCAGCCCCTCTGATTCAGCTCCTCTGTTTCTGGCCCTCTGTTTCAGCCCCTCTGTTTCAGCCCTTCTGTTTCAGCCCCTCTGTTTCAGCCCCTCTGTTTCTCGCCCTATGTTTCTCGCCCTCTGTTTCAGCCCCTCTGTTTCTCGCCCTCTGTTTCAGCCCCTCTGTTTCAGCCCCTCTGTTTCTCACCCTCTGTTTCAGCCCCTCTGATTCAGCCCCTCTGATTCAGCCCCACTCATTCAGCCCCTCTGTTTCAGCCCCTCTGTTTCTCGCCCTCTGTTTCTGCCCTTCTGTTTCTCGTCCTCTGTTTCAGCCCCTCTGTTTCTCGCCCTCTGTTACAGCCCCTCTGATTCAGCCCCTCTGTTTCAGCCCTTCTGAATCACCACCTCTGATTCAGCCCCGCTGTTTCAACCCCTCTGTTTCAGCCCCTCTGTTTCTCGCCCTCTGTTTTTGCCCTTCTGTTTCTCGTTCTCTATTTCAGCCCCTCTGTTTCTCGCCCTCTGTTACAGCCCCTCTGATTCAGCCCCTCTGTTTCAGCCCCTCTGAATCAGCCCCTCTGATTCAGCCCCTCTGTTTCAGCCGCTCTGTTTCAGCCCCTCTGTTTCTCGCCCTCTGTATCTGCCCTTCTGTTTCTCGTCCTCTGTTTCAGCTGCTCTGTTTCTCGCCCTCTGTTACAGCCCCTCTGATTCAGCCCCTCTGTTTCAGCCCCTCTGAATCAGCCCCTCTGATTCAGCCCCTCTGTTTCAACCCCTCTGTTTCAGCCCCTCTGTTTCTCGCCCTCTGTTTCAGCCCCTCTGTTTCTCGCCCTCTGTTTCAGACCCTCTGTTTCTCGCCCTCTGTTTCTGCCCCTCTGTTTCTCGCCCTCTGTTTCAGCCGCTCTGTTTCTCGCCCTCTGTTTCTCGCCCTCTGTTTCAGCCCCTCTGTTTCTCGCCCTCTGTTTCAGCCCCTCTGTTTCAGCCCCTCTGAATCAGCCCCTCTGATTCAGCCCCTCTGTTTCAGCCGCTCTGTTGCAGCCCCTCTGTTTCTCGCCCTCTATATCTGCCCTTCTGTTTCTCGTCCTCTGTTTCAGCCCCTCTGTTTCTCGCCCTCTGTTACAGCCCCTCTGATTCAGCCCCTCTGTTTCAGCCCCTCTGAATCAGCCCCTCTGAATCAGCCCCTCTGTTTCAACCCCTCTGTTTCAGCCCCTCTGTTTCTCGCCCTCTGTTTCAGCCCCTCTGTTTCTCGCCCTCTGTTTCAGACCCTCTGTTTCTCGCCCTCTGTTTCAGCCCCTCTGTTTCAGCCCCTCTGATTCAGCCCCTCTGATTCAGCCCCTCTGTTTCTGGCCCTCTGTTTCAGCCCCTCTGTTTCAGCCCTTCTGTTTCAGCCCCTCTGTTTCAGCCCCTCTGTTTCTCGCCCTCTGTTTCTCGCCCTCTGTTTCAGCCCCTCTGTTTCTCGCCCTCTGTTTCAGCCCCTCTGTTTCAGCCCCTCTGTTTCTCACCCTCTGATTCAGCCCCTCTGATTCAGCCCCTCTGATTCAGCCCCACTCATTCAGCCCCTCTGTTTCAGCCCCTCTGTTTCTCGCCCTCTGTTTCTGCCCTTCGGTTTCTCGTCCTCTGTTTCAGCCCCTCTGTTTCTCGCCCTCTGTTACAGCCCCTCTGATTCAGCCCCTCTGTTTCAGCCCCTCTGAATCAGCCCCTCTGATTCAGCCCCTCTGTTTCAACCCCTCTGTTTCAGCCCCTCTGTTTCTCGCCCTCTGTTTCTGCCCTTCTGTTTCTCTTCCTCTGTTTCAGCCCCTCTGTTTTTCGCCCTCTGTTACAGCCCCTCTGATTCAGCCCCTCTGTTTCAGCCCCACTGTTTCTCGCCCTCTGTTTCTGCCCTTCTGTTTCTCGTCCTCTGTTTCAGACCCTCTGTTTCTCGCCCTCTGTTTCAGCCCCTCTGTTTCTCGCCCTCTGTTCCTCGCCCTCTGTTTCAGCCCCTCTGTTTCTCGCCCTCTGTTTCAGCCCCTCTGTTTCAGCCCCTCTGATTCAGCCCCTCTGATTCAGCCCCTCTGTTTCTGGCCCTCTGTTTCAGCCCCTCTTTTTCAGCCCTTCTGTTTCAGCCCCTCTGTTTCAGCCCCTCTGTTTCTCGCCCTCTGTTTCTCGCCCTCTGCTTCAGCCCCTCTGTTTCTCGCTCTCTGTTTCAGCCCCTCTGTTTCAGCCCCTCTGTTTCTCACCCTCTGTTTCAGCCCCTCTGATTCTGCCCCTCTGATTCAGCCCCACTCATTCAGCCCCTCTGTTTCAGCCCCTCTGTTTCTCGCCCTCTGTTTCTGCCCTTCTGTTTCTCGCCCTCTGTTACAGCCCCTCTGATTCAGCCCCTCTGTTTCAGCCCCTCTGAATCAGCCCCTCTGATTCAGCCCCTCTGTTTCAACCCCTCTGTTTCAGCCCCTCTGTTTCTCGCCCTCTGTTTCTGCCCTTCTGTTTCTCTTCCTCTGTTTCAGCCCCTCTGTTTCTCGCCCTCTGTTACAGCCCCTCTGATTCAGCCCCTCTGTTTCAGCCCCTCTGTTTCTCGCCCTCTGTTTCTGCCCTTCTGTTTCTTGTCCTCTGTTTCAGCCCCTCTGTTTCTCGCCCTCTGTTTCAGCCCCTCTGAATCAGCCCCTCTGATTCAGCCCCTCTGTTTCAACCCCTCTGTTTCAGCCCCTCTGTTTCTCGCCCTCTGTTTCAGCCCCTCTGTTTCTCACCCTCTGTTTCAGCCCCTCTGATTCAGCCCCTCTGATTCAGCCCCACACATTCAGCCCCTCTGTTTCAGCCCCTCTGTTTCTCGCCCTCTGTTTCTGCCCTTCTGTTTCTCGTCCTCTGTTTCAGCACCTCTGTTTCTCGCCCTCTGTTACAGCCCCTCTGATTCAGCCCCTGTTTCAGCCCTTCTGAATCACCACCTCTGATTCAGCCCCGCTGTTACAACCCCTCTGTTTCAGCCCCTCTGTTTCTCGCCCTCTGTTTCTGCCCTTCTGTTTCTCGTCCTCTGTTTCAGCCCCTCTGTTTCTCGCCCTCTGTTACAGCCCCTCTGATTCAGCCCCTCTGTTTCAGCCCCTCTGAATCAGCCCCTCTGATTCAGCCCCTCTGTTTCAGCCGCTCTGTTTCAGCCCCTCTGTTTCTCGCCCTCTGTTTCAGACCCTCTGTTTCTCGCCCTCTGTTTCTGCCCCTCTGTTTCTCGCCCTCTGTTACAGCCCCTCTGATTCAGCCCCTCTGTTTCAGCCCCTCTGTTTCTCGCCCTATGTTTCTCGCCCTCTGTTTCAGCCCCTCTGTTTCTCGCCGTCTGTTTCAGCCCCTCTGTTTCAGCACCTCTGTTTCTCACCCTCTGTTTCAGCCCCTCTGATTCAGCCCCTCTGATTCAGCCCCACTCATTCAGCCCCTCTGTTTCAGCCCCTCTGTTTCTCGCCCTCTGTTTCTGCCCTTCTGTTTCTCGTCCTCTGTTTCAGCCCCTCTGTTTCTCGCCCTCTGTTACAGCCCCTCTGATTCAGCCCCTCTGTTTCAGCCCTTCTGAATCACCACCTCTGATTCAGCCCCGCTGTTTCAACCCCTCTGTTTCAGCCCCTCTGTTTCTCGCCCTCTGTTTTTGCCCTTCTGTTTCTCGTTCTCTATTTCAGCCCCTCTGTTTCTCGCCCTCTGTTACAGCCCCTCTGATTCAGCCCCTCTGTTTCAGCCCCTCTGAATCAGCCCCTCTGATTCAGCCCCTCTGTTTCAGCCCCTCTGTTTCAGCCCCTCTGAATCAGCCCCTCTGATTCAGCCCCTCTGTTTCTCGCCCTCTGTTTCAGCCCCTCTGTTTCTCGCCCTCTGTATCTGCCCTTCTGTTTCTCGTCCTCTGTTTCAGCCCCTCTGTTTCTCGCCCTCTGTTACAGCCCCTCTGATTCAGCCCCTCTGTTTCAGCCCCTCTGAATCAGCCCCTCTGATTCAGCCCCTCTGTTTCAACCCCTCTGTTTCAGCCCCTCTGTTTCTCGCCCTCTGTTTCAGCCCCTCTGTTTCTCGCCCTCTGTTTCAGACCCTCTGTTTCTCGCCCTCTGTTTCTGCCCCTCTGTTTCTCGCCCTCTGTTTCAGCCCCTCTGTTTCTCGCCCTCTGTTTCTCGCCCTCTGTTTCAGCCCCTCTGTTTCTCACCCTCTGTTTCAGCCCCTCTGTTTCAGCCCCTCTGAATCAGCCCCTCTGATTCAGCCCCTCTGTTTCAGCCGCTCTATTGCAGCCCCTCTGTTTCTCGCCCTCTATATCTGCCCTTCTGTTTCTCGTCCTCTGTTTCAGCCCCTCTGTTTCTCGCCCTCTGTTACAGCCCCTCTGATTCAGCCCCTCTGTTTCAGCCCCTCTGAATCAGCCCCTCTGAATCAGCCCCTCTGTTTCAACCCCTCTGTTTCAGCCCCTCTGTTTCTCGCCCTCTGTTTCAGCCCCTCTGTTTCTCGCCCTCTGTTTCAGACCCTCTGTTTCTCGCCCTCTGTTTCAGCCCCTCTGTTTCTCGCCCTCTGTTTCTCGCCCTCTGTTTCAGCCCCTCTGTTTCTCGCCCTCTGTTTCAGCCCCTCTGTTTCAGCCCCTCTGATTCAGCCCCTCTGATTCAGCCCCTCTGTTTCAGCCCTTCTGTTTCAGCCCCTCTGTTTCAGCCCCTCTGTTTCTGGCCCTCTGTTTCTCGCCCTCTGTTTCAGCCCCTCTGTTTCTCGCCCTCTGTTTCAGTCCCTCTGTTTCAGCCCCTCTGTTTCTCACCCTCTGTTTCAGCCCCTCTGATTCAGCCCCTCTGATTCAGCCCCACTCATTCAGCCCCTCTGTTTCAGCCCCTCTGTTTCTCGCCCTCTGTTTCTGCCCTTCTGTTTCTCTTCCTCTGTTTCAGCCCCTCTGTTTCTCGCCCTCTGTTACAGCCCCTCTGATTCAGCCCCTCTGTTTCAGCCCCTCTGAATCAGCCCCTCTGATTCAGCCCCTCTATTTCAAACCCTCTGTTTCAGCACCTCTGTTTCAGCCCCTCTGTTTCTCGCCCTCTGTTTCTGGCCTTCTGTTTCTCTTCCTCTGTTTCAGCCCCTCTGTTTCTCGCCCTCTGTTACAGCCCCTCTGATTCAGCCCCTCTGTTTCAGCCCCTCTGTTTCTCGCCCTCTGTTTCTGCCCTTCTGTTTCTCGTCCTCTGTTTCAGACCCTCTGTTTCTCGCCCTCTGTTTCAGCCCCTCTGTTTCTCGCCCTCTGTTTCTCGCCCTCTGTTTCAGCCCCTGTGTTTCTCGCCCTCTGTTTCAGCCCCTCTGTTTCATCCCCTCTGATTCAGCCCCTCTGATTCAGCCACTCTGTTTCTGGCACTCTGTTTCAGCCCCTCTTTTTCAGCCCTTCTGTTTCAGCCCCTCTGTTTCAGCCCCTCTGTTTCTCACCCTCTGTTTCAGCCCCTCTGATTCAGCCCCTCTGATTCAGCCCCACTCATTCAGCCCCTCTGTTTCAGCCCCTCTGTTTCTCGCCCTCTGTTTCTGCCCTTCTGTTTCTCGTCCTCTGTTTCAGCCCCTCTGTTTCTCGCCTCTGTTACAGCCCCTCTGATTCAGCCCCTCTGTTTCAGCCCCTCTGAATCAGCCCCTCTGATTCAGCCCCTCTGTTTCAACCCCTCTGTTTCAGCCCCTCTGTTTCTCGCCCTCTGTTTCTGCCCTTCTGTTTCTCTTCCTCTGTTTCAGCCCCTCTGTTTCTCGCCCTCTGTTACAGCCCCTCTGATTCAGCCCCTCTGTTTCAGCCCCTCTGTTTCTCGCCCTCTGTTTCTGCCCTTCTGTTTCTCGTCCTCTGTTTCAGCCCCTCTGTTTCTCGCCCTCTGTTTCAGCCCCTCTGAATCAGCCCCTCTGATTCAGCCCCTCTGTTTCTCGCCCTCTGTTTCAGCCCCTCTGTTTCTCACCCTCTGTTTCAGCCCCTCTGATTCAGCCCCACACATTCAGCCCCTCTGTTTCAGCCCCTCTGTTTCTCGCCCTCTGTTTCTGCCCTTCTGTTTCTCGTCCTCTGTTTCAGCACCTCTGTTTCTCGCCCTCTGTTACAGCCCCTCTGATTCAGCCCCTGTTTCAGCCCTTCTGAATCACCACCTCTGATTCAGCCCCGCTGTTACAACCCCTCTGTTTCAGCCCCTCTGTTTCTCGCCCTCTGTTTCTGCCCTTCTGTTTCTCGTCCTCTGTTTCAGCCCCTCTGTTTCTCGCCCTCTGTTACAGCCCCTCTGATTCAGCCCCTCTGTTTCAGCCCCTCTGAATCAGCCCCTCTGATTCAGCCCCTCTGTTTCAGCCGCTCTGTTTCAGCCCCTCTGTTTCTCGCCCTCTGTTTCAGACCCTCTGTTTCTCGCCCTCTGTTTCTGCCCCTCTGTTTCTCGCCCTCTGTTTCAGCCCCTCTGTTTCTCGCCCACTGTTTCTCGCCCTCTGTTTCAGCCCCTCTGTTTCTCGCCCTCTGTTTCAGCCCCTCTGATTCAGCCCCTCTGATTCAGCCCCTCTGTTTCTGGCCCTCTGTTTCAGCCCCTCTGTTTCAGCCCTTCTGTTTCAGCCCCTCTGTTTCAGCCCCTCTGTTTCTCGCCCTCTGTTTCTCGCCCTCTGTTTCAGCCCCTCTGTTTCCCGCCCTCTGTTTCAGCACCTCTGTTTCAGCCCCTCTGTTTCTCACCCTCTGTTTCAGCCCCTCTTATTCAGCCCCTCTGATTCAGCCCCTCTGTTTCAGCCCCTCTGTTTCTCACCCTCTGTTACAGCCCCTCTGATTCAGCCCCTCTGATTCAGCCCCACTCATTCAGCCCCTCTGTTTCAGCCCCTCTGTTTCTCGTCCTCTGTTTCTGCCCTTCTGTTTCTCGTCCTCTGTTTCAGCCCCTCTGTTTCTCGCCCTCTGTTACAGCCCCTCTGATTCAGCCCCTCTGTTTCAGCCCCTCTGAATCAGCCCCTCTGATTCAGCCCCTCTGTTTCAACCCCTCTGTTTCAGCCCCTCTGTTTCTCGCCCTCTGTTTCAGCCCCTCTGTTTCTCGCCCTCTGTATGTGCCCTTCTGTTTCTCGTCCTCTGTTTCAGCCCCTCTGTTTCTCGCCCTCTGTTACAGCCCCTCTGATTCAGCCCCTCTGTTTCAGCCCCTCTGAATCAGCCCCTCTGATTCAGCCCCTCTGTTTCAACCCCTCTGTTTCAGCCCCTCTGTTTCTCGCCCTCTGTTTCAGCCCCTCTGTTTCTCGCCCTCTGTTTCAGACCCTCTGTTTCTCGCCCTCTGTTTCTGCCCCTCTGTTTCTCGCCCTCTGTTTCAGCCCCTCTGTTTCTCGCCCTCTGTTTCTCGCCCTCTGTTTCAGCCCCTCTGTTTCTCACCCTCTGTTTCAGCCCCTCTGTTTCAGCCCCTCTGAATCAGCCCCTCTGATTCAGCCCCTCTGTTTCAGCCGCTCTATTGCAGCCCCTCTGTTTCTCGCCCTCTATATCTGCCCTTCTGTTTCTCGTCCTCTGTTTCAGCCCCTCTGTTTCTCGCCCTCTGTTACAGCCCCTCTGATTCAGCCCCTCTGTTTCAGCCCCTCTGAATCAGCCCCTCTGAATCAGCCCCTCTGTTTCAACCCCTCTGTTTCAGCCCCTCTGTTTCTCGCCCTCTGTTTCAGCCCCTCTGTTTCTCGCCCTCTGTTTCAGACCCTCTGTTTCTCGCCCTCTGTTTCAGCCCCTCTGTTTCTCGCCCTCTGTTTCTCGCCCTCTGTTTCAGCCCCTCTGTTTCTCGCCCTCTGTTTCAGCCCCTCTGTTTCAGCCCCTCTGATTCAGCCCCTCTGATTCAGCCCCTCTGTTTCAGCCCTTCTGTTTCAGCCCCTCTGTTTCAGCCCCTCTGTTTCTGGCCCTCTGTTTCTCGCCCTCTGTTTCAGCCCCTCTGTTTCTCGCCCTCTGTTTCAGTCCCTCTGTTTCAGCCCCTCTGTTTCTCACCCTCTGTTTCAGCCCCTCTGATTCAGCCCCTCTGATTCAGCCCCACTCATTCAGCCCCTCTGTTTCAGCCCCTCTGTTTCTCGCCCTCTGTTTCTGCCCTTCTGTTTCTCTTCCTCTGTTTCAGCCCCTCTGTTTCTCGCCCTCTGTTACAGCCCCTCGGATTCAGCCCCTCTGTTTCAGCCCCTCTGAATCAGCCCCTCTGATTCAGCCCCTCTATTTCAAACCCTCTGTTTCAGCCCCTCTGTTTCAGCCCCTCTGTTTCTCGCCCTCTGTTTCTGGCCTTCTGTTTCTCTTCCTCTGTTTCAGCCCCTCTGTTTCTCGCCCTCTGTTACAGCCCCTCTGATTCAGCCCCTCTGTTTCAGCCCCTCTGTTTCTCGCCCTCTGTTTCTGCCCTTCTGTTTCTCGTCCTCTGTTTCAGACCCTCTGTTTCTCGCCCTCTGTTTCAGCCCCTCTGTTTCTCGCCCTCTGTTTCTCGCCCTCTGTTTCAGCCCCTGTGTTTCTCGCCCTCTGTTTCAGCCCCTCTGTTTCATCCCCTCTGATTCAGCCCCTCTGATTCAGCCCCTCTGTTTCTGGCCCTCTGTTTCAGCCCCTCTTTTTCAGCCCTTCTGTTTCAGCCCCTCTGTTTCAGCCCCTCTGTTTCTCGCCCTCTGTTTCTCGCCCTCTGCTTCTGCCCCTCTGTTTCTCGCCCTCTGTTTCAGCCCCTCTGTTTCAGCCCCTCTGTTTCTCACCCTCTGTTTCAGCCCCTCTGATTCAGCCCCTCTGATTCAGCTCCACTCATTCAGCCCCTCTGTTTCAGCCCCTCTGTTTCTCGCCCTCTGTTTCTGCCCTTCTGTTTCTCGTCCTCTGTTTCAGCCCCTCTGTTTCTCGCCTCTGTTACAGCCCCTCTGATTCAGCCCCTCTGTTTCAGCCCCTCTGAATCAGCCCCTCTGATTCAGCCCCTCTGTTTCAACCCCTCTGTTTCAGCCCCTCTGTTTCTCGCCCTCTGTTTCTGCCCTTCTGTTTCTCTTCCTCTGTTTCAGCCCCTCTGTTTCTCGCCCTCTGTTACAGCCCCTCTGATACAGCCCCTCTGTTTCAGCCCCTCTGTTTCTCGCCCTCTGTTTCTGCCCTTCTGTTTCTCGTCCTCTGTTTCAGCCCCTCTGTTTCTCGCCCTCTGTTTCAGCCCCTCTGAATCAGCCCCTCTGATTCAGCCCCTCTGTTTCAACCCCTCTGTTTCAGCCCCTCTGTTTCTCGCCCTCTGTTTCAGCCCCTCTGTTTCTCACCCTCTGTTTCAGCCCCTCTGATTCAGCCCCACACATTCAGCCCCTCTGTTTCAGCCCCTCTGTTTCTCGCCCTCTGTTTCTGCCCTTCTGTTTCTCGTCCTCTGTTTCAGCACCTCTGTTTCTCGCCCTCTGTTACAGCCCCTCTGATTCAGCCCCTGTTTCAGCCCTTCTGAATCACCACCTCTGATTCAGCCCCGCTGTTACAACCCCTCTGTTTCAGCCCCTCTGTTTCTCGCCCTCTGTTTCTGCCCTTCTGTTTCTCGTCCTCTGTTTCAGCCCCTCTGTTTCTCGCCCTCTGTTACAGCCCCTCTGATTCAGCCCCTCTGTTTCAGCCCCTCTGAATCAGCCCCTCTGATTCAGCCCCTCTGTTTCAGCCGCTCTGTTTCAGCCCCTCTGTTTCTCGCCCTCTGTTTCAGACCCTCTGTTTCTCGCCCTCTGTTTCTGCCCCTCTGTTTCTCGCCCTCTGTTTCAGCCCCTCTGTTTCTCGCCCACTGTTTCTCGCCCTCTGTTTCAGCCCCTCTGTTTCTCGCCCTCTGTTTCAGCCCCTCTGATTCAGCCCCTCTGATTCAGCCCCTCTGTTTCTGGCCCTCTGTTTCAGCCCCTCTGTTTCAGCCCTTCTGTTTCAGCCCCTCTGTTTCAGCCCCTCTGTTTCTCGCCCTCTGTTTCTCGCCCTCTGTTTCAGCCCCTCTGTTTCCCGCCCTCTGTTTCAGCACCTCTGTTTCAGCCCCTCTGTTTCTCACCCTCTGTTTCAGCCCCTCTGATTCAGCCCCTCTGATTCAGCCCCACTCATTCAGCCCCTCTGTTTCAGCCCCTCTGTTTCTCGCCCTCTGTTTCTGCCCTTCTGTTTCTCGTCCTCTGTTTCAGCCCCTCTGTTTCTCGCCCTCTGTTACAGCCCCTCTGATTCAGCCCCTCTGTTTCAGCCCCTCTGAATCAGCCCCTCTGATTCAGCCCCTCTGTTTCAACCCCTCTGTTTCAGCCCCTCTGTTTCTCGCCCTCTGTTTCTGCCCTTCTGTTTCTCTTCCTCTGTTTCAGCCCCTCTGTTTCTCGCCCTCTGTTACAGCCCCTCTGATTTAGCCCCTCTGTTTCAGCCCCTCTGTTTCTCGCCCTCTGTTTCTGCCCTTCTGTTTCTCGTCCTCTGTTTCAGCCCCTCTGTTTCTCGCCCTCTGTTTCAGCCCCTCTGAATCAGCCCCTCTGATTCAGCCCCTCTGTTTCAACCCCTCTGTTTCAGCCCCTCTGTTTCTCGCCCTCTGTTTCAGCCCCTCTGTTTCTCACCCTCTGTTTCAGCCCCTCTGATTCAGCCCCTCTGATTCAGCCCCACACATTCAGCCCCTCTGTTTCAGCCCCTCTGTTTCTCGCCCTCTGTTTCTGCCCTTCTGTTTCTCGTCCTCTGTTTCAGCACCTCTGTTTCTCGCCCTCTGTTACAGCCCCTCTGATTCAGCCCCTGTTTCAGCCCTTCTGAATCACCACCTCTGATTCAGCCCCACACATTCAGCCCCTCTGTTTCAGCCCCTCTGTTTCTCGCCCTCTGTTTCTGCCCTTCTGTTTCTCGTCCTCTGTTTCAGCCCCTCTGTTTCTCGCCCTCTGTTACAGCCCCTCTGATTCAGCCCCTCTGTTTCAGCCCCTCTGAATCAGCCCCTCTGATTCAGCCCCTCTGTTTCAGCCGCTCTGTTTCAGCCCCTCTGTTTCTCGCCCTCTGTTTCAGCCACTCTGTTTCTCGCCCTCTGTTTCTGCCCCTCTGTTTCTCGCCCTCTGTTTCAGCCCCTCTGTTTCTCGCCCTCTGTTTCTCGCCCTCTGTTTCTCGCCCTCTGTTTCAGCCCCTCTGTTTCCCGCCCTCTGTTTCAGCACCTCTGTTTCAGCCCCTCTGTTTCTCACCCTCTCTTTCAGCCCCTCTTATTCAGCCCCTCTGATTCAGCCCCTCTGTTTCAGCCCCTCTGTTTCTCACCCTCTGTTACAGCCCCTCTGATTCAGCCCCTCTGATTCAGCCCCACTCATTCAGCCCCTCTATTTCAGCCCCTCTGTTTCTCGCCCTCTGTTTCAGCCCCTCTGTTTCTCGCCCCCTGTTTCAGCCCCTCTGTTTCAGCCCCTCTGTTTCAGCCCCTCTGTTTCTCGCCCTCTGTATCAGCCCCTCTGTTTCAGCCCCTCTGTTTCTCGCCCTCTGTTTCTCGCCCTCTGTTTTAGCCCCTCTGTTTCTCGCCCTCTGTTTCAGCCCCTCTGTTTCAGCCCCTCTTTTTCAGCCCTTCTGTTTCAGCCCCTCTGTTTCAGCCCCTCTGTTTCTCGCCCTCTGTTTCTCGCCCTCTGTTTCAGCCCCTATGTTTCTCGCCCTCTGATTCAGCCCCTCTGTTTCAGCCCCTCTGTTTCTCACCCTCTGTTTCAGCCCCTCTGATTCAGCCCCTCTGATTCAGCCCCACTCATTCAGCCCCTCTGTTTCAGCCCCTCTGTTTCTCGCCCTCTGTTTCTGCCCTTCTGTTTCTCGTCCTCTGTTTCAGCCCCTCTGTTTCTCGCCCTCTGTTACAGCCCCTCTGATTCAGCCCCTCTGTTTCAGCCCCTCTGAATCAGCCCCTCTGATTCAGCCCCTCTGTTTCAACCCCTCTGTTTCAGCCCCTCTGTTTCTCGCCCTCTGTTTCTGCCCTTCTGTTTCTCTTCCTCTGTTTCAGCCCCTCTGTTTCTCGCCCTCTGTTACAGCCCCTCTGATTCAGCCCCTCTGTTTCAGCCCCTCTGTTTCTCGCCCTCTGTTTCTGCCCTTCTGTTTCTCGTCCTCTGTTTCAGCCCCTCTGTTTCTCGCCCTCTGTTTCAGCCCCTCTGAATCAGCCCCTCTGATTCAGCCCCTCTGTTTCAACCCCTCTGTTTCAGCCCCTCTGTTTCTCGCCCTCTGTTTCAGCCCCTCTGTTTCTCACCCTCTGTTTCAGCCCCTCTGATTCAGCCCCTCTGATTCAGCCCCACACATTCAGCCCCTCTGTTTCAGCCCCTCTGTTTCTCGCCCTCTGTTGCAGCCCCTCTGTTTCCCGCCCTCTGTTTCAGCACCTCTGTTTCAGCCCCTCTGTTTCTCACCCTCTCTTTCAGCCCCTCTTATTCAGCCCCTCTGATTCAGCCCCTCTGTTTCAGCCCCTCTGTTTCTCACCCTCTGTTACAGCCCCTCTGATTCAGCCCCTCTGATTCAGCCCCACTCATTCAGCCCCTCTATTTCAGCCCCTCTGTTTCTCGCCCTCTGTTTCAGCCCCTCTGTTTCTCGCCCCCTGTTTCAGCCCCTCTGTTTCAGCCCCTCTGTTTCAGCCCCTCTGTTTCTCGCCCTCTGTATCAGCCCCTCTGTTTCAGCCCCTCTGTTTCTCGCCCTCTGTTTCTCGCCCTCTGTTTTAGCCCCTCTGTTTCTCGCCCTCTGTTTCAGCCCCTCTGTTTCAGCCCCTCTTTTTCAGCCCTTCTGTTTCAGCCCCTCTGTTTCAGCCCCTCTGTTTCTCGCCCTCTGTTTCTCGCCCTCTGCTTCAGCCCCTCTGTTTCTCGCCCTCTGTTTCAGCCCCTCTGTTTCAGCCCCTCTGTTTCTCACCCTCTGTTTCAGCCCCTCTGATTCAGCCCCTCTGATTCAGCCCCACTCATTCAGCCCCTCTGTTTCAGCCCCTCTGTTTCTCGCCCTCTGTTTCTGCCCTTCTGTTTCTCGTCCTCTGTTTCAGCCCCTCTGTTTCTCGCCCTCTGTTACAGCCCCTCTGATTCAGCCCCTCTGTTTCAGCCCCTCTGATTCAGCCCCTCTGATTCAGCCCCACTCATTCAGCCCCTCTGTTTCAGCCCCTCTGTTTCTCGCCCTCTGTTTCTGCCCTTCTGTTTCTCGTCCTCTGTTTCAGCCCCTCTGTTTCTCGCCCTCTGTTACAGCCCCTCTGATTCAGCCCCTCTGTTTCAGCCCCTCTGTTTCTCGCCCTCTGTTTCTGCCCTTCTGTTTCTCGTCCTCTGTTTCAGCCCCTCTGTTTCTCGCCCTCTGTTTCAGCCCCTCTGAATCAGCCCCTCTGATTCAGCCCCTCTGTTTCAACCCCTCTGTTTCAGCCCCTCTGTTTCTCGCCCTCTGTTTCAGCCCCTCTGTTTCTCACCCTCTGTTTCAGCCCCTCTGATTCAGCCCCTCTGATTCAGCCCCACACATTCAGCCCCTCTGTTTCAGCCCCTCTGTTTCTCGCCCTCTGTTTCTGCCCTTCTGTTTCTCGTCCTCTGTTTCAGCACCTCTGTTTCTCGCCCTCTGTTACAGCCCCTCTGATTCAGCCCCTGTTTCAGCCCTTCTGAATCACCACCTCTGATTCAGCCCCGCTGTTACAACCCCTCTGTTTCAGCCCCTCTGTTTCTCGCCCTCTGTTTCTGCCCTTCTGTTTCTCGTCCTCTGTTTCAGCACCTCTGTTTCTCGCCCTCTGTTACAGCCCCTCTGATTCAGCCCCTCTGTTTCAGCCCCTCTGAATCAGCCCCTCTGATTCAGCCCCTCTGTTTCAGCCGCTCTGTTTCAGCCCCTCTGTTTCTCGCCCTCTGTTTCAGACCCTCTGTTTCTCGCCCTCTGTTTCTGCCCCTCTGTTTCTCGCCCTCTGTTACAGCCCCTCTGTTTCTCGCCCTCTGTTTCTCGCCCTCTGTTTCAGCCCCTCTGTTTCTCGCCCTCTGTTTCAGCCCCTCTGATTCAGCCCCTCTGATTCAGCCCCTCTGTTTCTGGCCCTCTGTTTCAGCCCCTCTGTTTCAGCCCTTCTGTTTCAGCCCCTCTGTTTCAGCCCCTCTGTTTCTCGCCCTCTGTTTCTCGCCCTCTGTTTCAGCCCCTCTGTTTCCCGCCCTCTGTTTCAGCACCTCTGTTTCAGCCCCTCTGTTTCTCACCCTCTGTTTCAGCCCCTCTTATTCAGCCCCTCTGATTCAGCCCCTCTGTTTCAGCCCCTCTGTTTCTCACCCTCTGTTACAGCCCCTCTGATTCAGCCCCTCTGATTCAGCCCCACTCATTCAGCCCCTCTATTTCAGCCCCTCTGTTTCTCGCCCTCTGTTTCAGCCCCTCTGTTTCTCGCCCCCTGTTTCAGCCCCTCTGTTTCAGCCCCTCTGTTTCAGCCCCTCTGTTTCTCGCCCTCTGTATCAGCCCCTCTGTTTCAGCCCCTCTGTTTCTCGCCCTCTGATTCTCGCCCTCTGTTTTAGCCCCTCTGTTTCTCGCCCTCTGTTTCAGCCCCTCTGTTTCAGCCCCTCTGATTCAGCACCTCTGATTCAGCCCCTCTGTTTCTGGCCCTCTGTTTCAGCCCCTCTGTTTCTGGCCCTCTGTTTCAGACCCTCTGTTCCAGCCCTTCTGTTTCAGCCGTTCTGTTTCAGCCCCTCTGTTTCTCGCCCTCTGTTTCAGCCCCTCTGTTTCTCGCCCTCTGTTTCAGCCCCTCTGTTTCTCGCCCTCTGTTTCTGCCCCTCTGATTTAGCCCCTCTGTTTCAGCCCCTCTGTTTCTCGCCCTCTGTTTCAGCCCCTCTGTTTCGCGCTCTCTGTTTCAGCCGCTCTGTTTCAGCCCCTCTGTTTCTCGCCCTCTGTTTCTGCCCTTCTGTTTCTCGTCCTCTGTTTCAGCCCCTCTGTTTCTCGCCCTCTGTTACAGCCCCTCTAATTCAGCCCCTCTGTTTCAGCCCCTCTGAATCAGCCCCTCTGATTCAGCCCCTCTGTTTCTCGCCCTCTGCTTCAGCCCCTCTGTTTCTCGCCCTCTGTTTCAGCCCCTCTGTTTCAGCCCCTCTGTTTCTCACCCTCTGTTTCAGCCCCTCTGATTCAGCCCCTCTGATTCAGCCCCACTCATTCAGCCCCTCTGTTTCAGCCCCTCTGTTTCTCGCCCTCTGTTTCTGCCCTTCTGTTTCTCGTCCTCTGTTTCAGCCCCTCTGTTTCTCGCCCTCTGTTACAGCCCCTCTGATTCAGCCCCTCTGTTTCAGCCCCTCTGATTCAGCCCCTCTGATTCAGCCCCACTCATTCAGCCCCTCTGTTTCAGCCCCTCTGTTTCTCGCCCTCTGTTTCTGCCCTTCTGTTTCTCGTCCTCTGTTTCAGCCCCTCTGTTTCTCGCCCTCTGTTACAGCCCCTCTGATTCAGCCCCTCTGTTTCAGCCCCTCTGTTTCTCGCCCTCTGTTTCTGCCCTTCTGTTTCTCGTCCTCTGTTTCAGCCCCTCTGTTTCTCGCCCTCTGTTTCAGCCCCTCTGAATCAGCCCCTCTGATTCAGCCCCTCTGTTTCAACCCCTCTGTTTCAGCCCCTCTGTTTCTCGCCCTCTGTTTCAGCCCCTCTGTTTCTCACCCTCTGTTTCAGCCCCTCTGATCCAGCCCCTCTGATTCAGCCCCACACATTCAGCCCCTCTGTTTCAGCCCCTCTGTTTCTCGCCCTCTGTTTCTGCCCTTCTGTTTCTCGTCCTCTGTTTCAGCACCTCTGTTTCTCGCCCTCTGTTACAGCCCCTCTGATTCAGCCCCTGTTTCAGCCCTTCTGAATCACCACCTCTGATTCAGCCCCGCTGTTACAACCCCTCTGTTTCAGCCCCTCTGTTTCTCGCCCTCTGTTTCTGCCCTTCTGTTTCTCGTCCTCTGTTTCAGCACCTCTGTTTCTCGCCCTCTGTTACAGCCCCTCTGATTCAGCCCCTCTGTTTCAGCCCCTCTGAATCAGCCCCTCTGATTCAGCCCCTCTGTTTCAGCCGCTCTGTTTCAGCCCCTCTGTTTCTCGCCCTCTGTTTCAGACCCTCTGTTTCTCGCCCTCTGTTTCTGCCCCTCTGTTTCTCGCCCTCTGTTACAGCCCCTCTGTTTCTCGCCCTCTGTTTCTCGCCCTCTGTTTCAGCCCCTCTGTTTCTCGCCCTCTGTTTCAGCCCCTCTGATTCAGCCCCTCTGATTCAGCCCCTCTGTTTCTGGCCCTCTGTTTCAGCACCTCTGTTTCAGCCCTTCTGTTTCAGCCCCTCTGTTTCAGCCCCTCTGTTTCTCGCCCTCTGTTTCTCGCCCTCTGTTTCAGCCCCTCTGTTTCCCGCCCTCTGTTTCAGCACCTCTGTTTCAGCCCCTCTGTTTCTCACCCTCTGTTTCAGCCCCTCTTATTCAGCCCCTCTGATTCAGCCCCTCTGTTTCAGCCCCTCTGTTTCTCACCCTCTGTTACAGCCCCTCTGATTCAGCCCCTCTGATTCAGCCCCACTCATTCAGCCCCTCTATTTCAGCCCCTCTGTTTCTCGCCCTCTGTTTCAGCCCCTCTGTTTCTCGCCCCCTGTTTCAGCCCCTCTGTTTCAGCCCCTCTGTTTCAGCCCCTCTGTTTCTCGCCCTCTGTATCAGCCCCTCTGTTTCAGCCCCTCTGTTTCTCGCCCTCTGATTCTCGCCCTCTGTTTTAGCCCCTCTGTTTCTCGCCCTCTGTTTCAGCCCCTCTGTTTCAGCCCCTCTGATTCAGCACCTCTGATTCAGCCCCTCTGTTTCTGGCCCTCTGTTTCAGCCCCTCTGTTTCTGGCCCTCTGTTTCAGACCCTCTGTTCCAGCCCTTCTGTTTCAGCCGTTCTGTTTCAGCCCCTCTGTTTCTCGCCCTCTGTTTCAGCCCCTCTGTTTCTCGCCCTCTGTTTCAGCCCCTCTGTTTCTCGCCCTCTGTTTCTGCCCCTCTGATTTAGCCCCTCTGTTTCAGCCCCTCTGTTTCTCGCCCTCTGTTTCAGCCCCTCTGTTTCGCGCTCTCTGTTTCAGCCGCTCTGTTTCAGCCCCTCTGTTTCTCGCCCTCTGTTTCTGCCCTTCTGTTTCTCGTCCTCTGTTTCAGCCCCTCTGTTTCTCGCCCTCTGTTACAGCCCCTCTAATTCAGCCCCTCTGTTTCAGCCCCTCTGAATCAGCCCCTCTGATTCAGCCCCTCTGTTTCAACCCCTCTGTTTCAGCCCCTCTGTTTCTCGCCCTCTGTTTCAGCCCCTCTGTTTCTCGCCCTCTGTTTCAACCCCTCTGTTTCAGCCCCTCTGTTTCTCGCCCTCTGTTTTTGCCCTTCTGTTTCTCGTTCTCTATTTCAGCCCCTCTGTTTCTCGCCCTCTGTTACAGCCCCTCTGATTCAGCCCCTCTGTTTCAGCCCCTCTGAATCAGCCCCTCTGATTCAGCCCCTCTGTTTCAGCCGCTCTGTTTCAGCCCCTCTGTTTCTCGCCCTCTGTATCTGCCCTTCTGTTTCTCGTCGTCTGTTTCAGCCCCTCTGTTTCTCGCCCTCTGTTACAGCCCCTCTGATTCAGCCCCTCTGTTTCAGCCCCTCTGAATCAGCCCCTCTGATTCAGCCCCTCTGTTTCAACCCCTCTGTTTCAGCCCCTCTGTTTCTCGCCCTCTGTTTCAGCCCCTCTGTTTCTCGCCCTCTGTTTCAGACCCTCTGTTTCTCGCCCTCTGTTTCTGCCCCTCTGTTTCTCGCCCTCTGTTTCAGCCCCTCTGTTTCTCGCCCTCTGTTTCTCGCCCTCTGTTTCAGCCCCTCTGTTTCTCGCCCTCTGTTTCAGCCCCTCTGTTTCAGCCCCTCTGAATCAGCCCCTCTGATTCAGCCCCTCTGTTTCAGCCGCTCTGTTGCAGCCCCTCTGTTTCTCGCCCTCTATATCTGCCCTTCTGTTTCTCGCCCTCTGTTACAGCCCCTCTGATTCAGCCCCTCTGTTTCAGCCCCTCTGAATCAGCCCCTCTGAATCAGCCCCTCTGTTTCAACCCCTCTGTTTCAGCCCCTCTGTTTCTCGCCCTCTGTTTCAGCCCCTCTGTTTCTCGCCCTCTGTTTCAGACCCTCTGTTTCTCGCCCTCTGTTTCAGCCCCTCTGTTTCTCGCCCTCTGTTTCTCGCCCTCTGTTTCAGCCCCTCTGTTTCTCGCCCTCTGTTTCAGCCCCTCTGTTTCAGCCCCTCTGTTTCTCACCCTCTGTTTCAGCCCCTCTGATTCAGCCCCTCTGATTCAGCCCCACTCATTCAGCCCCTCTGTTTCAGCCCCTCTGTTTCTCGCCCTCTGTTTCTGCCCTTCTGTTTCTCGTCCTCTGTTTCAGCCCCTCTGTTTCTCGCCCTCTGTTACAGCCCCTCTGATTCAGCCCCTCTGTTTCAGCCCCTCTGAATCAGCCCCTCTGATTCAGCCCCTCTGTTTCAACCCCTCTGTTTCAGCCCCTCTGTTTCTCGCCCTCTGTTTCTGCCCTTCTGTTTCTCTTCCTCTGTTTCAGCCCCTCTGTTTCTCGCCCTCTGTTACAGCCCCTCTGATTCAGGCCCTCTGTTTCAGCCCCTCTGTTTCTCGCCCTCTGTTTCAGCCCCTCTGTTTCTCGCCCTCTGTTTCAGACCCTCTGTTTCTCGCCCTCTGTTTCTGCCCCTCTGTTTCTCGCCCTCTGTTTCAGCCCCTCTGTTTCTCGCCCTCTGTTTCTCGCCCTCTGTTTCAGCCCCTCTGAATCAGCCCCTCTGTTTCAGCCCCTCTGTTTCAGCCCCTCTGAATCAGCCCCTCTGATTCAGCCCCTCTGTTTCAGCCGCTCTGTTGCAGCCCCTCTGTTTCTCGCCCTCTATATCTGCCCTTCTGTTTCTCGTCCTCTGTTTCAGCCCCACTGTTTCTCGCCCTCTGTTACAGCCCCTCTGATTCAGCCCCTCTGTTTCAGCCCCTCTGAATCAGCCCCTCTGAATCAGCCCCTCTGTTTCAACCCCTCTGTTTCAGTCCCTCTGTTTCTCGCCCTCTGTTTCAGCCCCTCTGTTTCTCGCCCTCTGTTTCAGACCCTCTGTTTCTCGCCCTCTGTTTCAGCCCCTCTGTTTCTCGCCCTCTGTTTCTCGCCCTCTGTTTCAGCCCCTCTGTTTCTCGCCCTCTGTTTCAGCCCCTCTGTTTCAGCCCCTCTGATTCAGCCCCTCTGATTCAGCCCCTCTGTTTCTGGCCCTCTGTTTCAGCCCCTCTGTTTTAGCCCTTCTGTTTCAGCCCCTCTGTTTCAGCCCCTCTGTTTCTCGCCCTCTGTTTCTCGCCCTCTGTTTCAGCCCCTCTGTTTCTCGCCCTCTGTTTCAGCCCCTCTGTTTCAGCCCCTCTGTTTCTCACCCTCTGTTTCAGCCCCTCTGATTCAGCCCCTCTGATTCAGCCCCACTCATTCAGCCCCTCTGTTTCAGCCCCTCTGTTTCTCGCCCTCTGTTTCTGCCCTTCTGTTTCTCTTCCTCTGTTTCAGCCCCTCTGTTTCTCGCCCTCTGTTACAGCCCCTCTGATTCAGCCCCTCTGTTTCAGCCCCTCTGAATCAGCCCCTCTGATTCAGCCCCTCTGTTTCAACCCCTCTGTTTCAGCCCCTCTGTTTCTCGCCCTCTGTTTCTGCCCTTCTGTTTCTCTTCCTCTGTTTCAGCCCCTCTGTTTCTTGCCCTCTGTTACAGCCCCTCTGATTCAGCCCCTGTGTTTCAGCCCCTCTGTTTCTCGCCCTCTGTTTCTGCCCTTCTGTTTCTCGTCCTCTGTTTCAGACCCTCTGTTTCTCGCCCTCTGTTTCAGCCCCTCTGTTTCTCGCCCTCTGTTTCTCGCCCTCTGTTTCAGCCCCTCTGTTTCTCGCCCTCTGTTTCAGCCCCTCTGTTTCAGCCCCTCTGATTCAGCCCCTCTGATTCAGCCCCTCTGTTTCTGGCCCTCTGTTTCAGCCCCTCTTTTTCAGCCCTTCTCTTTCAGCCCCTCTGTTTCAGCCCCTCTGTTTCTCGCCCTCTGTTTCTCGCCCTCTGCTTCAGCCCTTCTGTTTCTCGCCCTCTGTTTCAGCCCCTCTGTTTCAGCCCCTCTGTTTCTCACCCTCTGTTTCAGCCCCTCTGATTCAGCCCCTCTGATTCAGCCCCACTCATTCAGCCCCTCTGTTTCAGCCCCTCTGTTTCTCGCCCTCTGTTTCTGCCCTTCTGTTTCTCGTCCTCTGTTTCAGCCCCTCTGTTTCTCGCCCTCTGTTACAGCCCCTCTGATTCAGCCCCTCTGTTTCAGCCCCTCTGAATCAGCCCCTCTGATTCAGCCCCTCTGTTTCAAACCCTCTGTTTCAGCCCCTCTGTTTCTCGCCCTCTGTTTCTGCCCTTCTGTTTCTCTTCCTCTGTTTCAGCCCCTCTGTTTCTCGCCCTCTGTTTCAGCCCCTCTGTTTCTCGCCCTCTGTTTCAGCCCCTCTGTTTCAGCCCCTCTGTTTCTCACCCTCTGTTTCAGCCCCTCTGATTCAGCCCCTCTGATTCAGCCCCACTCATTCAGCCCCTCTGTTTCAGCCCCTCTGTTTCTCGCCCTCTGTTTCTGCCCTTCTGTTTCTCGTCCTCTGTTTCAGCCCCTCTGTTTCTCGCCCTCTGTTACAGCCCCTCTGATTCAGCCCCTCTGAATCAGCCCCTCTGATTCAGCCCCTCTGTTTCAACCCCTCTGTATCAGCCCCTCTGTTTCTCGCCCTCTGTTTCTGCCCTTCTGTTTCTCTTCCTCTGTTTCAGCCCCTCTGTTTCTCGCCCTCTGTTACAGCCCCTCTGATTCAGCCCCTCTGTTTCAGCCCCTCTGTTTCTCGCCCTCTGTTTCAGCCCCTCTGTTTCTCGCCCTCTGTTTCAGACCCTCTGTTTCTCGCCCTCTGTTTCTGCCCCTCTGTTTCTCGCCCTCTGTTTCAGCCCCTCTGTTTCTCGCCCTCTGTTTCTCGCCCTCTGTTTCAGCCCCTCTGTTTCTCGCCCTCTGTTTCAGCCCCTCTGCTTCAGCCCCTCTGAATCAGCCCCTCTGATTCAGCCCCTCTGTTTCAGCTGCTCTGTTGCAGCCCCTCTGTTTCTCGCCCTCTATATCTGCCCTTCTGTTTCTCGTCCTCTGTTTCAGCCCCTCTGTTTCTCGCCCTCTGTTACAGCCCCTCTGATTCAGCCCCTCTGTTTCAGCCCCTCTGAATCAGCCCCTCTGAATCAGCCCCTCTGTTTCAACCCCTCTGTTTCAGCCCCTCTGTTTCTCGCCCTCTGTTTCAGCCCCTCTGTTTCTCGCCCTCTGTTTCAGACCCTCTGTTTCTCGCCCTCTGTTTCAGCCCCTCTGTTTCTCGCCCTCTGTTTCTCGCCCTCTGTTTCAGCCCCTCTGTTTCTCGCCCTCTGTTTCAGCCCCTCTGTTTCAGCCCCTCTGATTCAGCCCCTCTGATTCAGCCCCTCTGTTTCTGGCCCTCTGTTTCAGCCCCTCTGTTTCAGCCCTTCTGTTTCAGCCCCTCTCTTTCAGCCCCTCTGTTTCTCGCCCTCTGTTTCTCGGCCTCTGTTTCAGCCCCTCTGTTTCTCGCCCTCTGTTTCAGCCCCTCTGTTTCAGCCCCTCTGTTTCTCACCCTCTGTTTCAGCCCCTCTGATTCAGCCCCTCTGATTCAGCCCCACTCATTCAGCCCCTCTGTTTCAGCCCCTCTGTTTCTCGCCCTCTGTTTCTGCCCTTCTGTTTCTCTTCCTCTGTTTCAGCCCCTCTGTTTCTCGCCCTCTGTTACAGCCCCTCTGATTCAGCCCCTCTGTTTCAGCCCCTCTGAATCAGCCCCTCTGATTCAGCCCCTCTGTTTCAACCCCTCTGTTTCAGCCCCTCTGTTTCTCGCCCTCTGTTTCTGCCCTTCTGTTTCTCTTCGTCTGTTTCAGCCCCTCTGTTTCTCGCCCTCTGTTTCTGCCCCTCTGTTTCAGCCCCTCTGAATCAGCCCCTCTGATTCAGCCCCTCTGTTTCAGCCGCTCTGTTGCAGCCCCTCTGTTTCTCGCCCTCTATATCTGCCCTTCTGTTTCTCGTCCTCTGTTTCAGCCCGTCTGTTTCTCGCCCTCTGTTACAGCCCCTCTGATTCAGCCCCTCTGTTTCAGCCCCTCTGAATCAGCCCCTCTGAATCAGCCCCTCTGTTTCAACCCCTCTGTTTCAGCCCCTCTGTTTCTCGCCCTCTGTTTCAGCCCCTCTGTTTCTCGCCCTCTGTTTCAGACCCTCTGTTTCTCGCCCTCTGTTTCAGCCCCTCTGTTTCTCGCCCTCTGTTTCTCGCCCTCTGTTTCAGCCCCTCTGTTTCTCGCCCTCTGTTTCAGCCCCTCTGTTTCAGCCCCTCTGTTTCTCACCCTCTGTTTCAGCCCCTCTGATTCAGCCCCTCTGATTCAGCCCCACTCATTCAGCCCCTCTGTTTCAGCCCCTCTGTTTCTCGCCCTCTGTTTCTGCCCTTCTGTTTCTCGTCCTCTGTTTCAGCCCCTCTGTTTCTCGCCCTCTGTTACAGCCCCTCTGATTCAGCCCCTCTGTTTCAGCCCCTCTGAATCAGCCCCTCTGATTCAGCCCCTCTGTTTCAACCCCTCTGTTTCAGCCCCTCTGTTTCTCGCCCTCTGTTTCTGCCCTTCTGTTTCTCTTCCTCTGTTTCAGCCCCTCTGTTTCTCGCCCTCTGTTACAGCCCCTCTGATTCAGGCCCTCTGTTTCAGCCCCTCTGTTTCTCGCCCTCTGTTTCAGCCCCGCTGTTTCTCGCCCTCTGTTTCAGACCCTCTGTTTCTCGCCCTCTGTTTCTGCCCCTCTGTTTCTCGCCCTCTGTTTCAGCCCCTCTGTTTCTCGCCCTCTGTTTCTCGCCCTCTGTTTCAGCCCCTCTGTTTCTCGCCCTCTGTTTCAGCCCCTCTGTTTCAGCCCCTCTGAATCAGCCCCTCTGATTCAGCCCTCTGTTTCAGCCGCTCTGTTGCAGCCCCTCTGTTTCTCGCCCTCTATATCTGCCCTTCTGTTTCTCGTCCTCTGTTTCAGCCCCTCTGTTTCTCGCCCTCTGTTTCTGCCCTTCTGTTTCTCGTCCTCTGTTTCAGCCCCTCTGTTTCTCGCCCTCTGTTACAGCCCCTCTGATTCAGCCCCTCTGTTTCAGCCCCTCTGAATCAGCCCCTCTGATTCAGCCCCTCTGTTTCAGCCGCTCTGTTTCAGCCCCTCTGTTTCTCGCCCTCTGTTTCAGACCCTCTGTTTCTCGCCCTCTGTTTCTGCCCCTCTGTTTCTCGCCCTCTGTTTCAGCCCCTCTGTTTCTCGCCCACTGTTTCTCGCCCTCTGTTTCAGCCCCTCTGTTTCTCGCCCTCTGTTTCAGCCCCTCTGATTCAGCCCCTCTGATTCAGCCCCTCTGTTTCTGGCCCTCTGTTTCAGCCCCTCTGTTTCAGCCCTTCTGTTTCAGCCCCTCTGTTTCAGCCCCTCTGTTTCTCGCCCTCTGTTTCTCGCCCTCTGTTTCAGCCCCTCTGTTTCCCGCCCTCTGTTTCAGCACCTCTGTTTCAGCCCCTCTGTTTCTCACCCTCTGTTTCAGCCCCTCTTATTCAGCCCCTCTGATTCAGCCCCTCTGTTTCAGCCCCTCTGTTTCTCACCCTCTGTTACAGCCCCTCTGATTCAGCCCCTCTGATTCAGCCCCACTCATTCAGCCCCTCTATTTCAGCCCCTCTGTTTCTCGCCCTCTGTTTCAGCCCCTCTGTTTCTCGCCCCCTGTTTCAGCCCCTCTGTTTCAGCCCCTCTGTTTCAGCCCCTCTGTTTCTCGCCCTCTGTATCAGCCCCTCTGTTTCAGCCCCTCTGTTTCTCGCCCTCTGTTTCTCGCACTCTGTTTTAGCCCCTCTGTTTCTCGCCCTCTGTTTCAGCCCCTCTGTTTCAGCCCCTCTTTTTCAGCCCTTCTGTTTCAGCCCCTCTGTTTCAGCCCCTCTGTTTCTCGCCCTCTGTTTCTCGCCCTCTGCTTCAGCCCCTCTGTTTCTCGCCCTCTGTTTCAGCCCCTCTGTTTCAGCCCCTCTGTTTCTCGCCCTCTGTTTCAGCCCCTCTGTTTCTCACCCTCTGTTTCAGCCCCTCTGATTCAGCCCCTCTGATTCAGCCCCACTCATTCAGCCCCTCTGTTTCAGCCCCTCTGTTTCTCGCCCTCTGTTTCTGCCCTTCTGTTTCTCGTCCTCTGTTTCAGCCCCTCTGTTTCTCGCCCTCTGTTACAGCCCCTCTGATTCAGCCCCTCTGTTTCAGCCCCTCTGAATCAGCCCCTCTGATTCAGCCCCTCTGTTTCAACCCCTCTGTTTCAGCCCCTCTGTTTCTCGCCCTCTGTTTCTGCCCTTCTGTTTCTCTTCCTCTGTTTCAGCCCCTCTGTTTCTCGCCCTCTGTTACAGCCCCTCTCATTTAGCCCCTCTGTTTCAGCCCCTCTGTTTCTCGCCCTCTGTTTCTGCCCTTCTGTTTCTCGTCCTCTGTTTCAGCCCCTCTGTTTCTCGCCCTCTGTTTCAGCCCCTCTGAATCAGCCCCTCTGATTCAGCCCCTCTGTTTCAACCCCTCTGTTTCAGCCCCTCTGTTTCTCGCCCTCTGTTTCAGCCCCTCTGTTTCTCACCCTCTGTTTCAGCCCCTCTGATTCAGCCCCTCTGATTCAGCCCCACACATTCAGCCCCTCTGTTTCAGCCCCTCTGTTTCTCGCCCTCTGTTTCTGCCCTTCTGTTTCTCGTCCTCTGTTTCAGCACCTCTGTTTCTCGCCCTCTGTTACAGCCCCTCTGATTCAGCCCCTGTTTCAGCCCTTCTGAATCACCACCTCTGATTCAGCCCCACACATTCAGCCCCTCTGTTTCAGCCCCTCTGTTTCTCGCCCTCTGTTTCTGCCCTTCTGTTTCTCGTCCTCTGTTTCAGCCCCTCTGTTTCTCGCCCTCTGTTACAGCCCCTCTGATTCAGCCCCTCTGTTTCAGCCCCTCTGAATCAGCCCCTCTGATTCAGCCCCTCTGTTTCAGCCGCTCTGTTTCAGCCCCTCTGTTTCTCGCCCTCTGTTTCAGCCACTCTGTTTCTCGCCCTCTGTTTCTGCCCCTCTGTTTCTCGCCCTCTGTTTCAGCCTCTCTGTTTCTCGCCCTCTGTTTCTCGCCCTCTGCTTCAGCCCCTCTGTTTCTCGCCCTCTGTTTCAGCCCCTCTGTTTCAGCCCCTCTGTTTCTCACCCTCTGTTCCAGCCCCTCTGATTCAGCCCCTCTGATTCAGCCCCACTCATTCAGCCCCTCTGTTTCAGCCCCTCTGTTTCTCGCCCTCTGTTTCTGCCCTTCTGTTTCTCGTCCTCTGTTTCAGCCCCTCTGTTTCTCGCCCTCTGTTACAGCCCCTCTGATTCAGCCCCTCTGTTTCAGCCCCTCTGAATCAGCCCCTCTGATTCAGCCCCTCTGTTTCAACCCCTCTGTTTCAGCCCCTCTGTTTCTCGCCCTCTGTTTCTGCCCTTCTGTTTCTCTTCCTCTGTTTCAGCCCCTCTGTTTCTCGCCCTCTGTTACAGCCCCTCTGATTCAGCCCCTCTGTTTCAGCCCCTCTGTTTCTCGCCCTCTGTTTCTGCCCTTCTGTTTCTCGTCCTCTGTTTCAGCCCCTCTGTTTCTCGCCCTCTGTTTCAGCCCCTCTGAATCAGCCCCTCTGATTCAGCCCCTCTGTTTCAACCCCTCTGTTTCAGCCCCTCTGTTTCTCGCCCTCTGTTTCAGCCCCTCTGTTTCTCACCCTCTGTTTCAGCCCCTCTGATTCAGCCCCTCTGATTCAGCCCCACACATTCAGCCCCTCTGTTTCAGCCCCTCTGTTTCTCGCCCTCTGTTTCAGCCCCTCTGTTTCCCGCCCTCTGTTTCAGCACCTCTGTTTCAGCCCCTCTGTTTCTCACCCTCTCTTTCAGCCCCTCTTATTCAGCCCCTCTGATTCAGCCCCTCTGTTTCAGCCCCTCTGTTTCTCACCCTCTGTTACAGCCCCTCTGATTCAGCCCCTCTGATTCAGCCCCACTCATTCAGCCCCTCTGTTTCTCGCCCTCTGTTTCAGCCCCTCTGTTTCTCGCCCCCTGTTTCAGCCCCTCTGTTTCAGCCCCTCTGTTTCAGCCCCTCTGTTTCTCGCCCTCTGTATCAGCCCCTCTGTTTCAGCCCCTCTGTTTCTCGCCCTCTGTTTCTCGCCCTCTGTTTTAGCCCCTCTGTTTCTCGCCCTCTGTTACAGCCCCTCTGATTCAGCCCCTCTGTTTCAGCCCCTCTGTTTCTCGCCCTCTGTTTCTGCCCTTCTGTTTCTCGTCCTCTGTTTCAGCCCCTCTGTTTCTCGCCCTCTGTTTCAGCCCCTCTGAATCAGCCCCTCTGATTCAGCCCCTCTGTTTCAACCCCTCTGTTTCAGCCCCTCTGTTTCTCGCCCTCTGTTTCAGCCCCTCTGTTTCTCACCCTCTGTTTCAGCCCCTCTGATTCAGCCCCTCTGATTCAGCCCCACACATTCAGCCCCTCTGTTTCAGCCCCTCTGTTTCTCGCCCTCTGTTTCAGCCCCTCTGTTTCCCGCCCTCTGTTTCAGCACCTCTGTTTCAGCCCCTCTGTTTCTCACCCTCTCTTTCAGCCCCTCTTATTCAGCCCCTCTGATTCAGCCCCTCTGTTTCAGCCCCTCTGTTTCTCACCCTCTGTTACAGCCCCTCTGATTCAGCCCCTCTGATTCAGCCCCACTCATTCAGCCCCTCTGTTTCTCGCCCTCTGTTTCAGCCCCTCTGTTTCTCGCCCCCTGTTTCAGCCCCTCTGTTTCAGCCCCTCTGTTTCAGCCCCTCTGTTTCTCGCCCTCTGTATCAGCCCCTCTGTTTCAGCCCCTCTGTTTCTCGCCCTCTGTTTCTCGCCCTCTGTTTTAGCCCCTCTGTTTCTCGCCCTCTGTTTCAGCCCCTCTGTTTCAGCCCCTCTTTTTCAGCCCTTCTGTTTCAGCCCCTCTGTTTCAGCCCCTCTGTTTCTCGCCCTCTGTTTCTCGCCCTCTGCTTCAGCCCCTCTGTTTCTCGCCCTCTGTTTCAGCCCCTCTGTTTCAGCCCCTCTGTTTCTCACCCTCTGTTTCAGCCCCTCTGATTCAGCCCCTCTGATTCAGCCCCACTCATTCAGCCCCTCTGTTTCAGCCCTTCTGTTTCAGCCCCTCTGTTTCAGCCCCTCTGTTTCTCGCCCTCTGTTTCTCGCCCTCTGTTTCAGCCCCTCTGTTTCCCGCCCTCTGTTTCAGCACCTCTGTTTCAGCCCCTCTGTTTCTCACCCTCTGTTTCAGCCCCTCTTATTCAGCCCCTCTGATTCAGCCCCTCTGTTTCAGCCCCTCTGTTTCTCACCCTCTGTTACAGCCCCTCTGATTCAGCCCCTCTGATTCAGCCCCACTCATTCAGCCCCTCTATTTCAGCCCCTCTGTTTCTCGCCCTCTGTTTCAGCCCCTCTGTTTCTCGCCCCCTGTTTCAGCCCCTCTGTTTCAGCCCCTCTGTTTCAGCCCCTCTGTTTCTCGCCCTCTGTATCAGCCCCTCTGTTTCAGCCCCTCTGTTTCTCGCCCTCTGTTTCTCGCACTCTGTTTTAGCCCCTCTGTTTCTCGCCCTCTGTTTCAGCCCCTCTGTTTCAGCCCCTCTTTTTCAGCCCTTCTGTTTCAGCCCCTCTGTTTCAGCCCCTCTGTTTCTCGCCCTCTGTTTCTCGCCCTCTGCTTCAGCCCCTCTGTTTCTCGCCCTCTGTTTCAGCCCCTCTGTTTCAGCCCCTCTGTTTCTCGCCCTCTGTTTCAGCCCCTCTGTTTCTCACCCTCTGTTTCAGCCCCTCTGATTCAGCCCCTCTGATTCAGCCCCACTCATTCAGCCCCTCTGTTTCAGCCCCTCTGTTTCTCGCCCTCTGTTTCTGCCCTTCTGTTTCTCGTCCTCTGTTTCAGCCCCTCTGTTTCTCGCCCTCTGTTACAGCCCCTCTGATTCAGCCCCTCTGTTTCAGCCCCTCTGAATCAGCCCCTCTGATTCAGCCCCTCTGTTTCAACCCCTCTGTTTCAGCCCCTCTGTTTCTCGCCCTCTGTTTCTGCCCTTCTGTTTCTCTTCCTCTGTTTCAGCCCCTCTGTTTCTCGCCCTCTGTTACAGCCCCTCTGATTTAGCCCCTCTGTTTCAGCCCCTCTGTTTCTCGCCCTCTGTTTCTGCCCTTCTGTTTCTCGTCCTCTGTTTCAGCCCCTCTGTTTCTCGCCCTCTGTTTCAGCCCCTCTGAATCAGCCCCTCTGATTCAGCCCCTCTGTTTCAACCCCTCTGTTTCAGCCCCTCTGTTTCTCGCCCTCTGTTTCAGCCCCTCTGTTTCTCACCCTCTGTTTCAGCCCCTCTGATTCAGCCCCTCTGATTCAGCCCCACACATTCAGCCCCTCTGTTTCAGCCCCTCTGTTTCTCGCCCTCTGTTTCTGCCCTTCTGTTTCTCGTCCTCTGTTTCAGCACCTCTGTTTCTCGCCCTCTGTTACAGCCCCTCTGATTCAGCCCCTGTTTCAGCCCTTCTGAATCACCACCTCTGATTCAGCCCCACACATTCAGCCCCTCTGTTTCAGCCCCTCTGTTTCTCGCCCTCTGTTTCTGCCCTTCTGTTTCTCGTCCTCTGTTTCAGCCCCTCTGTTTCTCGCCCTCTGTTACAGCCCCTCTGATTCAGCCCCTCTGTTTCAGCCCCTCTGAATCAGCCCCTCTGATTCAGCCCCTCTGTTTCAGCCGCTCTGTTTCAGCCCCTCTGTTTCTCGCCCTCTGTTTCAGCCACTCTGTTTCTCGCCCTCTGTTTCTGCCCCTCTGTTTCTCGCCCTCTGTTTCAGCCTCTCTGTTTCTCGCCCTCTGTTTCTCGCCCTCTGCTTCAGCCCCTCTGTTTCTCGCCCTCTGTTTCAGCCCCTCTGTTTCAGCCCCTCTGTTTCTCACCCTCTGTTCCAGCCCCTCTGATTCAGCCCCTCTGATTCAGCCCCACTCATTCAGCCCCTCTGTTTCAGCCCCTCTGTTTCTCGCCCTCTGTTTCTGCCCTTCTGTTTCTCGTCCTCTGTTTCAGCCCCTCTGTTTCTCGCCCTCTGTTACAGCCCCTCTGATTCAGCCCCTCTGTTTCAGCCCCTCTGAATCAGCCCCTCTGATTCAGCCCCTCTGTTTCAACCCCTCTGTTTCAGCCCCTCTGTTTCTCGCCCTCTGTTTCTGCCCTTCTGTTTCTCTTCCTCTGTTTCAGCCCCTCTGTTTCTCGCCCTCTGTTACAGCCCCTCTGATTCAGCCCCTCTGTTTCAGCCCCTCTGTTTCTCGCCCTCTGTTTCTGCCCTTCTGTTTCTCGTCCTCTGTTTCAGCCCCTCTGTTTCTCGCCCTCTGTTTCAGCCCCTCTGAATCAGCCCCTCTGATTCAGCCCCTCTGTTTCAACCCCTCTGTTTCAGCCCCTCTGTTTCTCGCCCTCTGTTTCAGCCCCTCTGTTTCTCACCCTCTGTTTCAGCCCCTCTGATTCAGCCCCTCTGATTCAGCCCCACACATTCAGCCCCTCTGTTTCAGCCCCTCTGTTTCTCGCCCTCTGTTTCAGCCCCTCTGTTTCCCGCCCTCTGTTTCAGCACCTCTGTTTCAGCCCCTCTGTTTCTCACCCTCTCTTTCAGCCCCTCTTATTCAGCCCCTCTGATTCAGCCCCTCTGTTTCAGCCCCTCTGTTTCTCACCCTCTGTTACAGCCCCTCTGATTCAGCCCCTCTGATTCAGCCCCACTCATTCAGCCCCTCTATTTCAGCCCCTCTGTTTCTCGCCCTCTGTTTCAGCCCCTCTGTTTCTCGCCCCCTGTTTCAGCCCCTCTGTTTCAGCCCCTCTGTTTCAGCCCCTCTGTTTCTCGCCCTCTGTATCAGCCCCTCTGTTTCAGCCCCTCTGTTTCTCGCCCTCTGTTTCTCGCCCTCTGTTTTAGCCCCTCTGTTTCTTGCCCTCTGTTTCAGCCCCTCTGTTTCAGCCCCTCTTTTTCAGCCCTTCTGTTTCAGCCCCTCTGTTTCAGCCCCTCTGTTTCTCGCCCTCTGTTTCTCGCCCTCTGCTTCAGCCCCTCTGTTTCTCGCCCTCTGTTTCAGCCCCTCTGTTTCAGCCCCTCTGTTTCTCACCCTCTGTTTCAGCCCCTCTGATTCAGCCCCTCTGATTCAGCCCCACTCATTCAGCCCCTCTGTTTCAGCCCCTCTGTTTCTCGCCCTCTGTTTCTGCCCTTCTGTTTCTCGTCCTCTGTTTCAGCCCCTCTGTTTCTCGCCCTCTGTTACAGCCCCTCTGATTCAGCCCCTCTGTTTCAGCCCCTCTGAATCAGCCCCTCTGATTCAGCCCCTCTGTTTCAACCCCTCTGTTTCAGCCCCTCTGTTTCTCGCCCTCTGTTTCTGCCCTTCTGTTTCTCTTCCTCTGTTTCAGCCCCTCTGTTTCTCGCCCTCTGTTACAGCCCCTCTGATTCAGCCCCTCTGTTTCAGCCCCTCTGTTTCTCGCCCTCTGTTTCTGCCCTTCTGTTTCTCGTCCTCTGTTTCAGCCCCTCTGTTTCTCGCCCTCTGTTTCAGCCCCTCTGAATCAGCCGCTCTGATTCAGCCCCTCTGTTTCAACCCCTCTGTTTCAGCCCCTCTGTTTCTCGCCCTCTGTTTCAGCCCCTCTGTTTCTCACCCTCTGTTTCAGCCCCTCTGATTCAGCCCCTCTGATTCAGCCCCACACATTCAGCCCCTCTGTTTCAGCCCCTCTGTTTCTCGCCCTCTGTTTCTGCCCTTCTGTTTCTCGTCCTCTGTTTCAGCACCTCTGTTTCTCGCCCTCTGTTACAGCCCCTCTGATTCAGCCCCTGTTTCAGCCCTTCTGAATCACCACCTCTGATTCAGCCCCGCTGTTACAACCCCTCTGTTTCAGCCCCTCTGTTTCTCGCCCTCTGTTTCTGCCCTTCTGTTTCTCGTCCTCTGTTTCAGCACCTCTGTTTCTCGCCCTCTGTTACAGCCCCTCTGATTCAGCCCCTCTGTTTCAGCCCCTCTGAATCAGCCCCTCTGATTCAGCCCCTCTGTTTCAGCCGCTCTGTTTCAGCCCCTCTGTTTCTCGCCCTCTGTTTCAGACCCTCTGTTTCTCGCCCTCTGTTTCTGCCCCTCTGTTTCTCGCCCTCTGTTACAGCCCCTCTGTTTCTCGCCCTCTGTTTCTCGCCCTCTGTTTCAGCCCCTCTGTTTCTCGCCCTCTGTTTCAGCCCCTCTGATTCAGCCCCTCTGATTCAGCCCCTCTGTTTCTGGCCCTCTGTTTCAGCCCCTCTGTTTCAGCCCTTCTGTTTCAGCCCCTCTGTTTCAGCCCCTCTGTTTCTCGCCCTCTGTTTCTCGCCCTCTGTTTCAGCCCCTCTGTTTCCCGCCCTCTGTTTCAGCACCTCTGTTTCAGCCCCTCTGATTCAGCCCCTCTGATTCAGCCCCACACATTCAGCCCCTCTGTTTCAGCCCCTCTGTTTCTCGCCCTCTGTTTCTGCCCTTCTGTTTCTCGTCCTCTGTTTCAGCACCTCTGTTTCTCGCCCTCTGTTACAGCCCCTCTGATTCAGCCCCTGTTTCAGCCCTTCTGAATCACCACCTCTGATTCAGCCCCGCTGTTACAACCCCTCTGTTTCAGCCCCTCTGTTTCTCGCCCTCTGTTTCTGCCCTTCTGTTTCTCGTCCTCTGTTTCAGCACCTCTGTTTCTCGCCCTCTGTTACAGCCCCTCTGATTCAGCCCCTCTGTTTCAGCCCCTCTGAATCAGCCCCTCTGATTCAGCCCCTCTGTTTCAGCCGCTCTGTTTCAGCCCCTCTGTTTCTCGCCCTCTGTTTCAGACCCTCTGTTTCTCGCCCTCTGTTTCTGCCCCTCTGTTTCTCGCCCTCTGTTACAGCCCCTCTGTTTCTCGCCCTCTGTTTCTCGCCCTCTGTTTCAGCCCCTCTGTTTCTCGCCCTCTGTTTCAGCCCCTCTGATTCAGCCCCTCTGATTCAGCCCCTCTGTTTCTGGCCCTCTGTTTCAGCCCCTCTGTTTCAGCCCTTCTGTTTCAGCCCCTCTGTTTCAGCCCCTCTGTTTCTCGCCCTCTGTTTCTCGCCCTCTGTTTCAGCCCCTCTGTTTCCCGCCCTCTGTTTCAGCACCTCTGTTTCAGCCCCTCTGTTTCTCACCCTCTGTTTCAGCCACTCTTATTCAGCCCCTCTGATTCAGCCCCTCTGTTTCAGCCCCTCTGTTTCTCACCCTCTGTTACAGCCCCTCTGATTCAGCCCCTCTGATTCAGCCCCACTCATTCAGCCCCTCTATTTCAGCCCCTCTGTTTCTCGCCCTCTGTTTCAGCCCCTCTGTTTCTCGCCCCCTGTTTCAGCCCCTCTGTTTCAGCCCCTCTGTTTCAGCCCCTCTGTTTCTCGCCCTCTGTATCAGCCCCTCTGTTTCAGCCCCTCTGTTTCTCGCCCTCTGTTTCTCGCCCTCTGTTTTAGCCCCTCTGTTTCTCGCCCTCTGTTTCAGCCCCTCTGTTTCAGCCCCTCTGATTCAGCACCTCTGATTCAGCCCCTCTGTTTCTGGCCCTCTGTTTCAGCCCCTCTGTTTCTGGCCCTCTGTTTCAGACCCTCTGTTCCAGCCCTTCTGTTTCAGCCGTTCTGTTTCAGCCCCTCTGTTTCTCGCCCTCTGTTTCAGCCCCTCTGTTTCTCGCCCTCTGTTTCAGCCCCTCTGTTTCTCGCCCTCTGTTTCTGCCCCTCTGATTTAGCCCCTCTGTTTCAGCCCCTCTGTTTCTCGCCCTCTGTTTCAGCCCCTCTGTTTCGCGCTCTCTGTTTCAGCCGCTCTGTTTCAGCCCCTCTGTTTCTCGCCCTCTGTTTCTGCCCTTCTGTTTCTCGTCCTCTGTTTCAGCCCCTCTGTTTCTCGCCCTCTGTTACAGCCCCTCTAATTCAGCCCCTCTGTTTCAGCCCCTCTGAATCAGCCCCTCTGATTCAGCCCCTCTGTTTCAACCCCTCTGTTTCAGCCCCTCTGTTTCTCGCCCTCTGTTTCAGCCCCTCTGTTTCTCGCCCTCTGTTTCAACCCCTCTGTTTCAGCCCCTCTGTTTCTCGCCCTCTGTTTTTGCCCTTCTGTTTCTCGTTCTCTATTTCAGCCCCTCTGTTTCTCGCCCTCTGTTACAGCCCCTCTGATTCAGCCCCTCTGTTTCAGCCCCTCTGAATCAGCCCCTCTGATTCAGCCCCTCTGTTTCAGCCGCTCTGTTTCAGCCCCTCTGTTTCTCGCCCTCTGTATCTGCCCTTCTGTTTCTCGTCCTCTGTTTCAGCCCCTCTGTTTCTCGCCCTCTGTTACAGCCCCTCTGATTCAGCCCCTCTGTTTCAGCCCCTCTGAATCAGCCCCTCTGATTCAGCCCCTCTGTTTCAACCCCTCTGTTTCAGCCCCTCTGTTTCTCGCCCTCTGTTTCAGCCCCTCTGTTTCTCGCCCTCTGTTTCAGACCCTCTGTTTCTCGCCCTCTGTTTCTGCCCCTCTGTTTCTCGCCCTCTGTTTCAGCCCCTCTGTTTCTCGCCCTCTGTTTCTCGCCCTCTGTTTCAGCCCCTCTGTTTCTCGCCCTCTGTTTCAGCCCCTCTGTTTCAGCCCCTCTGAATCAGCCCCTCTGATTCAGCCCCTCTGTTTCAGCCGCTCTGTTGCAGCCCCTCTGTTTCTCGCCCTCTATATCTGCCCTTCTGTTTCTCGCCCTCTGTTACAGCCCCTCTGATTCAGCCCCTCTGTTTCAGCCCCTCTGAATCAGCCCCTCTGAATCAGCCCCTCTGTTTCAACCCCTCTGTTTCAGCCCCTCTGTTTCTCGCCCTCTGTTTCAGCCCCTCTGTTTCTCGCCCTCTGTTTCAGACCCTCTGTTTCTCGCCCTCTGTTTCAGCCCCTCTGTTTCTCGCCCTCTGTTTCTCGCCCTCTGTTTCAGCCCCTCTGTTTCTCGCCCTCTGTTTCAGCCCCTCTGTTTCAGCCCCTCTGTTTCTCACCCTCTGTTTCAGCCCCTCTGATTCAGCCCCTCTGATTCAGCCCCACTCATTCAGCCCCTCTGTTTCAGCCCCTCTGTTTCTCGCCCTCTGTTTCTGCCCTTCTGTTTCTCGTCCTCTGTTTCAGCCCCTCTGTTTCTCGCCCTCTGTTACAGCCCCTCTGATTCAGCCCCTCTGTTTCAGCCCCTCTGAATCAGCCCCTCTGATTCAGCCCCTCTGTTTCAACCCCTCTGTTTCAGCCCCTCTGTTTCTCGCCCTCTGTTTCTGCCCTTCTGTTTCTCTTCCTCTGTTTCAGCCCCTCTGTTTCTCGCCCTCTGTTACAGCCCCTCTGATTCAGGCCCTCTGTTTCAGCCCCTCTGTTTCTCGCCCTCTGTTTCAGCCCCTCTGTTTCTCGCCCTCTGTTTCAGACCCTCTGTTTCTCGCCCTCTGTTTCTGCCCCTCTGTTTCTCGCCCTCTGTTTCAGCCCCTCTGTTTCTCGCCCTCTGTTTCTCGCCCTCTGTTTCAGCCCCTCTGAATCAGCCCCTCTGTTTCAGCCCCTCTGAATCAGCCCCTCTGATTCAGCCCCTCTGTTTCAGCCGCTCTGTTGCAGCCCCTCTGTTTCTCGCCCTCTATATCTGCCCTTCTGTTTCTCGTCCTCTGTTTCAGCCCCACTGTTTCTCGCCCTCTGTTACAGCCCCTCTGATTCAGCCCCTCTGTTTCAGCCCCTCTGAATCAGCCCCTCTGAATCAGCCCCTCTGTTTCAACCCCTCTGTTTCAGCCCCTCTGTTTCTCGCCCTCTGTTTCAGCCCCTCTGTTTCTCGCCCTCTGTTTCAGACCCTCTGTTTCTCGCCCTCTGTTTCAGCCCCTCTGTTTCTCGCCCTCTGTTTCTCGCCCTCTGTTTCAGCCCCTCTGTTTCTCGCCCTCTGTTTCAGCCCCTCTGTTTCAGCCCCTCTGATTCAGCCCCTCTGATTCAGCCCCTCTGTTTCTGGCCCTCTGTTTCAGCCCCTCTGTTTTAGCCCTTCTGTTTCAGCCCCTCTGTTTCAGCCCCTCTGTTTCTCGCCCTCTGTTTCTCGCCCTCTGTTTCAGCCCCTCTGTTTCTCGCCCTCTGTTTCAGCCCCTCTGTTTCAGCCCCTCTGTTTCTCACCCTCTGTTTCAGCCCCTCTGATTCAGCCCCACTGATTCAGCCCCACTCATTCAGCCCCTCTGTTTCAGCCCCTCTGTTTCTCGCCCTCTGTTTCTGCCCTTCTGTTTCTCTTCCTCTGTTTCAGCCCCTCTGTTTCTCGCCCTCTGTTACAGCCCCTCTGATTCAGCCCCTCTGTTTCAGCCCCTCTGAATCAGCCCCTCTGATTCAGCCCCTCTGTTTCAACCCCTCTGTTTCAGCCCCTCTGTTTCTCGCCCTCTGTTTCTGCCCTTCTGTTTCTCTTCCTCTGTTTCAGCCCCTCTGTTTCTTGCCCTCTGTTACAGCCCCTCTGATTCAGCCCCTGTGTTTCAGCCCCTCTGTTTCTCGCCCTCTGTTTCTGCCCTTCTGTTTCTCGTCCTCTGTTTCAGACCCTCTGTTTCTCGCCCTCTGTTTCAGCCCCTCTGTTTCTCGCCCTCTGTTTCTCGCCCTCTGTTTCAGCCCCTCTGTTTCTCGCCCTCTGTTTCAGCCCCTCTGTTTCAGCCCCTCTGATTCAGCCCCTCTGATTCAGCCCCTCTGTTTCTGGCCCTCTGTTTCAGCCCGTCTTTTTCAGCCCTTCTGTTTCAGCCCCTCTGTTTCAGCCCCTCTGTTTCTCGCCCTCTGTTTCTCGCCCTCTGCTTCAGCCCTTCTGTTTCTCGCCCTCTGTTTCAGCCCCTCTGTTTCAGCCCCTCTGTTTCTCACCCTCTGTTTCAGCCCCTCTGATTCAGCCCCTCTGATTCAGCCCCACTCATTCAGCCCCTCTGTTTCAGCCCCTCTGTTTCTCGCCCTCTGTTTCTGCCCTTCTGTTTCTCGTCCTCTGTTTCAGCCCCTCTGTTTCTCGCCCTCTGTTACAGCCCCTCTGATTCAGCCCCTCTGTTTCAGCCCCTCTGAATCAGCCCCTCTGATTCAGCCCCTCTGTTTCAACCCCTCTGTTTCAGCCCCTCTGTTTCTCGCCCTCTGTTTCTGCCCTTCTGTTTCTCTTCCTCTGTTTCAGCCCCTCTGTTTCTCGCCCTCTGTTTCAGCCCCTCTGTTTCTCGTCCTCTGTTTCAGCCCCTCTGTTTCAGCCCCTCTGTTTCTCACCCTCTGTTTCAGCCCCTCTGATTCAGCCCCTCTGATTCAGCCCCACTCATTCAGCCCCTCTGTTTCAGCCCCTCTGTTTCTCGCCCTCTGTTTCTGCCCTTCTGTTTCTCGTCCTCTGTTTCAGCCCCTCTGTTTCTCGCCCTCTGTTACAGCCCCTCTGATTCAGCCCCTCTGAATCAGCCCCTCTGATTCAGCCCCTCTGTTTCAACCCCTCTGTTTCAGCCCCTCTGTTTCTCGCCCTCTGTTTCTGCCCTTCTGTTTCTCTTCCTCTGTTTCAGCCCCTCTGTTTCTCGCCCTCTGTTACAGCCCCTCTGATTCAGCCCCTCTGTTTCAGCCCCTCTGTTTCTCGCCCTCTGTTTCAGCCCCTCTGTTTCTCGCCCTCTGTTTCAGACCCTCTGTTTCTCGCCCTCTGTTTCTGCCCCTCTGTTTCTCGCCCTCTGTTTCAGCCCCTCTGTTTCTCACCCTCTGTTTCTCGCCCTCTGTTTCAGCCCCTCTGTTTCTCGCCCTCTGTTTCAGCCCCTCTGCTTCAGCCCCTCTGAATCAGCCCCTCTGATTCAGCCCCTCTGTTTCAGCCGCTCTGTTGCAGCCCCTCTGTTTCTCGCCCTCTATATCTGCCCTTCTGTTTCTCGTCCTCTGTTTCAGCCCCTCTGTTTCTCGCCCTCTGTTACAGCCCCTCTGATTCAGCCCCTCTGTTTCAGCCCCTCTGAATCAGCCCCTCTGAATCAGCCCCTCTGTTTCAACCCCTCTGTTTCAGCCCCTCTGTTTCTCGCCCTCTGTTTCAGCCCCTCTGTTTCTCGCCCTCTGTTTCAGACCCTCTGTTTCTCGCCCTCTGTTTCAGCCCCTCTGTTTCTCGCCCTCTGTTTCTCGCCCTCTGTTTCAGCCCCTCTGTTTCTCGCCCTCTGTTTCAGCCCCTCTGTTTCAGCCCCTCTGATTCAGCCCCTCTGATTCAGCCCCTCTGTTTCTGGCCCTCTGTTTCAGCCCCTCTGTTTCAGCCCTTCTGTTTCAGCCCCTCTCTTTCAGCCCCTCTGTTTCTCGCCCTCTGTTTCTCGGCCTCTGTTTCAGCCCCTCTGTTTCTCGCCCTCTGTTTCAGCCCCTCTGTTTCAGCCCCTCTGTTTCTCACCCTCTGTTTCAGCCCCTCTGATTCAGCCCCTCTGATTCAGCCCCACTCATTCAGCCCCTCTGTTTCAGCCCCTCTGTTTCTCGCCCTCTGTTTCTGCCCTTCTGTTTCTCTTCCTCTGTTTCAGCCCCTCTGTTTCTCGCCCTCTGTTACAGCCCCTCTGATTCAGCCCCTCTGTTTCAGCCCCTCTGAATCAGCCCCTCTGATTCAGCCCCTCTGTTTCAACCCCTCTGTTTCAGCCCCTCTGTTTCTCGCCCTCTGTTTCTGCCCTTCTGTTTCTCTTCCTCTGTTTCAGCCCCTCTGTTTCTCGCCCTCTGTTTCAGCCCCTCTGTTTCAGCCCCTCTGAATCAGCCCCTCTGATTCAGCCCCTCTGTTTCAGCCGCTCTGTTGCAGCCCCTCTGTTTCTCGCCCTCTATATCTGCCCTTCTGTTTCTCGTCCTCTGTTTCAGCCCGTCTGTTTCTCGCCCTCTGTTACAGCCCCTCTGATTCAGCCCCTCTGTTTCAGCCCCTCTGAATCAGCCCCTCTGAATCAGCCCCTCTGTTTCAACCCCTCTGTTTCAGCCCCTCTGTTTCTCGCCCTCTGTTTCAGCCCCTCTGTTTTTCGCCCTCTGTTTCAGACCCTCTGTTTCTCGCCCTCTGTTTCAGCCCCTCTGTTTCTCGCCCTCTGTTTCTCGCCCTCTGTTTCAGCCCCTCTGTTTCTCGCCCTCTGTTTCAGCCCCTCTGTTTCAGCCCCTCTGTTTCTCACCCTCTGTTTCAGCCCCTCTGATTCAGCCCCTCTGATTCAGCCCCACTCATTCAGCCCCTCTGTTTCAGCCCCTCTGTTTCTCGCCCTCTGTTTCTGCCCTTCTGTTTCTCGTCCTCTGTTTCAGCCCCTCTGTTTCTCGCCCTCTGTTACAGCCCCTCTGATTCAGCCCCTCTGTTTCAGCCCCTCTGAATCAGCCCCTCTGATTCAGCCCCTCTGTTTCAACCCCTCTGTTTCAGCCCCTCTGTTTCTCGCCCTCTGTTTCTGCCCTTCTGTTTCTCTTCCTCTGTTTCAGCCCCTCTGTTTCTCGCCCTCTGTTACAGCCCCTCTGATTCAGGCCCTCTGTTTCAGCCCCTCTGTTTCTCGCCCTCTGTTTCAGCCCCTCTGTTTCTCGCCCTCTGTTTCAGACCCTCTGTTTCTCGCCCTCTGTTTCTGCCCCTCTGTTTCTCGCCCTCTGTTTCAGCCCCTCTGTTTCTCGCCCTCTGTTTCTCGCCCTCTGTTTCAGCCCCTCTGTTTCTCGCCCTCTGTTTCAGCCCCTCTGTTTCAGCCCCTCTGAATCAGCCCCTCTGATTCAGCCCCTCTGTTTCAGCCGCTCTGTTGCAGCCCCTCTGTTTCTCGCCCTCTATATCTGCCCTTCTGTTTCTCGTCCTCTGTTTCAGCCCCTCTGTTTCTCGCCCTCTGTTACAGCCCCTCTGATTCAGCCCCTCTGTTTCAGCCCCTCTGAATCAGCCCCTCTGAATCAGCCCCTCTGTTTCAACCCCTCTGTTTCAGCCCCTCTGTTTCTCGCCCTCTGTTTCAGCCCCTCTGTTTCTCGCCCTCTGTTTCAGACCCTCTGTTTCTCGCCCTCTGTTTCAGCCCCTCTGTTTCTCGCCCTCTGTTTCTCGCCCTCTGTTTCAGCCCCTCTGTTTCTCGCCCTCTGTTTCAGCCCCTCTGTTTCAGCCCCTCTGATTCAGCCCCTCTGATTCAGCCCCTCTGTTTCTGGCCCTCTGTTTCAGCCCCTCTGTTTCAGCCCTTCTGTTTCAGCCCCTCTGTTTCAGCCCCTCTGTTTCTCGCCCTCTGTTTCTCGCCCTCTGTTTCAGCCCCTCTGTTTCTCGCCCTCTGTTTCAGCCCCTCTGTTTCTCACCCTCTGTTTCAGCCCCTCTGATTCAGCCCCTCTGATTCAGCCCCACTCATTCAGCCCCTCTGTTTCAGCCCCTCTGTTTCTCGCCCTCTGTTTCTGCCCTTCTGTTTCTCTTCCTCTGTTTCAGCCCCTCTGTTTCTCGCCCTCTGTTACAGCCCCTCTGATTCAGCCCCTCTGTTTCAGCCCCTCTGAATCAGCCCCTCTGATTCAGCCCCTCTGTTTCAACCCCTCTGTTTCAGCCCCTCTGTTTCTCGCCCTCTGTTTCTGCCCTTCTGTTTCTCTTCCTCTGTTTCAGCCCCTCTGTTTCTTGCCCTCTGTTACAGCCCCTCTGATTCAGCCCCTCTGTTTCAGCCCCTCTGTTTCTCGCCCTCTGTTTCTGCCCTTCTGTTTCTCGTCCTCTGTTTCAGACCCTCTGTTTCTCGCCCTCTGTTTCAGCCCCTCTGTTTCTCGCCCTCTGTTTCTCGCCCTCTGTTTCAGCCCCTCTGTTTCTCGCCCTCTGTTTCAGCCCCTCTGTTTCAGCCCCTCTGATTCAGCCCCTCTGATTCAGCCCCTCTGTTTCTGGCCCTCTGTTTCAGCCCCTCTTTTTCAGCCCTTCTGTTTCAGCCCCTCTGTTTCAGCCCCTCTGTTTCTCGCCCTCTGTTTCTCGCCCTCTGCTTCAGCCCCTCTGTTTCTCGCCCTCTGTTTCAGCCCCTCTGTTTCAGCCCCTCTGTTTCTCACCCTCTGTTTCAGCCCCTCTGATTCAGCCCCTCTGATTCAGCCCCACTCATTCAGCCCCTCTGTTTCAGCCCCTCTGTTTCTCGCCCTCTGTTTCTGCCCTTCTGTTTCTCGTCCTCTGTTTCAGCCCCTCTGTTTCTCGCCCTCTGTTACAGCCCCTCTGATTCAGCACCTCTGTTTCAGCCCCTCTGAATCAGCCCCTCTGATTCAGCCCCTCTGTTTCAACCCCTCTGTTTCAGCCCCTCTGTTTCTCGCCCTCTGTTTCTGCCCTTCTGTTTCTCTTCCTCTGTTTCAGCCCCTCTGTTTCTCGCCCTCTGTTTCAGCCCCTCTGTTTCTCGCCCTCTGTTTCAGCCCCTCTGTTTCAGCCCCTCTGTTTCTCACCCTCTGTTTCAGCCCCTCTGATTCAGCCCCTCTGATTCAGCCCCACTCATTCAGCCCCTCTGTTTCAGCCCCTCTGTTTCTCGCCCTCTGTTTCTGCCCTTCTGTTTCTCGTCCTCTGTTTCAGCCCCTCTGTTTCTCGCCCTCTGTTACAGCCCCTCTGATTCAGCCCCTCTGAATCAGCCCCTCTGATTCAGCCCCTCTGTTTCAACCCCTCTGTTTCAGCCCCTCTGATTCAGCCCCTCTGTTTCAGCCCCTCTGTTTCTCGCCCTCTGTTTCAGCCCCTCTGATTCAGGCCCTCTGTTTCAGCCCCTCTGTTTCTCGCCCTCTGTTTCAGCCCCTCTGTTTCTCGCCCTCTGTTTCAGACCCTCTGTTTCTCGCCCTCTGTTTCTGCCCCTCTGTTTCTCGCCCTCTGTTTCAGCCCCTCTGTTTCTCGCCCTCTGTTTCTCGCCCTCTGTTTCAGCCCCTCTGTTTCTCGCCCTCTGTTTCAGCCCCTCTGTTTCAGCCCCTCTGAATCAGCCCCTCTGATTCAGCCCCTCTGTTTCAGCCGCTCTGTTGCAGCCCCTCTGTTTCTCGCCCTCTATATCTGCCCTTCTGTTTCTCGTCCTCTGTTTCAGCCCCTCTGTTTCTCGCCCTCTGTTACAGCCCCTCTGATTCAGCCCCTCTGTTTCAGCCCCTCTGAATCAGCCCCTCTGAATCAGCCCCTCTGTTTCAACCCCTCTGTTTCAGCCCCTCTGTTTCTCGCCCTCTGTTTCAGCCCCTCTGTTTCTCGCCCTCTGTTTCAGACCCTCTGTTTCTCGCCCTCTGTTTCAGCCCCTCTGTTTCTCGCCCTCTGTTTCTCGCCCTCTGTTTCAGCCCCTCTGTTTCTCGCCCTCTGTTTCAGCCCCTCTGTTTCAGCCCCTCTGATTCAGCCCCTCTGATTCAGCCCCTCTGTTTCTGGCCCTCTGTTTCAGCCCCTCTGTTTCAGCCCTTCTGTTTCAGCCCCTCTGTTTCAGCCCCTCTGTTTCTCGCCCTCTGTTTCTCGCCCTCTGTTTCAGCCCCTCTGTTTCTCGCCCTCTGTTTCAGCCCCTCTGTTTCTCACCCTCTGTTTCAGCCCCTCTGATTCAGCCCCTCTGATTCAGCCCCACTCATTCAGCCCCTCTGTTTCAGCCCCTCTGTTTCTCGCGCTCTGTTTCTGCCCTTCTGTTTCTCTTCCTCTGTTTCAGCCCCTCTGTTTCTCGCCCTCTGTTACAGCCCCTCTGATTCAGCCCCTCTGTTTCAGCCCCTCTGAATCAGCCCCTCTGATTCAGCCCCTCTGTTTCAACCCCTCTGTTTCAGCCCCTCTGTTTCTCGCCCTCTGTTTCTGCCCTTCTGTTTCTCTTCCTCTGTTTCAGCCCCTCTGTTTCTTGCCCTCTGTTACAGCCCCTCTGATTCAGCCCCTCTGTTTCAGCCCCTCTGTTTCTCGCCCTCTGTTTCTGCCCTTCTGTTTCTCGTCCTCTGTTTCAGACCCTCTGTTTCTCGCCCTCTGTTTCAGCCCCTCTGTTTCTCGCCCTCTGTTTCTCGCCCTCTGTTTCAGCCCCTCTGTTTCTCGCCCTCTGTTTCAGCCCCTCTGTTTCAGCCCCTCTGATTCAGCCCCTCTGATTCAGCCCCTCTGTTTCTGGCCCTCTGTTTCCGCCCCTCTTTTTCAGCCCTTCTGTTTCAGCCCCTCTGTTTCAGCCCCTCTGTTTCTCGCCCTCTGTTTCTCGCCCTCTGCTTCAGCCCCTCTGTTTCTCGCCCTCTGTTTCAGCCCCTCTGTTTCAGCCCCTCTGTTTCTCACCCTCTGTTTCAGCCCCTCTGATTCAGCCCCTCTGATTCAGCCCCACTCATTCAGCCCCTCTGTTTCAGCCCCTCTGTTTCTCGCCCTCTGTTTCTGCCCTTCTGTTTCTCGTCCTCTGTTTCAGCCCCTCTGTTTCTCGCCCTCTGTTACAGCCCCTCTGATTCAGCCCCTCTGTTTCAGCCCCTCTGAATCAGCCCCTCTGATTCAGCCCCTCTGTTTCAACCCCTCTGTTTCAGCCCCTCTGTTTCTCGCCCTCTGTTTCTGCCCTTCTGTTTCTCTTCCTCTGTTTCAGCCCCTCTGTTTCTCGCCCTCTGTTTCAGCCCCTCTGTTTCTCGCCCTCTGTTTCAGCCCCTCTGTTTCAGCCCCTCTGTTTCTCACCCTCTGTTTCAGCCCCTCTGATTCAGCCCCTCTGATTCAGCCCCACTCATTCAGCCCCTCTGTTTCAGCCCCTCTGTTTCTCGCCCTCTGTTTCTGCCCTTCTGTTTCTCGTCCTCTGTTTCAGCCCCTCTGTTTCTCGCCCTCTGTTACAGCCCCTCTGATTCAGCCCCTCTGAATCAGCCCCTCTGATTCAGCCCCTCTGTTTCAACCCCTCTGTTTCAGCCCCTCTGATTCAGCCCCTCTGTTTCAGCCCCTCTGTTTCTCGCCCTCTGTTTCAGCCCCTCTGTTTCTCGCCCTCTGTTTCAGACCCTCTGTTTCTCGCCCTCTGTTTCTGCCCCTCTGTTTCTCGCCCTCTGTTTCAGCCCCTCTGTTTCTCGCCCTCTGTTTCTCGCCCTCTGTTTCAGCCCCTCTGTTTCTCGCCTTCTGTTTCAGCCCCTCTGCTTCAGCCCCTCTGAATCAGCCCCTCTGATTCAGCCCCTCTGTTTCAGCCGCTCTGTTGCAGCCCCTCTGTTTCTCGCCCTCTATATCTGCCCTTCTGTTTCTCGTCCTCTGTTTCAGCCCCTCTGTTTCTCGCCCTCTATTACAGCCCCTCTGATTCAGCCCCTCTGTTTCAGCCCCTCTGAATCAGCCCCTCTGAATCAGCCCCTCTGTTTCAACCCCTCTGTTTCAGCCCCTCTGTTTCTCGCCCTCTGTTTCAGCCCCTCTGTTTCTCGCCCTCTGTTTCAGACCCTCTGTTTCTCGCCCTCTGTTTCAGCCCCTCTGTTTCTCGCCCTCTGTTTCTCGCCCTCTGTTTCAGCCCCTCTGTTTCTCGCCCTCTGTTTCAGCCCCTCTGTTTCAGCCCCTCTGATTCAGCCCCTCTGATTCAGCCCCTCTGTTTCTGGCCCTCTGTTTCAGCCCCTCTGTTTCAGCCCTTCTGTTTCAGCCCCTCTGTTTCAGCCCCTCTGTTTCTCGCCCTCTGTTTCAGCCCCTCTGTTTCTCGCCCTCTGTTTCAGCCCCTCTGTTTCAGCCCCTCTGTTTCTCGCCCTCTGTTTCAGCCCCTCTGATTCAGCCCCTCTGATTCAGCCCCACTCATTCAGCCCCTCTGTTTCAGCCCCTCTGTTTCTCGCCCTCTGTTTCAGCCCCTCTGTTTCTCGCCCTCTGTTTCTCGCCCTCTGTTTCAGCCCCTCTGTTTCTCGCCCTCTGTTTCAGCCCCTCTGCTTCAGCCCCTCTGATTCAGCCCCTCTGTTTCAGCCCCTCTGAATCAGCCCCTCTGATTCAGCCCCTCTGTTTCAACCCCTCTGTTTCAGCCCCTCTGTTTCTCGCCCTCTGTTTCTGCCCTTCTGTTTCTCTTCCTCTGTTTCAGCCCCTCTGTTTCTCGCCCTCTGTTACAGCCCCTCTGATTCAGCCCCTCTGTTTCAGCCCCTCTGTTTCTCGCCCTCTGTTTCTGCCCTTCTGTTTCTCGTCCTCTGTTTCAGACCCTCTGTTTCTCGCCCTCTGTTTCAGCCCCTCTGTTTCTCGCCCTCTGTTTCTCGCCCTCTGTTTCAGCCCCTCTGTTTCTCGCCCTCTGTTTCAGCCCCTCTGTTTCAGCCCCTCTGATTCAGCCCCTCTGATTCAGCCCCTCTGTTTCTGGCCCTCTGTTTCAGCCCCTCTTTTTCAGCCCTTCTGTTTCAGCCCCTCTGTTTCAGCCCCTCTGTTTCTCGCCCTCTGTTTCTCGCCCTCTGCTTCAGCCCCTCTGTTTCTCGCCCTCTGTTTCAGCCCCTCTGTTTCAGCCCCTCTGTTTCTCACCCTCTGTTTCAGCCCATCTGATTCAGCCCCTCTGATTCAGCCCCACTCATTCAGCCCCTCTGTTTCAGCCCCTCTGTTTCTCGCCCTCTGTTTCTGCCCTTCTGTTTCTCTTCCTCTGTTTCAGCCCCTCTGTTTCTCGCCCTCTGTTTCAGCCCCTCTGTTTCTCGCCCTCTGTTTCAGCCCCTCTGTTTCAGCCCCTCTGTTTCTCACCCTCTGTTTCAGCCCCTCTGATTCAGCCCCTCTGATTCAGCCCCACTCATTCAGCCCCTCTGTTTCAGCCCCTCTGTTTCTCGCCCTCTGTTTCTGCCCTTCTGTTTCTCGTCCTCTGTTTCAGCCCCTCTGTTTCTCGCCCTCTGTTACAGCCCCTCTGATTCAGCCCCTCTGAATCAGCCCCTCTGATTCAGCCCCTCTGTTTCAACCCCTCTGTTTCAGCCCCTCTGATTCAGCCCCTCTGTTTCAGCCCCTCTGTTTCTCGCCCTCTGTTTCAGCCCCTCTGTTTCTCGCCCTCTGTTTCAGACCCTCTGTTTCTCGCCCTCTGTTTCTGCCCCTCTGTTTCTCGCCCTCTGTTTCAGCCCCTCTGTTTCTCGCCCTCTGTTTCTCGCCCTCTGTTTCAGCCCCTCTGTTTCTCGCCCTCTGTTTCAGCCCCTCTGCTTCAGCCCCTCTGAATCAGCCCCTCTGATTCAGCCCCTCTGTTTCAGCCGCTCTGTTGCAGCCCCTCTGTTTCTCGCCCTCTATATCTGCCCTTCTGTTTCTCGTCCTCTGTTTCAGCCCCTCTGTTTCTCGCCCTCTATTACAGCCCCTCTGATTCAGCCCCTCTGTTTCAGCCCCTCTGAATCAGCCCCTCTGAATCAGCCCCTCTGTTTCAACCCCTCTGTTTCAGCCCCTCTGTTTCTCGCCCTCTGTTTCAGCCCCTCTGTTTCTCGCCCTCTGTTTCAGACCCTCTGTTTCTCGCCCTCTGTTTCAGCCCCTCTGTTTCTCGCCCTCTGTTTCTCGCCCTCTGTTTCAGCCCCTCTGTTTCTCGCCCTCTGTTTCAGCCCCTCTGTTTCAGCCCCTCTGATTCAGCCCCTCTGATTCAGCCCCTCTGTTTCTGGCCCTCTGTTTCAGCCCCTCTGTTTCAGCCCTTCTGTTTCAGCCCCACTGTTTCAGCCCCTCTGTTTCTCGCCCTCTGTTTCAGCCCCTCTGTTTCTCGCCCTCTGTTTCAGCCCCTCTGTTTCAGCCCCTCTGTTTCTCGCCCTCTGTTTCAGCCCCTCTGATTCAGCCCCTCTGATTCAGCCCCACTCATTCAGCCCCTCTGTTTCAGCCCCTCTGTTTCTCGCCCTCTGTTTCTGCCCTTCTGTTTCTCTTCCTCTGTTTCAGCCCCTCTGTTTCTCGCCCTCTGTTACAGCCCCTCTGATTCAGCCCCTCTGTTTCAGCCCCTCTGAATCAGCCCCTCTGATTCAGCCCCTCTGTTTCAACCCCTCTGTTTCAGCCCCTCTGTTTCTCGCCCTCTGTTTCTGCCCTTCTGTTTCTCTTCCTCTGTTTCAGCCCCTCTGTTTCTCGCCCTCTGTTACAGCCCCTCTGATTCAGCCCCTCTGTTTCAGCCCCTCTGTTTCTCGCCCTCTGTTTCTGCCCTTCTGTTTCTCGTCCTCTGTTTCAGACCCTCTGTTTCTCGCCCTCTGTTTCAGCCCCTCTGTTTCTCGCCCTCTGTTTCTCGCCCTCTGTTTCAGCCCCTCTGTTTCTCGCCCTCTGTTTCAGCCCCTCTGTTTCAGCCCCTCTGATTCAGCCCCTCTGATTCAGCCCCTCTGTTTCTGGCCCTCTGTTTCAGCCCCTCTTTTTCAGCCCTTCTGTTTCAGCCCCTCTGTTTCAGCCCCTCTGTTTCTCGCCCTCTGTTTCTCGCCCTCTGCTTCAGCCCCTCTGTTTCTCGCCCTCTGTTTCAGCCCCTCTGTTTCAGTCCCTCTGTTTCTCACCCTCTGTTTCAGCCCATCTGATTCAGCCCCTCTGATTCAGCCCCACTCATTCAGCCCCTCTGTTTCAGCCCCTCTGTTTCTCGCCCTCTGTTTCTGCCCTTCTGTTTCTCGTCCTCTGTTTCAGCCCCTCTGTTTCTCGCCCTCTGTTACAGCCCCTCTGATTCAGCCCCTCTGTTTCAGCCCCTCTGAATCAGCCCCTCTGATTCAGCCCCTCTGTTTCAACCCCTCTGTTTCAGCCCCTCTGTTTCTCGCCCTCTGTTTCTGCCCTTCTGTTTCTCTTCCTCTGTTTCAGCCCCTCTGTTTCTCGCCCTCTGTTACAGCCCCTCTGATTCAGCCCCTCTGTTTCAGCCCATCTGTTTCTCGCCCTCTGTTTCTGCCCTTCTGTTTCTCGTTCTCTGTTTCAGCCCCTCTGTTTCTCGCCCTCTGTTTCAGCCCCTCTGATCAGCCCCTCTGATTCACCCCTCTGTTTCAACCCCTCTGTTTCAGCCCCTCTGTTTCTCGCCCTCTGTTTCAGCCCCTCTGTTTCTCACCCTCTGTTTCAGCCCCTCTGATTCAGCCCCTCTGATTCAGCCCCACACATTCAGCCCCTCTGTTTCAGCCCCTCTGTTTCTCGCCCTCTGTTTCTGCCCTTCTGTTTCTCGTCCTCTGTTTCAGCACCTCTGTTTCTCGCCCTCTGTTACAGCCCCTCTGATTCAGCCCCTGTTTCAGCCCTTCTGAATCACCACCTCTGATTCAGCCCCACTCATTCAGCCCCTCTGTTTCAGCCCCTCTGTTTCTCGCCCTCTGTTTCTGCCCTTCTGTTTCTCGTCCTCTGTTTCAGCCCCTCTGTTTCTCGCCCTCTGTTACAGCCCCTCTGATTCAGCCCCTCTGTTTCAGCCCCTCTGAATCAGCCCCTCTGATTCAGCCCCTCTGTTTCAACCCCTCTGTTTCAGCCCCTCTGTTTCTCGCCCTCTGTTTCTGCCCTTCTGTTTCTCTTCCTCTGTTTCAGCCCCTCTGTTTCTCGCCCTCTGTTTCAGCCCCTCTGTTTCTCGCCCTCTGTTTCAGCCCCTCTGTTTCAGCCCCTCTGTTTCTCACCCTCTGTTTCAGCCCCTCTGATTCAGCCCCTCTGATTCAGCCCCACTCATTCAGCCCCTCTGTTTCAGCCCCTCTGTTTCTCGCCCTCTGTTTCTGCCCTTCTGTTTCTCGTCCTCTGTTTCAGCCCCTCTGTTTCTCGCCCTCTGTTACAGCCCCTCTGATTCAGCCCCTCTGAATCAGCCCCTCTGATTCAGCCCCTCTGTTTCAACCCCTCTGTTTCAGCCCCTCTGATTCAGCCCCTCTGTTTCAGCCCCTCTGTTTCTCGCCCTCTGTTTCAGCCCCTCTGATTCAGGCCCTCTGTTTCAGCCCCTCTGTTTCTCGCCCTCTGTTTCAGCCCCTCTGTTTCTCGCCCTCTGTTTCAGACCCTCTGTTTCTCGCCCTCTGTTTCTGCCCCTCTGTTTCTCGCCCTCTGTTTCAGCCCCTCTGTTTCTCGCCCTCTGTTTCTCGCCCTCTGTTTCAGCCCCTCTGTTTCTCGCCCTCTGTTTCAGCCCCTCTGTTTCAGCCCCTCTGATTCAGCCCCTCTGATTCAGCCCCTCTGTTTCTGGCCCTCTGTTTCAGCCCCTCTGTTTCAGCCCTTCTGTTTCAGCCCCTCTGTTTCAGCCCCTCTGTTTCTCGCCCTCTGTTTCAGCCCCTCTGTTTCTCGCCCTCTGTTTCAGCCCCTCTGTTTCAGCCCCTCTGTTTCTCGCCCTCTGTTTCAGCCCCTCTGATTCAGCCCCTCTGATTCAGCCCCACTCATTCAGCCCCTCTGTTTCAGCCCCTCTGTTTCTCGCCCTCTGTTTCTGCCCTTCTGTTTCTCTTCCTCTGTTTCAGCCCCTCTGTTTCTCGCCCTCTGTTACAGCCCCTCTGATTCAGCCCCTCTGTTTCAGCCCCTCTGAATCAGCCCCTCTGATTCAGCCCCTCTGTTTCAACCCCTCTGTTTCAGCCCCTCTGTTTCTCGCCCTCTGTTTCTGCCCTTCTGTTTCTCTTCCTCTGTTTCAGCCCCTCTGTTTCTCGCCCTCTGTTACAGCCCCTCTGATTCAGCCCCTCTGTTTCAGCCCCTCTGTTTCTCGCCCTCTGTTTCTGCCCTTCTGTTTCTCGTCCTCTGTTTCAGACCCTCTGTTTCTCGCCCTCTGTTTCAGCCCCTCTGTTTCTCGCCCTCTGTTTCTCGCCCTCTGTTTCAGCCCCTCTGTTTCTCGCCCTCTGTTTCAGCCCCTCTGTTTCAGCCCCTCTGATTCAGCCCCTCTGATTCAGCCCCTCTGTTTCTGGCCCTCTGTTTCAGCCCCTCTTTTTCAGCCCTTCTGTTTCAGCCCCTCTGTTTCAGCCCCTCTGTTTCTCGCCCTCTGTTTCTCGCCCTCTGCTTCAGCCCCTCTGTTTCTCGCCCTCTGTTTCAGCCCCTCTGTTTCAGCCCCTCTGTTTCTCACCCTCTGTTTCAGCCCATCTGATTCAGCCCCTCTGATTCAGCCCCACTCATTCAGCCCCTCTGTTTCAGCCCCTCTGTTTCTCGCCCTCTGTTTCTGCCCTTCTGTTTCTCTTCCTCTGTTTCAGCCCCTCTGTTTCTCGCCCTCTGTTTCAGCCCCTCTGTTTCTCGCCCTCTGTTTCAGCCCCTCTGTTTCAGCCCCTCTGTTTCTCACCCTCTGTTTCAGCCCCTCTGATTCAGCCCCTCTGATTCAGCCCCACTCATTCAGCCCCTCTGTTTCAGCCCCTCTGTTTCTCGCCCTCTGTTTCTGCCCTTCTGTTTCTCGTCCTCTGTTTCAGCCCCTCTGTTTCTCGCCCTCTGTTACAGCCCCTCTGATGCAGCCCCTCTGAATCAGCCCCTCTGATTCAGCCCCTCTGTTTCAACCCCTCTGTTTCAGCCCCTCTGATTCAGCCCCTCTGTTTCAGCCCCTCTGTTTCTCGCCCTCTGTTTCAGCCCCTCTGTTTCTCGCCCTCTGTTTCAGACCCTCTGTTTCTCGCCCTCTGTTTCTGCCCCTCTGTTTCTCGCCCTCTGTTTCAGCCCCTCTGTTTCTCGCCCTCTGTTTCTCGCCCTCTGTTTCAGCCCCTCTGTTTCTCGCCCTCTGTTTCAGCCCCTCTGCTTCAGCCCCTCTGAATCAGCCCCTCTGATTCAGCCCCTCTGTTTCAGCCGCTCTGTTGCAGCCCCTCTGTTTCTCGCCCTCTATATCTGCCCTTCTGTTTCTCGTCCTCTGTTTCAGCCCCTCTGTTTCTCGCCCTCTATTACAGCCCCTCTGATTCAGCCCCTCTGTTTCAGCCCCTCTGAATCAGCCCCTCTGAATCAGCCCCTCTGTTTCAACCCCTCTGTTTCAGCCCCTCTGTTTCTCGCCCTCTGTTTCAGCCCCTCTGTTTCTCGCCCTCTGTTTCAGACCCTCTGTTTCTCGCCCTCTGTTTCAGCCCCTCTGTTTCTCGCCCTCTGTTTCTCGCCCTCTGTTTCAGCCCCTCTGTTTCTCGCCCTCTGTTTCAGCCCCTCTGTTTCAGCCCCTCTGATTCAGCCCCTCTGATTCAGCCCCTCTGTTTCTGGCCCTCTGTTTCAGCCCCTCTGTTTCAGCCCTTCTGTTTCAGCCCCTCTGTTTCAGCCCCTCTGTTTCTCGCCCTCTGTTTCAGCCCCTCTGTTTCTCGCCCTCTGTTTCAGCCCCTCTGTTTCAGCCCCTCTGTTTCTCGCCCTCTGTTTCAGCCCCTCTGATTCAGCCCCTCTGATTCAGCCCCACTCATTCAGCCCCTCTGTTTCAGCCCCTCTGTTTCTCGCCCTCTGTTTCTGCCCTTCTGTTTCTCTTCCTCTGTTTCAGCCCCTCTGTTTCTCGCCCTCTGTTACAGCCCCTCTGATTCAGCCCCTCTGTTTCAGCCCCTCTGAATCAGCCCCTCTGATTCAGCCCCTCTGTTTCAACCCCTCTGTTTCAGCCCCTCTGTTTCTCGCCCTCTGTTTCTGCCCTTCTGTTTCTCTTCCTCTGTTTCAGCCCCTCTGTTTCTCGCCCTCTGTTACAGCCCCTCTGATTCAGCCCCTCTGTTTCAGCCCCTCTGTTTCTCGCCCTCTGTTTCTGCCCTTCTGTTTCTCGTCCTCTGTTTCAGACCCTCTGTTTCTCGCCCTCTGTTTCAGCCCCTCTGTTTCTCGCCCTCTGTTTCTCGCCCTCTGTTTCAGCCCCTCTGTTTCTCGCCCTCTGTTTCAGCCCCTCTGTTTCAGCCCCTCTGATTCAGCCCCTCTGATTCAGCCCCTCTGTTTCTGGCCCTCTGTTTCAGCCCCTCTTTTTCAGCCCTTCTGTTTCAGCCCCTCTGTTTCAGCCCCTCTGTTTCTCGCCCTCTGTTTCTCGCCCTCTGCTTCAGCCCCTCTGTTTCTCGCCCTCTGTTTCAGCCCCTCTGTTTCAGCCCCTCTGTTTCTCACCCTCTGTTTCAGCCCATCTGATTCAGCCCCTCTGATTCAGCCCCACTCATTCAGCCCCTCTGTTTCAGCCCCTCTGTTTCTCGCCCTCTGTTTCTGCCCTTCTGTTTCTCGTCCTCTGTTTCAGCCCCTCTGTTTCTCGCCCTCTGTTACAGCCCCTCTGATTCAGCCCCTCTGTTTCAGCCCCTCTGAATCAGCCCCTCTGATTCAGCCCCTCTGTTTCAACCCCTCTGTTTCAGCCCCTCTGTTTCTCGCCCTCTGTTTCTGCCCTTCTGTTTCTCTTCCTCTGTTTCAGCCCCTCTGTTTCTCGCCCTCTGTTACAGCCCCTCTGATTCAGCCCCTCTGTTTCAGCCCATCTGTTTCTCGCCCTCTGTTTCTGCCCTTCTGTTTCTCGTTCTCTGTTTCAGCCCCTCTGTTTCTCGCCCTCTGTTTCAGCCCCTCTGATCAGCCCCTCTGATTCACCCCTCTGTTTCAACCCCTCTGTTTCAGCCCCTCTGTTTCTCGCCCTCTGTTTCAGCCCCTCTGTTTCTCACCCTCTGTTTCAGCCCCTCTGATTCAGCCCCTCTGATTCAGCCCCACACATTCAGCCCCTCTGTTTCAGCCCCTCTGTTTCTCGCCCTCTGTTTCTGCCCTTCTGTTTCTCGTCCTCTGTTTCAGCACCTCTGTTTCTCGCCCTCTGTTACAGCCCCTCTGATTCAGCCCCTGTTTCAGCCCTTCTGAATCACCACCTCTGATTCAGCCCCACTCATTCAGCCCCTCTGTTTCAGCCCCTCTGTTTCTCGCCCTCTGTTTCTGCCCTTCTGTTTCTCGTCCTCTGTTTCAGCCCCTCTGTTTCTCGCCCTCTGTTACAGCCCCTCTGATTCAGCCCCTCTGTTTCAGCCCCTCTGAATCAGCCCCTCTGATTCAGCCCCTCTGTTTCAACCCCTCTGTTTCAGCCCCTCTGTTTCTCGCCCTCTGTTTCTGCCCTTCTGTTTCTCTTCCTCTGTTTCAGCCCCTCTGTTTCTCGCCCTCTGTTTCAGCCCCTCTGTTTCTCGCCCTCTGTTTCAGCCCCTCTGTTTCAGCCCCTCTGTTTCTCACCCTCTGTTTCAGCCCCTCTGATTCAGCCCCTCTGATTCAGCCCCACTCATTCAGCCCCTCTGTTTCAGCCCCTCTGTTTCTCGCCCTCTGTTTCTGCCCTTCTGTTTCTCGTCCTCTGTTTCAGCCCCTCTGTTTCTCGCCCTCTGTTACAGCCCCTCTGATTCAGCCCCTCTGAATCAGCCCCTCTGATTCAGCCCCTCTGTTTCAACCCCTCTGTTTCAGCCCCTCTGATTCAGCCCCTCTGTTTCAGCCCCTCTGTTTCTCGCCCTCTGTTTCAGCCCCTCTGATTCAGGCCCTCTGTTTCAGCCCCTCTGTTTCTCGCCCTCTGTTTCAGCCCCTCTGTTTCTCGCCCTCTGTTTCAGACCCTCTGTTTCTCGCCCTCTGTTTCTGCCCCTCTGTTTCTCGCCCTCTGTTTCAGCCCCTCTGTTTCTCGCCCTCTGTTTCTCGCCCTCTGTTTCAGCCCCTCTGTTTCTCGCCCTCTGTTTCAGCCCCTCTGTTTCAGCCCCTCTGAATCAGCCCCTCTGATTCAGCCCCTCTGTTTCAGCCGCTCTGTTGCAGCCCCTCTGTTTCTCGCCCTCTATATCTGCCCTTCTGTTTCTCGTCCTCTGTTTCAGCCCCTCTGTTTCTCGCCCTCTGTTACAGCCCCTCTGATTCAGCCCCTCTGTTTCAGCCCCTCTGAATCAGCCCCTCTGAATCAGCCCCTCTGTTTCAACCCCTCTGTTTCAGCCCCTCTGTTTCTCGCCCTCTGTTTCAGCCCCTCTGTTTCTCGCCCTCTGTTTCAGACCCTCTGTTTCTCGCCCTCTGTTTCAGCCCCTCTGTTTCTCGCCCTCTGTTTCTCGCCCTCTGTTTCAGCCCCTCTGTTTCTCGCCCTCTGTTTCAGCCCCTCTGTTTCAGCCCCTCTGATTCAGCCCCTCTGATTCAGCCCCTCTGTTTCTGGCCCTCTGTTTCAGCCCCTCTGTTTCAGCCCTTCTGTTTCAGCCCCTCTGTTTCAGCCCCTCTGTTTCTCGCCCTCTGTTTCTCGCCCTCTGTTTCAGCCCCTCTGTTTCTCGCCCTCTGTTTCAGCCCCTCTGTTTCTCACCCTCTGTTTCAGCCCCTCTGATTCAGCCCCTCTGATTCAGCCCCACTCATTCAGCCCCTCTGTTTCAGCCCCTCTGTTTCTCGCCCTCTGTTTCTGCCCTTCTGTTTCTCTTCCTCTGTTTCAGCCCCTCTGTTTCTCGCCCTCTGTTACAGCCCCTCTGATTCAGCCCCTCTGTTTCAGCCCCTCTGAATCAGCCCCTCTGATTCAGCCCCTCTGTTTCAACCCCTCTGTTTCAGCCCCTCTGTTTCTCGCCCTCTGTTTCTGCCCTTCTGTTTCTCTTCCTCTGTTTCAGCCCCTCTGTTTCTTGCCCTCTGTTACAGCCCCTCTGATTCAGCCCCTCTGTTTCAGCCCCTCTGTTTCTCGCCCTCTGTTTCTGCCCTTCTGTTTCTCGTCCTCTGTTTCAGACCCTCTGTTTCTCGCCCTCTGTTTCAGCCCCTCTGTTTCTCGCCCTCTGTTTCTCGCCCTCTGTTTCAGCCCCTCTGTTTCTCGCCCTCTGCTTCAGCCCCTCTGTTTCAGCCCCTCTGATTCAGCCCCTCTGATTCAGCCCCTCTGTTTCTGGCCCTCTGTTTCAGCCCCTCTTTTTCAGCCCTTCTGTTTCAGCCCCTCTGTTTCAGCCCCTCTGTTTCTCGCCCTCTGTTTCTCGCCCTCTGCTTCAGCCCCTCTGTTCCTCGCCCTCTGTTTCAGCCCCTCTGTTTCAGCCCCTCTGTTTCTCACCCTCTGTTTCAGCCCCTCTGATTCAGCCCCTCTGATTCAGCCCCACTCATTCAGCCCCTCTGTTTCAGCCCCTCTGTTTCTCGCCCTCTGTTTCTGCCCTTCTGTTTCTCGTCCTCTGTTTCAGCCCCTCTGTTTCTCGCCCTCTGTTACAGCCCCTCTGATTCAGCCCCTCTGTTTCAGCCCCTCTGAATCAGCCCCTCTGATTCAGCCCCTCTGTTTCAACCCCTCTGTTTCAGCCCCTCTGTTTCTCGCCCTCTGTTTCTGCCCTTCTGTTTCTCTTCCTCTGTTTCAGCCCCTCTGTTTCTCGCCCTCTGTTTCTGGCCCTCTGTTTCTCGCCCTCTGTTTCAGCCCCTCTGTTTCAGCCCCTCTGTTTCTCACCCTCTGTTTCAGCCCCTCTGATTCAGCCCCTCTGATTCAGCCCCACTCATTCAGCCCCTCTGTTTCAGCCCCTCTGTTTCTCGCCCTCTGTTTCTGCCCTTCTGTTTCTCGTCCTCTGTTTCAGCCCCTCTGTTTCTCGCCCTCTGTTACAGCCCCTCTGATTCAGCCACTCTGAATCAGCCCCTCTGATTCAGCCCCTCTGTTTCAACCCCTCTGTTTCAGCCCCTCTGATTCAGCCCCTCTGTTTCAGCCCCTCTGTTTCTCGCCCTCTGTTTCAGCCCCTCTGTTTCTCGCCCTCTGTTTCAGACCCTCTGTTTCTCGCCCTCTGTTTCTGCCCCTCTGTTTCTCGCCCTCTGTTTCAGCCCCTCTGTTTCTCGCCCTCTGTTTCTCGCCCTCTGTTTCAGCCCCTCTGTTTCTCGCCCTCTGTTTCAGCCCCTCTGCTTCAGCCCCTCTGAATCAGCCCCTCTGATTCAGCCCCTCTGTTTCAGCCGCTCTGTTGCAGCCCCTCTGTTTCTCGCCCTCTATATCTGCCCTTCTGTTTCTCGTCCTCTGTTTCAGCCCCTCTGTTTCTCGCCCTCTATTACAGCCCCTCTGATTCAGCCCCTCTGTTTCAGCCCCTCTGAATCAGCCCCTCTGAATCAGCCCCTCTGTTTCAACCCCTCTGTTTCAGCCCCTCTGTTTCTCGCCCTCTGTTTCAGCCCCTCTGTTTCTCGCCCTCTGTTTCAGACCCTCTGTTTCTCGCCCTCTGTTTCAGCCCCTCTGTTTCTCGCCCTCTGTTTCTCGCCCTCTGTTTCAGCCCCTCTGTTTCTCGCCCTCTGTTTCAGCCCCTCTGTTTCAGCCCCTCTGATTCAGCCCCTCTGATTCAGCCCCTCTGTTTCTGGCCCTCTGTTTCAGCCCCTCTGTTTCAGCCCTTCTGTTTCAGCCCCTCTGTTTCAGCCCCTCTGTTTCTCGCCCTCTGTTTCAGCCCCTCTGTTTCTCGCCCTCTGTTTCAGCCCCTCTGTTTCAGCCCCTCTGTTTCTCGCCCTCTGTTTCAGCCCCTCTGATTCAGCCCCTCTGATTCAGCCCCACTCATTCAGCCCCTCTGTTTCAGCCCCTCTGTTTCTCGCCCTCTGTTTCTGCCCTTCTGTTTCTCTTCCTCTGTTTCAGCCCCTCTGTTTCTCGCCCTCTGTTACAGCCCCTCTGATTCAGCCCCTCTGTTTCAGCCCCTCTGAATCAGCCCCTCTGATTCAGCCCCTCTGTTTCAACCCCTCTGTTTCAGCCCCTCTGTTTCTCGCCCTCTGTTTCTGCCCTTCTGTTTCTCTTCCTCTGTTTCAGCCCCTCTGTTTCTCGCCCTCTGTTACAGCCCCTCTGATTCAGCCCCTCTGTTTCAGCCCCTCTGTTTCTCGCCCTCTGTTTCTGCCCTTCTGTTTCTCGTCCTCTGTTTCAGACCCTCTGTTTCTCGCCCTCTGTTTCAGCCCCTCTGTTTCTCGCCCTCTGTTTCTCGCCCTCTGTTTCAGCCCCTCTGTTTCTCGCCCTCTGTTTCAGCCCCTCTGTTTCAGCCCCTCTGATTCAGCCCCTCTGATTCAGCCCCTCTGTTTCTGGACCTCTGTTTGAGCCCCTCTTTTTCAGCCCTTCTGTTTCAGCCCCTCTGTTTCAGCCCCTCTGTTTCTCGCCCTCTGTTTCTCGCCCTCTGCTTCAGCCCCTCTGTTTCTCGCCCTCTGTTTCAGCCCCTCTGTTTCAGCCCCTCTGTTTCTCACCCTCTGTTTCAGCCCATCTGATTCAGCCCCTCTGATTCAGCCCCACTCATTCAGCCCCTCTGTTTCAGCCCCTCTGTTTCTCGCCCTCTGTTTCTGCCCTTCTGTTTCTCGTCCTCTGTTTCAGCCCCTCTGTTTCTCGCCCTCTGTTACAGCCCCTCTGATTCAGCCCCTCTGTTTCAGCCCCTCTGAATCAGCCCCTCTGATTCAGCCCCTCTGTTTCAACCCCTCTGTTTCAGCCCCTCTGTTTCTCGCCCTCTGTTTCTGCCCTTCTGTTTCTCTTCCTCTGTTTCAGCCCCTCTGTTTCTCGCCCTCTGTTACAGCCCCTCTGATTCAGCCCCTCTGTTTCAGCCCCTCTGTTTCTCGCCCTCTGTTTCTGCCCTTCTGTTTCTCGTCCTCTGTTTCAGCCCCTCTGTTTCTCGCCCTCTGTTTCAGCCCCTCTGATCAGCCCCTCTGATTCACCCCTCTGTTTCAACCCCTCTGTTTCAGCCCCTCTGTTTCTCGCCCTCTGTTTCAGCCCCTCTGTTTCTCACCCTCTGTTTCAGCCCCTCTGATTCAGCCCCTCTGATTCAGCCCCACACATTCAGCCCCTCTGTTTCAGCCCCTCTGTTTCTCGCCCTCTGTTTCTGCCCTTCTGTTTCTCGTCCTCTGTTTCAGCACCTCTGTTTCTCGCCCTCTGTTACAGCCCCTCTGATTCAGCCCCTGTTTCAGCCCTTCTGAATCACCACCTCTGATTCAGCCCCGCTGTTACAACCCCTCTGTTTCAGCCCCTCTGTTTCTCGCCCTCTGTTTCTGCCCTTCTGTTTCTCGTCCTCTGTTTCAGCCCCTCTGTTTCTCGCCCTCTGTTACAGCCCCTCTGATTCAGCCCCTCTGTTTCAGCCCCTCTGAATCAGCCCCTCTGATTCAGCCCCTCTGTTTCAGCCGCTCTGTTTCAGCCCCTCTGTTTCTCGCCCTCTGTTTCAGACCCTCTGTTTCTCGCCCTCTGTTTCTGCCCCTCTGTTTCTCGCCCTCTGTTTCAGCCCCTCTGTTTCTCGCCCTCTGTTTCTCGCCCTCTGTTTCAGCCCCTCTGTTTCTCGCCCTCTGTTTCAGCCCCTCTGATTCAGCCCCTCTGATTCAGCCCCTCTGTTTCTGGCCCTCTGTTTCAGCCCCTCTGTTTCAGCCCTTCTGTTTCAGCCCCTCTGTTTCAGCCCCTCTGTTTCTCGCCCTCTGTTTCTCGCCCTCTGTTTCAGCCCCTCTGTTTCCCGCCCTCTGTTTCAGCACCTCTGTTTCAGCCCCTCTGTTTCTCACCCTCTGTTTCAGCCCCTCTTATTCAGCCCCTCTGATTCAGCCCCTCTGTTTCAGCCCCTCTGTTTCTCACCCTCTGTTACAGCCCCTCTGATTCAGCCCCTCTGATTCAGCCCCACTCATTCAGCCCCTCTATTTCAGCCCCTCTGTTTCTCGCCCTCTGTTTCAGCCCCTCTGTTTCTCGCCCCCTGTTTCAGCCCCTCTGTTTCAGCCCCTCTGTTTCAGCCCCTCTGTTTCTCGCCCTCTGTATCAGCCCCTCTGTTTCAGCCCCTCTGTTTCTCGCCCTCTGTTTCTCGCCCTCTGTTTTAGCCCCTCTGTTTCTCGCCCTCTGTTACAGCCCCTCTGATTCAGCCCCTCTGTTTCAGCCCCTCTGAATCAGCCCCTCTGATTCAGCCCCTCTGTTTCAACCCCTCTGTTTCAGCCCCTCTGTTTCTCGCCCTCTGTTTCTGCCCTTCTGTTTCTCTTCCTCTGTTTCAGCCCCTCTGTTTCTCGCCCTCTGTTACAGCCCCTCTGATTCAGCCCCTCTGTTTCAGCCCCTCTGTTTCTCGCCCTCTGTTTCTGCCCTTCTGTTTCTCGTCCTCTGTTTCAGCCCCTCTGTTTCTCGCCCTCTGTTTCAGCCCCTCTGAATCAGCCCCTCTGATTCAGCCCCTCTGTTTCAACCCCTCTGTTTCAGCCCCTCTGTTTCTCGCCCTCTGTTTCAGCCCCTCTGTTTCTCACCCTCTGTTTCAGCCCCTCTGATTCAGCCCCTCTGATTCAGCCCCACACATTCAGCCCCTCTGTTTCAGCCCCTCTGTTTCTCGCACTCTGTTTCTGCCCATCTGTTTCTCGTCCTCTGTTTCAGCACCTCTGTTTCTCGCCCTCTGTTACAGCCCCTCTGATTCAGCCCCTGTTTCAGCCCTTCTGAATCACCACCTCTGATTCAGCCCCGCTGTTACAACCCCTCTGTTTCAGCCCCTCTTTTTCTCGCCCTCTGTTTCTGCCCTTCTGTTTCTCGTCCTCTGTTTCAGCCCCTCTGTTTCTCGCCCTCTGTTACAGCCCCTCTGATTCAGCCCCTCTGTTTCAGCCCCTCTGAATCAGCCCCTCTGATTCAGCCCCTCTGTTTCAGCCGCTCTGTTTCAGCCCCTCTGTTTCTCGCCCTCTGTTTCAGACCCTCTGTTTCTCGCCCTCTGTTTCTGCCCCTCTGTTTCTCGCCCTCTGTTACAGCCCCTCTGTTTCTCGCCCTCTGTTTCTCGCCCTCTGTTTCAGCCACTCTGTTTCTCGCCCTCTGTTTCAGCCCCTCTGATTCAGCCCCTCTGATTCAGCCCCTCTGTTTCTGGCCCTCTGTTTCAGCCCCTCTGTTGCAGCCCTTCTGTTTCAGCCCCTCTGTTTCAGCCCCTCTGTTTCTCGCCCTCTGTTTCTCGCCCTCTGTTTCAGCCCCTCTGTTTCCAGCCCTCTGTTTCAGCACCTCTGTTTCAGCCCCTCTGTTTCTCACCCTCTGTTTCAGCCCCTCTTATTCAGCCCCTCTGATTCAGCCCCTCTGTTTCAGCCCCTCTGTTTCTCACCCTCTGTTACAGCCCCTCTGATTCAGCCCCTCTGATTCAGCCCCACTCATTCAGCCCCTCTATTTCAGCCCCTCTGTTTCTCGCCCTCTGTTTCAGCCCCTCTGTTTCTCGCCCCTGTTTCAGCCCCTCTGTTTCAGCCCCTCTGTTTCAGCCCCTCTGTTTCTCGCCCTCTGTATCAGCCCCTCTGTTTCAGCCCCTCTGTTTCTCGCCCTCTGTTTCTCGCCCTCTGTTTTAGCCCCTCTGTTTCTCGCCCTCTGTTTCAGCCCCTCTGTTTCAGCCCCTCTGATTCAGCACCTCTGATTCAGCCCCTCTGTTTCTGGCCCTCTGTTTCAGCCCCTCTGTTTCAGCCCTTCTGTTTCAGCCCCTCTATTTCAGCCCCTCTGTTTCTCGCCCTCTGTTTCAGCCCCTCTGTTTCTCGCCCTCTGTTTCAACCCCTCTGTTTCAGCCCCTCTGTTTCTCGCCCTGTGTTTTTGCCCTTCTGTTTCTCGTTCTCTATTTCAGCCCCTCTGTTTCTCGCCCTCTGTTACAGCCCCTCTGATTCAGCCCCTCTGTTTCAGCCCCTCTGAATCAGCCCCTCTGATTCAGCCCCTCTGTTTCAGCCGCTCTGTTTCAGCCCCTCTGTTTCTCGCCCTCTGTATCTGCCCTTCTGTTTCTCGTCCTCTGTTTCAGCCCCTCTGTTTCTCGCCCTCTGTTACAGCCCCTCTGATTCAGCCCCTCTGTTTCAGCCCCTCTGAATCAGCCCCTCTGATTCAGCCCCTCTGTTTCAACCCCTCTGTTTCAGCCCCTCTGTTTCTCGCCCTCTGTTTCAGCCCCTCTGTTTCTCGCCCTCTGTTTCAGACCCTCTGTTTCTCGCCCTCTGTTTCTTCCCCTCTGTTTCTCGCCCACTGTTTCAGCCCCTCTGTTTCTCGCCCTCTGTTTCTCGCCCTCTGTTTCAGCCCCTCTGTTTCAGCCCCTCTGAATCAGCCCCTCTGATTCAGCCCCTCTGTTTCAGCCGCTCTGTTGCAGCCCCTCTGTTTCTCGCCCTCTATATCTGCCCTTCTGTTTCTCGTACTCTGTTTCAGCCCCTCTGTTTCTCGCCCTCTGTTACAGCCCCTCTGATTCAGCCCCTCTGTTTCAGCCCCTCTGAATCAGCCCCTCTGAATCAGCCCGTCTGTTTCAACCCCTCTGTTTCAGCCCCTCTGTTTCTCGCCCTCTGTTTCAGCCTCTCTTTTTCTCGCCCTCTGTTTCAGCCCCTCTGTTTCAGCCCCTCTGTTTCTCGCCCTCTGTTTCAGCCCCTCTGTTTCTCGCCCTCTGTTTCAGCCCCTCTGTTTCTCGCCCTCTGTATCAGACCCTCCGTTTCAGCCACTCTTTTTGTCGCCCTCTGTTTCTCGCCCTCTGTTTCAGCCCCTCTGTATCTCGCCCTTTGTTTCAGCCCCTCTGTTTCAGCCCCTCTGTTTCTCACCCTCTGTTTCAGCCCCTCTGATTCAGCCCCTCTGATTCAGCCCCAGTCATTCAGCCCCTCTGTTTCAGCCCCTCTGTTTCTCGCCCTCTGTTTCAGCCCCTCTGTTTCTCGCCCTCTGTTTCAGCCCCTCTGTTTCAGCCCCTCTGTTTCTCGCCCTCTGTTTCAGCCCCTCTGTTTCTCGCCCCCTGTTTCAGCCCCTCTGTTTCTCGCCCTCTGTTTCAGCCTCTCTGTTTCTCGCCCTCTGTTTCAGCCCCTCTGTTTCTCGCCCTCTGTTTCAGCCCCTCTGTTTCTCGCCCTCTGTTTCAGCCCCTCTGTTTCAGCCCCTCTGTTTCTCGCCCTCTGATTCTCGCACACTGTTTCAGCCCCACTGTTTGTCGCCCTCTGTTTCTCGCCCTCTGTTTCTGGCCCTATGTTTCGGCCCCTCTGTTTCTCGCCCTCTGTTTCAGCCCCTCTGTTTCAGCCCCTCTGTTTCTCACCCTCTGTTTCAGCCCCTCTGATTCAGCCCCTCTGATTCAGCCCGACTCATTCAGCCCCTCTGATTCAGCCCCTCTGTTTCTCGCCCTCTGTTTCTGCCCTTCTGTTTCTCGTCCTCTGTTTCAGCACCTCTGTTTCTCTCCCTCTGTTACAGCCCCTCTGATTCAGCCCCTCTGTTTCAGCCCTTCTGAATCACCACCCCTGATTCAGCCCCGCTGTTTCAACCCCTCTGTTTCAGCCCCTCTGTTTCTCCCCCTCTGTTTCTGCCCTTCTGTTTCTCGTCCTCTGTTTCAGCCCCTCTGTTTCTCGCCCTCTGTTACAGCCCCTCTGATTCAGCCCCTCTGTTTCAGGCCCTCTGAATCAGCCCCTCTGATTCAGCCCCTCTGTTTCAGCCGCTCTGTTTCAGCCCCTCTGTTTCTCGCCCTCTGTATCTGCCCTTCTGTTTCTCGTCCTCTGTTTCAGCCCCTCTGTTTCTCGCCCTCTGTTACAGCCCCTCTGATTCAGCCCCTCTGTTTCAGCCCCTCTGAATCAGCCCCTCTGATTCAGCCCCTCTGTTTCAACCCCTCTGTTTCAGCCCCTCTGTTTCTCGCCCTCTGTTTCAGCCCCTCTGTTTCCTGCCCTCTGTTTCAGACCATCTGTTTCTCGCCCTCTGTTTCTGCCCCTCTGTTTCTCGCCCTCTGTTTCAGCCCCTCTGTTTCTCGCCCTCTATTTCTCGCCCTCTGTTTCAGCCCCTCTGTTTCTCGCCCTCTGTTACAGCCCCTCTGTTTCAGCCCCTCTGACTCAGCCCCTCTGATTCAGCCCCTCTGTTTCTGGCCCTCTGTTTCAGCCCCTCTGTTTCAGCCCTTCTGTTTCAGCCCCTCTGTTTCAGCCCCTCTGTTTCTCGCCCTCTGTTTCTCGCCCTCTGTTTCAGCCCCTCTGTTTCTCGCCCTCTGTTTCAGCCCCTCTGTTTCAGCCCCTCTGTTTCTCACCCTCTGTTTCAGCCCCTCTGATTCAGCCCCTCTGATTCAGCCCCACTCATTCAGCCCCTCTGTTTCAGCCCCTCTGTTTCTCGCCCTCTGTTTCTGCCCTTCTGTTTCTCGTCCTCTGTTTCAGCCACTCTGTTTCTCGCCCTCTGTTACAGCCCCTCTGATTCACCCCCTCTGTTTCAGCCCCTCTGAATCATCCCCTCTGATTCAGCCCCTCTGTTTCAACCCTTCTGTTTCAGCCCCTCTGTTTCTCGCCCTCTGTTTCTGCCCTTCTGTTTCTCGTCCTCTGTTTCAGCCCCTCTGTTTCTCGCCCTCTGTTACAGCCCCTCTGATTCAGCCCCTCTGTTTCAGCCCCTCTGAATCAGCCCCTCTGATTCAGCCCCTCTGTTTCTCGCCCTCTGTTTCAGCCCCTCTGTTTCTCGCCCTCTGTTTCAGCCCCTCTGTTTCTCGCCCTCTGTTTGAGCCCCTCTGATTCAGCCCCTGTGATTCAGCCCCTCTGTTTCTCGCCCTCTGTTTCTCGCACACTGTTTCAGCCCCTCTGTTTATCGCCCTCTGTTTCAGCCTCTCTGTTTCTCGCCCCCTGTTTCAGCCCCTCTGTTTCTCGCCCTCTGTTTCAGCCTCTCTGTTTCTCGCCCTCTGTTTCAGCCCCTCTGTTTCAGCCCCTCTGTTTCTCGCCTTCTGTTTCAGCCCCTCTGTTTCTCGCCATCTGTTTCAGCCCCTCTGTTTCTCGCTCTCTGTATCAGCCCCTCTGTTTGAGCCCCTCTGTTTCTCGCCCTCTGTTTCTCGCCCTGTTTCAGCCCCTCTGTTTCTCGCCCTCTGTTTCAGCCCCTCTGTTTCAGCCCCTCTGATTCAGCCCCTCTGATTCAGCCCCTCTGTTTCTGGCCCTCTGTTTCAGCCCCTCTGTTTCAGCCCTTCTGTTTCAGCTCCTCTGTTTCAGCCCCTCTGTTTCTCGCCCTATGTTTCTCGCCCTCTGTTTCAGCCCCTCTGTTTCTCGCCCTCTGTTTCAGCCCCTCTGTTTCAGCCCCTCTGTTTCTCACCCTCTGTTTCAGCCCCTCTGATTCAGACCCTCTGATTCAGCCCCACTCATTCAGCCCCTCTGTTTCAGCCCCTCTGTTTCTCGCCCTCTGTTTCTGCCCTTCTGTTTCTCGTCCTCTGTTTCAGCCCCTCTGTTTCTCGCCCTCTGTTACAGCCCCTCTGATTCAGCCCCTCTGTTTCAGCCCTTCTGAATCACCACCTCTGATTCAGCCCCGCTGTTTCAACCCCTCTGTTTCAGCCCCTCTGTTTCTCGCCCTCTGTTTTTGCCCTTCTGTTTCTCGTTCTCTATTTCAGCCCCTCTGTTTCTCGCCCTCTGTTCCAGCCACTCTGATTCAGCCCCTCTGTTTCAGCCCCTCTGAATCAGCCCCTCTGATTCAGCCCCTCTGTTTCAGCCGCTCTGTTTCAGCCCCTCTGTTTCTCGCCCTCTGTATCTGCCCTTCTGTTTCTCGTCCTCTGTTTCAGCCCCTCTGTTTCTCGCCCTCTGTTAGAGCCCCTCTGATTCAGCCCCTCTGTTTCAGCCCCTCTGAATCAGCCCCTCTGATTCATCCCCTCTGTTTCAACCCCTCTGTTTCAGCCCCTCTGTTTCTCGCCCTCTGTTTCAGCCCCTCTGTTTCTCGCCCTCTGTTTCAGACCCTCTGTTTCTCGCCCTCTGTTTCTGCCCCTCTGTTTCTCGCCCTCTGTTTCAGCCCCTCTGTTTCTCGCCCTCTGTTTCTCGCCCTCTGTTTCAGCCCCTCTGTTTCTCGCCCTCTGTTTCAGCCCCTCTGTTTCAGCCCCTCTGATTCAGCCCCTCTGATTCAGCCCCTCTGTTTCTGGCCCTCTGTTTCAGCCCCTCTGTTTCAGCCCTTCTGTTTCAGCCCCTCTGTTTCAGCCCCTCTGTTTCTCGCCCTATGTTTCTCGCCCTCTGTTTCAGCCCCTCTGTTTCTCGCCCTCTGTTTCAGCCCCTCTGTTTCAGCCCCTCTGTTTCTCACCCTCTGTTTCAGCCCCTCTGATTCAGCCGCTCTGATTCAGCCCCACTCATTCAGCCCCTCTGTTTCAGCCCCTCTGTTTCTCGCCCTCTGTTTCTGCCCTTCTGTTTCTCGTCCTCTGTTTCAGCCCCTCTGTTTCTCGCCCTCTGTTACAGCCCCTCTGATTCAGCCCCTCTGAATCAGCCCCTCTGATTCAGCCCCTCTGTTTCAGCCGCTCTGTTTCAGCCCCTCTGTTTCTCGCCCTCTGTATCTGCCCTTCTGTTTCTCGTCCTCTGTTTCAGCCCCTCTGTTTCTCGCCCTCTGTTACAGCCCCTCTGATTCAGCCCCTCTGTTTCAGCCCCTCTGAATCAGCCCCTCTGATTCAGCCCCTCTGTTTCAACCCCTCTGTTTCAGCCCCTCTGTTTCTCGCCCTCTGTTTCTGCCCCTCTGTTTCTCGCCCTCTGTTTCAGACCCTCTGTTTCTCGCCCTCTGTTTCTGCCCCTCTGTTTCTCGCCCTCTGTTTCAGCCCCTCTGTTTCTCGCCCTCTGTTTCTCGCCCTCTGTTTCAGCCCCTCTGTTTCTCGCCCTCTGTTTCAGCCCCTCTGTTTCAGCCCCTCTGTTTCTGGCCCTCTGTTTCAGCCCCTGTGATTCAGCCCCTCTGATTCAGCCCCACTCATTCAGCCCCTCTGTTTCAGCCCCTCTGTTTCTCGCCCTCTGTTTCTGCCCTTCTGTTTCTCGTCCTCTGTTTCAGCCCCTCTGTTTCTCGCCCTCTGTTACAGCCCCTCTGATTCAGCCCCTCTGTTTCAGCCCTTCTGAATCACCACCTCTGATTCAGCCCCGCTGTTTCAACCCCTCTGTTTCAGCCCCTCTGTTTCTCGCCCTCTGTTTCTGCCCTTCTGTTTCTCGTCCTCTGTTTCAGCCCCTCTGTTTCTCGCCCTCTGTTACAGCCCCTCTGATTCAGCCCCTCTGTTTCAGCCCCTCTGAATCAGCCGCTCTGATTCAGCCCCTCTGTTTCAGCCGCTCTGTTTCAGCCCCTCTGTTTCTCGCCCTCTGTTACAGCCCCTCTGTTTCTCGCCCTCTGTTTCAGACCCTCTGTTTCTCGCCCTCTGTTTCTGCCCCTCTGTTTCTCGCCCTCTGTTTCTGCCCCTCTGTTTCTCGCCCTCTGTTTCAGCCCCTCTGTTTCTCGCCCTCTGTTTCTGCCCCTCTGTTTCTCGCCCTCTGTTTCAGCCCCTCTGTTTCTCGCCCTCTGTTTCAGACCCTCTGTTTCTCGCCCTCTGTTTCTGCCCCTCTGTTTCTCGCCCTCTGTTTCAGCCCCTCTGTTTCTCGCCCTCTGTTTCTCGCCCTCTGTTTCAGCCCCTCTGTTTCTCGCCCTCTGTTTCAGCCCCTCTGTTTCAGCCCCTCTGATTCAGCCCCTCTGATTCAGCCCCTCTGTTTCTGGCACTCTGTTTCAGCCCCTCTGTTTCAGCCCTTCTGTTTCAACCCCTCTGTTTCAGCCACTCTGTTTCTTGCCCTCTGGTTCTCGCCCTCTGTTTCAGCCCCTCTGTTTCTCGCCCTCTGTTTCAGCCCCTCTGTTTCAGCCCCTCTGTTTCTCACCCCCTGTTTCAGCCCCTCTGATTCAGCCCCTCTGATTCAGCCCCACTCATTCAGCCCCTCTGTTTCAGCCCCTCTGTTCCTCGCCCTCTGTTTCTGCCCTTCTGTTTCTCGTCCTCTGTTTCAGCCCCTCTGTTTCTCGCCCTCTGTTACAGCCTCTCTGATTCAGCCCCTCTGTTTCAGCCCCTCTGAATCAGCCCCTCTGATTCAGCCCCTCTGTTTCGACCTCTCTGTTTCAGCACCTCTGTTTCTCGCCCTCTGTTTCTGCCCTTCTGTTTCACTTCCTCTGTTTCAGCCCCTCTGTTTCTGCCCTTCTGTTTCTCGTCCTCTGTTTCAGCCCCTCTGTTTCTCGCCCTCTGTTACAGCCCCTCTGATTCAGCCCCTCTGTTTCAGCCCCTCTGAATCAGCCCCTCTGATTCAGCCCCTCTGTTTCAACCCCTCTGTTTCAGCCCCTCTGTTTCTCGCCCTCTGTTTCAGCCCCTCTGTTTCTCGCCATCTGTTTCAGACCCTCTGTTTCTCGCCCTCTGTTTCTGCCAGTCTGTTTCTCGCCCTCTGTTTCAGCCCCTCTGTTTCTCGCCCTCTGTTTCAGCCCCGCTGATTCAGCCCCTCTGTTTCAGCCACTCTGAATCAGCCCCTCTGATTCAGCCCCTCTGTTTCAGCCCCTCTGTTTCAGCCCCTCTGTTTCAGCCCCTCTGTTTCTCACCCTCTGTTTCAGCCCCTCTGTTTCTCGCCCTCTGTTTCAGTCCCTTCGTTTCTCGCCCTCTGTTTCAGCCCCTCTGATTCAGCCCCTCTTTTTCCGCCCCTCTGATTCAGCCACTCTGATTTCGCCCCTCTGATTCAGCCCCTCTGATTCTCGCACTCTGTTTCAGCCCCTCTGTTTCAGCCCTCTAGTTCAGCCCCTCTGTTTCTCGCCCCCTGTTTCAGCCCCTCTGTTTCAGCTCCTCTGTTTCAGCCCCTCTGTTTCTCGCCCTCTGTTTCAGCCCCTCTGTTTCTCGCCCTCTGTTTCAGCCTCTCTTTTTCTCGCCCTCTGTTTAAGCCCCTCTGTTTCAGCCCCTCTGTTTCTCGCCCTCTGTTTCAGCCCCTCTGTTTCTCGCCCTCTGTTTCAGCCCCTCTGTTTCTCGCCCTCTTTTTCAGCCCCTCCGTTTCAGCCACTCTTTTTCTCGCCCTCTGTTTCCCGCCCTCTGTTTCAGCCCCTCTGTTTCAGCCCCTCTGTTTCGCACCCTCTGTTTCAGCCCCACTGATTCAGCCCCTCTGATTCAGCCCCACTCATTCAGCCCCTCTGTTTCAGCCCCTCTGTTTCTCGCCCTCTGTTTCAGCACCTCTGTTTCTCGCCCTCTGTTTCAGCCCCTCTGTTTCAGCCCGTGTTTCTCGCCCTCTGTTTCAGCCCCTCTGTTTCTCGCCCCCTGTTTCAGCCACTCTGTTTCTCGCCCTCTGTTTCAGCCTCTCTGTTTCTCGCCCTCTGTTTCAGCCCCTCTGCTTCTCGCCCTCTGTTTCAGCCCCTCTGTTTCTCGCCCTCTGTTTCAGCCCCTCTGTTTCAGCCCCTCTGTTTCTCGCCCTCTGTTTCTCGCACACTGTTTCAGCCCCTCTGTTTCTCACCCTCTGTTTCTCGCCCTCTGTTTCTGGCCCTCTGTTTCAGCCCCTCTGTTTCTCGCCCTCTGTTTCTCGCCCTCTGTTTCAGCCCCTCTGTTTCTCACCCTCTGTTTCAGTCCCTCTGATTCAGCCCCTCTGATTCAGCCCCACTCATTCAGCCCCTCTGATTCAGCCCCTCTGTTTCTCGCCCTCTGTTTCTGCCCTTCTGTTTCTCGTCCTCTGTTTCAGCACCTCTGTTTCTCTCCCTCTGTTACAGCCCCTCTGATTCAGCCCCTCTGTTTCAGCCCTTCTGAATCACCACCCCTGATTCAGCCCCGCTGTTTCAACCCCTCTGTTTCAGCCCCTCTGTTTCTCCCCCTCTGTTTCTGCCCTTCTGTTTCTCGTCCTCTGTTTCAGCCCCTCTGTTTCTCGCCCTCTGTTACAGCCCCTCTGATTCAGCCCCTCTGTTTCAGCCCCTCTGCATCAGCCCCTCTGATTCAGCCCCTCTGTTTCAGCCGCTCTGTTTCAGCCCCTCTGTTTCTCGCCCACTGTATCTGCCCTTCTGTTTCTCGTCCTCTGTTTCAGCCCCTCTGTTTCTCGCCCTCTGTTACAGCCCATCTGATTCAGCCCCTCTGTTTCAGCCCCTCTGAATCAGCCCCTCTGATTCAGCCCCTCTGTTTCAACCCCTCTGTTTCAGCCCCTCTGTTTCTCGCCCACTGTTTCAGCCCCTCTGTTTCTCGCCCTCTGTTTCAGACCCTCTGTTTCTCGCCCTCTGTTTCTGCCCCTCTGTTTCTCGCCCTCTGTTTCAGCCCCTCTGTTTCTCGCCCTCTGTTTCTCGCCCACTGTTTCAGCCCCTCTGTTTCTCGCCCTCTGTTTCAGCCCCGCTGTTTCAGCCCCTCTGACTCAGCCCCTCTGATTGAGCCCCTCTGTTTCTGGCCCTCTGTTTCAGCCCCTCTGTTTCAGCCCTTCTGTTTCAGCCCCTCTGTTTCAGCCCCTCTGTTTCTCGCCCTCTGTTTCTCGCCCTCTGTTTCAGCCCCTCTGTTTCTCGCCCTCTGTTTCAGCCTCTCTGTTTCAGCCCCTCTGTTTCTCGCCCTCTGTTTCTGCCCTTCTGTTTCTCGTCCTCTGTTTCAGCCACTCTGTTTCTCGCCCACTGTTACAGCCCCTCTGATTCAGCCCCTCTGTTTCAGCCCCTCTGATTCAGCCCCTCTGTTTCAGCCCCTCTGAATCAGCCCCTCTGATTCAGCCCCTCTGTTTCAACCCCTCTGTTTCAGCCCCTCTGTTTCTCGCCCTCTGTTTCTGCCCTTCTGTTTCTCGTCCTCTGTTTCAGCCCCTCTGTTTCTCGCCCTCTGTTACAGCCCCTCTGATTCAGCCCCTCTGTTTCAGCCCCTCTGAATCAGCCCCTCTGTTTCAGCCCCTCTGAATCAGCCACTCTGAATCAGCCCCTCTGTTTCTCGCCCTCTGTTTCAGCCCCTCTGTTTCTCGCCCTCTGTTTCAGCCCCTCTGTTTCAGCCCCTCTGTTTCTCGCCCTCTGTTTCTCGCACACTGTTTCAGCCCCTCTGTTTATCGCCCTCTGTTTCAGCCTCTCTGTTTCTCGCCCCCTGTTTCAGCCCCTCTGTTTCTCGCCCTCTGTTTCTGCCTCTCTGTTTCTCGCCCTCTGTTTCAGCCCCTCTGTTTCAGCCCCTCTGTTTCTCGCCCTCTTTTTCAGCCCCTCTGTTTCTCGCCATCTGTTTCAGCCCCTCTGTTTCTCGCTCTCTGTATCAGCCCCTCTGTTTCAGCCCCTCTGTTTCTCGCCCTCTGTTTCTCGCCCTCTGTTTGAGCCCCTCTGTTTCTCGCCCTCTGTTTCAGCCCCTCTGTTTCAGCCCCTCTGATTCAGCCCCTCTGATTCAGCCCCTCTGTTTCTGGCCCTCTGTTTCAGCCCCTCTGTTTCAGCCCTTCTGTTTCAGCCCCTCTGTTTCAGCCCCTCTGTTTCTCGCCCTCTGTTTCAGCCCCTCTGTTTCAGCCCCTCTGTTTCTCACCCTCTGTTTCAGCCCCTCTGATTCAGACCCTCTGATTCAGCCCCACTCATTCAGCCCCTCTGTTTCAGCCCCTCTGTTTCTCGCCCTCTGTTTCTGCCCTTCTGTTTCTCGTCCTCTGTTTCAGCCCCTCTGTTTCTCGCCCTCTGTTACAGCCCCTCTGATTCAGCCCCTCTGTTTCAGCCCTTCTTAATCACCACCTCTGATTCAGCCCCGCTGTTTCAACCCCTCTGTTTCAGCCCCTCTGTTTCTCGCCCTTTGTTTCTGCCCTTCTGTTTCTCGTTCTCTATTTCAGCCCCTCTGTTTCTCGCCCTCTGTTACAGCCCCTCTGATTCAGCCCCTCTGTTTCAGCCCCTCTGAATCACCCCCTCTGATTCAGCCCCTCTGTTTCAGCCGCTCTGTTTCAGCCCCTCTGTTTCTCGCCCTCTGTATCGGCCCTTCTGTTTCTCGTCCTCTGTTTCAGCCCCTCTGTTTCTCGCCCTCTGTTACAGCCCCTCTGATTCAGCCCCTCTGTTTCAGCCCCTCTGTTTCTCGCCCTTTGTTTCTGCCCTTCTGTTTCTCGTTCTCTATTTCAGCCCCTCTGTTTCTCGCCCTCTGTTACAGCCCCTCTGATTCAGCCCCTCTGTTTCAGCCCCTCTGAATCACCCCCTCTGATTCAGCCCCTCTGTTTCAGCCGCTCTGTTTCAGCCCCTCTGTTTCTCGCCCTCTGTATCGGCCCTTCTGTTTCTCGTCCTCTGTTTCAGCCCCTCTGTTTCTCGCCCTCTGTTACAGCCCCTCTGATTCAGCCCCTCTGTTTCAGCCCCTCTGAATCAGCCCCTCTGATTCTGCCCCGCTGTTTCAACCCCTCTGTTTCAGCCCCTCTGTTTCTCGCCCTCTGTTTCTGCCCTTCTGTTTCTCGTCCTCTGTTTCAGCCCCTCTGTTTCTCGCCCTCTGTTACAGCCCCTCTGATTCAGCCCCTCTGTTTCAGCCCCTCTGAATCAGCCCCTCTGATTCAGCCCCTCTGTTTCAACCCCTCTGTTTCAGCCCCTCTGTTTCTCACCCTCTGTTTCAGCCCCTCTGATTCAGCCCCTCTGATTCAGCCCCACTCATTCAGCCCCTCTGTTTCAGCCCCTCTGTTCCTCGCCCTCTGTTTCTGCCCTTCTGTTTCTCGTCCTCTGTTTCAGCCCCTCTGTTTCTCGCCCTCTGTTACAGCCTCTCTGATTCAGCCCCTCTGTTTCAACCCCTCTGAATCAGCCCCTCTGATTCAGCCCCTCTGTTTCGACCCCTCTGTTTCAGCCCCTCTGTTTCTCGCCCTCTGTTTCTGCCCTTCTGTTTCACTTCCTCTGTTTCAGCCCCTCTGTTTCTCGCCCTCTGTTACAGCCCCTCTGATTCAGCCCCTCTGTTTCAGCCCCTCTGAATCAGCCCCTCTGATTCAGCCCCTCTGTTTCAGCCGCTCTGTTTCAGCCCCTCTGTTTCTCGCCCTCTGTTTCTGCCCTTCTGTTTCTCGTCCTCTGTTTCAGCCCCTCTGTTTCTCGCCCTCTGTTACAGCCCCTCTGATTCAGCCCCTCTGTTTCAGCCCCTCTGAATCAGCCCCTCTGATTCAGCCCCTCTGTTTCAACCCCTCTGTTTCAGCCCCTCTGTTTCTCGCCCTCTGTTTCAGCCCCTCTGTTTCTCGCCATCTGTTTCAGACCCTCTGTTTCTCGCCCTCTGTTTCTGCCCCTCTGTTTCTCGCCCTCTGTTTCAGCCCCTCTGTTTCTCGTCCTCTGTTTCAGCCCCGCTGATTCAGCCCCTCTGTTTCAGCCACTCTGAATCAGCCCCTCTGATTCAGCCCCTCTGTTTCAGCCCCTCTGTTTCAGCCCCTCTGTTTCAGCCCCTCTGTTTCTCACCCTCTGTTTCAGCCCCTCTGTTTCTCGCCCTCTGTTTCAGTCCCTTCGTTTCTCGCCCTCTGTTTCAGCCCCTCTGATTCAGCCCCTCTTTTTCCGCCCCTCTGATTCAGCCACTCTGATTTCGCCCCTCTGATTCAGCCCCTCTGTTTCTCGCCCTCTGTTTCAGCCCCTCTGTTTCAGCCCCTCTGTTTCAGCCCCTCTAGTTCAGCCCCTCTGTTTCTCGCCCCCTGTTTCAGCCCCTCTGTTTCAGCTCCTCTGTTTCAGCCCCTCTGTTTCTCGCCCTCTGTTTCAGCCCCTCTGTTTCTCGCCCTCTGTTTCAGCCTCTCTTTTTCTCGCCCTCTGTTTCAGCCCCTCTGTTTCTCGCCCTCTGTTTCAGCCCCTCTGTTTCTCGCCCTCTGTTTCAGCCCCTCTGTTTCTCGCCCTCTGTATCAGCCCCTCCGTTTCAGCCACTCTTTTTCTCGCCCTCTGTTTCCCGCCCTCTGTTTCAGCCCATCTGTTTCAGCCCCTCTGTTTCTCACCCTCTGTTTCAGCCCCTCTGATTCAGCCCCTCTGATTCAGCCCCACTCATTCAGCCCCTCTGTTTCAGCCCCTCTGTTTCTCGCCCTCTGTTTCAGCCCCTCTGTTTCTCGCCCTCTGTTTCAGCCCCTCTGTTTCAGCCCCTGTGTTTCTCGCCCTCTGTTTCAGCCCCTCTGTTTCTCGCCCCCTGTTTCAGCCACTCTGTTTCTCGCCCTCTGTTTCAGCCTCTCTGTTTCTCGCCCTCTGTTTCAGCCCCTCTGTTTCTCGCACTCTGTTTCAGCCCCTCTGTTTCTCGCCCTCTGTTTCAGCCCCTCTGTTTCAGCCCCTCTGTTTCTCGCCCTCTGTTTCTCGCACACTGTTTCAGCCCCTCTGTTTCTCGCCCTCTGTTTCTCGCCCTCTGTTTCTGGCCCTCTGTTTCAGCCCCTCTGTTTCTCGCCCTCTGTTTCAGCCCCTCTGTTTCAGCCCCTCTGTTTCTCACCCTCTGTTTCAGCCCCTCTGATTCAGCCCCTCTGATTCAGCCCCACTCATTCAGCCCCTCTGATTCAGCCCCTCTGTTTCTCGCCCTCTGTTTCTGCCCTTCTGTTTCTCGTCCTCTGTTTCAGCACCTCTGTTTCTCTCCCTCTGTTACAGCCCCTCTGATTCAGCCCCTCTGTTTCAGCCCTTCTGAATCACCACCCCTGATTCAGCCCCGCTGTTTCAACCCCTCTGTTTCAGCCCCTCTGTTTCTCCCCCTCTGTTTCTGCCCTTCTGTTTCTCGTCCTCTGTTTCAGCCCCTCTGTTTCTCGCCCTCTGTTACAGCCCCTCTGATTCAGCCCCTCTGTTTCAGCCCCTCTGCATCAGCCCCTCTGATTCAGCCCCGCTGTTTCAGCCGCTCTGTTTCAGCCACTCTGTTTCTCGCCCTCTGTATCTGCCCTTCTGTTTCTCGTCCTCTGTTTCAGCCCCTCTGTTTCTCGCCCTCTGTTACAGCCCCTCTGATTCAGCCCCTCTGTTTCAGCCCCTCTGAATCAGCCCCTCTGATTCAGCCCCTCTGTTTCAACCCCTCTGTTTCAGCCCCTCTGTTTCTCGCCCACTGTTTCAGCCCCTCTGTTTCTCGCCCTCTGTTTCAGACCCTCTGTTTCTCGCCCTCTGTTTCTGCCCCTCTGTTTCTCGCCCTCTGTTTCAGCCCCTCTGTTTCTCGCCCTCTGTTTCTCGCCCACTGTTTCAGCCCCTCTGTTTCTCGCCCTCTGTTTCAGCCCCTCTGTTTCAGCCCCTCTGACTCAGCCCCTCTGATTGAGCCCCTCTGTTTCTGGCCCTCTGTTTCAGCCCCTCTGTTTCAGCCCTTCTGTTTCAGCCCCTCTGTTTCAGCCCCTCTGTTTCGACCCCTCTGTTTCAGCCCCTCTGATTCAGCCCCTCTGATTCAGCCCCACTCATTCAGCCCCTCTGTTTCAGCCCCTCTGTTTCTCGCCCTCTGTTTCTGCCCTTCTGTTTCTCGTCCTCTGTTTCAGCCACTCTGTTTCTCGCCCTCTGTTACAGCCCCTCTGATTCAGCCCCTCTGTTTCAGCCCCTCAGAATCAGCCCCTCTGATTCAGCCCCTCTGTTTCAACCCCTCTGTTTCAGCCCCTCTGTTTCTCGCACTCTGTTTCTGCCCTTCTGTTTCTCGTCCTCTGTTTCAGCCCCTCTGTTTCTCGCCCTCTGTTACAGCCCCTCTGATTCAGCCCCTCTGTTTCAGCCCCTCTGCATCAGCCCCTCTGATTCAGCCCCTCTGTTTCAGCCGCTCTGTTTCAGCCCCTCTGTTTCTCGCCCTCTGTATCTGCCCTTCTGTTTCTCGTCCTCTGTTTCAGCCCCTCTGTTTCTCGCCCTCTGTTACAGCCCCTCTGATTCAGCCCCTCTGTTTCAGCCCCTCTGAATCAGCCCCTCTGATTCAGCCCCTCTGTTTCAACCCCTCTGTTTCAGCCCCTCTGTTTCTCGCCCACTGTTTCAGCCCCTCTGTTTCTCGCCCTCTGTTTCAGACCCTCTGTTTCTCGCCCTCTGTTTCTGCCCCTCTGTTTCTCGCCCTCTGTTTCAGCCCCTCTGTTTCTCGCCCTCTGTTTCTCGCCCACTGTTTCAGCCCCTCTGTTTCTCGCCCTCTGTTTCAGCCCCTCTGTTTCAGCCCCTCTGACTCAGCCCCTCTGATTGAGCCCCTCTGTTTCTGGCCCTCTGTTTCAGCCCCTCTGTTTCAGCCCTTCTGTTTCAGCCCCTCTGTTTCAGCCCCTCTGTTTCTCACCCTCTGTTTCAGCCCCTCTGATTCAGCCCCTCTGATTCAGCCCCACTCATTCAGCCCCTCTGTTTCAGCCCCTCTGTTTCTCGCCCTCTGTTTCTGCCCTTCTGTTTCTCGTCCTCTGTTTCAGCCACTCTGTTTCTCGCCCTCTGTTACAGCCCCTCTGATTCAGCCCCTCTGTTTCAGCCCCTCTGAATCAGCCCCTCTGATTCAGCCCCTCTGTTTCAACCCCTCTGTTTCAGCCCCTCTGTTTCTCGCACTCTGTTTCTGCCCTTCTGTTTCTCGTCCTCTGTTTCAGCCCCTCTGTTTCTCGCCCTCTGTTACAGCCCCTCTGATTCAGCCCCTCTGTTTCAGCCCCTCTGAATCAGCCCCTCTGAATCAGCCCCTCTGTTTCTCGCCCTCTGTTTCAGCCCCTCTGTTTCTCGCCCTCTGTTTCAGCCCCTCTGTTTCTCGCCCTCTGTTTCAGCCCCTCTGTTTCAGCCCCTCTGTTTCTCGCCCTCTGTTTCTCGCACACTGTTTCAGCCCCTCTGTTTATCGCCCTCTGTTTCAGCCTCTCTGTTTCTCGCCCTCTGTTTCAGCCCCTCTGTTTCTCGCCCTCTGTTTCAGCCTCTCTGTTTCTCGCCCTCTGTTTCAGCCCCTCTGTTTCAGCCCCTCTGTTTCTCGCCCTCTGTTTCAGCCCCTCTGTTTCTCGCCATCTGTTTCAGCCCCTCTGTTTCTCGCTCTCTGTATCAGCCCCTCTGTTTCAGCCCCTCTGTTTCTCGCCCTCTGTTTCTCGCCCTCTGTTTGAGCCCCTCTGTTTCTCGCCCTCTGTTTCAGCCCCTCTGTTTCAGCCACTCTGATTCAGCCCCTCTGATTCAGCCCCTCTGTTTCTGGCCCTCTGTTTCAGCCCCTCTGTTTCAGCCCTTCTGTTTCAGCCCCTCTGTTTCAGCCCCTCTGTTTCTCGCCCTATGTTTCTCGCCCTCTGTTTCAGCCCCTCTGTTTCTCGCCCTCTGTTTCAGCCCCTCTGTTTCAGCCCCTCTGTTTCTCGCCCTCTGTTTCAGCCCCTCTGATTCAGACCCTCTGATTCAGCCCCACTCATTCAGCCCCTCTGTTTCAGCCCCTCTGTTTCTCGCCCTTTGTTTCTGCCCTTCTGTTTCTCGTTCTCTATTTCAGCCCCTCTGTTTCTCGCCCTCTGTTACAGCCCCTCTGATTCAGCCCCTCTGTTTCAGCCCCTCTGAATCACCCCCTCTGATTCAGCCCCTCTGTTTCAGCCGCTCTGTTTGAGCCCCTCTGTTTCTCGCCCTCTGTATCGGCCCTTCTGTTTCTCGTCCTCTGTTTCAGCCCCTCTGTTTCTCGCCCTCTGTTACAGCCCCTCTGATTCAGCCCCTCTGTTTCAGCCCCTCTGAATCAGCCCCTCTGATTTAGCCCCTCTGTTTCAACCCCTCTGTTTCAGCCCCTCTGTTTCTCGCCCTCTGTTTCAGCCCCTCTGTTTCTCGCCCTCTGTTTCAGACCCTCTGTTTCTCGCCCTCTGTTTCTGCCCCTCTGTTTCTCGCCCTCTGTTTCAGCCCCTCTGTTTCTCGCCCTCTGTTTCTCGCCCTCTGTTTCAGCCCCTCTGTTTCTCGCCCTCTGTTTCAGCCCCTCTGTTTCAGCCCCTCTGATTCAGCCCCAATCATTCAGCCCCTCTGTTTCTGGCCCTCTGTTTCAGCCCCTCTGTTTCAGCCCTTCTGTTTCAGCCCCTCTGTTTCAGCCCCTCTGTTTCTCGCCCTATGTTTCTCGCCCTCTGTTTCAGCCCCTCTGTTTCTCGCCCTCTGTTTCAGCCCCTCTGTTTCAGCACCTCTGTTTCTCACCCTCTGTTTCAGCCCCTCTGATTCAGCCCCTCTGATTCAGCCCCACTCATTCAGCCCCTCTGTTTCAGCCCCTCTGTTTCTCGCCCTCTGTTTCTGCCCTTCTGTTTCTCGTCCTCTGTTTCAGCCCTTCTGTTTCTCGCCCTCTGTTACAGACCCTCTGATTCAGCCCCTCTGTTTCAGCCCTTCTGAATCACCACCTCTGATTCAGCCCCGCTGTTTCAATCCCTCTGTTTCAGCCCCTCTGTTTCTCGCCCTCTGTTTCTGCCCTTCTGTTTCTCGTCCTCTGTTTCAGCCCCTCTGTTTCTCGCCCTCTGTTACAGCCCCTCTGATTCAGCCCCTCTGTTTCAGCCCCTCTGAATCAGCCACTCTGATTCAGCCCCTCTGTTTTAGCCGCTCTGTTTCAGCCCCTCTGTTTATCGCCCTCTGTATCTGCCCTTCTGTTTCTCGTCCTCTGTTTCAGCCCCTCTGTTTCTCGCCCTCTGTTACAGCCCCTCTGATTCAGCCCCTCTGTTACAGCCCATCTGAATCAGCCCCTCTGATTCAGCCCCTCTGTTTCCCGCCCCTCTGTTTCAGCCCCTCTGTTTCTCGCCCTCTGTTTCAGCCCCTCTGTTTCTCGCCCTCTGTTTCTCACCCTCTGTTTCTCGCCCTCTGTTTCTGCCCCTCTGTTTCTCGCCCTCTGTTTCAGCCCCTCTGTTTCTCGCCCTCTGTTTCTCACCCTCTGTTTCAGCCCCTCTGTTTCTCGCCCTCTGTTTCAGCCCCTCTGTTTCAGCCCCTCTGATTCAGCCCCTCTGATTCAGCCCCTCTGTTTCTGGCCCTCTGTTTCAGCCCCTCTGTTTCAGCCCTTCTGTTTCAGCCCCTCTGTTTCAGCCCCTCTGTTTCTCGCCCTCTGGTTCTCGCCCTCTGTTTCAGCCCCTCTGTTTCTCGCCCTCTGTTTCAGCCCCTCTGTTTCAGCCCCTCTGTTTCTCACCCTCTGTTTCAGCCCCTCTGATTCAGCCCCTCTGATTCAGCCCCACTCATTCAGCCCCTCTGTTTCAGCCCCTCTGTTTCTCGCCCTCGGTTTCTGCCCTTCTGTTTCTCGTCCTCTGTTTCAGCCCCTCTGTTTCTCGCCCTCTGTTACAGCCTCTCTGATTCAGCCCCTCTGTTTCAGCCCCTCTGAATCAGCCCCTCTGATTCAGCCCCTCTGTTTCAACCCCTCTGTTTCAGCCCCTCTGTTTCTCGCCCTCTGTTTCTGCCCTTCTGTTTCACTTCCTCTGTTTCAGCCCCTCTGTTTCTCGCCCTCTGTTACAGCCCCTCTGATTCAGCCCCTCTGTTTCAGCCCCTCTGAATCAGCCCCTCTGATTCAGCCCCTCTGTTTCAGCCGCTCTGTTTCAGCCCCTCTGTTTCTCGCCCTCTGTATCTGCCCTTCTGTTTCTCGTCCTCTGTTTCAGCCCCTCTGTTTCTCGCCCTCTGTTACAGCCCCTCTGATTCAGCCCCTCTGTTTCAGCCCCTCTGAATCAGCCCCTCTGATTCAGCCCCTCTGTTTCAACCCCTCTGTTTCAGACCCTCTGTTTCTTGCCCTCTGTTTCAGACCCTCTGTTTCTCGCCCTCTGTTTCAGACCCTCTGTTTCTCGCCCTCTGTTTCTGCCCCTCTGTTTCTCGCCCTCTGTTTCAGCCCCTCTGTTTCTCGCCCTCTGTTTCAGCCCCGCTGATTCAGCCCCTCTGTTTCAGCCACTCTGAATCAGCCCCTCTGATTCAGCCCCTCTGTTTCAGCCCCTCTGTTTCAGCCCCTCTGTTTCAGCCCCTCTGTTTCTCACCCTCTGTTTCAGCCCCTCTGTTTCTCACCCTCTGTTTCAGTCCCTTCGTTTCTCGCCCTCTGTTTCAGCCCCTCTGATTCAGCCCCTCTTTTTCCGCCACTCTGATTCAGCCACTCTGATTTAGCCCCTCTGATTCAGCCCCTCTGTTTCTCGCCCTCTGTTTCAGCCCCTCTGTTTCAGCCCCTCTGTTTCAGCCCCTCTGTTTCTCACCCTCTGTTACAGCCCCTCTGATTCAGCCCCTCTGATTCAGCCACACTCATTCAGCCCCTCTATTTCAGCCCCTCTGTTTCTCGCCCTCTGTTTCAGCCCCTCTGTTTCTCGCCCCCTGTTTCAGCCCCTCTGTTTCAGCCCCTCTGTTTCAGCCCTTCTGTTTCTCGTACTCTGTTTCAGCCCCTCTGTTTCTCGCCCTCTGTATCAGCCCCTCTGTTTCAGCCCCTCTGTTTCTCGCCCTCTGTTTCTCGCCCTCTGTTTCAGCCCCTCTGTTTCTCGCCCTCTGTTTCAGCCCCTCTGTTTCAGCCCCTCTGATTCAGCCCCTCTGATTCAGCCCCTCTGTTTCTGGCCCTCTGTTTCAGCCCCTCTGTTTCAGCCCTTCTGTTTCAGCCCCTCTGTTTCAGCCCCTCTGTTTCTCGCCCTCTGTTCCAGCTCCTCTGTTTCTCGCCCTCTGTTTCAGCCCCTCTGTTTCTGGCCCTCTGTTTCAGCCCCTCTGCTTCAGCCCTTCTGATTCAGCCCCTCTGTTTCAGCCCCTCTGTTTCTCGCCCTCTGTTTCAGCCCCTCTGTTTCTCGCCCCCTGTTTCTGCCCCTCTGATTTAGCCCCTCTGTTTCAGCCCCTCTGTTTCAGCACCTCTGTTTCTCGCCCTCTGTTTCAGCCCCACTGTTTCGCGCTCTCTGTTTCAGCCGCTCTGTTTCAGCCCCTCTGTTTCTCGCCCTCTGTTTCTGCCCTTCTGTTTCTCGTCCTCTGTTTTAGCCCCTCTGTTTCTCGCCCTCTGTTACAGCCCCTCTGATTCAGCCCCTCTGTTTCTCGCCCTCTGTTTCAGACCCTCTGTTTCTCGCCCTCTGTTTCAGACCCTCTGTTTCTCGCCCTCTGCTCCTGCCCCTCTGTTTCTCGCCCTCTGTTTCAGCCCCTCTGTTTCTCGCCCTCTGTTTCAGCCCCGCTGATTCAGCCCCTCTGTTTCAGCCACTCTGTTTCTCACCCTCTGTTACAGCCCCTCTGATTCAGCCCCTCTGATTCAGCCCCACTCATTCACCCCCTCTATTTCAGCCCCTCTGTCCCTCGTCCTCTGTTTCAGCCCCTCTGTTTCTCGCCCCCTGTTTCAGCCCCTCTGTATCAGCCCCTCTGTTTCTCGCCCTCTGTTACAGCCCCTCTGATTCAGCCCCTCTGTTTCAGCCCCTCTGAATCAGCCCCTCTGATTCAGCCCCTCTGTTTCAACCCCTCTGTTTCAGCCCCTCTGTTTCTCGCCCTCTGTTTCAGCCCCTCTGTTTCTCGCCCTCTGTTTCAGACCCTCTGTTTCTCGCCCTCTGTTTCTGCCCCTCTGTTTCTCGCCCTCTGTTTCAGCCCCTCTGTTTCTCGCCCTCTGTTTCTCGCCCTCTGTTTCAGCCCCTCTGTTTCTCGCCCTCTGTTTCAGCCCCTCTGTTTCAGCCCCTCTGATTCAGCCCCTCTGATTCAGCCCCTCTGTTTCTGGCCCTCTGTTTCAGCCCCTCTGTTTCAGCCCTTCTGTTTCAGCCCCTCTGTTTCAGCCCCTCTGTTTCTCGCCCTATGTTTCTCGCCCTCTGTTTCAGCCCCTCTGTTTCTCGCCCTCTGTTTCAGCCCCTCTGTTTCTCGCCCTCCGTTTCAACCTCTCTTTTTCTCGCCCTCTGTGTCAGCCCCTCTGTTTCAGCCCCTCTGTTTCTCGCCCTCTGTTTCAGCCCCTCTGTTTCTCGCCCTCTGTTTCAGCCCCTCTGTTTCTCGCCCTATGTTTCAGCCCCTCTGTTTCAGCCCCTCTGTTTCTCACCCTCTGTTTCAGCCACTCTGATTCAGCCCCTCTGATTCAGCCCAACTCATTCAGCCCCTCTGTTTCAGCCCCTCTGTTTCTCACCCTCTGTTTCAGCCCCTCTGTTTCTCGCCCTCTGTTTCAGCCCCTCTGTTTCAGCCCCTCTGTTTCTCGCCCTCTGTTTCAGCCCCTCTGTTTCTCGCCCCCTGTTTCAGCCCCTCTGTTTCTCGCACTCTGTTTCAGCCTCTCTGTTTCTCGCCCTCTGTTTCAGCCCATCTGTTTCTCGCCCTCTGTTTTAGCCCCTCTGTTTCTCGCCCTCTGTTTCAGCCCCTCTGTTTCAGCCCCTCTGTTTCAGCCCCTCTGTTTCTCGCCCTCTGTTTCTCGCACACTGTTTCAGCCCCTCTGTTTCTCGCCCTCTGTTTCTCGCCCTCTGTTTCTGGCCCTCTGTTTCAGCCCCTCTGTTTCTCGCCCTCTGTTTCAGCCCCTCTGTTTCAGCCCCTCTGTTTCTCACCCTCTGTTTCAGCCCCTCTGATTCAGACCCTCTGATTCAGCCCCACTCATTCAGCCCCTCTGTTTCAGCCCCTCTGTTTCTCGCCCTCTGTTTCTGCCCTTCTGTTTCTCGTCCTCTGTTTCAGCACCTCTGTTTCTCGCCCTCTGTTACAGCCCCTCTGATTCAGCCCCTCTGTTTCAGCCCTTCTGAATCACCACCTCTGATTCAGCCCCGCTGTTTCAACCCGTCTGTTTCAGCCCCTCTGTTTCTCGCCCTCTGTTTCTTCCCTTCTGTTTCTCGTCCTCTGTTTCAGCCCCTCTGTTTCTCGCCCTCTGTTACAGCCCCTCTGATTCAGCCCCTCTGTTTCCGCCCCTCTGAATCAGCCCCTCTGATTCAGCCCCTCTGTTTCAGCCGCTCTGTTTCAGCCCCTCTGTTTCTCGCTCTCTGTATCTGCCCTTCTGTTTCTCGTCCTCTGTTTCAGCCCCTCTGTTTCTCGCCCTCTGTTACAGCCCCTCTGATTCAGCCCCTCTGTTTCAGCCCCTCTGAATCAGACCCTCTGATTCAGCCCCTCTGTTTCAACCCCTCTGTTTCAGCCCCACTGATTCTCGCCCTCTGTTTCTGCCCTTCTGTTTCTCTTCCTCTGTTTCGGCCCCTCTGTTTCTCGCCCACTGAATCAGCCCCTCTGATTCAGCCCCTCTGTTTCAGCCGCTCTGTTTCAGCCCCTCTGTTTCTCGCCCTCTGTTTCTGCCCTTCTGTTTCTCGCCCTCTGTTACAGCCCCTCTGATTCAGCCCCTCTGTTTCAGCCCCTCTGAATCAGCCCCTCTGATTCAGCCCCTCTGTTTCAACCCCTCTGTTTCTCGCCCTCTGTTTCAGCCCCTCTGTTTCTCGCCCTCTGTTTCAGCCCCTCTGTTTCTCGCCCTCTGTTTCTGCCCCTCTGATTTAGCCCCTCTGTTTCAGCCCCTCTGTTTCAGCCCCTCTGTTTCTCGCCCTCTGTTTCAGCCCCTCTGTTTCGCGCTCTCTGTTTCAGCCGCTCTGTTTCAGCCCCTCTGTTTCTCGCCCTCTGTTTCTGCCCTTCTGTTTCTCGTCCTCTGTTTCAGCCCCTCTGTTTCTCGCCCTCTGTTACAGCCCCTCTGATTCAGCCCCTCTGTTTCAGCCCCTCTGAATCAGCCCCTCTGATTCACCCCCTCTGTTTCAACCCCTCTGTTTCAGCCCCTCTGTTTCTCGCCCTCTGTTTCAGACCCTCTGTTTCTCGCCCTCTGTTTCAGACCCTCTGTTTCTCGCCCTCTGCTCCTGCCCCTCTGTTTCTCGCCCTCTGTTTCAGCACCTCTGTTTCTCGCCCTCTGTTTCAGCCCCGCTGATTCAGCCCCTCTGTTTCAGCCACTCTGTTTCTCACCCTCTGTTACAGCCCCTCTGGTTCAGCCCCTCTGATTCAGCCCCACTCATTCAGCCCCTCTATTTCAGCCCCTCTGTTCCTCGCCCTCTGTTTCAGCCCCTCTGTTTCTCGCCCCCTGTTTCAGCCCCTCTGTTTCAGCCCCTCTGTTTCAGCCCCTCTGTTTCTCGCCCTCTGTTTCAGCCCCTCTGTTTCTCGCCCTCTGTATCAGCCCCTCCCTTTCAGCCACTCTTTTTCTCGCACTCTGTTTCTCGCCCTCTGTTTCAGCCCCTCTGTTTCTCGCCCTATGTTTCAGCCCCTCTGTTTCAGCCCCTCTGTTTCTCACACTCTGTTTCAGCCCCTCTGATTCAGCCCCACTCATTCAGCCCCTCTGTTTCAGCCCCTCTGTTTCTCGCCCTCTGTTTCAGCCCCTCTGTTTCTCGCCCTCTGTTTCAGCCCCTCTGTTTCAGCCCCTCTGTTTCTCGCCCTCTGTTTCAACCCCTCTGTTTCTCGCCCCCTGTTTCAGCCCCTCTGTTTCTCGCCCTCTGTTTCAGCCTCTCTGTTTCTCGCCCTCTGTTTCAGCCCATCTGTTTCTCGCCCTCTGTTTCAGCCCCTCTGTTTCTTGCCCTCTGTTTCAGCCCCTCTGTTTCAGCCCCTCTGTTTCAGCCCCTCTGTTTCTCGCCCTCTGTTTCTCACACACTGTTTCAGCCCCTCTGTTTCTCGCCCTCTGTTTCTCGCCCTCTGTTTCTGGCCCTCTGTTTCAGCCCCTCTGTTTCTCGCCGTCTGTTTCAGCCCCTCTGTTTCAGCCCCTCTGTTTCTCACCCTTTGTTTCAGCCCCTCTGATTCAGCCCCACTGATTCAGCCCCACTCATTCAGCCCCTCTGTTTCAGCCCCTCTGTTTCTCGCCCTCTGTTTCTGCCCTTCTGTTTCTCGTCCTCTGTTTCAGCACCTCTGTTTCTCGCCCTCTGTTACAGCCCCTCTGATTCAGCCCCTCTGTTTCAGCCCTTCTGAATCACCACCTCTGATTCAGCCCCGCTGTTTCAACCCCTCTGTTTCAGCCCCTCTGTTTCTCGCCCTCTGTTTCTGTCCTTCTGTTTCTCGTCCTCTGTTTCAGCCCCTCAGTTTCTCGCCCTCTGTTCCAGCCCCTCTGATTCAGCCCCTCTGTTTCAGCCCCTCTGAATCAGCCCCTCTGATTCAGCCCCTCTGTTTCAGCCGCTCTGTTTCAGCCCCTCTGTTTCTCGCCCTCTGTTTCAGCCCCTCTGTTTCTCGCCCTGTGTTTCTCGCCCTCTGTTTCTCGCCCTCTGTTTCTGCCCCTCTGTTTCTCGCCCTCTGTTTCAGCCCCTCTGTTTCTCGCCCTCTGTTTCTCACCCTCTGTTTCAGCCCCTCTGTTTCTCGCCCTCTGTTTCAGCCCCTCTGTTTCAGCCCCTCTGATTCAGCCCCTCTGATTCAGCCTCTCTGTTTCTGGCCCTCTGTTTCAGCCCCTCTGTTTCAGCCCTTCTGTTTCAGCCCCTCTGTTTCAGCCCCTCTGTTTCTCGCCCTCTGGTTCTCGCCCTCTGTTTCAGCCCCTCTGTTTCTCGCCCTCTGTTTCAGCCCCTCTGTTTCAGACCCTCTGTTTCTCACCCTCTGTTTCAGCCCCTCTGATTCAGCCCCTCTGATTCAGCCCCACTCATTCAGCCCCTCTGTTTCAGCCCCTCTGTTTCTCGCCCTCTGTTTCTGCCCTTCTGTTTCTCGTCCTCTGTTTCAGCCCCTCTGTTTCTCGCCCTGTGTTACAGCCTCTCTGATTCAGCCCCTCTGTTTCAGCCCCTCTGAATCAGCCCCTCTGATTCAGCCCCTCTGTTTCAACCCCTCTGTTTCAGCCCCTCTGTTTCTCGCCCTCTGTTTCTGCCCTTCTGTTTCACTTCCTCTGTTTCAGCCCCTCTGTTTCTCGCCCTCTGTTACAGCCCCTCTGATTCAGCCCCTCTGTTTCAGCCCCTCTGAATCAGCCCCTCTGATTCAGCCCCTCTGTTTCAGCCGCTCTGTTTCAGCCCCTCTGTTTCTCGCCCTCTGTATCTGCCCTTCTGTTTCTCGTCCTCTGTTTCAGCCCCTCTGTTGCTCGCCCTCTGTTACAGCCCCTCTGATTCAGCCCCTCTGTTTCAGCCCCTCTGAATCAGCCCCTCTGATTCAGCCCCTCTGTTTCAACCCCTCTGTTTCAGCCCCTCTGTTTCTCGCCCTCTGTTTCAGACCCTCTGTTTCTCGCCCTCTGTTTCAGACCCTCTGTTTCTCGCCCTCTGTTTCTGCCCATCTGTTTCTCGCCCTCTGTTTCAGCCCCTCTGTTTCTCGCCCTCTGTTTCAGCCCCGCTGATTCAGCCCCTCTGTTTCAGCCACTCTGAATCAGCCCCTCTGATTCAGCCCCTCTGTTTCAGCCCCTCTGTTTCAGCCCCTCTGTTTCAGCCCCTCTGTTTCTCACCCTCTGTTTCAGCCCCTCTGTTTCTCACCCTCTGTTTCAGTCCCTTCGTTTCTCGCCCTCTGTTTCAGCCCCTCTGATTCAGCCCCTCTTTTTCCGCCACTCTGATTCAGCCACTCTGATTTAGCCCCTCTGATTCAGCCCCTCTGTTTCTCGCCCTCTGTTTCAGCCCCTCTGTTTCAGCCCCTCTGTTTCAGCCCCTCTGTTTCTCACCCTCTGTTACAGCCCCTCTGATTCAGCCCCTCTGATTCAGCCCCACTCATTCAGCCCCTCTATTTCAGCCCCTCTGTTTCTCGCCCTCTGTTTCAGCCCCTCTGTTTCTCGCCCCCTGTTTCAGCCCCTCTGTTTCAGCCCCTCTGTTTCAGCCCTTCTGTTTCTCGCACTCTGTTTCAGCCCCTCTGTTTCTCGCCCTCTGTATCAGCCCCTCTGTTTCAGCCCCTCTGTTTCTCGCCCTCTGTTTCTCGCCCTCTGTTTCAGCCCCTCTGTTTCTCGCCCTCTGTTTCAGCCCCTCTGTTTCAGCCCCTCTGATTCAGCCCCTCTGATTCAGCCCCTCTGTTTCTGGCCCTCTGTTTCAGCCCCTCTGTTTCAGCCCTTCTGTTTCAGCCCCTCTGTTTCAGCCCCTCTGTTTCTCGCCCTCTGTTCCAGCTCCTCTGTTTCTCGCCCTCTGTTTCAGCCCCTCTGTTTCTGGCCCTCTGTTTCAGCCCTTCTGTTTCAGCCCCTCTGTTTCAACCCCTCTGTTTCTCGCCCTCTGTTTCAGCCCCTCTGTTTCTCGCCCTCTGTTTCAGCCCCTCTGTTTCTCGCCCCCTGTTTCTGCCCCTCTGATTTAGCCCCTCTGTTTCAGCCCCTCTGTTTCAGCACCTCTGTTTCTCGCCCTCTGTTTCAGCCCCACTGTTTCGCGCTCTCTGTTTCAGCCGCTCTGTTTCAGCCCCTCTGTTTCTCGCCCTCTGTTTCTGCCCTTCTGTTTCTCGTCCTCTGTTTTAGCCCCTCTGTTTCTCGCCCTCTGTTACAGCCCCTCTGATTCAGCCCCTCTGTTTCAACCCCTCTGTTTCAGCCCCTCTGTTTCTCGCCCTCTGTTTCAGACCCTCTGTTTCTCGCCCTCTGTTTCAGACCCTCTGTTTCTCGCCCTCTGCTCCTGCCCCTCTGTTTCTCGCCCTCTGTTTCAGCCCCTCTGTTTCTCGCCCTCTGTTTCAGCCCCGCTGATTCAGCCCCTCTGTTTCAGCCACTCTGTTTCTCACCCTCTGTTACAGCCCCTCTGATTCAGCCCCTCTGATTCAGCCCCACTCATTCAGCCCCTCTATTTCAGCCCCTCTGTCCCTCGTCCTCTGTTTCAGCCCCTCTGTTTCTCGCCCCCTGTTTCAGCCCCTCTGTATCAGCCCCTCTGTTTCTCGCCCTCTGTTACAGCCCCTCTGATTCAGCCCCTCTGTTTCAGCCCCTCTGAATCAGCCCCTCTGATTCAGCCCCTCTGTTTCAACCCCTCTGTTTCAGCCCCTCTGTTTCTCGCCCGCTGTTTCAGCCCCTCTGTTTCTCGCCCTCTGTTTCAGACCCTCTGTTTCTCGCCCTCTGTTTCTGCCCCTCTGTTTCTCGCCCTCTGTTTCAGCCCCTCTGTTTCTCGCCCTCTGTTTCTCGCCCTCTGTTTCAGCCCCTCTGTTTCTCGCCCTCTGTTTCAGCCCCTCTGTTTCAGCCCCTCTGATTCAGCCCCTCTGATTCAGCCCCTCTGTTTCTGGCCCTCTGTTTCAGCCCCTCTGTTTCAGCCCTTCTGTTTCAGCCCCTCTGTTTCAGCCCCTCTGTTTCTCGCCCTCTGTTTCAGCCCCTCTGTTTCTCGCCCTCCGTTTCAACCTCTCTTTTTCTCGCCCTCTGTGTCAGCCCCTCTGTTTCAGCACCTCTGTTTCTCGCCCTCTGTTTCAGCCCCTCTGTTTCTCGCCCTCTGTTTCAGCCCCTCTGATTCTCGCCCTCTGTATCAGCCCCTCCGTTTCAGCCACTCTTTTTCTCGCCCTCTGTTTCTCGCCCTCTGTTTCAGCCCCTCTGTTTCTCGCCCTATGTTTCAGCCCCTCTGTTTCAGCCCCTCTGTTTCTCACCCTCTGTTTCAGCCACTCTGATTCAGCCCCTCTGATTCAGCCCAACTCATTCAGCCCCTCTGTTTCAGCCCCTCTGTTTCTCGCCCTCTGTTTCAGCCCCTCTGTTTCTCGCCCTCTGTTTCAGCCCCTCTGTTTCAGCCCCTCTGTTTCTCGCCCTCTGTTTCAGCCCCTCTGTTTCTCGCCCCCTGTTTCAGCCCCTCTGTTTCTCGCACTCTATTTCAGCCTCTCTGTTTCTCGCCCTCTGTTTCAGCCCATCTGTTTCTCGCCCTCTGTTTTAGCCCCTCTGTTTCTCGCCCTCTGTTTCAGCCCCTCTGTTTCAGCCCCTCTGTTTCAGCCCCTCTGTTTCTCGCCCTCTGTTTCTCGCACACTGTTTCAGCCCCTCTGTTTCTCGCCCTCTGTTTCTCGCCCTCTGTTTCTGGCCCTCTGTTTCAGCCCCTCTGTTTCTCGCCCTCTGTTTCAGCCCCTCTGTTTCAGCCCCTCTGTTTCTCACCCTCTGTTTCAGCCCCTCTGATTCAGACCCTCTGATTCAGCCCCACTCATTCAGCCCCTCTGTTTCAGCCCCTCTGTTTCTCGCCCTCTGTTTCTGCCCTTCTGTTTCTCGCCCTCTGTTACAGCCCCTCTGATTCAGCCCCTCTGTTTCAGCCCTTCTGAATCACCACCTCTGATTCAGCCCCGCTGTTTCAACCCCTCTGTTTCAGCCCCTCTGTTTCTCGCCCTCTGTTTCTTCCCTTCTGTTTCTCGTCCTCTGTTTCAGCCCCTCTGTTTCTCGCCCTCTGTTACAGCCCCTCTGATTCAGCCCCTCTGTTTCCGCCCCTCTGAATCAGCCCCTCTGATTCAGCCCCTCTGTTTCAGCCGCTCTGTTTCAGCCCCTCTGTTTCTCGCTCTCTGTATCTGCCCTTCTGTTTCTCGTCCTCTGTTTCAGCCCCTCTGTTTCTCGCCCTCTGTTACAGCCCCTCTGATTCAGCCCCTCTGTTTCAGCCCCTCTGAATCAGCCCCTCTGATTCAGCCCCTCTGTTTCAACCCCTCTGTTTCAGCCCCTCTGATTCTCGCCCTCTGTTTCTGCCCTTCTGTTTCTCTTCCTCTGTTTCAGCCCCTCTGTTTCTCGCCCACTGAATCAGCCCCTCTGATTCAGCCCCTCTGTTTCAGCCGCTCTGTTTCAGCCCCTCTGTTTCTCGCCCTCTGTTTCTGCCCTTCTGTTTCTCGTCCTCTGTTTAAGCCCGTCTGTTTCTCGCCCTCTGTTACAGCCCCTCTGATTCAGCCCCTCTGTTTCAGCCCCTCTGAATCAGCCCCTCTGATTCAGCCCCTCTGTTTCAACCCCTCTGTTTCTCGCCCTCTGTTTCAGCCCCTCTGTTTCTCGCCCTCTGTTTCAGCCCCTCTGTTTCTCGCCCTCTGTTTCTGCCCCTCTGATTTAGCCCCTCTGTTTCAAACCCTCTGTTTCAGCCCCTCTGTTTCTCGCCCTCTGTTTCAGCCCCTCTGTTTCGCGCTCTCTGTTTCAGCCGCTCTGTTTCAGCCCCTCTGTTTCTCGCCCTCTGTTTCTGCCCTTCTGTTTCTCGTCCTCTGTTTCAGCCCCTCTGTTTCTCGCCCTCTGTTACAGCCCCTCTGATTCAGCCCCTCTGTTTCAGCCCCTCTGAATCAGCCCCTCTGATTCAGCCCCTCTGTTTCAACCCCTCTGTTTCAGCCCCTCTGATTCTCGCCCTCTGTTTCTGCCCTTCTGTTTCTCTTCCTCTGTTTCAGCCCCTCTGTTTCTCGCCCACTGAATCAGCCCCTCTGATTCAGCCCCTCTGTTTCAGCCGCTCTGTTTCAGCCCCTCTGTTTCTCGCCCTCTGTTTCTGCCCTTCTGTTTCTCGTCCTCTGTTTAAGCCCGTCTGTTTCTCGCCCTCTGTTACAGCCCCTCTGATTCAGCCCCTCTGTTTCAGCCCCTCTGAATCAGCCCCTCTGATTCAGCCCCTCTGTTTCAACCCCTCTGTTTCTCGCCCTCTGTTTCAGCCCCGCTGATTCAGCCCCTCTGTTTCAGCCACTCTGTTTCTCACCCTCTGTTACAGCCCCTCTGGTTCAGCCCCTCTGATTCAGCCCCACTCATTCAGCCCCTCTATTTCAGCCCCTCTGTTCCTCGCCCTCTGTTTCAGCCCCTCTGTTTCTCGCCCCCTGTTTCAGCCCCTCTGTTTCAGCCCCTCTGTTTCAGCCCCTCTGTTTCTCGCCCTCTGTTTCAGCCCCTCTGTTTCTCGCCCTCTGTATCAGCCCCTCCCTTTCAGCCACTCTTTTTCTCGCACTCTGTTTCTCGCCCTCTGTTTCAGCCCCTCTGTTTCTCGCCCTATGTTTCAGCCCCTCTGTTTCAGCCCCTCTGTTTCTCACACTCTGTTTCAGCCCCTCTGATTCAGCCCCACTCATTCAGCCCCTCTGTTTCAGCCCCTCTGTTTCTCGCCCTCTGTTTCAGCCCCTCTGTTTCTCGCCCTCTGTTTCAGCCCCTCTGTTTCAGCCCCTCTGTTTCTCGCCCTCTGTTTCAGCCCCTCTGTTTCTCGCCCCCTGTTTCAGCCCCTCTGTTTCTCGCCCTCTGTTTCAGCCTCTCTGTTTCTCGCCCTCTGTTTCAGCCCATCTGTTTCTCGCCCTCTGTTTCAGCCCCTCTGTTTCTTGCCCTCTGTTTCAGCCCCTCTGTTTCAGCCCCTCTGTTTCAGCCCCTCTGTTTCTCGCCCTCTGTTTCTCGCACACTGTTTCAGCCCCTCTGTTTCTCGCCCTCTGTTTCTCGCCCTCTGTTTCTGGCCCTCTGTTTCAGCCCCTCTGTTTCTCGCCGTCTGTTTCAGCCCCTCTGTTTCAGCCCCTCTGTTTCTCACCCTTTGTTTCAGCCCCTCTGATTCAGCCCCACTGATTCAGCCCCACTCATTCAGCCCCTCTGTTTCAGCCCCTCTGTTTCTCGCCCTCTGTTTCTGCCCTTCTGTTTCTCGTCCTCTGTTTCAGCACCTCTGTTTCTCGCCCTCTGTTACAGCCCCTCTGATTCAGCCCCTCTGTTTCAGCCCTTCTGAATCACCACCTCTGATTCAGCCCCGCTGTTTCAACCCCTCTGTTTCAGCCCCTCTGTTTCTAGCCCTCTGTTTCTGTCCTTCTGTTTCTCGTCCTCTGTTTCAGCCCCTCTGTTTCTCGCCCTCTGTTCCAGCCCCTCTGATTCAGCCCCTCTGTTTCAGCCCCTCTGAATCAGCCCCTCTGATTCAGCCCCTCTGTTTCAGCCGCTCTGTTTCAGCCCCTCTGTTTCTCGCCCTCTGTTTCAGCCCCTCTGTTTCTCGCCCTCTGTTTCTGCCCTTCTGTTTCTCGTCCTCTGTTTCAGCCCCTCTGTTTCTCGCCCTCTGTTACAGCCCCTCTGATTCAGCCCCTCTGTTTCAGCCCCTCTGAATCGGCCCCTCTGATTCAGCCCCTCTGTTTCAACCCCTCTGTTTCAGCCCCTCTGTTTCTCGCCCTCTGTTTCAGACCCTCTGTTTCTCGCCCTCTGTTTCAGACCCTCTGTTTCTCGACCTCTGCTCCTGCCCCTCTGTTTCTCGCCCTCTGTTTCAGCACCTCTGTTTCTCGCCCTCTGTTTCAGCCCCGCTGATTCAGCCCCTCTGTTTCAGCCACTCTGTTTCTCACCCTCTGTTACAGCCCCTCTGATTCAGCCCCTCTGATTCAGCCCCACTCATTCAGCCCCTCTATTTCAGCCCCTCTGTTCCTCGCCCTCTGTTTCAGCCCCTCTGTTTCTCGCCCCCTGTTTCAGCCCCTCTGTTTCTCGCCCTATGTTTCAGCCGCTCTGTTTCTCGCCCTATGTTTCAGCCCCTCTGTTTCAGGCCCTCTGTTTCTCACACTCTGTTTCAGCCCCTCTGATTCAGCCCCACTCATTCAGCCCCTCTGTTTCAGCCCCACTGTTTCTCGCCCTCTGTTTCAGCCCCTCTGTTTCTCGCCCTCTGTTTCAGCCCCTCTGTTTCTCACACTCTGTTTCAGCCCCTCTGATTCAGCCCCACTCATTCAGCCCCTCTGTTTCAGCCCCTCTGTTTCTCGCCCTCTGTTTCAGCCCCTCTGTTTCTCGCCCTCTGTTTCAGACCCTCTGTTTCTCGCCCTCTGTTTCTGCCCCTCTGTTTCTCGCCCTCTGTTTCAGCCCCTCTGTTTCTCGCCCTCTGTTTCTCGCCCTCTGTTTCAACCCCTCTGTTTCTCGCCCTCTGTTTTAGCCCCTCTGTTTCAGACCCTCTGATTCAGCCCCACTCATTCAGCCCCTCTGTTTCTGGCCCTCTGTTTCAGCCCCTCTGTTTCAGCCCTTCTGTTTCAGCCCCTCTGTTTCAGCCCCTCTGTTTCTCGCCCTATGTTTCTCGCCCTCTGTTTCAGCCCCTCTGTTTCTCGCCGTCTGTTTCAGCCCCTCTGTTTCAGCACCTCTGTTTCTCACCCTCTGTTTCAGCCCCTCTGATTCAGCCCCTCTGATTCAGCCCCACTCATTCAGCCCCTCTGTTTCAGCCCCTCTGTTTCTCGCCCTCTGTTTCTGCCCTTCTGTTTCTCGTCCTCTGTTTCAGCCCCTCTGTTTCTCGCCCTCTGTTACAGCCCCTCTGATTCAGCCCCTCTGTTTCAGCCCTTCTGAATCACCACCTCTGATTCAGCCCCGCTGTTTCAACCCCTCTGTTTCAGCCCCTCTGTTTCTCGCCCTCTGTTTCTGCCCTTCTGTTTCTCGTCCTCTGTTTCAGCCCCTCTGTTTCTGGCCCTCTGTTACAGCCCCTCTGATTCAGCCCCTCTGTTTCAGCCCCTCTGAATCAGCCCCTCTGATTCAGCCCCTCTGTTTCAGCCGCTCTGTTTCAGCCCCTCTGTTTCTCGCCCTCTGTTTCTGCCCTTCTGTTTCTCGTCCTCTGTTTCAGCCCCTCTGTTTCTCGCCCTCTGTTACAGCCCCTCTGATTCAGCCCCTCTGTTACAGCCCATCTGAATCAGCCCCTCTGATTCAGACCCTCTGTTTCCCGCCCCTCTGTTTCAGCCCCTCTGTTTCTCGCCCTCTGTTTCAGCCCCTCTGTTTCTCGCCCTCTGTTTCTCGCCCTCTGTTTCTCGCCCTCTGTTTCTGCCCCTCTGTTTCTCGCCCTCTGTTTCAGCCCCTCTGTTTCTCGCCCTCTGTTTCTCACCCTCTGTTTCAGCCCCTCTGTTTCTCGCCCTCTGTTTCAGCCCCTCTGTTTCAGCCCCTCTGATTCAGCCCCTCTGATTCAGCCCCTCTGTTTCTGGCCCTCTGTTTCAGCCCCTCTGTTTCAGCCCTTCTGTTTCAGCCCCTCTGTTTCAGCCCCTCTGTTTCTCGCCCTCTGGTTCTCGCCCTCTGTTTCAGCCCCTCTGTTTCTCGCCCTCTGTTTCAGCCCCTCTGTTTCAGCCCCTCTGTTTCTCACCCTCTGTTTCAGCCCCTCTGATTCAGCCCCTCTGATTCAGCCCCACTCATTCAGCCCCTCTGTTTCAGCCCCTCTGTTTCTCGCCCTCTGTTTCTGCCCTTCTGTTTCTCGTCCTCTGTTTCAGCCCCTCTGTTTCTCGCCCTCTGTTACAGCCTCTCTGAGTCAGCCCCTCTGTTTCAGCCCCTCTGAATCAGCCCCTCTGATTCAGCCCCTCAGTTTCAACCCCTCTGTTTCAGCCCCTCTGTTTCTCGCCCTCTGTTTCCGCCCTTCTGTTTCACTTCCTCTGTTTCAGCCCCTCTGTTTCTCGCCCTCTGTTACAGCCCCTCTGATTCAGCCCCTCTGTTTCAGCCCCTCTGATTCAGCCCCTCTGATTCAGCCCCACTCATTCAGCCCCTCTGTTTCAGCCCCTCTGTTTCTCGCCCTCTGTATCTGCCCTTCTGTTTCTCGTCCTCTGTTTCAGCCCCTCTGTTTCTCGCCCTCTGTTACAGCCCCTCTGATTCAGCCCCTCTGTTTCAGCCCCTCTGAATCAGCCCCTCTGATTCAGCCCCTCTGTTTCAACCCCTCTGTTTCAGCCCCTCTGTTTCTCGCCCTCTGTTTCAGACCCTCTGTTTCTCGCCCTCTGTTTCAGACCCTCTGTTTCTCGCCCTCTTTTTCTGCCCCTCTGTTTCTCGCCCTCTGTTTCAGCCCCTCTGTTTCTCGCCCTCTGTTTCTGCCCCGCTGATTCAGCCCCTCTGTTTCAGCCACTCTGAATCAGCCCCTCTGATTCAGCCCCTCTGTTTCAGCCCCTCTGTTTCAGCCCCTCTGTTTCAGCCCCTCTGTTTCTCACCCTCTGTTTCAGCCCCTCTGTTTCTCACCCTCTGTTTCAGTCCCTTCGTTTCTCGCCCTCTGTTTCAGCCCCTCTGATTCAGCCCCTCTTTTTCCGCCACTCTGATTCAGCCACTCTGATTTAGCCCCTCTGATTCAGCCCCTCTGTTTCTCGCCCTCTGTTTCAGCCCCTCTGTTTCAGCCCCTCTGTTTCAGCCCCTCTGTTTCTCACCCTCTGTTACAGCCCCTCTGATTCAGCCCCTCTGATTCAGCCCCACTCATTCAGCCCACTCATTCAGCCCCTCTGTTTCAGCCCCTCTGTTTCTCGCCCTCTGTATCTGCCCTTCTGTTTCTCGTCCTCTGTTTCAGCCCCTCTGTTTCTCGCCCTCTGTTACAGCCCCTCTGATTCAGCCCCTCTGTTTCTCGCCCTCTGTTTCAGCCCCTCTGTTTCAGCCCCTCTGTTTCAGCCCCTCTGTTTCTCGCCCCCTGTTTCAGCATCTCTGTTTCAGCCCCTCTGTTTCAGCCCTTCTGTTTCTCGCCCTCTGTTTCAGCCCCTCTGTTTCTTGCCCTCTGTATCAGCCCCTCTGTTTCAGCCCCTCTGTTTCTCGCCCTCTGTTTCTCGCCCTCTGTTTCAGCCCCTCTGTTTCTCGCCCTCTGTTTCAGCCCCTCTGTTTCAGCCCCTCTGATTCAGCCCCTCTGATTCAGCCCCTCTGTTTCTGGCCCTCTGTTTCAGCCCCTCTGTTTCAGCCCTTCTGTTTCAGCCCCTCTGTTTCAGCCCCTCTGTTTCTCGCCCTCTGTTCCAGCTCCTCTGTTTCTCGCCCTCTGTTTCAGCCCCTCTGTTTCTGGCCCTCTGTTTCAGCCCCTCTGCTTCAGCCCTTCTGATTCAGCCCCTCTGTTTCAGCCCCTCTGTTTCTCGCCCTCTGTTTCAGCCCCTCTGTTTCTCGCCCCCTGTTTCTGCCCCTCTGATTTAGCCCCTCTGTTTCAGCCCCTCTGTTTCAGCCCCTCTGTTTCTCGCCCTCTGTTTCAGCCCCACTGTTTCGCGCTCTCTGTTTCAGCCGCTCTGTTTCAGCCCCTCTGTTTCTCGCCCTCTGTTTCTGCCCTTCTGTTTCTCGTCCTCTGTTTCAGCCCCTCTGTTTCTCGCCCTCTGTTACAGCCCCTCTGATTCAGCCCCTCTGTTTCAACCCCTCTGTTTCAGCCCCTCTGTTTCTCGCCCTCTGTTTCAGCCCCTCTGTTTCGCGCTCTCTGTTTCAGCCGCTCTGTTTCAGCCCCTCTGTTTCTCGCCCTCTGTTTCTGCCCTTCTGTTTCTCGTCCTCTGTTTCAGCCCCTCTGTTTCTCGCCCTCTGTTACAGCCCCTCTGATTCAGCCCCTCTGTTTCAGCCCCTCAGACTCAGCCCCTCTGATTCAGCCCCTCTGTTTCTGGCCCTCTGTTTCAGCCCCTCTGTTTCAGCCCTTCTGTTTCAGCCCCTCTGTTTCAGCCCCTCTGTTTCGCGCCCTATGTTTCTCGCCCTCTGTTTCAGCCCCTCTGTTTCTCGCCCTCTGTTTCAGCCCCTCTGTTTCTCGCCCTCCGTTTCAACCTCTCTTTTTCTCGCCCTCTGTGTCAGCCCCTCTGTTTCAGCCCCTCTGTTTCTCGCCCTCTGTTTCTGCCCCTCTGTTTCTCGCCCTCTGTTTCAGCCCCTCTGTTTCTCGCCCTCTGTATCAGCCCCTCCGTTTCAGCCACTCTTTTTCTCGCCCTCGGTTTCTCGCCCTCTGTTTCAGCCCCTCTGTTTCTCGCCCTATGTTTCAGCCCCTCTGTTTCAGCCCCTCTGTTTCTCACCCTCTGTTTCAGCCACTCTGATTCAGCCCCTCTGATTCAGCCCAACTCATTCAGCCCCTCTGTTTCAGCCCCTCTGTTTCTCGCCCTCTGTTTCAGCCCCTCTGTTTCTCGCCCTCTGTTTCAGCCCCTCTGTTTCAGCCCCTCTGTTTCTCGCCCTCTGTTTCAGCCCCTCTGTTTCTCGCCCCCTGTTTCAGCCCCTCTGTTTCTCGCACTCTGTTTCAGCCTCTCTGTTTCTCGCCCTCTGTTTCAGCCCATCTGTTTCTCGCCCTCTGTTTTAGCCCCTCTGTTTCTCGCCCTCTGTTTCAGCCCCTCTGTTTCAGCCCCTCTGTTTCAGCCCCTCTGTTTCTCGCCCTCTGTTTCTCGCACACTGTTTCAGCCCCTCTGTTTCTCGCCCTCTGTTTCTCGACCTCTGTTTCTGGCCCTCTGTTTCAGCCCCTCTGTTTCTCGCCCTCTGTTTCAGCCCCTCTGTTTCAGCCCCTCTGTTTCTCACCCTCTGTTTCAGCCCCTCTGATTCAGACCCTCTGATTCAGCCCCACTCATTCAGCCCCACTGTTTCAGCCCCTCTGTTTCTCGCCCTCTGTTTCTGCCCTTCTGTTTCTCGTCCTCTGTTTCAGCACCTCTGTTTCTCTCCCTCTGTCACAGCCCCTCTGATTCAGCCCCTCTGTTTCAGCCCTTCTGAATCACCACCTCTGATTCAGCCCCGCTGTTTCAACCCCTCTGTTTCAGCCCCTCTGTTCTCGCCCTCTGTTTCTTCCCTTCTGTTTCTCGTCCTCTGTTTCAGCCCCTCTGTTTCTCGCCCTCTGTTACAGCCCCTATGATTCAGCCCCTCAGTTTCAGCCCCTCTGAATCAGCCCCTCTGATTCAGCCCCTCTGTTTCAGCCGCTCTGTTTCAGCCCCTCTGTTTCTCGCTCTCTGTATCTGCCCTTCTGTTTCTCGTCCTCTGTTTCAGCCCCTCTGTTTCTCGCCCTCTGTTACAGCCCCTCTGAATCAGCCCCTCTGATTCAGCCCCTCTGTTTCAACCCCTCTGTTTCAGCCCCTCTGATTCTCGCCCTCTGTTTCTGCCCTTCTGTTTCTCTTCCTCTGTTTCAGCCCCTCTGTTTCTCGCCCTCTGAATCAGCCCCTCTGATTCAGCCCCTCTGTTTCAGCCGCTCTGTTTCAGCCCCTCTGTTTCTCGCCCTCTGTTTCTGCCCTTCTGTTTCTCGTCCTCTGTTTCAGCCCCTCTGTTTCTCGCCCTCTGTTACAGCCCCTCTGATTCAGCCCCTCTGTTTCAGCCCCTCTGAATCAGCCCCTCTGATTCAGCCCCTCTGTTTCAACCCCTCTGTTTCTCGCCCTCTGTTTCAGCCCCTCTGTTTCTCGCCCTCTGTTTCAGCCCCTCTGTTTCTCGCCCTCTGTTTCTGCCCCTCTGATTTAGCCCCTCTGTTTCAGCCCCTCTGTTTCAGCCCCTCTGTTTCTCGCCCTCTGTTTCAGCCCCTCTGTTTCGCGCTCTCTGTTTCAGCCGCTCTGTTTCAGCCCCTCTGTTTCTCGCCCTCTGTTTCTGCCCTTCTGTTTCTCGTCCTCTGTTTCAGCCCCTCTGTTTCTCGCCCTCTGTTACAGCCCCTCTGATTCAGCCCCTCTGTTTCAGCCCCTCTGAATCAGCCCCTCTGATTCAGCCCCTCTGTTTCAACCCCTCTGTATCAGCCCCTCTGTTTCTCGCCCTCTGTTTCAGACCCTCTGTTTCTCGCCCTCTGTTTCAGACCCTCTGTTTCTCGCCCTCTGCTCCTGCCCCTCTGTTTCTCGCCCTCTGTTTCAGCGCCTCTGTTTCTCGCCCTCTGTTTCAGCCCCGCTGATTCAGCCCCTCTGTTTCAGCCACTCTGTTTCTCACTCTCTGTTACAGCCCCTCTGATTCAGCCCCTCTGATTCAGCCCCACTCATTCAGCCCCTCTATTTCAGCCCCTCTGTTCCTCGCCCTCTGTTTCAGCCCCTCTGTTTCTCGCCCCCTGTTTCAGCCCCTCTGTTCCAGCCCCTCTGTTTCAGCCCCTCTGTCCCTCGTCCTCTGTTTCAGCCCCTCTGTTTCTCGCCCCCTGTTTCAGCCCCTCTGTTTCAGCCCCTCTGTTTCTCGCCCTCTGTTACAGCCCCTCTGATTCAGCCCCTCTGTTTCAACCCCTCTGTTTCAGCCCCTCTGTTTCTCGCCCTCTGTTTCAGCCCCTCTGTTTCTCGCCCTCTGTTTCAGACCCTCTGTTTCTCGCCCTCTGTTTCTGCCCCTCTGTTTCTCGCCCTCTGTTTCAGCCCCTCTGTTTCTCGCCCTCTGTTTCTCGCCCTCTGTTTCAGCCCCTCTGTTTCTCGCCCTCTGTTTCAGCCCCTCTGTTTCAGCCCCTCTGATTCAGCCCCTCTGATTCAGCCCCTCTGTTTCTGGCCCTCTGTTTCAGCCCCTCTGTTTCAGCCCTTCTGTTTCAGCCCCTCTGTTTCAGCCCCTCTGTTTCGCGCCCTATGTTTCTCGCCCTCTGTTTCAGCCCCTCTGTTTCTCGCCCTCTGTTTCAGCCCCTCTGTTTCTCGCCCTCCGTTTCAACCTCTCTTTTTCTCGCCCTCTGTGTCAGCCCGTCTGTTTCAGCCCCTCTGTTTCTCGCCCTCTGTTTCTGCCCCTCTGTTTCTCGCCCTCTGATTCAGCCCCTCTGTTTCTCGCCCTCTGTATCAGCCCCTCCGTTTCAGCCACTCTTTTTCTCGCCCTCGGTTTCTCGCCCTCTGTTTCAGCCCCTCTGTTTCTCGCCCTATGTTTCAGCCCCTCTGTTTCAGCCCCTCTGTTTCTCACCCTCTGTTTCAGCCACTCTGATTCAGCCCCTCTGATTCAGCCCAACTCATTCAGCCCCTCTGTTTCAGCCCCTCTGTTTCTCGCCCTCTGTTTCAGCCCCTCTGTTTCTCGCCCTCTGTTTCAGCCCCTCTGTTTCAGCCCCTCTGTTTCTCGCCCTCTGTTTCAGCCCCTCTGTTTCTCGCCCCCTGTTTCAGCCCCTCTGTTTCTCGCACTCTGTTTCAGCCTCTCTGTTTCTCGCCCTCTGTTTCAGCCCATCTGTTTCTCGCCCTCTGTTTTAGCCCCTCTGTTTCTCGCCCTCTGTTTCAGCCCCTCTGTTTCAGCCCCTCTGTTTCAGCCCCTCTGTTTCTCGCCCTCTGTTTCTCGCACACTGTTTCAGCCCCTCTGTTTCTCGCCCTCTGTTTCTCGACCTCTGTTTCTGGCCCTCTGTTTCAGCCCCTCTGTTTCTCGCCCTCTGTTTCAGCCCCTCTGTTTCAGCCCCTCTGTTTCTCACCCTCTGTTTCAGCCCCTCTGATTCAGACCCTCTGATTCAGCCCCACTCATTCAGCCCCTCTGTTTCAGCCCCTCTGTTTCTCGCCCTCTGTTTCTGCCCTTCTGTTTCTCGTCCTCTGTTTCAGCACCTCTGTTTCTCTCCCTCTGTTACAGCCCCTCTGATTCAGCCCCTCTGTTTCAGCCCTTCTGAATCACCACCTCTGATTCAGCCCCGCTGTTTCAACCCCTCTGTTTCAGCCCCTCTGTTCTCGCCCTCTGTTTCTTCCCTTCTGTTTCTCGTCCTCTGTTTCAGCCCCTCTGTTTCTCGCCCTCTGTTACAGCCCCTCTGATTCAGCCCCTCAGTTTCAGCCCCTCTGAATCAGCCCCTCTGATTCAGCCCCTCTGTTTCAGCCGCTCTGTTTCAGCCCCTCTGTTTCTCGCTCTCTGTATCTGCCCTTCTGTTTCTCGTCCTCTGTTTCAGCTCCTCTGTTTCTCGCCCTCTGTTACAGCCCCTCTGAATCAGCCCCTCTGATTCAGCCCCTCTGTTTCAACCCCTCTGTTTCAGCCCCTCTGATTCTCGCCCTCTGTTTCTGCCCTTCTGTTTCTCTTCCTCTGTTTCAGCCCCTCTGTTTCTCGCCCTCTGAATCAGCCCCTCTGATTCAGGCCCTCTGTTTCAGCCGCTCTGTTTCAGCCCCTCTGTTTCTCGCCCTCTGTTTCTGCCCTTCTGTTTCTCGTCCTCTGTTTCAGCCCCTCTGTTTCTCGCCCTCTGTTACAGCCCCTCTGATTCAGCCCCTCTGTTTCAGCCCCTCTGAATCAGCCCCTCTGATTCAGCCCCTCTGTTTCAACCCCTCTGTTTCTCGCCCTCTGTTTCAGCCCCTCTGTTTCTCGCCCTCTCTTTCAGCCCCTCTGTTTCTCGCCCTCTGTTTCTGCCCCTCTGATTTAGCCCCTCTGTTTCAGCCCCTCTGTTTCAGCCCCTCTGTTTCTCGCCCTCTGTTTCAGCCCCTCTGTTTCGCGCTCTCTGTTTCAGCCGCTCTGTTTCAGCCCCTCTGTTTCTCGCCCTCTGTTTCTGCCCTTCTGTTTCTCGTCCTCTGTTTCAGCCCCTCTGTTTCTCGCCCTCTGTTACAGCCCCTCTGATTCAGCCCCTCTGTTTCAGCCCCTCTGAATCAGCCCCTCTGATTCAGCCCCTCTGTTTCAACCCCTCTGTTTCAGCCCCTCTGTTTCTCGCCCTCTGTTTCAGACCCTCTGTTTCTCGCCCTCTGTTTCAGACCCTCTGTTTCTCGCCCTCTGCTCCTGCCCCTCTGTTTCTCGCCCTCTGTTTCAGCACCTCTGTTTCCCGCCCTCTGTTTCAGCCCCGCTGATTCAGCCCCTCTGTTTCAGCCACTCTGTTTCTCACTCTCTGTTACAGCCCCTCTGATTCAGCCCCTCTGATTCAGCCCCACTCATTCAGCCCCTCTATTTCAGCCCCTCTGTTCCTCGCCCTCTGTTTCAGCCCCTCTGTTTCTCGCCCCCTGTTTCAGCCCCTCTGTTTCAGCCCCTCTGTTTCAGCCCCTCTGTTTCTCGCCCTCTGTTTCAGCCCCTCTGTTTCTCGCCCTCTGTATCAGCCCCTCCCTTTCAGCCACTCTTTTTCTCGCACTCTGTTTCTTGCCCTCTGTTTCAGCCCCTCTGTTTCTCGCCCTATGTTTCAGCCCCTCTGTTTCAGCCCCTCTGTTTCTCACACTCTGTTTCAGCCCCTCTGATTCAGCCCCACTCATTCAGCCCCTCTGTTTCAGCCCCTCTGTTTCTCGCCCTCTGTTTCAGCCCCTCTGTTTCTCGCCCTCTGTTTCAGCCCCTCTGTTTCAGCCCCTCTGTTTCTCGCCCTCTGTTTCAGCCCCTCTGTTTCTCGCCCCCTGTTTCAGCCCCTCTGTTTCTCGCCCTCTGTTTCAGCCTCTCTGTTTCTCGCCCTCTGTTTCAGCCCATCTGTTTCTCGCACACTGTTTCAGCCCCTCTGTTTCTCGCCCTCTGTTTCTCGCCCTCTGTTTCTGGCCCTCTGTTTCAGCCCCTCTGTTTCTCGCCGTCTGTTTCAGCCCCTCTGTTTCAGCCCCTCTGTTTCTCACCCTTTGTTTCAGCCCCTCTGATTCAGCCCCACTGATTCAGCCCCACTCATTCAGCCCCATTGTTTCAGCCCCTCTGTTTCTCGCCCTCTGTTTCTGCCCTTCTGTTTCTCGTCCTCTGTTTCAGCACCTCTGTTTCTCGCCCTCTGTTACAGCCCCTCTGATTCAGCCCCTCTGTTTCAGCCCTTCTGAATCACCACCTCTGATTCAGCCCCGCTGTTTCAACCCCTCTGTTTCAGCCCCTCTGTTTCTCGCACTCTGTTTCTGTCCTTCTGTTTCTCGTCCTCTGTTTCAGCCCCTCTGTTTCTCGCCCTCTGTTCCAGCCCCTCTGATTCAGCCCCTCTGTTTCAGCCCCTCTGAATCAGCCCCTCTGATTCAGCCCCTCTGTTTCAGCCGCTCTGTTTCAGCCCCTCTGTTTCTCGCCCTCTGTTTCAGCCCCTCTGTTTCTCGCCCTCTGTTTCTGCCCTTCTGTTTCTCGTCCTCTGTTTCAGCCCCTCTGTTTCTCGCCCTCTGTTACAGCCCCTCTGATTCAGCCCCTCTGTTTCAGCCCCTCTGAATCAGCCCCTCTGATTCAGCCCCTCTGTTTCAACCCCTCTGTTTCAGCCCCTCTGTTTCTCGCCCTCTGTTTCAGACCCTCTGTTTCTCGCCCTCTGTTTCAGACCCTCTGTTTCTCGCCCTCTGCTCCTGCCCCTCTGTTTCTCGCCCTCTGTTTCAGCACCTCTGTTTCTCGCCTCTGTTTCAGCCCCGCTGATTCAGCCCCTCTGTTTCAGCCACTCTGTTTCTCACCCTCTGTTACAGCCCCTCTGATTCAGCCCCTCTGATTCAGCCCCACTCATTCAGCCCCTCTATTTCAGCCCCTCTGTTCCTCGCCCTCTGTTTCAGCCCCTCTGTTTGTCGCCCCCTGTTTCAGCCCCTCTGTTTCTCGCCCTATGTTTCAGCCCCTCTGTTTCTCGCCCTATGTTTCAGCCCCTCTGTTTCAGCCCCTCTGTTTCTCACACACTGTTTCAGCCCCTCTGAATCAGCCCCACTCATTCAGCCCCTCTGTTTCAGCCTTTCTGTTTCTCGCCCTCTGTTTCAGCCCCTCTGTTTCTCGCCCTCTGTTTCAGCCCCTCTGTTTCAGCCCCTCTGTTTCTCGCCCTCTGTTTCAGCCCCTCTGTTTCTCGCCCCCTGTTTCAGCCCCTCTGTTTCTCGCCCTCTGTTTCAGCCTCTCTGTTTCTCGCCCTCTGTTTCAGCCCATCTGTTTCTCGCCCTCTGTTTCAGCCCCTCTGTTTCTTGCCCTCTTTTTCAGCCCCTCTGTTTCAGCCCCTCTGTTTCAGCCCCTCTGTTTCTCGCCCTCTGTTTCTCGCACACTGTTTCAGCCCCTCTGTTTCTCGCCCTCTGTTTCTCGCCCTCTGTTTCTGGCCCTCTGTTTCAGCCCCTCTGTTTCTCGCCGTCTGTTTCAGCCCCTCTGTTTCAGCCCCTCTGTTTCTCACCCTTTGTTTCAGCCCCTCTGATTCAGCCCCTCTGATTCAGCCCCACTCATTCAGCCCCTCTGTTTCAGCCCCTCTGTTTCTCGCCCTCTGTTTCTGCCCTTCTGTTTCTCGTCCTCTGTTTCAGCACCTCTGTTTCTCGCCCTCTGGTACAGCCCCTCTGATTCAGCCCCTCTGTTTCAGCCCTTCTGAATCACCACCTCTGATTCAGCCCCGCTGTTTCAACCCCTCTGTTTCAGCCCCTCTGTTTCTCGCCCTCTGTTTCTGTCCTTCTGTTTCTCGTCCTCTGTTTCAGCCCCTCTGTTTCTCGCCCTCTGTTCCAGCCCCTCTGATTCAGCCCCTCTGTTTCAAACCCTCTGAATCAGCCCCTCTGATTCAGCCCCTCTGTTTCAGCCGCTCTGTTTCAGCCCCTCTGTTTCTCGCCCTCTGTATCTGCCCTTCTGTTTCTCGTCCTCTGTTTCAGCCCCTCTGTTTCTCGCCCTCTGTTAAAGCCCCTCTGATTCAGCCCCTCTGTTTCAGCCCTTCTGAATCAGCCCCTCTGATTCAGCCCCTCTGTTTCAACCCTTCTGTTTCAGCCCCTCTGTTTCTCGCCCTCTGTTTCAGCCCCTCTGTTTCTCGCCCTCTGTTTCAGACCCTCTGTTTCTCGCCCTCTGTTTCTGCCCCTCTGTTTCACGCCCTTTGTTTCAGCCCCTCTGTTTCTCGCCCTCTGTTTCTCGCCCTCTGTTTCAGCCCCTCTGTTTCTCGCCCTCTGTTTCAGCCCCTCTGATTCAGCCCCTGTGTTTCAGCCCCTCTGTTTCTCGCCCACTGTTTCAGCCCCTCTATTTCTCGCCCACTGTTTCAGCCCCTTTGTTTCTCGCCCTCTGTTTCAGCCCCTCTGATTCAGCCCCTCTTTTTCCGCCCCTCTGATTCAGCCACTCTGATTTAGCCCCTCTGATTCAGCCCCTCTGTTTCTCGCCCTCTGTTTCAGCCCCTCTGTTTCAGCCCCTCTGTTTCTCACCCTCTGTTACAGCCCCTCTGATTCAGCCCCTCTGATTCAGCCCCACTCATTCAGCCCCTCTATTTCGGCCCCTCTGTTTCTCGCCCTCTGTTTCAGCCCCTCTGTTTCTCGCCCCTCTGTTTCTCGCCCTCTGTTTCAGCCCCTCTGTTTCACGCCCTCTGTTTCAGCCCCTCTGTTTCTCGCCCTCTGTTTCAGCCCTTCTGTTTCTCGCACTCTGTTTCAGCCTCTCTTTTTCACGCCCTCTGTTTCAGCCCCTCTGTTTCAGCCCCTCTGTTTCTCGCCCTCTGTTTCAGCCCCTCTGTTTCTCACCCTCTGTTTCAGCCCCTCTGTTTCTCGCCCTCTGTATCAGCCCCTCCCTTTCAGCCCCTCTGTTTCTCGCCCTCTGTTTCTCGCCCTCTGTTTCAGCCCGTCTGTTTCTCGCCCTCTGTTTCAGCCCCTCTGTTTCAGCCCCTCTGTTTCTCAACCTCTGTTTCAGCCCCTCTGATTCAGCCCCTCTGATTCAGCCCCACTCATTCAGCCCCTCTGTTTCTCGCCCTCCGTTTCTCGCCCTCTCTTTCAGCCCCTCTGTTTCTCGCCCTCTGTTTCAGCCCCTCTGTTTCAGCCCCTCTGTTTCAGCCCCTCTGTTTCTCGCCCTCTGTTTCTCGCACACTGTTTCAGCCCCTCTGTTTCTCGCCCTCTGTTTCAGCCCCTCTGCTTCTCGCCCCCTGTTTCAGCCCCTCTGTTTCTCGCCCTCTGTTTCAGCCTCTCTGTTTCTCAACCTCTGTTTCAGACCCTCTGTTTCAGCCCCTCTGTTTCTCGCCCTCTGTTTCAGCCCCTCTGTTTCAGCCCCTCTGTTTCTCGCCCTCTGTTTCTCGCCCTCTGTTTCAGCCCCTCTGTTTCTCGCCCTCTGTTTCAGCCCCTCTGATTCAGCCCCTCTGATTCAGCCCCTCTGTTTCTGGCACTCTGTTTCAGCCCCTCTGTTTCAGCCCTTCTGTTTCAGCCCCTCTGTTTCAGCCCCTCTGTTTCTCGCCCTCTGTTTCAGCCCCTCTGTTTCAGCCCCCCTGTTTCAGCCCCTCTGTTTCAGCCCCTCTGTTTCTCACCCTCTGTTTCAGCGCCTCTGTTTCTCGCCCTCTGTTTCAGCCCTTATGTTTCAGCCCCTATGTTTCAGTCCCTCTGTTTCTCGTCCTCTGTTTCTCGCCCTCTGTTTCAGCCCCTCTGTTTCTTGCCCTCTGTTTCAGCCCCTCTGTTTCTCGCCCTCTGCTTCAGCCCCACTGTTTCAGCCCGTCTGTTTCAGCCCCTCTGTTTCAGCCCCTCTGTTTCAGCACCTCTGTTTCTCGCCCTCTGTTTCAGCCCCTCTGTTTCTCGCCCTCTGTTTCAGCCCCTCTGTTTCTCGCCCTCTGTTTCTCGCCCTCTGTTTCAGCCCCTCTGTTTCAGCCACTCTGTTTCTGCCCCTCTGTTTCTCGCCCTGTGTTTCAGGCCCTCTGTATCTCACCCTCTGTTTCAGCCCCTCTGTTTCTCGCCCTCTGTTTCAGCTCCTCTGATTCAGACCCTTTTTTTTCAGCCCCTCTCATTCAGCCCCTCTGTTTCAGCCCCTCTATTTCAGACCCTCTGTTTCAGCCCCTCTGTTTCATCCCCTCTGTTACTCGCCCTCTGTTTCTCACCCTCTGTTTCTCGCCCTCTGTTTCAGCCCCTCTGTTTTTCGCTCTCTGTTTCAGCCCCTCTGTTTCTCGCACTCTGTTTCTGCCCCTCTGTTTCAGCACCTCTGTTTCAGCCCCTCTGTTTCAGCCCCTCTGTTTCTCGCAATCTGTTACAGCCCCTCTGTTTCTCGCCCTATGTTTCAGCCCCTCTGTTTCTCGCACTCTGTTTCTGCCCCTCTGTTTCAGCACCTCTGTTTCAGCCCCTCTGTTTCAGCCCCTCTGTTTCTCGCAATCTGTTACAGCCCCTCTGTTTCTCGCCCTATGTTTCAGCCCCTCTGTTTCTCGCCCTCTGTTTCAGCCCCTCTGTTTCTCGCCCACTGTTTCAGCCACTCTGAATCAGCCCCTCTGATTCAGCCCCTCTGTTTCAGCCCCTCTGTTTCAGCCCCTCTGTTTCTCGCCCTATGTTTCAGCCCCTCTGTTTCTCGCCCTCTGTTTCAGCCCCTCTGTTTCTCGCCCTCTGTTTCAGCCCCTCTGATTCAGCCCCTCTGATTTAGCCCCTCTGATTCAGCCCCTCTGTTTCTCGCCCTCTGTTTCAGCCCCTCTGTTTCAGCCCCTCTGTTTCTCACCCTCTGTTTCAGCCCCTCTGATTCAGCCCCTGTGATTCAGCCCCACTCATTCAGCCCCTCTGAATCAGCCCCTCTGTTTCCCGCCCCTCTCTTTCAGCCCCTCTGTTCCTCGCCCACTCTTTCAGCCCCTCTGTTTCTCGCCCTCTGTTTCAGCCCCGCTGTTTCTCGCCCGCTGTTTCAGCCCCTCTGATTCAGCCCCTCTGTTTAGCCCCTCTGATTCAGCCCCTCTGATTTAGCCCCTCTGATTCAGCCCCTCTGTTTCTCGCCCACAGTTTCAGCCCCTCTGTTTCAGCCCCTCTGTTTCAGCCCCTCTGATTCAGCCCCTCTGTTTCAGCCACTCTGATTCAGCCCCACTGATTTAGCCCCTCTGATTCAGCCCCTCTGTTTCTCGCCCTCTATTTCAGCCCCTCTGTTTCAGCCCCTCTGTTTCAGTCCCTCTGTTTCTCACCCTCTGTTTCAGCGCCTCTGATTCAGCCCCTCTGATTCAGCCCCACTCATTCAGCCCCTCTGATTCAGCCCCTCTGTTTCCCGCCCCTCTGTTTCAGCCCCTCTGTTTCTCGCCATCTGTTTCAGCCCCTCTGTTTCTCGCCCTCTGTTTCAGCCCCTCTGTTTCTCGCCCTCTGTTTCAGCCCCTCTGTTTCTCCCCCTCTGTTTCAGCCCCCCTGTTTCAGCCCCTCTGTTTCAGCCCCTCTGTTTCAGCCCCTCTGTTTCAGCCCCTCTGTTTCTCGCCCTCTGTTTCAGCCCCTCTGTTTCAACCCCTCTGTTTCAGCCCCTCTGTTTCTCGCCCTCTGTCTCAGCCCCTCTGTTTCTCGCCCTCGGTTTCAGCCCCTCTGTTTCTGGCCCTCTGTTTTAGCCCCTCTGATTCAGCCCCTCTGTTTCAGCCCCTCTGTTTCTCCCCCTCTGTTCCAGCCCCTCTGTTTCAGCACCTCTGTTTCAGCCCCTCTGTTTCAGCCCCTCTGTTTCAGCCCCACTGTTTCTCGCCCTCTGTTTCAGCCCCGCTGTTTTTCGCCCTCTTTTTCAGCCCCTCTGTTTCAGCCCCTCTGTTTCAGCCCCTCTGTTTCTTGCCCTCTGTTTCAGCCCCTCTGTTTCAGCCCCTCTGTTTAAGCCCCTCTGTTTCAACCACTCTGTTTCTCGCCCTCTGTTTCAGCCCCTCTGTTTCTCCCCCTCTGTTTCAGCCCCACTGTTTCAGCCCCTCTATTTCAGCCCCTCTGTTTCTTGCCCTCTGTTTCAGCCCCTCTGTTTCAGCCCCTCTGTTTAAGCCCCTCTGTTTCAACCACTCTGTTTCTCGCCCTCTGTTTCAGCCCCTCTGTTTCAGCCCCTCTGTTTCTCGGCCCCTGTTTCAGCCCCTCTGTTTCTCGCCCTCTGTTTCAGCCCCTGTGTTTCAGCCCCTCTGTTTCAGCCCCTCTGTTTCTCGCCCTATGTTTCAGCCCCTCTGTTTCTCGCCCTCTGTTTCAGCCCCTCTGTTTCTCGCCCTCTGTTTTAGCCCCTCTGATTCAGCCCCATTGTTTCAGCCCCTCTGATGCAGCCCCTCTGATTTAGCCCCTCTGATTCAGGCCCTCTGTTTCTCGCCCTCTGTTTCAGCCCCTCTGTTTCAGCCCCTCTGTTTCAGACCCTCTGTTTCTCACCCTCTGTTTCAGCCCCTCTGATTCATCCCCTCTGATTCAGCCCCACTCAGTCAGCCCCTCTGATTCAGCCCCTCTGATTCCCGCCCCTCTGTTTCAGCCCCTCTGTTTCTCGCCATCTGTTTCAGCATCTCTGTTTCTCGCCCTCTGTTTCAGCCCCTCTGTTTCTGGCCCTCTGTTTCAGCCCCTCTGTATCTCCCCCTCTGTTTAGCCCCAGTGTTTACAGCCCCTCTGTTTCCGCCCCTCTGTTTCTCGCCCTCTGTTTCAGCCCCTCTGTTTCTCGCCCTCTGTTTCAGCCCCTCTGTTTCAGCCCCACTGTTTCAGCCCCTCTGTTTCTCGCCCTCTGTTTCAGCCCCTCTGTTTCTCGCCCTCGGTTTCAGCCCCTCTGTTTCTCCCCCTCTGTTCCAGCCCCTCTGTTTCTCGCCCTCTGTTTCAGCCCCTCTGTTCCTCGCCCTCTGTTTCAGCCCCTCTGATTCAGCCCCTCTGTTTCAGCCCCTCTGTTTCTCGCCCTCTATTTCAGCCCCTCTGTTTCAGCCCCTCTGTTTCAGACCCTCTGTTTCTCACCCTCTGTTTCAGCGCCTCTGATTCAGCCCCTCTGATTTAGCCCCACACATTCAGCCCCTCTGATTCAGCCCCTCTGTTTCCCGCCCCTCTGTTTCAGCCCCTCTGTTTCAGCCCCACTGTTTCTCGCCCTCTGTTTCAGCCCCGCTGTTTTTCGCCCTCTTTTTCAGCCCCTCTGTTTCAGCCCCTCTGTTTTATCCCCTCTGTTTCTCGCCCTCTGTTTCAGCCCCTCTGTTTCAGCCCCTCTGTTTAAGCCCCTCTGTTTCAGCCCCACTGTTTCTCGCCCTCTGTTACAGCCCCTCTGTTTCTCGCCCTCTGTTTCAGCCCCTCTGTTTCTCGACCTCTGTTTCAGCCCCTCTGTTTCAGCCCCGCTGTTTCAGCCCCTCTGTTTCATCCCCTCTGTTTCTCGCCCTCTGTTTCTCACCCTCTGTTTCACGCCCTCTGTTTCAGCCCCTCTGTTGGGCGCCCTCTGTTTCAGCCGCTCTGTTTCTCGCCCTCTGTTTCAGGCTCTCTGTTTCAGCCCGTCTGTTTGAGCCCCTCTGTTTCAGCCCCTCCGTTTCTCGGCCGCTGTTTCAGCCCCTTTGTTTCTCGCCCTCTGTTTCAGCCCCTCTGTTTCAGCCCCTCTGATTCAGCCCCTCTGATTCAGCCCCTCTGTTTCTCGCCCTCTGTTTCAGCCCCTCTGTTTCAGCCCCTCTGTTTCAGCCCCTCTGTTTCTCGCCCTCTGTTACAGCCCCACTGTTTCAGTCCATCTGTTTCAGCCCCTCTGTTTCTCGCCCTCTGTTTCAGCCCCTTTGTTTCAGCCCCTCTGTGTCAGCCCCTCTGTTTCAGCCCCACTGTTTCTCGCCCTCTGTTTCAGCCCCTCTGTTTCTCGCCCTCTGTTTCAGCCCCTCTGTTTCAGCCCCTCTGTTTCTCGCCCTCTGTTTCTGCCCCTCTGTTTCTCGCCCTCTGTTTCAGCCCCTCTGTTTCTCGCCCACTGTTTCAGCCCCGCTGATTCAGCCCCTCTGTTTCAGCCCCTCTGAATCAGCTCCTCTGATTCAACCCCCTGTGTTTCAGCCCCTCTGTTTTAGCCCCTCTGTTTCAGCCCCTCTGTTTCTCGCCCTCTGTTTCAGCCGCTCTGTTTCTCACCCTCTGTTTCAGACCCTCTGTTTCTCGCCCTCTGTTTCAGCCCCTCTGATTCAGCCCTCTGTTTCAGCCCCTCTGAATCAGGCCCTCTGATTCAGCCCCTCTGTTTCAGCCCCTCTGATTTAGCCCCTCTGTTTCAGCCCCTCTGTTTCTCGGCCCCTGTTTCAGCACCTCTGTTTCTCGCCCTCTGTTTCAGCCCCTCTGTTTCTCGCCCTCTGTTTCAGCCTCTCTGTTTCTCGCCCTCTGTTTCAGCCCCTCTGTTTCAGCCACTCTGTTTCAGCCCCTCTGTTTCTCGCCCTGTGTTTCAGGCCCTCTGTATCTCACCCTCTGTTTAAGCCCCTCTGTTTCTCGCCCTCTGTTTCAGCTCCTCTGATTCAGACCCTTTGTTTCAGCCCATCTCATTCAGCCCCTCTGTTTCAGCCCCTCTATTTCAGACCCTCTGTTTCAGCCCCTCTGTTTCATCCCCTCTGTTACTCGCCCTCTGTTTCTCACCCTCTGTTTCTCGCCCTCTGTTTCAGCCCCTCTGTTTTTCGCCCTCTGTTTCAGCCCCTCTGTTTCTCGCACTCTGTTTCTGCCCCTCTGTTTCACCACCTCTGTTTCAGCCCCTCTGTTTCAGCCCCTCTGTTTCTCGCAATCTGTTACAGCCCCTCTGTTTCTCGCCCTATGTTTCAGCCCCTCTGTTTCTCGCCCTCTGTTTCAGCCCCTCTGTTTCTCGCCCACTGTTTCAGCCTCTCTGAATCAGCCCCTCTGATTCAGCCCCTCTGTTTCAGCCCCTCTGTTTCAGCCCCTCTGTTTCTCGCCCTATGTTTCAGCCCCTCTGTTTCTCGCCCTCTGTTTCAGCCCCTCTGTTTCTCGCCCTCTGTTTCAGCCCCTCTGATTCAGCCCCTCTGTTTCAGCCCCTCAGATTCAGCCCCTCTGATTTAGCCCCTCTGATTCAGCCCCTCTGTTTCTCGCCCTCTGTTTCAGCCCCTCTGTTTCAGCCCCTCTGTTTCAGCCCCTCTGTTTCTCACCCTCTGTTTCAGCCCCTCTGATTCAGCCCCTGTGATTCAGCCCCACTCATTCAGCCCCTCTGAATCAGCCCCTCTGTTTCCCGCCCCTCTCTTTCAGCCCCTCTGTTTCTCGCCCACTCTTTCAGCCCCTCTGTTTCTCGCCATCTGTTTCAGCCCCTCTGTTTCTTGCCCTCTGTTTCAGCCCCTCTGATTCAGCCCCTCTGTTTAGCCCCTCTGATTCAGCCCCTCTGATTTAGCCCCTCTGATTCAGCCCCTCTGTTTCTCGCCCACTGTTTCAGCCCCTCTGTTTCAGCCCCTCTGTTTCAGCCCCTCTGATTCAGCCCCTCTGTTTCAGCCCCTCTGATTCAGCCCCTCTGATTTAGCCCCTCTGATTCAGCCCCTCTGTTTCTCGCCCTCTATTTCAGCCCCTCTGTTTCAGCCCCTCTGTTTCAGTCCCTCTGTTTCTCACCCTCTGTTTCAGCGCCTCTGATTCAGCTCCTCTGATTCAGCCCCACTCATTCAGCCCCTCTGATTCAGCCCCTCTGTTTCCCGCCCCTCTGTTTCAGCCCCTCTGTTTCTCGCCATCTGTTTCAGCCCCTCTGTTTCTCGCCCTCTGTTTCAGCCCCTCTGTTTCTCGCCCTCTGTTTCAGCCCCTCTGTTTCTCCCCCTCTGTTTCTGCCCCACCGTTTCAGCCCCTCTGTTTCAGCCCCTCTGTTTCAGCCCCTCTGTTTCAGCCCCTCTGTTTCTCGCACTCTGTTTCAGCCCCTCTGTTTCAACCCCTCTGTTTCAGCCCCTCTGTTTCTCGCCCACTGTCTCAGCCCCTCTGTTTCTCGCCCTCGGTTTCAGCCCCTCTGTTTCTGGCCCTCTGTTTTAGCCCCTCTGATTCAGCCCCTCTGTTTCAGCCCCTCTGTTTCTCCCCCTCTGTTTCAACCCCTCTGTTTCAGCCCCTCTGTTTCTCGCCCTCTGTCTCAGCCCCTCTGTTTCTCGCCCTCGGTTTCAGCCCCTCTGTTTCTGGCCCTCTGTTTTAGCCCCTCTGATTCAGCCCCTCTGTTTCTCCCCCTCTGTTCCAGCCCCTCTGTTTCAGCACCTCTGTTTCAGCCCCTCTGTTTCAGCCCCTCTGTTTCAGCCCCACTGTTTCTCGCCCTCTGTTTCAGCCCCGCTGTTTTTCGCCCTCTTTTTCAGCCCCTCTGTTTCAGCCCCTCTGTTTCAGCCCCTCTTTTTCTCGCCCTCTGTTTCAGCCCCTCTGTTTCAGCCCCTCTGTTTAAGCCCCTCTGTTTCAACCACTCTGTTTCTCGCCCTCTGTTTCAGCCCCTCTGTTTCAGCCACGCTGTTTCAGCCCCTCTGTTTCATCCCCTCTGTTCCTCGCCCTCTGTTTCTCACCCTCTGTTTCACGCCCTCTGTTTCAGCCCCTCTGTTTTGCGCCCTCTGTTTCAGCCACTCTGTTTCTCGCCCACTGTTTCCGGCTCTCTGTTTCAGCCCGTCTGTTTCAGCCCCTCTGTGTCTCGCCCGCTGTTTCAGCCCCTTTGTTTCTCGCCCTCTGTTTCAGCCCCTCTGTTTCAGCCCCTCTGATTCAGCCCCTCTGATTCAGCCCCTCTGTTTCTCGCCCTCTGTTTCAGCCCCTCTGTTTCAGCCCCTCTGTTTCAGCCCCTCTGTTTCTCTCCCTCTGTTTCAGCCACTCTGTTTCAGCCCCTCTGTTTCAGCCCCTCTGTTTCTCGCCCTCTGTTTCAGCCCCTTTGTTTCAGCCCCTCTGTGTCAGCCCCTCTGTTTCAGCCCCTCTGTTTCTCGCCCTCTGTTTCAGCCCCTCTGTTTCTCGCCCTTTGTTTCAACCCCTCTGTTTCAGCCCCTCTGTTTCTCGCCCACTGTTCCAGCCCCGCTGATTCAGCCCCTCTGTTTCAGCCCCTCTGAATCAGCTCCTCTGATTCAGCCCCTCTGTTTCAGCCCCTCTGTTTTAGCCACTCTGTTTCAGCCCCTCTGTTTCAGCCCCTCTGTTTCTCGCCCTCTGTTTCAGCCCCTCTGTTTCAGCCCCTCTGTTTCAGCCCCTCTGTTTCTCGCCCTCTGTTTCAGCCCCTCTGTTTCTCGCCCTCGGTTTCAGCCCCTCTGTTTCTGGCCCTCTGTTTTAGCCCCTCTGATTCAGCCCCTCTGTTTCTCCCCCTCTGTTCCAGCCCCTCTGTTTCAGCCCCTCTGTTTCAGCCGCTCTGTTTCAGCCCCTCTGTTTCAGCCCCGCTGTTTTATCCCCTCTGTTTCTCGCCCTCTGTTTCAGCCCCTCTGTTTCAGCCCCTCTGTTTAAGCCCCTCTGTTTCAGCCCCACAGTTTCTCGCCCTCTGTTACAGCCCCTCTGTTTCTCGCCCTCTGTTTCAGCCCCTCTGTTTCTCGCCCTCTGTTTCAGCCCCTCTGTTTCAGCCCCGCTGCTTCAGCCCCTCTGTTTCATCCCCTCTGTTTCTCGCCCTCTGTTTCTCACCCTCTGTTTCACGCCCTCTGTTTCAGCCCCTCTGTTGGGCGCCCTCTGTTTCAGCCCCTCTGTTTCTCGCCCTCTGTTTCAGGCTCTCTGTTTCAGACCGTCTGTTTGAGCCCCTCTGTTTCAGCCCCTCCGTTTCTCGGCCGCTGTTTCAGCCCCATTGTTTTTCGCCCTCTGTTTCAGCCCCTCTGTTTCAGCCCCTCTGATTCAGCCCCTCTGATTCAGCCCCTCTGTTTCTCGCCCTCTGTTTCACCCCTCTGTTTCAGCACCTCTGTTTCAGCCCCTCTGTTTCAGCCTCTCTGTTTCTCGCCCTCTGTTACAGCCCCACTGTTTCAGCCCCTCTGTTTCAGCCCCTCTGTTTCTCGCCCTCTGTTTCAGCCCCTTTGTTTCAGCCCCTCTGTGTCAGCCCCTCTGTTTCAGCCCCACTGTTTCTCGCCCTCTGTTTCAGCCACTCTGTTTCTCGCCCTCTGTTTCAGCCCCTCTGTTTCAGCCCCTCTGTTTCTCGCCCTCTGTTTCTGCCCCTCTGTTTCTCGCCCTCTGTTTCAGCCCCTCTGTTTCTCGCCCACTGTTTCAGCCCCGCTGATTCAGCCCCTCTGTTTCAGCCCCTCTGAATCAGCTCCTCTGATTCAACCCCCTCTGTTTCAGCCCCTCTGTTTCAGCCCCTCTGTTTCAGCCCCTCTGTTTCTCGCCCTCTGTTTCAGCCGCTCTGTTTCTCACCCTCTGTTTCAGACCCTCTGTTTCTCGCCCTCTGTTTCAGCCGCTCTGTTTCTCACCCTCTGTTTCAGACCCTCTGTTTCACGCCCTCTGTTTCAGCCCCTCTGTTTCTCGCCCTCTGTTTCAGCCCCTCTGTTTCAGCCCCTCTGTTTAAGCCCCTCTGTTTCAGCCCCACAGTTTCTCGCCCTCTGTTACAGCCCCTCTGTTTCTCGCCCTCTGTTTCAGCCCCTCTGTTTCTCGCCCTCTGTTTCAGCCCCTCTGTTTCAGCCCCGCTGCTTCAGCCCCTCTGTTTCATCCCCTCTGTTTCTCGCCCTCTGTTTCTCACCCTCTGTTTCACGCCCTCTGTTTCAGCCCCTCTGTTGGGCGCCCTCTGTTTCAGCCCCTCTGTTTCTCGCCCTCTGTTTCAGGCTCTCTGTTTCAGACCGTCTGTTTGAGCCCCTCTGTTTCAGCCCCTCCGTTTCTCGGCCGCTGTTTCAGCCCCATTGTTTTTCGCCCTCTGTTTCAGCCCCTCTGTTTCAGCCCCTCTGATTCAGCCCCTCTGATTCAGCCCCTCTGTTTCTCGCCCTCTGTTTCAGCCCCTCTGTTTCAGCACCTCTGTTTCAGCCCCTCTGTTTCAGCCTCTCTGTTTCTCGCCCTCTGTTACAGCCCCACTGTTTCAGCCCCTCTGTTTCAGCCCCTCTGTTTCTCGCCCTCTGTTTCAGCCCCTTTGTTTCAGCCCCTCTGTGTCAGCCCCTCTGTTTCAGCCCCACTGTTTCTCACCCTCTGTTTCAGCCACTCTGTTTCTCGCCCTCTGTTTCAGCCCCTCTGTTTCAGCCCCTCTGTTTCTCGCCCTCTGTTTCTGCCCCTCTGTTTCTCGCCCTCTGTTTCAGCCCCTCTGTTTCTCGCCCACTGTTTCAGCCCCGCTGATTCAGCCCCTCTGTTTCAGCCCCTCTGAATCAGCTCCTCTGATTCAACCCCCTCTGTTTCAGCCCCTCTGTTTCAGCCCCTCTGTTTCAGCCCCTCTGTTTCTCGCCCTCTGTTTCAGCCGCTCTGTTTCTCACCCTCTGTTTCAGACCCTCTGTTTCTCGCCCTCTGTTTCAGCCGCTCTGTTTCTCACCCTCTGTTTCAGACCCTCTGTTTCACGCCCTCTGTTTCAGCCCCTCTGTTTTGCGCCCTCTGTTTCAGCCACTCTGTTTCTCGCCCTCTGTTTCCGGCTCTCTGTTTCAGCCCGTCTGTTTCAGCCCCTCTGTGTCTCGCCCGCTGTTTCAGCCCCTTTGTTTCTCGCCCTCTGTTTCAGCCCCTCTGTTTCAGCCCCTCTGATTCAGCCGCTCTGATTCAGCCCCTCTGTTTCTCGCCCTCTGTTTCAGCCGCTCTGTTTCAGCCCCTCTGTTTCAGCCCCTCTGTTTCTCTCCCTCTGTTTCAGCCACTCTGTTTCAGCCCCTCTGTTTCAGCCCCCCTGTTTCTCGCCCTCTGTTTCAGCCCGTTTGTTTCAGCCCCTCTGTGTCAGCCCCTCTGTTTCAGCCCCTCTGTTTCTCGCCCACTGTTCCAGCCCCGCTGATTCAGCCCCTCTGTTTCAGCCCCTCTGAATCAGCTCCTCTGATTCAGCCCCTCTGTTTCAGCCCCTCTGTTTTAGCCCCTCTGTTTCAGCCCCTCTGTTTCTGGCCCTCTGTTTTAGCCCCTCTGATTCAGCCCCTCTGTTTCAGCCCCTCTGTTTCTCCCCCTCTGTTCCAGCCCCTCTGTTTCAGCCCCTCTGTTTCAGCCCCTCTGTTTCAGCCCCACTGTTTCTCGCCCTCTGTTTCAGCCCCACTGTTTTTCGCCCTCTTTTTCAGCCCCTCTGTTTCAGCCCCGCTGTTTTATCCCCTCTGTTTCTCGCCCTCTGTTTCAGCCCCTCTGTTTCAGCCCCTCTGTTTAAGCCCCTCTGTTTCAGCCCCACAGTTTCTCGCCCTCTGTTACAGCCCCTCTGTTTCAGCCCCTCTGTTTCAGCCCCGCTGCTTCAGCCCCTCTGTTTCATCCCCTCTGTTTCTCGCCCTCTGTTTCTCACCCTCTGTTTCACGCCCTCTGTTTCAGCCCCTCTGTTGGGCGCCCTCTGTTTAAGCCCCTCTGTTTCTCGCCCTCTGTTTCAGGCTCTCTGTTTCAGACCGTCTGTTTGAGCCCCTCTGTTTCAGCCCCTCCGTTTCTCGGCCGCTGTTTCAGCCCCATTGTTTCTCGCCCTCTGTTTCAGCCCCTCTGTTTCAGCCCCTCTGATTCAGCCCCTCTGATTCAGCCCCTCTGTTTCTCGCCCTCTGTTTCAGCCCCTCTGTTTCAGCCCCTCTGTTTCAGCCCCTCTGTTTCAGCCCCTCTGTTTCTCGCCCTCTGTTACAGCCCCACTGTTTCAGCCCCTCTGTTTCAGCCCCTCTGTTTCTCGCCCTCTGTTTCAGCCCCTTTGTTTCAGCCCCTCTGTGTCAGCCCCTCTGTTTCAGCCCCACTGTTTCTCGCCCTCTGTTTCAGCCCCTCTGTTTCTCGCCCTCTGTTTCAGCCCCTCTGTTTCAGCCCCTCTGTTTCTCGCCCTCTGTTTCTGCCCCTCTGTTTCTCGCCCTCTTTCAGCCCCTCTGTTTCTCGCCCACTGTTTCAGCCCCGCTGATTCAGCCCCTCTGTTTCAGCCCCTCTGAATCAGCTCCTCTGATTCAACCCCCTCTGTTTCAGCCCCTCTGTTTCAGCCCCTCTGTTTCAGCCCCTCTGTTTCTCGCCCTCTGTTTCAGCCGCTCTGTTTCTTACCCTCTGTTTCAGACCCTCTGTTTCTCGCCCTCTGTTTCAGCCCCTCTGATTCAGCCCTCTGTTTCAGCCCCTCTGAATCAGCCCCTCTGATTCAGCGCCTCTGTTTCAGCCCCTCTGATTTAGCCCCTCTGTTTCAGCCCCTCTGTTTCTCGGCCCCTGTTTCAGCCCCTCTGTTTCTCGCCCTCTGTTTCAGCCCCTCTGTTTCAGCCCCTCTGTTTCTCGCCCTATGTTTCAGCCCCTCTGTTTCTCGCCCTCTGTTTCAGCCCCGCTGTTTCTCGCCCTCTGTTTCAGCCCCTCTGATTCAGCCCCACTGTTTCAGCCCCTCTGATGCAACCCCTCTGATTTAGCCCCTCTGATTCAGGCCCTCTGTTTCTCGCCCTCTGTTTCAGCCCCTCTGTTTCAGCCCCTCTGTTTCAGACCCTCTGTTTCTCACCCTCTGTTTCAGAGCCTCTGATTCAGCCCCTCTGATTCAGCCCCACTCAGTCAGCCCCTCTGATTCAGCCCCTCTGTTTCCCGCCCCTCTGTTTCAGCCCCTCTGTTTCTCGCCATCTGTTTCAGCATCTCTGTTTCTCGCCCTCTGTTTCAGCCCCTCTGTTTCTCGCCCTCTGTTTCAGCCCCTCTGATTCAGCCCCTCTGTTTCAGCCCCTCTGTTTCTCCCCCTCTGTTCCAGCCCCTCTGTTTCCTCCCCTCTGTTTCAGCCCCTCTGTTTCGGCCCCTGTGTTTCAGCCCCACTGTTTCTCGCCCTCTGTTTCAGCCCCTCTGTTTCAGCCCCGCTGTTTCTCGCCCTCTGTTTCAGCCCCTCTGTTTCAGCCCCTCTGTTTCAGACCCTCTGTTTCTCGCCCTCTGTTACAGCCCCTCTGTTTCTCGCCCTCTGTTTCAGCCCCTCTGTTTCTCGCCCTCTGTTTCAGCCCCTCTGTTTCAGCCCCTCTGTTTCGCGCCCTCTGTTTCAGCCCCTCTGTTTCTCGCCCTCTGTTTCAGCCCCTCTGTTTCAGGCCCTCTGTTTCTCGCCCTCTGCTTCTGCCCCTCTGTTTCACGCCCTCTGTTTCAGCGCCTCTGTTTCTCGCCATCTGGTTCAGCCCCTCTGATTCAGCCCCTCTGTTTCAGCCCCTCTGATTCAGCCCCACAGTTTCAGCCCCTCTGTTTCAGCACCTCTGTTTCAGCCCCTGTGTTTCATCCCCTCTGTTTCTCGCCCTCTGTTTCTCACCCTCTGTTTCACGCCCTCTGTTTCAGCCCCTCTGTTTTGCGCCCTCTGTTTCAGCCCCTCTGTTTCTCGCCCTCTGTTTCAGGCGCTCTGTTTCAGCCCGTCAGTTTCAGCCCCTCTGTTTCAGCCCCTCTGTTTCTCGCCCGCTCTTTCAGCCCCTTTGTTTCTCGCCCTCTGTTTCAGCCCCTCTGTTTCAGCCCCTCTGATTCAGCCCCTCTGATTTAGCCCCTCTGTTTCTCACCCTCTGTTTCACCCCCTCTGTTTCAGCCCCTCTGTTTCAGCTCCTCTGTTTCTCGCCCTCTGTTTCAGCCCCTCTGTTTCTCGCCCTCTGTTTCAGCCCCTCTGTTTCTCGACCTCTGTTTCAGCCCCACTGTTTTGGCCCCTCTGTTTCAACCCCTCTATTTCAGCCCCTCTGTTTCTCGCCCTCTGTTTCAGCCACTCTGTTTCTCGCCCTCTGTTTCAGCCCCTCTGTTTCTCGCCCTCTTATTCAGCCCCTTTGTTTCAGCCCCTCTGTGTCAGCTCCTCTGTTTCAGCCCCTCTGTTTCAACCCCTCTATTTCAGCCCCTCTGTTTCTCGCCCTCTGTTTCAGCCACTCTGTTTCTCGCCCTCTGTTTCAGCCCCTCTGTTTCTCGCCCTCTTTTTCAGCCCCTTTGTTTCAGCCCCTCTGTGTCAGCTCCTCTGTTTCAGTCCCTCTGTTTCTCGCCCTCTGTTTCAGCCCCTCTGTTTCTCGCCCTCTGTTTAGCCCCTCTGTTTCAGCCCCCCTGTTTCTCGCCCTCTGTTTCAGCCCCTCTGTTTCTCGCCCTCTGTTTCAGCCCCTCTGATTGAGCCCTCTGTTTCAGCCGCACTGAATCAGCCCCTCTGTTTCAGCCCCTCTGTTTCAGCCCCTCTGATTCAGCCCCTCTGATTTAGCCACTCTGTTTCTCGCCCTCTGTTTCAGCCCCTCTGTTTCAGCCCCTCTGTTTCTCGCCCGCTGTTTCAGCCCCTTTGTTTCTCGCCCTCTGTTTCAGCCCCTCTGTTTCTCGCCCTCTGTTTCTGCCCCTCTGATTTAGCCCCTCTGTTTCAAACCCTCTGTTTCAGCCCCTCTGTTTCTCGCCCTCTGTTTCAGCCCCTCTGTTTCGCGCTCTCTGTTTCAGCCGCTCTGTTTCAGCCCCTCTGTTTCTCGCCCTCTGTTTCTGCCCTTCTGTTTCTCGTCCTCTGTTTCAGCCCCTCTGTTTCTCGCCCTCTGTTACAGCCCCTCTGATTCAGCCCCTCTGTTTCAGCCCCTCTGAATCAGCCCCTCTGATTCAGCCCCTCTGTTTCAACCCCTCTGTTTCAGCCCCTCTGTTTCTCGCCCTCTGTTTCAGACCCTCTGTTTCTCGCCCTCTGTTTCAGACCCTCTGTTTCTCGCCCTCTGCTCCTGCCCCTCTGTTTCTCGCCCTCTGTTTCAGCCCCTCTGTTTGTCTCCCTCTGTTTCAGCCCCACTGTTTCAGCCCCTCTGTTTCAGCCCCTCTGTTTCTCGCCCTCTGTTTCAGCCCCTTTGTTTCAGCCCCTCGGTGTCCGCCCCTCTGTTTCAGCCCCTCTGTTTCTCGCCCTCTGTTTCAGCCCCTCTGTTTCTCGCCCTCTGTTTCAGCCCCTCTGTATCAGCCCCTCTGTTTCTCGCCCTCTTTTTCTACCCCTCTGTTTCTCGCCCACTGTTTCAGCCCCGCTGATTCAGCCCCTCTGTTTCAGCCCCTCTGAATCAGCTCCTCTGATTCAGCCCCTCTGTTTCAGCCCCTCTGTTTTAGCCCCTCTGTTTCAGCGCCTCTGTTTCTCCCCCTCTGTTTCAGCGCCTCTGTTTCTCCCCCTCTGTTTCAGCCCCTCTGTTTCTCACCCTCTGTTTCACACCCTCTGTTTCAGCCCCTCTGTTTCAGCCCCTCTGTTTCTCGCCCTCTGTTTCTGCCCCTCTGTTTCTCGCCCACTGTTTCAGCCCCGCTGATTCAGCCCCTCTGTTTCAGTCCCTCTGAATCAGCTCCTCTGATTCAGCCCCTCTGTTTCAGCCCCTCTGATTTAGCCCCTCTGTTTCAGCCCCTGTGTTTACCGGCCCCTGTTTCAGCCCCTCTGTTTCTCGCCGTCTGTTTCAGCCCCTCTGTTTCAGCCCCTCTGTTTCAGCCCCTCTGTTTCTCGCCCTATGTTTCCGCCCCTCTGTTTCTCGCCCTCTGTTTCAGCCCCGCTGTTTCTCTCCCTCTGTTTCAGCCCATCTGATTCAGCCCCTCTGTTTCTCGCCCTATGTTTCAGCCCCTCTGTTTCTCACCCTCTGTTTCAGCGCCTCTGATTCAGCCCCTCTGATTCAGCCCCACTCAGTCAGCACCTCTGATTCAGCCCCTCTGTTTCCCGCCCCTCTGTTTCAGCCCCTCTGTTTCTCGCGATCTGTTTCAGCCCCTCTGTTTCTCCCCCTCTGTTTCATCCCCACTGTTTCAGCCCCTCTGTTTCCGCCCCTCTGTTTCTCGCCCTCTGTTTCAGCCCCTCTGTTTCTCGCCCTCTGTTTCAGCCCCTCTGTTTCAGCCCCTCTGTTTCAGCCCCTCTGTTTCTCGCCCTCTGTTTCAGCCCCTCTGTTTCTCGCCCTCGGTTTCAGACCCTCTGTTTCTCGCCCTCTGTTTCAGCCCCTCTGATTCAGCCCCTCTGTTTCAGCCCCTCTGTTTCTCCCCCTCTGTTCCAGCCCCTCTGTTTCAGCCCCTCTGTTTCAGCCCCTCTGTTTCAGCCCCACTGTTTCTCGACCTCTGTTTCAGCCCCGCTGTTTTTCACCATCTTTTTCAGCACCTCTGTTTCAGCCCCTCTGTTTCAGCCCCTCTGTTTCTCGCCCTCTGTTTCAGCCCCTCTGTTTCAGCCCCTCTGTTTCAGCCCCTCTGTTTCTCGCCCTCTGTTACAGCCCCTCTGTTTCTCGCCCTCTGTTTCAGCCCCTCTGTTTCTCGCCCTCTGTTTCAGACCCTCTGTTTCAGCCCCTCTGTTTCAGCCCCTCTGTTTCTCGCCCTCTGTTTCAGCCCCTCTGTTTCTCGCCCTCTGTTTCAGCCCCTCTGTTTCAGGCCCTCTGTTTCTCGCCCTCTGCTTCTGCCCCTCTGTTTCTCGCCCTCTGTTTCAGCGCCTCTGTTTCTCGCCATCTGGTTCAGCCCCTCTGATTCAGCCCCTCTGTTTCAGCCCCTCTGATTCAGCCCCTCAGTTTCAGCCCCTCTGTTTCTCGCCCTCTGTTTCTCACCCTCTGTTTCACGCCCTCTGTTTCAGCCCCTCTGTTTTGCGCCCTCTGTTTCAGCCCCTCTGTTTCTCGCCCTCTGTTTCAGGCTCTCTGTTTCAGCCCGTCTGTTTCAGCCCCTCTGTTTCAGCCCCTCTGTTTCTCGCCCGCTCTTTCAGCCCCTTTGTTTCTCGCTCTCTGTTTCAGCCCCTCTGTTTCAGCCCCTCTGATTCAGCCCCTCTGATTTAGCCCCTCTGTTTCTCACCCTCTGTTTCAGCCCCTCTGTTTCAGCCCCTCTGTTTCAGCCCCTCTGTTTCAACCCGTCTGTTTCAGCCCCTCTGTTTCTCGCCCTCTGTTTCAGCCCCTCTGTTTCTCGCCCTCTGTTTCAGCCCCTCTGTTTTAGCCCCTCTGTTTCTCGCCCTCTGTTTCAGCCCCTCTGTTTCTCGCCCACTGTTTCAGCCCCGCTGATTCAGCCCCTCTGTTTCAGCCCCACTGAATCAGCCACTCTGATTCAGCCCCTCTGTTTCAGCCCCTCTGTTTTAGCCCCTCTGTTTCAGCCCCTCTGTTTCTCGCCCTCTGTTTCAGCCCCTCTGTTTCTCACACTCTGTTTCAGACCCTCTGTTTCTCGCCCTCTGTTTCAGCCCCTCTGATTCAGCCCTCTGTTTCAGCCGCTCTGAATCAGCCCCTCTGATTCAGCCCCTCTGTTTCAGCCCCTCTGATTTAGCCCCTCTGTTTCAGCCCCTCTGTTTCTCGCCCTCTGTTTCAGCCCCTCTGTTTCTCGCCCTCTGTTTCAGCCCCTCTGTTTCAGCCCCTCTGTTTCTCGCCCTCTGTTTCAGCCCCTCTGTTTCTCGCCCACTGTTTCAGCCCCGCTGATTCAGCCCCTCTGTTTCAGCCCCTCTGAATCAGCTCCTCTGATTCAACCCCTCTGTTTCAGCCCCTCTGTTTTAGCCCCTCTGTTTCAGCCCCTCTGTTTCTCGCCCTCTGTTTCAGCCCCTCTGTTTCTCACCCTCTGTTTCAGACCCTCTGTTTCTCGCCCTCTGTTTCAGCCCCTCTGATTCAGCCCTCTGTTTCAGACCCTCTGAATCAGCCCCTATGATTCAGCCCCTCTGTTTCAGCCCCTCTGATTTAGCCCCTCTGTTTCAGCCCCTCTGTTTCTCACCCCCTGTTTCAGCCCCTCTGTTTCTCGCCCTCTGTTTCAGCCCCTCTGTTTCTCGCCCTCTGTTTCAGCCCCTCTGTTTCAGCCCCTCTGTTTCAGCCCCTCTGTTTCGCACCCTCTGGTCAGCCCCTCTGATTCAGCCCCTCTGATTCAGCCCCTCTGATTCAGCCCCTCTGTTTCCCGCCCCTCTGTTTCAGCCACTCTGTTTCTCGCCCTCTGTTTCAGCCCCTCTGTTTCTCGCCCTCTGTTTCAGCCCCTCTGTTTTGCGCCCTCTGTTTCAGCCCCTCTGTTTCTCGCCCTCTGTTTCAGGCTCTCTGTTTCAGCCCGTCTGTTTCAGCCCCTCTGTTTCAGCCCCTCTGTTTCTCGCCCGCTCTTTCAGCCCCTTTGTTTCTCGCTCTCTGTTTCAGCCCCTCTGTTTCAGCCCCTCTGATTCAGCCCCTCTGATTTAGCCCCTCTGTTTCTCACCCTCTGTTTCAGCCCCTCTGTTTCAGCCCCTCTGTTTCTCGCCCTCTGTTTCAGCCCCTCTGATTCAGCCCCGCTGTTTCTCGCCCTCTGCTTCTCGCCTTCTGTTTCAGCCCCTCTGTTTCTCGCCCTCTGTTTCTTGCCCACTGTTTCAGCCCCACTGTTTCAGCCCGTCTGTTTCAGCCCCTCTGTTTCTCGCCCTCTGTTTCAGCCCCTCTGTTTCAGCCCCTCTGTTTCAGCCCCTCTGTTTCTCGCCCTCTGTTACAGCCCCTCTGTTTCTCGCGCTCTGTTTAAGCCCCTCTGTTTCTCGCACTCTGTTTCAGACCCTCTGTTTCAGCCCCTCTGTTTCAGCCCCGCTGTTTCTCGCCCTCTGTTTCAGCCCCTCTGTTTCTCGCCCTCCGTTTCAGCCCCGCTGTTTTTCACCATCTTTTTCAGCCCCTCTGTTTCAGCCCCTCTGTTTCAGCCACTCTGTTTCTCGCCCTCTGTTTCAGCCCCTCTGTTTCAGCCCCTCTGTTTCAGCCCCTCTGTTTCTCGCCCTCTGTTACAGCCCCTCTGTTTCTCGCCCTCTGTTTCAGCCCCTCTGTTTCTCGCACTCTGTTTCAGACCCTCTGTTTCAGCCCCTCTGTTTCAGCCCCTCTGTTTCTCGCCCTCTGTTTCAGCCCCTCTGTTTCTCGCCCTCTGTTTCAGCCCCTCTGTTTCAGGCCCTCTGTTTCTCGCCCTCTGCTTCTGCCCCTCTGTTTCGCGCCCTCTGTTTCAGTGCCTCTGTTTCTCGCCATCTGGTTCAGCCCCTCTGATTCAGCCCCTCTGTTTCAGCCCCTCTGATTCAGCCCCTCAGTTTCGGCCCCTCTGTTTCAGCCCCTCTGTTTCAGCCCCTGTGTTTCATCCCCTCTGTTTCTCGCCCTCTGTTTCTCACCCTCTGTTTCACGCCCTCTGTTTCAGCCCCTCTGTTTTGCGCCCTCTGTTTCTCGCCCTCTGTTTCAGGCTCTCTGTTTCAGCCCGTCTGTTTCAGCCCCTCTGTTTCAGACCCTCTGTTTCCTGCCCGCTCTTTCAGCCCCTTTGTTTCTCGCTCTTTGTTTCAGCCCCTCTGTTTCAGCCCCTCTGATTCAGCCCCACTGATTTAGCCCCTCTGTTTCTCACCCTCTGTTTCAGCCCCTCTGTTTCAGCCCCTCTGTTTCAGCCCCTCTGTTTCAACCCCTCTGTTTCAGCCCCTCTGTTTCTCGACCTCTGTTTCAGCCACTCTGTTTCTCGCCCTCTGTTTCAGCCCCTCTGTTTCTCGCCTTCTGTTTCAGCCCCTCTGATTCAGCCCTCTGTTTCAGCCCCTCTGTTTCAGCCCCTCTGATTCAGCCCCTCTGATTTAGCCCCTCTGTTTCTCACCCGCTGATTCAGCCCCTCTGTTTCAGCCCCTCTGAATCAGCTCCTCTGATTCAACCCCTCTGTTTCAGCCCCTCTGTTTTAGCCCCTCTGTTTCAGCCCCTCTGCTTCTCGCCCTCTGTTTCAGCCCCTCTGTTTCTCACCCTCTGTTTCAGACCCTCTGTTTCTCGCCCTCTGTTTCAGCCACTCTGATTCAGCTCTCTGTTTCAGACCCTCTGAATCAGCCCCTCTGATTCAGCCCCTCTGTTTCAGCCTCTCTGATTTAGCCCCTCTGTTTCAGCCCCTCTGTTTCTCGCCCCCTGTTTCAGCCCCTCTGTATCTCGCCCTCTGTTTCAGCCCCTCTGTTTCTCGCCCTCTGTTTCAGCACCTCTGTTTCAGCCCCTCTGTTTCGCACCCTCTGGTCGGCCTCTCTGATTCAGCCCCTCTGATTCAGCACCTCTGATTCAGCCCCTCTGTTTCCCGCCCCTCTGTTTCAGCCACTCTGTTTCTCGCCCTCTGTTTCAGCCCCTCTGTTTCTCGCCCTCTGTTTCAGCCCCTCTGTTTCAGCCCCTCTGTTTCAGCCCATCTGTTTCAGCCCCTCTGTTTCTCGCCCTCTGTTTCAGCCCCTTTGTTTCTCGCCCTCTGTTTCAGCCCCTCTGATTCAGCCCCGCTGTTTCTCGCCCTCTGCTTCTCGCCTTCTGTTTCAGCCCCTCTGTTTCTCGCCCTCTGTTTCATGCCCACTGTTTCAGCCCCACTGTTTCAGCCCGTCTGTTTCAGCCCCTCTGTTTCTCGCCCTCTGTTTCAGCCCCTCTGTTTCAGCCCCTCTGTTTCAGCCCCTCTGTTTCTCGCCCTCTGTTACAGCCCCTCTGTTTCAGACCCTCTGTTTCAGCCCCTCTGTTTCAGCCCCGATGTTTCTCGCCCTCTGTTTCAGCCCCTCTGTTTCTCGCCCTCCGTTTCAGCCCCTCTGTTTCTCGCCCTCTGTTTTAGCCCCTCTGATTCAGCCCCTCTGTTTCAGCCCCTCTGTTTCTCCCCCTCTGTTCCAGTCCCTCTGTTTCAGCCCCTCTGTTTCAGCCCCTCTGTTTCAGCCCCTCTGTTTCAGCCCCACAGTTTCTCGCCCTCTGTTTCAGCCCCGCTGTTTTTCACCATCTTTTTCAGCCCCTCTGTTTCAGCCCCTCTGTTTCTCGCCCTCTGTTTCAGCCCCTCTGTTTCAGCCCCTCTGTTTCAGCCCCTCTGTTTCTCGCCCTCTGTTTCAGGCCCTCTGTTTCTCGCCCTCTGTTTCAGCCCCTCTGTTTCTCGCCCTCTGTTTCAGCCCCTCTGTTTCAGCCCCTCTGTTTCAGCCCCTCTGTTTCTCGCCCTCTGTTTCAGCCCCTCTGTTTCTCGCCCTCTGTTTCAGCCCCTCTGTTTCAGGCCCTCTGTTTCTCGCCCTCTGCTTCTGCCCCTCTGTTTCTCGCCCTCTGTTTCAGCGCCTCTGTTTCTCACCATCTGGTTCAGCCCCTCTGATTCAGCCCCTCTGTTTCAGCCCCTCTGATTCAGCCCCTCAGTTTCAGCCCCTCTGTTTCAGCCCCTCTGTTTCAGCCCCTGTGTTTCATCCCCTCTGTTTCTCGCCCTCTGTTTCTCACTCTCTGTTTCACGCCCTCTGTTTTGCGCCCTCTGTTTCTCGCCCTCTGTTTCAGGCTCTCTGTTTCAGCCCGTCTGTTTCAGCCCCTCTGTTTCAGCCCCTCTGTTTCTCGCCCGCTCTTTCAGCCCCTTTGTTTCTCGCTCTCTGTTTCAGCCCCTCTGTTTCATCCCCTCTGATTCAGCCCCTCTGATTTAGCCCCTCTGTTTCACACCCTCTGTTTCAGCCCCTCTGTTTCAGCCCCTCTGTTTCAGCCCCTCTGTTTCTCGCCCTCTGTTTCAGCCCCTCTGTTTCTCGCCCTCTGTTTCAGCCACTCTGTTTCTCGCCCTCTGTTTCAGCCCCTCTGTTTCTCGCCCTCTGTTTCAGCCCCTTTGTTTCAGCCCCTCTGTGTCAGCCCCTCTGTTTCAGCCCCTCTGTTTCTCGCCCTCTGTTTCAGCCCCTCTGTTTCTCGCCCTCTGTTTCAGCCCCTCTGTTTTAGCCCCTCTGTTTCTCGCCCTCTGTTTCAGCCCCTCTGTTTCTCGCCCACTGTTTCAGCCCCGCTGATTCAGCCCCTCTGTTTCAGCCCCTCTGAATCAGCCCCTCAGATTCAGCCCCTCTGTTTCAGCCCCTCTGTTTTAGCCCCTCTGTTTCAGCCCCTCTGTTTCTCGCCCTCTGTTTCAGCCCCTCTGTTTCTCACACTCTGTTTCAGACCCTCTGTTTCTCGCCCTCTGTTTCAGCCCCTCTGATTCAGCCCTCTGTTTCAGCCGCTCTGAATCAGCCCCTCTGATTCAGCCCCTCTGTTTCAGCCCCTCTGATTTAGCCCCTCTGTTTCAGCCCCTCTGTTTCTCGCCCGCTGTTTCAGTTCCTTTGTTCTCGCCCTCTGTTTCAGCCCCTCTGTTTCAGCCCCTCTGTTTCAGCCCCTCTGTTTTAGCCCCTCTGTTTCAGCCCCTCTGTTTCTCGCCCTCTGTTTCAGCCCCTCTGTTTCTCACACTCTGTTTCAGCCCCTTTGTTTCTCGCCCTCTGTTTCAGCCCATCTGTTTCTCGCCCACTGTTTCAGACCCGCTGATTCAGCCCCTCTGTTTCAGCCCCTCTGAATCAGCTCCTCTGATTCAACCCCTCTGTTTCAGCTCCTCTGTTTTAGCCCCTCTGTTTCAGCCCCCCTGTTTCAGCCCCTCTGTTTCAGCCCCTCTGTTTCTCGCCCTCTGTTTCATCCCCTCTGTTTCTCGCCCTCTGTTTCAGCCCCACTGTTTCAGCCCCTCTGTTTCAACCCCTCTATTTCAGCCCCTCTGTTTCTCGCCCTCTGTTTCAGCCCCTCTGTTTCTCGCCCTCTGTTTCAGCCCCTCTGTTTCAGCCCCTCTGTTTCTCGCCCTCTGTTTCAGCCCCTCTGTTTCTCGCCCACTGTTTCAGCCCCGCTGATTCAGCCTCTCTGTTTCAGCCCCTCTGAATCAGCTCCTCTGATTCAACACTTCTGTTTCAGCCCCTCTGTTTCAGCCCCTCTGTTTCAGCCCCTCTGTTTCAGCCCCTCTGTTTCTCGCCCTCTGTTTCAGCCACTCTGTTTCTCGCCCTCTGTTTCAGCCCCTCAGTTTCTCGCCCTCTGTTTCAGCCCCTTTGTTTCAGCCCCTCTGTGTCAGCCCCTCTGTTTCAGCCCCTCTGTTTCTCGCCCTTTGTTTCAACCCCTCTGTTTCTCGCCCTCTGTTTCAGCCCCTCTGTTTCAGCCCCTCTGTTTCTCGCCCTCGGTTTCAGCCCCTCTGTTTTAGCCCATCTGTTTCAGCCCCTCTGTTTCTCGCCCTCTGTTTCAGCCCCTCTGTTTCTCACCCTCTGTTTCAGACCCTCTGTTTCTCGCCCTCTGTTTCAGCCCCTCTGATTCAGCCCTCTGTTTCAGCCCCTCTGAATCAACCCCTCTGATTCAGCCTCTCTGTTTCAGCCCCTCTGATTTAGCCCCTCTGTTTCAGCCCCTCTGTTTCTCGCCCCCTGTTTCAGCCCCTCCTTTTCTCGCCCTCTGTTTTAGCCCCTCTGTTTTTCGCCCTCTGTTTCAGCCCCTCTGTTTCAGCACCTCTGTTTCGCACCCTCTGGTCAGCCCCTCTGATTCAGCCCCTCTGATTCAGCCCCTCTGTTTCTCGCCCTCTGTTTCAGCCCCTCTGTTTCTCGCCCACTGTTTCAGCCCCGCTGATTCAGCCCCTCTGTTTCAGCCCCTCTGAATCAGCTCCTCTGATTCAACCCCTCTGTTTCAGCCCCTCTGTTTTAGCCCCTCTGTTTCAGCCCCTCTGTTTCTCGCCCTCTGTTTCAGCCCCTCTGTTTCTCACCCTCTGTTTCAGACCCTCTGTTTCTCGCCCTCTGTTTCAGCCCCTCTGATTCAGCCCTCTGTTTCAGACCCTCTGAATCAGCCCCTCTGATTCAGCCCCTCTGTTTCTCACCCTCTGTTTCAGACCCTCTGTTTCTCGCCCCCTGTTTCAGCCCCTCTGTTTCTCGCCCTCTGTTTCAGCCCCTCTGTTTCTCGCCCTCTGTTTCAGCCCCTCTGTTTCAGCCCCTCTGTTTCAGCCCCTCTGTTTCGCACCCTCCGGTCAGCCCCTCTGATTCAGCCCCTCTGATTCAGCCCCTCTGATTCAGCCCCTCTGTTTCCCGCCCCTCTGTTTCAGCCACTCTGTTTCTCGCCCTCTGTTTCAGCCCCTCTGTTTCTCGCCCTCTGTTTCAGCCCCTCTGTTTCAGCCCCTCTGTTTCAGCCCCTCTGAATCAGCTCCTCTGATTCAACCCCTCTGTTTCAGCCCCTCTGTTTTAGCCCCTCTGTTTCAGCCCCTCTGATTCAGCCCCTCTGTTTCTCGCCCTCTGTTTCAGCCCCTCTGTTTCTCGCCCACTGTTTCAGCCCCGCTGATTCAGCCCCTCTGTTTCAGCCCCTCTGAATCAGCTCCTCTGATTCAACCCCTCTGTTTCAGCCCCACTGTTTTAGCCCCTCTGTTTCAGCCCCTCTGTTTCTCGCCCTCTGTTTCAGCCCCTCTGTTTCTCACCCTCTGTTTCAGACCCTCTGTTTCTCGCCCTCTGTTTCAGCCCCTCTGATTCAGCCCTCTGTTTCAGACCCTCTGAATCAGCCCCTCTGATTCAGCCCCTCTGTTTCTCACCCTCTGTTTCAGACCCTCTGTTTCTCGCCCCCTGTTTCAGCCCCTCTGTTTCTCGCCCTCTGTTTCAGCCCCTCTGTTTCTCGCCCTCTGTTTCAGCCCCTCTGTTTCAGCCCCTCTGTTTCAGCCCCTCTGAATCAGCTCCTCTGATTCAACCCCTCTGTTTCAGCCCCTCTGTTTTAGCCCCTCTGTTTCAGCCCCTCTGATTCAGCCCCTCTGTTTCTCGCCCTCTGTTTCAGCCCCTCTGTTTCTCGCCCACTGTTTCAGCCCCGCTGATTCAGCCCCTCTGTTTCAGCCCCTCTGAATCAGCTCCTCTGATTCAACCCCTCTGTTTCAGCCCCTCTGTTTTAGCCCCTCTGTTTCAGCCCCTCTGTTTCTCGCCCTCTGTTTCAGCCCCTCTGTTTCTCCCCCTCTGTTTCAGACCCTCTGTTTCTCGCCCTCTGTTTCAGCCCCTCTGATTCAGCCCTCTGTTTCAGACCCTCTGAATCAGCCCCTCTGATTCAGCCCCTCTGTTTCTCACCCTCTGTTTCAGACCCTCTGTTTCTCGCCCCCTGTTTCAGCCCCTCTGTTTCTCGCCCTCTGTTTCAGCCCCTCTGTTTCTCGCCCTCTGTTTCAGCCCCTCTGTTTCAGCCCCTCTGTTTCAGCCCCTCTGTTTCGCACCCTCCGGTCAGCCCCTCTGATTCAGCCCCTCTGATTCAGCCCCTCTGATTCAGCCCCTCTGTTTCCCGCCCCTCTGTTTCAGCCACTCTGTTTCTCGCCCTCTGTTTCAGCCCCTCTGTTTCTCGCCCTCTGTTTCAGCCCCTCTGTTTCAGCCCCTCTGTTTCAGCCCCTCTGTTTCAGCCCCTCTGTTTCTCGCCCTCTGTTTCAGCCCCTCTGTTTCAGCCCCTCTGTTTCAGCCCCTCTGATTCAGCCCCTCTGTTTCTCGCCCTCTGTTTCTCGCCCTCTGTTTCAGCCCCTCTGTTACTCGCCCTCTGTTTCATGCCCACTGTTTCAGCCCCTCTGTTTCAGCCCGTCTGTTTCAGCCCCTCTGTGTCTCGCCCTCTGTTTCAGCCCCTCTGTTTCAGCCCCTCTGTTTCTCGCCCTCTATTTCAACCCCTCTGTTTCTCGCCCTCTGTTACAGCCCCTCTGTTTCTCGCCCTCTGTTTCAGCCCCTCTGTTTCTCGCACTCTGTTTCAGACCCTCTGTTTCAGCCCCTCTGTTTCAGCCCCTCTGTTTCTCGCCCTCTGTTTCAGCCCCTCTGTTTCAGCCCCTCTGTTTCTCGCCCTCTGTTTCAGCCCCTCTGTTTCTCACCCTCTGTTTCAGACCCTCTGTTTCTCGCCCTCTGTTTCAGCCCCTCTGATTCAGCCCTCTGTTTCAGACCCTCTGAATCAGCCCCTCTGATTCAGCCCCTCTGTTTCATCCCCTCTGATTTAGCATCTCTGCTTCAGCCCCTCTGTTTCTCGCCCACTGTTTCAGCCCCTCTGTTTCTCGCCCTCTGTTTCAGCCCCTCTGTTTCAGCCCCTCTGTTTCAGCCCCTCTGTTTCGCACCCTCTGGTCAGCGCCTCTGATTCAGCCCCTCTGATTCAGCCCCTCTGATTCAGCCCCTCTGTTTCCCGCTCCTCTGTTTCAGCCACTCTGTTTCTCGCCCTCTGTTTCAGCCCCTCTGTAGCTGGCCCTCTGTTTCAGCCCCTCTGTTTCAGCCCCTCTGTTTCAGCCCCTCTGTTTCTCGCCCTCTGTTTCAGCCCCTCTGTTTCTCGCCCTCTGTTTCAGCCCCTCTGATTCAGCCCCTCTGTTTCTCGCCCTCTGTTTCTCGCCCTCTGTTTCAGCCCCTCTGTTTCTCGCCCTCTGTTTCATGCCCACTGTTTCAGCCCCTCTGTTTCAGCCCGTCTGTTTCAGCCCCTCTGTTTCTCGCCCTCTGTTTCAGCCCCTCTGTTTCAGCCCCTCTGTTTCAGCCCCTTTGTTTCAACCCCTCTGTTTCTCGCCCTCTGTTACAGCCCCTCTGTTTCTCGCCCTCTGTTTCAGCCCCTCTGTTTCTCGCACTCTGTTTCAGACCCTCTGTTTCAGCCCCTCTGTTTCAGCCCCTCTGTTTCTCGCCCTCTGTTTCAGCCGCTCTGTTTCTCGCCCTCTGTTTCAGCCCCTATGTTTCAGGCCCTCTGTTTCTCGCCCTCTGCTTCTGCCCCTCTGTTTCACGCCCTCTGTTTCAGCCCCTCTGTTTCTCGCCATCTGGTTCAGCCCCTCTGATTCAGCCCCTCTGTTTCAGCCCCTCTGATTCAGCCCCTCAGTTTCAGCCCCTCCGTTTCAGCCCCTCTGTTTCAGCCCCTCTGTTTCATCCCCTCTGTTTCTCGCCCTCTGTTTGTCACCCTCTGTTTCACGCCCTCTGTTTCAGCCCCTCTGTTTTGCGCCCTCTGTTTCAGCCCCTCTGTTTCTCGCCCTCTGTTTCAGGCTCTCTGTTTCAGCCCGTCTGTTTCAGCCCCTCTGTTTCAGCCCCTCTGTTTCTCGCCCGCTGTTTCAGCCCCTTTGCTTCTCGCCCTCTATTTCAGCCCCTCTGTTTCAGCCCCTCTGATTCAGTCCCTCTGATTCAGCCCCTCTGTTTCTCGCCCGCTGTTTCAGCCCCTCTGTTTCAGCCCCTCAGTTTCTCGCCCTCAGTTTCAGCCCCTTTGTTTCAGCCCCTCTGTGTCAGCCCCTCTGTTTCAGCCCCTCTGTTTCTCGCCGTCTGTTTCAGCCCCTCTGTTTCTCGCCCTCTGTTTCAGCCCCTCTGTTTCAGCCCCTCTGTTTCTCGCCCTCTGTTTCAGCCCCTCTGTTTCTCGCCCACTGTTTCAGCCCCGCTGATTCAGCCCCTCTGTTTCAGCCCCTCTGAATCAGCTCCTCTGATTCAACCCCTCTGTTTCAGCCCCTCTGTTTTAGCCCCTCTGTTTCAGCCCCTCTGTTTCTCGCCCTCTGTTTCAGCCCCTCTGTTTCTCACCCTCTGTTTCAGACCCTCTGTTTCTCGCCCTCTGTTTCAGCCCCTCTGATTCAGCCCTCTGTTTCAGCCCCTCTGAATCAGCCCCTCTGATTCAGCCTCTCTGTTTCAGCCCCTCTGATTTAGCCCCTCTGTTTCAGCCCCTCTGTTTCTCGCCCCCTGTTTCAGCCCCTCCTTTTCTCGCCCTCTGTTTCAGCCCCTCTGTTTCTCGCCCTCTGTTTCAGCCCCTCTGTTTCAGCCCCTCTGTTTCAGCCCCTCTGTTTCGCACCCTCTGGTCAGCCCCTCTGATTCTGCCCCTCTGATTCAGCCCCTCTGTTTCTCGCCCTCTGTTTCAGCCCCTCTGTTTCTCGCCCACTGTTTCACCCCCGCTGATTCAGCCCCTCTGTTTCAGCCCCTCTGAATCAGCTCCTCTGATTCAACCCCTCTGTTTCAGCCCCTCTGTTTCAGCCCGTCTGTTTCTCGCCCTCTGTTTCAGCCCCTCTGTTTCTCACCCTCTGTTTCAGACCCTCTGTTTCTCGCCCTCTGTTTCAGCCCCTCTGATTCAGCCCTCTGTTTCAGACCCTCTGAATCAGCCCCTCTGATTCAGCCCCTCTGTTTCTCACCCTCTGTTTCAGACCCTCTGTTTCTCGCCTCCTGTTTCAGCCCCTCTGTTTCTCGCCCTCTGTTTCAGCCCCTCTGTTTCTCGCCCTCTGTTTCAGCCCCTCTGTTTCAGCCCCTCTGTTTCAGCCCCTCTGTTTCGCACCCTCTGGTCAGCCCCTCTGATTCAGCCCCTCTGATTCAGCCCCTCTGATTCAGACCCTCTGTTTCCCGCCCCTCTGTTTCAGCCACTCTGTTTCTCGCCCTCTGTTTCAGCCCCTCTGTTTCTCGCCCTCTGTTTCAGCCCCTCTGTTTCAGCCCCTCTGTTTCAGCCCCTCTGTTTCAGCCCCTCTGTTTCTCGCCCTCTGTTTCAGCCACTCTGTTTCTCGCCCTCTGTTTCAGCCCCGCTGTTTCTCGCCCTCTGTTTCAGCCCCTCTGTTTCTCGCCATCCGTTTCAGCCCCTCTGTTTCTCGCCCTCTGTTTTAGCCCCTCTGATTCAGCCCCTCTGTTCCAGCCCCTCTGTTTCAGCCCCTCTGTTTCAGCCCCTCTGTTTCAGCCCCTCTGTTTCAGCCCCACTGTTTCTCGCCCTCTGTTTCAGCCCCGCTGTTTTTCACCATCTTTTTCAGCCCCTCTGTTTCAGCCCCTCTGTTTCAGCCCCTCTGTTTCTCGCCCTCTGTTTCAGCCCCTCTGTTTCAGCCCCTCTGTTTCAGCCCCTCTGTTTCTCGCCCTCTGTTACAGCCCCTCTGTTTCTCGCCCTCTGTTTCAGCCCCTCTGTTTCAGCCCCCCTGTTTCAGCCCCTCTGTTTCTCGCCCTCTGTTTCAGCCCCTCTGTTTCTCGCCCTCTGTTTCAGCCCCTCTGTTTCAGGCCCTCTGTTTCTCGCCCTCTGCTTCTGCCCCTCTTTTTCTCGCCCTCTGTTTCAGCGCCTCTGTTTCTCGCCATCTGGTTCAGCCCCTCTGATTCAGCCCCTCTGTTTCAGCCCCTCTGATTCAGCCCCTCAGTTTCAGCCCCTCTGTTTCAGCCCCTCTGTTTCAGCCCCTGTGTTTTATCCCCTCTGTTTCTCGCCCTCTGTTTCTCACCCTCTGTTTCACGCCCTCTGTTTCAGCCCCTCTGTTTTGCGCCCTCTGTTTCTCGCCCTCTGTTTCAGGCTCTCTGTTTCAGCCCGTCTGTTTCAGCCCCTCTGTTTCAGCCCCTCTGTTTCTCGCCCGCTCTTTCAGCCAATTTGTTTCTCGCTCTCTGTTTCAGCCCCTCTGTTTCAGCCCCTCTGATTCAGCCCCTCTGATTTAGCCCCTCTGTTTCTCACCCTCTGTTTCAGCCCCTCTGTTTCAGCCCCTCTGTTTCAGCCCCTCTGTTTCTCGCCCTCTGTTTCAGCCCCTCTGTTTCTCGCCCTCTGTTTCAGCCACTCTGTTTCTCGCCCTCTGTTTCAGCCCCTCTGTTTCTCGCCCTCTGTTTCAGCCCCTTTGTTTCAGCCCCTCTGTGTCAGCCCCTCTGTTTCAGCCCCTCTGTTTCTCGCAATCTGTTTCAGCCCCTCTGTTTCTCGCCCTCTGTTTCAGCCCCTCTGTTTTAGCCCCACTGTTTCTCGCCCTCTGTTTCAGCCCCTCTGTTTCTCGCCCACTGTTTCAGCCCCGCTGATTCAGCCCCTCTGTTTCAGCCCCTCTGAATCAGCCCCTCAGATTCAGCCCCTCTGTTTCAGCCCCTCTGTTTTAGCCCCTCTGTTTCAGCCCCACTGTTTCTCGCCCTCTGTTTCAGCCCCTCTGTTTCTCACACTCTGTTTCAGACCCTCTGTTTCTCGCCCTCTGTTTCAGCCCCTCTGATTCAGCCCTCTGTTTCAGCCGCTCTGAATCAGCCCCTCTGATTCAGCCCCTCTGTTTCAGCCCCTCTGATTTAGCCCCTCTGTTTCAGCCCCTCTGTTTCTCGCCCGCTGTTTCAGTTCCTTTGTTCTCGCCCTCTGTTTCAGCCCCTCTGTTTCAGCCCCTCTGTTTCAGCCCCTCTGTTTTAGCCCCTCTGTTTCAGCCCCTCTGTTTCTCGCCCTCTGTTTCAGCCCCTCTGTTTTTCACACTCTGTTTCAGCCCCTTTGTTTCTCGCCCTCTGTTTCAGCCCATCTGTTTCTCGCCAACTGTTTCAGCCCCGCTGATTCAGCCCCTCTGTTTCAGCCCCTCTGAATCAGCTCCTCTGATTCAACCCCTCTGTTTCAGCCCCTCTGTTTTAGCCCCTCTGTTTCAGCCCCTCTGTTTCTCGCCCTCTGTTTCAGCCCCTCTGTTTCTCACCCTCTGTTTCAGACCCTCTGTTTCTCGCCCTCTGTTTCAGCCCCTCCGATTCAGCCCTCTGTTTCAGACCCTCTGAATCAGCCCCTCTGATTCAGCCCCCCTGTTTCTCACCCTCTGTTTCAGCCCCTCTGTTTTGCGCCCTCTGTTTCTCGCCCTCTGTTTCAGGCTCTCTGTTTCAGCCCGTATGTTTCAGCCCCTCTGTTTCAGCCCCTCTGTTTCTCGCCCACTCTTTCAGCCCCTTTGTTTCTCGCTCTCTGTTTCAGCCCCTCTGTTTCAGCCCCTCTGATTCAGCCCCTCTGATTTAGCCCCTCTGTTTCTCACCCTCTGTTTCAGCCCCTCTGTTTCAGCCCCTCTGTTTCAGCCCCTCTGTTTCTCGCCCTCTGTTTCAGCCCCTCTGATTCAGCCCCTCTGTTTCTCGCCCTCTGTTTCTCGCCCTCTGTTTCAGCCCCTCTGTTTCTCGCCCTCTGTTTCAGCCCCTCTGTTTCTCGCCCTCTGTTTCAGCCCCTCTGTTTCTCGCCCTCTGTTTCAGCCCCTCTGTTTCAGCCCGTCTGTTTCAGCCCCTCTGTGTCTCGCCCTCTGTTTCAGCCCCTCTGTTTCAGCCCCTCTGTTTCAACCCCTCTGTTTCAACCCCTCTGTTTCTCGCCCTCTGTTACAGCCCCTCTGTTTCTCGCCCTCTGTTTCAGACCCTCTGTTTTACCCCCTCTGTTTCAGCCCCTCTGTTTCTCGCCCTCTGTTTCAGCCGCTCTGTTTCTCGCCCTCTGTTTCAGCCCCTCTGTTTCAGCCCCTCTGTTTCTCGCCCTCTGTTTCAGCCCCTCTGTTTCTCACCCTCTGTTTCAGACCCTCTGTTTCTCGCCCTCTGTTTCAGCCCCTCTGATTCAGCCCTCTGTTTCAGACCCTCTGAATCAGCTCCTCTGATTCAGCCCCTCTGTTTCATCCCCTCTGATTTAGCATCTCTGTTTCAGCCCCTCTGTTTCTCGCCCCCTGTTTCAGCCCCTCTGTTTCTCGCCCTCTGTTTCAGCCCCTCTGTTTCTCGCCCTCTGTTTCAGCCCCTCTGTTTCAGCCCCTCTGTTTCAGCCACTCTGTTTCGCACCCTCTGGTCAGCCCCTCTGATTCAGCCCCTCTGATTCAGCCCCTCTGATTCAGACCCTCTGTTTCCCGCCCCTCTGTTTCAGCCACTCTGTTTCTCGCCCTCTGTTTCAGCCCCTCTGTTTCTCGCCCTCTGTTTCAGCCCCTCTGTTTCAGCCCCTCTGTTTCAGCCCCTCTGTTTCTCGCCCTCTGTTTCAGCCCCTCTGTTTCTCGCCCTCTGTTTCAGCCCCTCTGTTTCTCGCCCTCTGTTTCAGCCCCTCTGTTTCAGCCCCTCTGTTTCAGCCACTCTGTTTCTCGCCCTCTGTTACAGCCCCTCTGTTTCTCGCCCTCTGTTTCAGCCCATCTGTTTCCCGCCCCTCTGTTTCAGCCACTCTGTTTCTCGCCCTCTGTTTCAGCCCCTCTGTTTCTCGCCCTCTGTTTCAGCCCCTCTGTTTCAGCCCCTCTGTTACAGCCCCTCTGTTTCTCGCCCTCTGTTTCAGCCCATCTGTTTCTCGCCCACTGTTTCAGACCCGCTGATTCAGCCCCTCTGTTTCAGCCCCTCTGAATCAGCTCCTCTGATTCAACCCCTCTGTTTCAGCTCCTCTGTTTTAGCCCCTCTGTTTCAGCCCCCCTGTTTCAGCCCCTCTGTTTCAGCCCCTCTGTTTCTCGCCCTCTGTTTCATCCCCTCTGTTTCTCGCCCTCTGTTTCAGCCCCACTGTTTCAGCCCCTCTGTTTCAACCCCTCTATTTCAGCCCCTCTGTTTCTCGCCCTCTGTTTCAGCCCCTCTGTTTCTCGCCCTCTGTTTCAGCCCCTCTGTTTCAGCCCCTCTGTTTCTCGCCCTCTGTTTCAGCCCCTCTGTTTCTCGCCCACTGTTTCAGCCCCGCTGATTCAGCCTCTCTGTTTCAGCCCCTCTGAATCAGCTCCTCTGATTCAACACTTCTGTTTCAGCCCCTCTGTTTCAGCCCCTCTGTTTCAGCCCCTCTGTTTCAGCCCCTCTGTTTCTCGCCCTCTGTTTCAGCCACTCTGTTTCTCGCCCTCTGTTTCAGCCCCTCAGTTTCTCGCCCTCTGTTTCAGCCCCTTTGTTTCAGCCCCTCTGTGTCAGCCCCTCTGTTTCAGCCCCTCTGTTTCTCGCCCTTTGTTTCAACCCCTCTGTTTCTCGCCCTCTGTTTCAGCCCCTCTGTTTCAGCCCCTCTGTTTCTCGCCCTCGGTTTCAGCCCCTCTGTTTTAGCCCATCTGTTTCAGCCCCTCTGTTTCTCGCCCTCTGTTTCAGCCCCTCTGTTTCTCACCCTCTGTTTCAGACCCTCTGTTTCTCGCCCTCTGTTTCAGCCCCTCTGATTCAGCCCTCTGTTTCAGCCCCTCTGAATCAACCCCTCTGATTCAGCCTCTCTGTTTCAGCCCCTCTGATTTAGCCCCTCTGTTTCAGCCCCTCTGTTTCTCGCCCCCTGTTTCAGCCCCTCCTTTTCTCGCCCTCTGTTTTAGCCCCTCTGTTTTTCGCCCTCTGTTTCAGCCCCTCTGTTTCAGCACCTCTGTTTCGCACCCTCTGGTCAGCCCCTCTGATTCAGCCCCTCTGATTCAGCCCCTCTGTTTCTCGCCCTCTGTTTCAGCCCCTCTGTTTCTCGCCCACTGTTTCAGCCCCGCTGATTCAGCCCCTCTGTTTCAGCCCCTCTGAATCAGCTCCTCTGATTCAACCCCTCTGTTTCAGCCCCTCTGTTTTAGCCCCTCTGTTTCAGCCCCTCTGTTTCTCGCCCTCTGTTTCAGCCCCTCTGTTTCTCACCCTCTGTTTCAGACCCTCTGTTTCTCGCCCTCTGTTTCAGCCCCTCTGATTCAGCCCTCTGTTTCAGACCCTCTGAATCAGCCCCTCTGATTCAGCCCCTCTGTTTCTCACCCTCTGTTTCAGACCCTCTGTTTCTCGCCCCCTGTTTCAGCCCCTCTGTTTCTCGCCCTCTGTTTCAGCCCCTCTGTTTCTCGCCCTCTGTTTCAGCCCCTCTGTTTCAGCCCCTCTGTTTCAGCCCCTCTGTTTCGCACCCTCCGGTCAGCCCCTCTGATTCAGCCCCTCTGATTCAGCCCCTCTGATTCAGCCCCTCTGTTTCCCGCCCCTCTGTTTCAGCCACTCTGTTTCTCGCCCTCTGTTTCAGCCCCTCTGTTTCTCGCCCTCTGTTTCAGCCCCTCTGTTTCAGCCCCTCTGTTTCAGCCCCTCTGAATCAGCTCCTCTGATTCAACCCCTCTGTTTCAGCCCCTCTGTTTTAGCCCCTCTGTTTCAGCCCCTCTGATTCAGCCCCTCTGTTTCTCGCCCTCTGTTTCAGCCCCTCTGTTTCTCGCCCACTGTTTCAGCCCCGCTGATTCAGCCCCTCTGTTTCAGCCCCTCTGAATCAGCTCCTCTGATTCAACCCCTCTGTTTCAGCCCCACTGTTTTAGCCCCTCTGTTTCAGCCCCTCTGTTTCTCGCCCTCTGTTTCAGCCCCTCTGTTTCTCACCCTCTGTTTAAGACCCTCTGTTTCTCGCCCTCTGTTTCAGCCCCTCTGATTCAGCCCTCTGTTTCAGACCCTCTGAATCAGCCCCTCTGATTCAGCCCCTCTGTTTCTCACCCTCTGTTTCAGACCCTCTGTTTCTCGCCCCCTGTTTCAGCCCCTCTGTTTCTCGCCCTCTGTTTCAGCCCCTCTGTTTCTCGCCCTCTGTTTCAGCCCCTCTGTTTCAGCCCCTCTGTTTCAGCCCCTCTGAATCAGCTCCTCTGATTCAACCCCTCTGTTTCAGCCCCTCTGTTTTAGCCCCTCTGTTTCAGCCCCTCTGATTCAGCCCCTCTGTTTCTCGCCCTCTGTTTCAGCCCCTCTGTTTCTCGCCCACTGTTTCAGCCCCGCTGATTCAGCCCCTCTGTTTCAGCCCCTCTGAATCAGCTCCTCTGATTCAACCCCTCTGTTTCAGCCCCTCTGTTTTAGCCCCTCTGTTTCAGCCCCTCTGTTTCTCGCCCTCTGTTTCAGCCCCTCTGTTTCTCCCCCTCTGTTTCAGACCCTCTGTTTCTCGCCCTCTGTTTCAGCCCCTCTGATTCAGCCCTCTGTTTCAGACCCTCTGAATCAGCCCCTCTGATTCAGCCCCTCTGTTTCTCACCCTCTGTTTCAGACCCTCTGTTTCTCGCCCCCTGTTTCAGCCCCTCTGTTTCTCGCCCTCTGTTTCAGCCCCTCTGTTTCTCGCCCTCTGTTTCAGCCCCTCTGTTTCAGCCCCTCTGTTTCAGCCCCTCTGTTTCGCACCCTCCGATCAGCCCCTCTGATTCAGCCCCTCTGATTCAGCCCCTCTGATTCAGCCCCTCTGTTTCCCGCCCCTCTGTTTCAGCCACTCTGTTTCTCGCCCTCTGTTTCAGCCCCTCTGTTTCTCGCCCTCTGTTTCAGCCCCTCTGTTTCAGCCCCTCTGTTTCAGCCCCTCTGTTTCAGCCCCTCTGTTTCTCGCCCTCTGTTTCAGCCCCTCTGTTTCAGCCCCTCTGTTTCAGCCCCTCTGATTCAGCCCCTCTGTTTCTCGCCCTCTGTTTCTCGCCCTCTGTTTCAGCCCCTCTGTTTCTCGCCCTCTGTTTCATGCCCACTGTTTCAGCCCCTCTGTTTCAGCCCGTCTGTTTCAGCCCCTCTGTGTCTCGCCCTCTGTTTCAGCCCCTCTGTTTCAGCCCCTCTGTTTCTCGCCCTCTATTTCAACCCCTCTGTTTCTCGCCCTCTGTTACAGCCCCTCTGTTTCTCGCCCTCTGTTTCAGCCCCTCTGTTTCTCGCACTCTGTTTCAGACCCTCTGTTTCAGCCCCTCTGTTTCAGCCCCTCTGTTTCTCGCCCTCTGTTTCAGCCCCTCTGTTTCAGCCCCTCTGTTTCTCGCCCTCTGTTTCAGCCCCTCTGTTTCTCACCCTCTGTTTCAGACCCTCTGTTTCTCGCCCTCTGTTTCAGCCCCTCTGATTCAGCCCTCTGTTTCAGACCCTCTGAATCAGCCCCTCTGATTCAGCCCCTCTGTTTCATCCCCTCTGATTTAGCATCTCTGCTTCAGCCCCTCTGTTTCTCGCCCACTGTTTCAGCCCCTCTGTTTCTCGCCCTCTGTTTCAGCCCCTCTGTTTCAGCCCCTCTGTTTCAGCCCCTCTGTTTCGCACCCTCTGGTCAGCGCCTCTGATTCAGCCCCTCTGATTCAGCCCCTCTGATTCAGCCCCTCTGTTTCCCGCTCCTCTGTTTCAGCCACTCTGTTTCTCGCCCTCTGTTTCAGCCCCTCTGTAGCTGGCCCTCTGTTTCAGCCCCTCTGTTTCAGCCCCTCTGTTTCAGCCCCTCTGTTTCTCGCCCTCTGTTTCAGCCCCTCTGTTTCTCGCCCTCTGTTTCAGCCCCTCTGATTCAGCCCCTCTGTTTCTCGCCCTCTGTTTCTCGCCCTCTGTTTCAGCCCCTCTGTTTCTCGCCCTCTGTTTCATGCCCACTGTTTCAGCCCCTCTGTTTCAGCCCGTCTGTTTCAGCCCCTCTGTTTCTCGCCCTCTGTTTCAGCCCCTCTGTTTCAGCCCCTCTGTTTCAGCCCCTTTGTTTCAACCCCTCTGTTTCTCGCCCTCTGTTACAGCCCCTCTGTTTCTCGCCCTCTGTTTCAGCCCCTCTGTTTCTCGCACTCTGTTTCAGACCCTCTGTTTCAGCCCCTCTGTTTCAGCCCCTCTGTTTCTCGCCCTCTGTTTCAGCCGCTCTGTTTCTCGCCCTCTGTTTCAGCCCCTATGTTTCAGGCCCTCTGTTTCTCGCCCTCTGCTTCTGCCCCTCTGTTTCACGCCCTCTGTTTCAGCCCCTCTGTTTCTCGCCATCTGGTTCAGCCCCTCTGATTCAGCCCCTCTGTTTCAGCCCCTCTGATTCAGCCCCTCAGTTTCAGCCCCTCCGTTTCAGCCCCTCTGTTTCAGCCCCTCTGTTTCATCCCCTCTGTTTCTCGCCCTCTGTTTGTCACCCTCTGTTTCACGCCCTCTGTTTCAGCCCCTCTGTTTTGCGCCCTCTGTTTCAGCCCCTCTGTTTCTCGCCCTCTGTTTCAGGCTCTCTGTTTCAGCCCGTCTGTTTCAGCCCCTCTGTTTCAGCCCCTCTGTTTCTCGCCCGCTGTTTCAGCCCCTTTGCTTCTCGCCCTCTATTTCAGCCCCTCTGTTTCAGCCCCTCTGATTCAGTCCCTCTGATTCAGCCCCTCTGTTTCTCACCCGCTGTTTCAGCCCCTCTGTTTCAGCCCCTCAGTTTCTCGCCCTCTGTTTCAGCCCCTTTGTTTCAGCCCCTCTGTGTCAGCCCCTCTGTTTCAGCCCCTCTGTTTCTCGCCGTCTGTTTCAGCCCCTCTGTTTCTCGCCCTCTGTTTCAGCCCCTCTGTTTCAGCCCCTCTGTTTCTCGCCCTCTGTTTCAGCCCCTCTGTTTCTCGCCCACTGTTTCAGCCCCGCTGATTCAGCCCCTCTGTTTCAGCCCCTCTGAATCAGCTCCTCTGATTCAACCCCTCTGTTTCAGCCCCTCTGTTTTAGCCCCTCTGTTTCAGCCCCTCTGTTTCTCGCCCTCTGTTTCAGCCCCTCTGTTTCTCACCCTCTGTTTCAGACCCTCTGTTTCTCGCCCTCTGTTTCAGCCCCTCTGATTCAGCCCTCTGTTTCAGCCCCTCTGAATCAGCCCCTCTGATTCAGCCTCTCTGTTTCAGCCCCTCTGATTTAGCCCCTCTGTTTCAGCCCCTCTGTTTCTCGCCCCCTGTTTCAGCCCCTCCTTTTCTCGCCCTCTGTTTCAGCCCCTCTGTTTCTCGCCCTCTGTTTCAGCCCCTCTGTTTCAGCCCCTCTGTTTCAGCCCCTCTGTTTCGCACCCTCTGGTCAGCCCCTCTGATTCTGCCCCTCTGATTCAGCCCCTCTGTTTCTCGCCCTCTGTTTCAGCCCCTCTGTTTCTCGCCCACTGTTTGACCCCCGCTGATTCAGCCCCTCTGTTTCAGCCCCTCTGAATCAGCTCCTCTGATTCAACCCCTCTGTTTCAGCCCCTCTGTTTCAGCCCGTCTGTTTCTCGCCCTCTGTTTCAGCCCCTCTGTTTCTCACCCTCTGTTTCAGACCCTCTGTTTCTCGCCCTCTGTTTCAGCCCCTCTGATTCAGCCCTCTGTTTCAGACCCTCTGAATCAGCCCCTCTGATTCAGCCCCTCTGTTTCTCACCCTCTGTTTCAGACCCTCTGTTTCTCGCCTCCTGTTTCAGCCCCTCTGTTTCTCGCCCTCTGTTTCAGCCCCTCTGTTTCTCGCCCTCTGTTTCAGCCCCTCTGTTTCAGCCCCTCTGTTTCAGCCCCTCTGTTTCGCACCCTCTGGTCAGCCCCTCTGATTCAGCCCCTCTGATTCAGCCCCTCTGATTCAGACCCTCTGTTTCCCGCCCCTCTGTTTCAGCCACTCTGTTTCTCGCCCTCTGTTTCAGCCCCTCTGTTTCTCGCCCTCTGTTTCAGCCCCTCTGTTTCAGCCCCTCTGTTTCAGCCCCTCTGTTTCAGCCCCTCTGTTTCTCGCCCTCTGTTTCAGCCACTCTGTTTCTCGCCCTCTGTTTCAGCCCCGCTGTTTCTCGCCCTCTGTTTCAGCCCCTCTGTTTCTCGCCATCCGTTTCAGCCCCTCTGTTTCTCGCCCTCTGTTTTAGCCCCTCTGATTCAGCCCCTCTGTTCCAGCCCCTCTGTTTCAGCCCCTCTGTTTCAGCCCCTCTGTTTCAGCCCCTCTGTTTCAGCCCCACTGTTTCTCGCCCTCTGTTTCAGCCCCGCTGTTTTTCACCATCTTTTTCAGCCCCTCTGTTTCAGCCCCTCTGTTTCAGCCCCTCTGTTTCTCGCCCTCTGTTTCAGCCCCTCTGTTTCAGCCCCTCTGTTTCAGCCCCTCTGTTTCTCGCCCTCTGTTACAGCCCCTCTGTTTCTCGCCCTCTGTTTCAGCCCCTCTGTTTCAGCCCCCCTGTTTCAGCCCCTCTGTTTCTCGCCCTCTGTTTCAGCCCCTCTGTTTCTCGCCCTCTGTTTCAGCCCCTCTGTTTCAGGCCCTCTGTTTCTCGCCCTCTGCTTCTGCCCCTCTTTTTCTCGCCCTCTGTTTCAGCGCCTCTGTTTCTCGCCATCTGGTTCAGCCCCTCTGATTCAGCCCCTCTGTTTCAGCCCCTCTGATTCAGCCCCTCAGTTTCAGCCCCTCTGTTTCAGCCCCTCTGTTTCAGCCCCTGTGTTTTATCCCCTCTGTTTCTCGCCCTCTGTTTCTCACCCTCTGTTTCACGCCCTCTGTTTCAGCCCCTCTGTTTTGCGCCCTCTGTTTCTCGCCCTCTGTTTCAGGCTCTCTGTTTCAGCCCGTCTGTTTCAGCCCCTCTGTTTCAGCCCCTCTGTTTCTCGCCCGCTCTTTCAGCCAATTTGTTTCTCGCTCTCTGTTTCAGCCCCTCTGTTTCAGCCCCTCTGATTCAGCCCCTCTGATTTAGCCCCTCTGTTTCTCACCCTCTGTTTCAGCCCCTCTGTTTCAGCCCCTCTGTTTCAGCCCCTCTGTTTCTCGCCCTCTGTTTCAGCCCCTCTGTTTCTCGCCCTCTGTTTCAGCCACTCTGTTTCTCGCCCTCTGTTTCAGCCCCTCTGTTTCTCGCCCTCTGTTTCAGCCCCTTTGTTTCAGCCCCTCTGTGTCAGCCCCTCTGTTTCAGCCCCTCTGTTTCTCGCAATCTGTTTCAGCCCCTCTGTTTCTCGCCCTCTGTTTCAGCCCCTCTGTTTTAGCCCCACTGTTTCTCGCCCTCTGTTTCAGCCCCTCTGTTTCTCGCCCACTGTTTCAGCCCCGCTGATTCAGCCCCTCTGTTTCAGCCCCTCTGAATCAGCCCCTCAGATTCAGCCCCTCTGTTTCAGCCCCTCTGTTTTAGCCCCTCTGTTTCAGCCCCTCTGTTTCTCGCCCTCTGTTTCAGCCCCTCTGTTTCTCACACTCTGTTTCAGACCCTCTGTTTCTCGCCCTCTGTTTCAGCCCCTCTGATTCAGCCCTCTGTTTCAGCCGCTCTGAATCAGCCCCTCTGATTCAGCCCCTCTGTTTCAGCCCCTCTGATTTAGCCCCTCTGTTTCAGCCCCTCTGTTTCTCGCCCGCTGTTTCAGTTCCTTTGTTCTCGCCCTCTGTTTCAGCCCCTCTGTTTCAGCCCCTCTGTTTCAGCCCCTCTGTTTTAGCCCCTCTGTTTCAGCCCCTCTGTTTCTCGCCCTCTGTTTCAGCCCCTCTGTTTCTCACACTCTGTTTCAGCCCCTTTGTTTCTCGCCCTCTGTTTCAGCCCATCTGTTTCTCGCCCACTGTTTCAGCCCCGCTGATTCAGCCCCTCTGTTTCAGCCCCTCTGAATCAGCTCCTCTGATTCAACCCCTCTGTTTCAGCCCCTCTGTTTTAGCCCCTCTGTTTCAGCCCCTCTGTTTCTCGCCCTCTGTTTCAGCCCCTCTGTTTCTCACCCTCTGTTTCAGACCCTCTGTTTCTCGCCCTCTGTTTCAGCCCCTCTGATTCAGCCCTCTGTTTCAGACCCTCTGAATCAGCCCCTCTGATTCAGCCCCTCTGTTTCTCACCCTCTGTTTCAGCCCCTCTGTTTTGCGCCCTCTGTTTCTCGCCCTCTGTTTCAGGCTCTCTGTTTCAGCCCGTATGTTTCAGCCCCTCTGTTTCAGCCCCTCTGTTTCTCGCCCACTCTTTCAGCCCCTTTGTTTCTCGCTCTCTGTTTCAGCCCCTCTGTTTCAGCCCCTCTGATTCAGCCCCTCTGATTTAGCCCCTCTGTTTCTCACCCTCTGTTTCAGCCCCTCTGTTTCAGCCCCTCTGTTTCAGCCCCTCTGTTTCTCGCCCTCTGTTTCAGCCCCTCTGATTCAGCCCCTCTGTTTCTCGCCCTCTGTTTCTCGCCCTCTGTTTCAGCCCCTCTGTTTCTCGCCCTCTGTTTCAGCCCCTCTGTTTCTCGCCCTCTGTTTCAGCCCCTCTGTTTCTCGCCCTCTGTTTCAGCCCCTCTGTTTCAGCCCGTCTGTTTCAGCCCCTCTGTGTCTCGCCCTCTGTTTCAGCCCCTCTGTTTCAGCCCCTCTGTTTCAACCCCTCTGTTTCAACCCCTCTGTTTCTCGCCCTCTGTTACAGCCCCTCTGTTTCTCGCCCTCTGTTTCAGACCCTCTGTTTTACCCCCTCTGTTTCAGCCCCTCTGTTTCTCGCCCTCTGTTTCAGCCGCTCTGTTTCTCGCCCTCTGTTTCAGCCCCTCTGTTTCAGCCCCTCTGTTTCTCGCCCTCTGTTTCAGCCCCTCTGTTTCTCACCCTCTGTTTCAGACCCTCTGTTTCTCGCCCTCTGTTTCAGCCCCTCTGATTCAGCCCTCTGTTTCAGACCCTCTGAATCAGCTCCTCTGATTCAGCCCCTCTGTTTCATCCCCTCTGATTTAGCATCTCTGTTTCAGCCCCTCTGTTTCTCGCCCCCTGTTTCAGCCCCTCTGTTTCTCGCCCTCTGTTTCAGCCCCTCTGTTTCTCGCCCTCTGTTTCAGCCCCTCTGTTTCAGCCCCTCTGTTTCAGCCACTCTGTTTCGCACCCTCTGGTCAGCCCCTCTGATTCAGCCCCTCTGATTCAGCCCCTCTGATTCAGCCCCTCTGTTTCCCGCCCCTCTGTTTCAGCCACTCTGTTTCTCGCCCTCTGTTTCAGCCCCTCTGTTTCTCGCCCTCTGTTTCAGCCCCTCTGTTTCAGCCCCTCTGTTTCAGCCCCTCTGTTTCTCGCCCTCTGTTTCAGCCCCTCTGTTTCTCGCCCTCTGTTTCAGCCCCTCTGTTTCTCGCCCTCTGTTTCAGCCCCTCTGTTTCAGCCCCTCTGTTTCAGCCACTCTGTTTCTCGCCCTCTGTTACAGCCCCTCTGTTTCTCGCCCTCTGTTTCAGCCCCTCTGTTTCTCGCCCTCTGTTTCAGGCGCTCTGTTTCAGCCCGTCTGTTTCAGCCCCTCTGTTTCAGCCCCTCTGTTTCTCGCCCGCTGTTTCAGCCCCTTTGCTTCTCGCCCTCTATTTCAGCCCTCTCTGTTTCTCGCCCACTGTTTCAGCCCCGCTGATTCAGCCCCTCTGTTTCAGCCCCTCTGAATCAGCTCCTCTGATTCAACACTTCTGTTTCAGCCCCTCTGTTTCAGCCCCTCTGTTTCATCCCCTCTGTTTCTCGCCCTCTGTTTCAGCCCCTCTGTTTCTCGCCCTCTGTTTCAGCCCCTCTGTTTCTCGCCCTCTGTTTCAGCCCCACTGTTTCAGCCCCTCTGTTTCAACCCCTCTATTTCAGCCCCTCTGTTTCTCGCCCTCTGTTTCAGCCACTCTGTTTCTCGCCCTCTGTTTCAGCCCCTCAGTTTCTCGCCCTCTGTTTCAGCCCCTTTGTTTCAGCCCCTCTGTGTCAGCCCCTCTGTTTCAGCCCCTCTGTTTCTCGCCCTCTGTTTCAGCCCCTCTGTTTCTCGCCCTCTGTTTCAGCCCCTCTGTTTCAGCCCCTCTGTTTCTCGCCCTCTGTTTCAGCCCTTCTGTTTTAGCCCCTCTGTTTCAGCCCCTCTGTTTCTCGCCCTCTGTTTCATCCCCTCTGTTTCTCACCCTCTGTTTCAGACCCTCTGTTTCTCGCCCTCTGTTTCAGCCCCTCTGATTCAGCCCTCTGTTTCAGCCCCTCTGAATCAGCCCCTCTGATTCAGCCTCTCTGTTTCAGCCCCTCTGATTTAGCCCCTCTGTTTCAGCCCCTCTGTTTCTCGCCCCCTGTTTCAGCCCCTCCTTTTCTCGCCCTCTGTTTCAGCCCCTCTGTTTCTCGCCCTCTGTTTCAGCCCCTCTGTTTCAGCCCCTCTGTTTCGCACCCTCTGGTCAGCCCCTCTGATTCAGCCCCTCTGATTCAGCCCCTCTGATTCAGCCCCTCTGTTTCTCGCCCTCTGTTTCAGCCCCTCTGTTTCTCGCCCACTGTTTCAGCCCCGCTGATTCAGCCCCTCTGTTTCAGCCCCTCTGATTCAGCTCCTCTGATTCAACCCCTCTGTTTCAGCCCCTCTGTTTTAGCCCCTCTGTTTCAGCCCCTCTGTTTCTCGCCCTCTGTTTCAGCCCCTCTGTTTCTCACCCTCTGTTTCAGACCCTCTGTTTCTCGCCCTCTGTTTCAGCCCCTCTGATTCAGCCCTCTGTTTCAGACCCTCTGATTCAGCCCCTCTGATTCAGCCCCTCTGTTTCTCACCCTCTGTTTCAGACCCTCTGTTTCTCGCCCTCTGTTTCAGCCCCTCTGTTTCTCGCCCTGTTTCAGCCCCTCTGTTTCTCACCCTCTGTTTCACGCCCTCTGTTTCAGCCCCTCTGTTTTGCGCCCTCTGTTTCTCGCCCTCTGTTTCAGGCTCTCTGTTTCAGCCCGTCTGTTTCAGCCCCTCTGTTTCAGCCCCTCTGTTTCTCGCCCGCTCTTTCAGCCAATTTGTTTCTCGCTCTCTGTTTCAGCCCCTCTGTTTCAGCCCCTCTGATTCAGCCCCTCTGATTTAGCCCCTCTGTTTCTCACCCTCTGTTTCAGCCCCTCTGTTTCAGCCCCTCTGTTTCAGCCCCTCTGTTTCTCGCCCTCTGTTTCAGCCCCTCTGTTTCTCGCCCTCTGTTTCAGCCACTCTGTTTCTCGCCCTCTGTTTCAGCCCCTCTGTTTCTCGCCCTCTGTTTCAGCCCCTTTGTTTCAGCCCCTCTGTGTCAGCCCCTCTGTTTCAGCCCCTCTGTTTCTCGCAATCTGTTTCAGCCCCTCTGTTTCTCGCCCTCTGTTTCAGCCCCTCTGTTTTAGCCCCACTGTTTCTCGCCCTCTGTTTCAGCCCCTCTGTTTCTCGCCCACTGTTTCAGCCCCGCTGATTCAGCCCCTCTGTTTCAGCCCCTCTGAATCAGCCCCTCAGATTCAGCCCCTCTGTTTCAGCCCCTCTGTTTTAGCCCCTCTGTTTCAGCCCCTCTGTTTCTCGCCCTCTGTTTCAGCCCCTCTGTTTCTCACACTCTGTTTCAGACCCTCTGTTTCTCGCCCTCTGTTTCAGCCCCTCTGATTCAGCCCTCTGTTTCAGCCGCTCTGAATCAGCCCCTCTGATTCAGCCCCTCTGTTTCAGCCCCTCTGATTTAGCCCCTCTGTTTCAGCCCCTCTGTTTCTCGCCCGCTGTTTCAGTTCCTTTGTTCTCGCCCTCTGTTTCAGCCCCTCTGTTTCAGCCCCTCTGTTTCAGCCCCTCTGTTTTAGCCCCTCTGTTTCAGCCCCTCTGTTTCTCGCCCTCTGTTTCAGCCCCTCTGTTTCTCACACTCTGTTTCAGCCCCTTTGTTTCTCGCCCTCTGTTTCAGCCCATCTGTTTCTCGCCCACTGTTTCAGCCCCGCTGATTCAGCCCCTCTGTTTCAGCCCCTCTGAATCAGCTCCTCTGATTCAACCCCTCTGTTTCAGCCCCTCTGTTTTAGCCCCTCTGTTTCAGCCCCTCTGTTTCTCGCCCTCTGTTTCAGCCCCTCTGTTTCTCACCCTCTGTTTCAGACCCTCTGTTTCTCGCCCTCTGTTTCAGCCCCTCTGATTCAGCCCTCTGTTTCAGACCCTCTGAATCAGCCCCTCTGATTCAGCCCCTCTGTTTCTCACCCTCTGTTTCAGCCCCTCTGTTTTGCGCCCTCTGTTTCTCGCCCTCTGTTTCAGGCTCTCTGTTTCAGCCCGTATGTTTCAGCCCCTCTGTTTCAGCCCCTCTGTTTCTCGCCCACTCTTTCAGCCCCTTTGTTTCTCGCTCTCTGTTTCAGCCCCTCTGTTTCAGCCCCTCTGATTCAGCCCCTCTGATTTAGCCCCTCTGTTTCTCACCCTCTGTTTCAGCCCCTCTGTTTCAGCCCCTCTGTTTCAGCCCCTCTGTTTCTCGCCCTCTGTTTCAGCCCCTCTGATTCAGCCCCTCTGTTTCTCGCCCTCTGTTTCTCGCCCTCTGTTTCAGCCCCTCTGTTTCTCGCCCTCTGTTTCAGCCCCTCTGTTTCTCGCCCTCTGTTTCAGCCCCTCTGTTTCTCGCCCTCTGTTTCAGCCCCTCTGTTTCAGCCCGTCTGTTTCAGCCCCTCTGTGTCTCGCCCTCTGTTTCAGCCCCTCTGTTTCAGCCCCTCTGTTTCAACCCCTCTGTTTCAACCCCTCTGTTTCTCGCCCTCTGTTACAGCCCCTCTGTTTCTCGCCCTCTGTTTCAGACCCTCTGTTTTACCCCCTCTGTTTCAGCCCCTCTGTTTCTCGCCCTCTGTTTCAGCCGCTCTGTTTCTCGCCCTCTGTTTCAGCCCCTCTGTTTCAGCCCCTCTGTTTCTCGCCCTCTGTTTCAGCCCCTCTGTTTCTCACCCTCTGTTTCAGACCCTCTGTTTCTCGCCCTCTGTTTCAGCCCCTCTGATTCAGCCCTCTGTTTCAGACCCTCTGAATCAGCTCCTCTGATTCAGCCCCTCTGTTTCATCCCCTCTGATTTAGCATCTCTGTTTCAGCCCCTCTGTTTCTCGCCCCCTGTTTCAGCCCCTCTGTTTCTCGCCCTCTGTTTCAGCCCCTCTGTTTCTCGCCCTCTGTTTCAGCCCCTCTGTTTCAGCCCCTCTGTTTCAGCCACTCTGTTTCGCACCCTCTGGTCAGCCCCTCTGATTCAGCCCCTCTGATTCAGCCCCTCTGATTCAGCCCCTCTGTTTCCCGCCCCTCTGTTTCAGCCACTCTGTTTCTCGCCCTCTGTTTCAGCCCCTCTGTTTCTCGCCCTCTGTTTCAGCCCCTCTGTTTCAGCCCCTCTGTTTCAGCCCCTCTGTTTCTCGCCCTCTGTTTCAGCCCCTCTGTTTCTCGCCCTCTGTTTCAGCCCCTCTGTTTCTCGCCCTCTGTTTCAGCCCCTCTGTTTCAGCCCCTCTGTTTCAGCCACTCTGTTTCTCGCCCTCTGTTACAGCCCCTCTGTTTCTCGCCCTCTGTTTCAGCCCCTCTGTTTCTCGCCCTCTGTTTCAGGCGCTCTGTTTCAGCCCGTCTGTTTCAGCCCCTCTGTTTCAGCCCCTCTGTTTCTCGCCCGCTGTTTCAGCCCCTTTGCTTCTCGCCCTCTATTTCAGCCCTCTCTGTTTCTCGCCCACTGTTTCAGCCCCGCTGATTCAGCCCCTCTGTTTCAGCCCCTCTGAATCAGCTCCTCTGATTCAACACTTCTGTTTCAGCCCCTCTGTTTCAGCCCCTCTGTTTCATCCCCTCTGTTTCTCGCCCTCTGTTTCAGCCCCTCTGTTTCTCGCCCTCTGTTTCAGCCCCTCTGTTTCTCGCCCTCTGTTTCAGCCCCACTGTTTCAGCCCCTCTGTTTCAACCCCTCTATTTCAGCCCCTCTGTTTCTCGCCCTCTGTTTCAGCCACTCTGTTTCTCGCCCTCTGTTTCAGCCCCTCAGTTTCTCGCCCTCTGTTTCAGCCCCTTTGTTTCAGCCCCTCTGTGTCAGCCCCTCTGTTTCAGCCCCTCTGTTTCTCGCCCTCTGTTTCAGCCCCTCTGTTTCTCGCCCTCTGTTTCAGCCCCTCTGTTTCAGCCCCTCTGTTTCTCGCCCTCTGTTTCAGCCCTTCTGTTTTAGCCCCTCTGTTTCAGCCCCTCTGTTTCTCGCCCTCTGTTTCATCCCCTCTGTTTCTCACCCTCTGTTTCAGACCCTCTGTTTCTCGCCCTCTGTTTCAGCCCCTCTGATTCAGCCCTCTGTTTCAGCCCCTCTGAATCAGCCCCTCTGATTCAGCCTCTCTGTTTCAGCCCCTCTGATTTAGCCCCTCTGTTTCAGCCCCTCTGTTTCTCGCCCCCTGTTTCAGCCCCTCCTTTTCTCGCCCTCTGTTTCAGCCCCTCTGTTTCTCGCCCTCTGTTTCAGCCCCTCTGTTTCAGCCCCTCTGTTTCGCACCCTCTGGTCAGCCCCTCTGATTCAGCCCCTCTGATTCAGCCCCTCTGATTCAGCCCCTCTGTTTCTCGCCCTCTGTTTCAGCCCCTCTGTTTCTCGCCCACTGTTTCAGCCCCGCTGATTCAGCCCCTCTGTTTCAGCCCCTCTGATTCAGCTCCTCTGATTCAACCCCTCTGTTTCAGCCCCTCTGTTTTAGCCCCTCTGTTTCAGCCCCTCTGTTTCTCGCCCTCTGTTTCAGCCCCTCTGTTTCTCACCCTCTGTTTCAGACCCTCTGTTTCTCGCCCTCTGTTTCAGCCCCTCTGATTCAGCCCTCTGTTTCAGACCCTCTGATTCAGCCCCTCTGATTCAGCCCCTCTGTTTCTCACCCTCTGTTTCAGACCCTCTGTTTCTCGCCCTCTGTTTCAGCCCCTCTGTTTCTCGCCCTGTTTCAGCCCCTCTGTTTCTCGCCCTCTGTTTCAGCCCCTCTGTTTCAGCCCCTCTGTTTCAGCCCCTCTGTTTCGCACCCTCCGGTCAGCCCCTCTGATTCAGCCCCTCTGATTCAGCCCCTCTGATTCAGCCCCTCTGTATCCCGCCCCTCTGTTTCAGCCACTCTGTTTCTCGCCCTCTGTTTCAGCCCCTCTGTTTCTCGCCCTCTGTTTCAGCCCCTCTGTTTCAGCCCCTCTGTTTCAGCCCCTCTGTTTCAGCCGTTCTGTTTCTCGCCCTCTGTTTCAGCCCCTCTGTTTCTCGCCCTCTGTTTCAGCCCCTCTGATTCAGCCCCTCTGTTTCTCGCCCTCTGTTTCTCGCCCTCTGTTTCAGCCCCTCTGTTTCTCACCCTCTGTTTCAGCCCCTCTGTTTCTCGCCCTCTGTTTCAGCACCTCTGTTTCTCGCCCTCTGTTTCAGCCCCTCTGTTTCAGCCCGTCTGTTTCAGCCCCTCTGTGTCTCGCCCTCTGTTTCAGCCCCTCTGTTTCAGCCCCTCTGTTTCAACCCCTCTGTTTCAACCCCTCTGTTTCTCGCCCTCTGTTACAGCCCCTCTGTTTCTCGCCCTCTGTTTCAGCCCATCTGTTTCTCGCACTCTGTTTCAGACCCTCTGTTTCAGAACCCTCTGTTTCAGCCCCTCTGTTTCTCGCCCTCTGTTTCAGCCGCTCTGTTTCTCGCCCTCTGTTTCAGCCCCTCTGTTTCAGCCCCTCTGTTTCTCGCCCTCTGTTTCAGCCCCTCTGTTTCTCACCCTCTGTTTCAGACCCTCTGTTTCTCGCCCTCTGTTTCAGCCCCTCTGATTCAGCCCTCTGTTTCAGACCCTCTGAATCAGCCCCTCTGATTCAGCCCCTCTGTTTCATCCCCTCTGATTTAGCATCTCTGTTTCAGCCCCTCTGTTTCTCGCCCCCTGTTTCAGCCCCTCTGTTTCTCGCCCTCTGTTTCACCCCCTCTGTTTCTCGCCCTCTGTTTCAGCCCCTCTGTTTCAGCCCCTCTGTTTCAGCCCCTCTGTTTCGCACCCTCTGGTCAGCCCCTCTGATTCAGCCCCTCTGATTCAGCCCCTCTGATTCAGACCCTCTGTTTCCCGCCCCTCTGTTTCAGCCACTCTGTTTCTCGCCCTCTGTTTCAGCCCCTCTGTTTCTCGCCCTCTGTTTCAGCCCCTCTGTTTCAGCCCCTCTGTTTCAGCCCCTCTGTTTCTCGCCCTCTGTTTCAGCCACTCTGTTTCTCGCCCTCTGTTTCAGCCCCTCTGTTTCTCGCCCTCTGTTTCAGCCCCTCTGTTTCAGCCCCTCTGTTTCAGCCCCTCTGTTTCTCACCCTCTGTTTCAGCCCCTCTGTTTCTCGCCCTCTGTTTCAGCCCCTCTGTTTCTCGCCCTCTGTTTCAGGCTCTCTGTTTCAGCCCGTCTGTTTCAGCCCCTCTGTTTCAGCCCCTCTGTTTCTCGCCCGCTGTTTCAGCCCCTTTGCTTCTCGCCCTCTATTTCAGCCCCTCTGTTTCAGCCCCTCTGATTCAGCCCCTCTGATTCAGCCCCTCTGTTTCTCGCCCGCTGTTTCAGCCCCTCTGTTTCAGCCCCTCAGTTTCTCGCCCTCTGTTTCAGCCCCTTTGTTTCAGCCCCTCTGTGTCAGCCCCTCTGTTTCAGCCCCTCTGTTTCTCGCCGTCTGTTTCAGCCCCTCTGTTTCTCGCCCTCTGTTTCAGCCCCTCTGTTTCAGCCCCTCTGTTTCTCGCCCTCTGTTTCAGCCCCTCTGTTTCTCGCCCACTGTTTCAGCCCCGCTGATTCAGCCCCTCTGTTTCAGCCCCTCTGAATCAGCTCCTCTGATTCAACCCCTCTGTTTCAGCCCCTCTGTTTTAGCCCCTCTGTTTCAGCCCCTCTGTTTCAGCCCCTCTGTTTCAGCCCCTCTGTTTCTCGCCCTCTGTTTCAGCCCCTCTGTTTCAGCCCCTCTGTTTCAGCCCCTCTGATTCAGCCCCTCTGTTTCTCGCCCTCTGTTTCTCGCCCTCTGTTTCAGCCCCTCTGTTTCTCGCCCTCTGTTTCATGCCCACTGTTTCAGCCCCTCTGTTTCAGCCCGTCTGTTTCAGCCCCTCTGTGTCTCGCCCTCTGTTTCAGCCCCTCTGTTTCAGCCCCTCTGTTTCTCGCCCTCTATTTCAACCCCTCTGTTTCTCGCCCTCTGTTACAGCCCCTCTGTTTCTCGCCCTCTGTTTCAGCCCCTCTGTTTCTCGCACTCTGTTTCAGACCCTCTGTTTCAGCCCCTCTGTTTCAGCCCCTCTGTTTCTCGCCCTCTGTTTCAGCCCCTCTGTTTCAGCCCCTCTGTTTCTCGCCCTCTGTTTCAGCCCCTCTGTTTCTCACCCTCTGTTTCAGACCCTCTGTTTCTCGCCCTCTGTTTCAGCCCCTCTGATTCAGCCCTCTGTTTCAGACCCTCTGAATCAGCCCCTCTGATTCAGCCCCTCTGTTTCATCCCCTCTGATTTAGCATCTCTGCTTCAGCCCCTCTGTTTCTCGCCCACTGTTTCAGCCCCTCTGTTTCTCGCCCTCTGTTTCAGCCCCTCTGTTTCAGCCCCTCTGTTTCAGCCCCTCTGTTTCGCACCCTCTGGTCAGCGCCTCTGATTCAGCCCCTCTGATTCAGCCCCTCTGATTCAGCCCCTCTGTTTCCCGCTCCTCTGTTTCAGCCACTCTGTTTCTCGCCCTCTGTTTCAGCCCCTCTGTAGCTGGCCCTCTGTTTCAGCCCCTCTGTTTCAGCCCCTCTGTTTCAGCCCCTCTGTTTCTCGCCCTCTGTTTCAGCCCCTCTGTTTCTCGCCCTCTGTTTCAGCCCCTCTGATTCAGCCCCTCTGTTTCTCGCCCTCTGTTTCTCGCCCTCTGTTTCAGCCCCTCTGTTTCTCGCCCTCTGTTTCATGCCCACTGTTTCAGCCCCTCTGTTTCAGCCCGTCTGTTTCAGCCCCTCTGTTTCTCGCCCTCTGTTTCAGCCCCTCTGTTTCAGCCCCTCTGTTTCAGCCCCTTTGTTTCAACCCCTCTGTTTCTCGCCCTCTGTTACAGCCCCTCTGTTTCTCGCCCTCTGTTTCAGCCCCTCTGTTTCTCGCACTCTGTTTCAGACCCTCTGTTTCAGCCCCTCTGTTTCAGCCCCTCTGTTTCTCGCCCTCTGTTTCAGCCGCTCTGTTTCTCGCCCTCTGTTTCAGCCCCTATGTTTCAGGCCCTCTGTTTCTCGCCCTCTGCTTCTGCCCCTCTGTTTCACGCCCTCTGTTTCAGCCCCTCTGTTTCTCGCCATCTGGTTCAGCCCCTCTGATTCAGCCCCTCTGTTTCAGCCCCTCTGATTCAGCCCCTCAGTTTCAGCCCCTCCGTTTCAGCCCCTCTGTTTCAGCCCCTCTGTTTCATCCCCTCTGTTTCTCGCCCTCTGTTTGTCACCCTCTGTTTCACGCCCTCTGTTTCAGCCCCTCTGTTTTGCGCCCTCTGTTTCAGCCCCTCTGTTTCTCGCCCTCTGTTTCAGGCTCTCTGTTTCAGCCCGTCTGTTTCAGCCCCTCTGTTTCAGCCCCTCTGTTTCTCGCCCGCTGTTTCAGCCCCTTTGCTTCTCGCCCTCTATTTCAGCCCCTCTGTTTCAGCCCCTCTGATTCAGTCCCTCTGATTCAGCCCCTCTGTTTCTCACCCGCTGTTTCAGCCCCTCTGTTTCAGCCCCTCAGTTTCTCGCCCTCTGTTTCAGCCCCTTTGTTTCAGCCCCTCTGTGTCAGCCCCTCTGTTTCAGCCCCTCTGTTTCTCGCCGTCTGTTTCAGCCCCTCTGTTTCTCGCCCTCTGTTTCAGCCCCTCTGTTTCAGCCCCTCTGTTTCTCGCCCTCTGTTTCAGCCCCTCTGTTTCTCGCCCACTGTTTCAGCCCCGCTGATTCAGCCCCTCTGTTTCAGCCCCTCTGAATCAGCTCCTCTGATTCAACCCCTCTGTTTCAGCCCCTCTGTTTTAGCCCCTCTGTTTCAGCCCCTCTGTTTCTCGCCCTCTGTTTCAGCCCCTCTGTTTCTCACCCTCTGTTTCAGACCCTCTGTTTCTCGCCCTCTGTTTCAGCCCCTCTGATTCAGCCCTCTGTTTCAGCCCCTCTGAATCAGCCCCTCTGATTCAGCCTCTCTGTTTCAGCCCCTCTGATTTAGCCCCTCTGTTTCAGCCCCTCTGTTTCTCGCCCCCTGTTTCAGCCCCTCCTTTTCTCGCCCTCTGTTTCAGCCCCTCTGTTTCTCGCCCTCTGTTTCAGCCCCTCTGTTTCAGCCCCTCTGTTTCAGCCCCTCTGTTTCGCACCCTCTGGTCAGCCCCTCTGATTCTGCCCCTCTGATTCAGCCCCTCTGTTTCTCGCCCTCTGTTTCAGCCCCTCTGTTTCTCGCCCACTGTTTGACCCCCGCTGATTCAGCCCCTCTGTTTCAGCCCCTCTGAATCAGCTCCTCTGATTCAACCCCTCTGTTTCAGCCCCTCTGTTTCAGCCCGTCTGTTTCTCGCCCTCTGTTTCAGCCCCTCTGTTTCTCACCCTCTGTTTCAGACCCTCTGTTTCTCGCCCTCTGTTTCAGCCCCTCTGATTCAGCCCTCTGTTTCAGACCCTCTGAATCAGCCCCTCTGATTCAGCCCCTCTGTTTCTCACCCTCTGTTTCAGACCCTCTGTTTCTCGCCTCCTGTTTCAGCCCCTCTGTTTCTCGCCCTCTGTTTCAGCCCCTCTGTTTCTCGCCCTCTGTTTCAGCCCCTCTGTTTCAGCCCCTCTGTTTCAGCCCCTCTGTTTCGCACCCTCTGGTCAGCCCCTCTGATTCAGCCCCTCTGATTCAGCCCCTCTGATTCAGACCCTCTGTTTCCCGCCCCTCTGTTTCAGCCACTCTGTTTCTCGCCCTCTGTTTCAGCCCCTCTGTTTCTCGCCCTCTGTTTCAGCCCCTCTGTTTCAGCCCCTCTGTTTCAGCCCCTCTGTTTCAGCCCCTCTGTTTCTCGCCCTCTGTTTCAGCCACTCTGTTTCTCGCCCTCTGTTTCAGCCCCGCTGTTTCTCGCCCTCTGTTTCAGCCCCTCTGTTTCTCGCCATCCGTTTCAGCCCCTCTGTTTCTCGCCCTCTGTTTTAGCCCCTCTGATTCAGCCCCTCTGTTCCAGCCCCTCTGTTTCAGCCCCTCTGTTTCAGCCCCTCTGTTTCAGCCCCACTGTTTCTCGCCCTCTGTTTCAGCCCCGCTGTTTTTCACCATCTTTTTCAGCCCCTCTGTTTCAGCCCCTCTGTTTCAGCCCCTCTGTTTCTCGCCCTCTGTTTCAGCCCCTCTGTTTCAGCCCCTCTGTTTCAGCCCCTCTGTTTCTCGCCCTCTGTTACAGCCCCTCTGTTTCTCGCCCTCTGTTTCAGCCCCTCTGTTTCAGCCCCCCTGTTTCAGCCCCTCTGTTTCTCGCCCTCTGTTTCAGCCCCTCTGTTTCTCGCCCTCTGTTTCAGCCCCTCTGTTTCAGGCCCTCTGTTTCTCGCCCTCTGCTTCTGCCCCTCTTTTTCTCGCCCTCTGTTTCAGCGCCTCTGTTTCTCGCCATCTGGTTCAGCCCCTCTGATTCAGCCCCTCTGTTTCAGCCCCTCTGATTCAGCCCCTCAGTTTCAGCCCCTCTGTTTCAGCCCCTCTGTTTCAGCCCCTGTGTTTTATCCCCTCTGTTTCTCGCCCTCTGTTTCTCACCCTCTGTTTCACGCCCTCTGTTTCAGCCCCTCTGTTTTGCGCCCTCTGTTTCTCGCCCTCTGTTTCAGGCTCTCTGTTTCAGCCCGTCTGTTTCAGCCCCTCTGTTTCAGCCCCTCTGTTTCTCGCCCGCTCTTTCAGCCAATTTGTTTCTCGCTCTCTGTTTCAGCCCCTCTGTTTCAGCCCCTCTGATTCAGCCCCTCTGATTTAGCCCCTCTGTTTCTCACCCTCTGTTTCAGCCCCTCTGTTTCAGCCCCTCTGTTTCAGCCCCTCTGTTTCTCGCCCTCTGTTTCAGCCCCTCTGTTTCTCGCCCTCTGTTTCAGCCACTCTGTTTCTCGCCCTCTGTTTCAGCCCCTCTGTTTCTCGCCCTCTGTTTCAGCCCCTTTGTTTCAGCCCCTCTGTGTCAGCCCCTCTGTTTCAGCCCCTCTGTTTCTCGCAATCTGTTTCAGCCCCTCTGTTTCTCGCCCTCTGTTTCAGCCCCTCTGTTTTAGCCCCACTGTTTCTCGCCCTCTGTTTCAGCCCCTCTGTTTCTCGCCCACTGTTTCAGCCCCGCTGATTCAGCCCCTCTGTTTCAGCCCCTCTGAATCAGCCCCTCAGATTCAGCCCCTCTGTTTCAGCCCCTCTGTTTTAGCCCCTCTGTTTCAGCCCCTCTGTTTCTCGCCCTCTGTTTCAGCCCCTCTGTTTCTCACACTCTGTTTCAGACCCTCTGTTTCTCGCCCTCTGTTTCAGCCCCTCTGATTCAGCCCTCTGTTTCAGCCGCTCTGAATCAGCCCCTCTGATTCAGCCCCTCTGTTTCAGCCCCTCTGATTTAGCCCCTCTGTTTCAGCCCCTCTGTTTCTCGCCCGCTGTTTCAGTTCCTTTGTTCTCGCCCTCTGTTTCAGCCCCTCTGTTTCAGCCCCTCTGTTTCAGCCCCTCTGTTTTAGCCCCTCTGTTTCAGCCCCTCTGTTTCTCGCCCTCTGTTTCAGCCCCTCTGTTTCTCACACTCTGTTTCAGCCCCTTTGTTTCTCGCCCTCTGTTTCAGCCCATCTGTTTCTCGCCCTCTGTTTCAGCCCCGCTGATTCAGCCCCTCTGTTTCAGCCCCTCTGTTTCTCGCCCTCTGTTTCAGCCCCTCTGTTTCTCACCCTCTGTTTCAGACCCTCTGTTTCTCGCCCTCTGTTTCAGCCCCTCTGATTCAGCCCTCTGTTTCAGACCCTCTGAATCAGCCCCTCTGATTCAGCCCCTCTGTTTCTCACCCTCTGTTTCAGCCCCTCTGTTTTGCGCCCTCTGTTTCTCGCCCTCTGTTTCAGGCTCTCTGTTTCAGCCCGTATGTTTCAGCCCCTCTGTTTCAGCCCCTCTGTTTCTCGCCCACTCTTTCAGCCCCTTTGTTTCTCGCTCTCTGTTTCAGCCCCTCTGTTTCAGCCCCTCTGATTCAGCCCCTCTGATTTAGCCCCTCTGTTTCTCACCCTCTGTTTCAGCCCCTCTGTTTCAGCCCCTCTGTTTCAGCCCCTCTGTTTCTCGCCCTCTGTTTCAGCCCCTCTGATTCAGCCCCTCTGTTTCTCGCCCTCTGTTTCTCGCCCTCTGTTTCAGCCCCTCTGTTTCTCGCCCTCTGTTTCAGCCCCTCTGTTTCTCGCCCTCTGTTTCAGCCCCTCTGTTTCTCGCCCTCTGTTTCAGCCCCTCTGTTTCAGCCCGTCTGTTTCAGCCCCTCTGTGTCTCGCCCTCTGTTTCAGCCCCTCTGTTTCAGCCCCTCTGTTTCAACCCCTCTGTTTCAACCCCTCTGTTTCTCGCCCTCTGTTACAGCCCCTCTGTTTCTCGCCCTCTGTTTCAGACCCTCTGTTTTACCCCCTCTGTTTCAGCCCCTCTGTTTCTCGCCCTCTGTTTCAGCCGCTCTGTTTCTCGCCCTCTGTTTCAGCCCCTCTGTTTCAGCCCCTCTGTTTCTCGCCCTCTGTTTCAGCCCCTCTGTTTCTCACCCTCTGTTTCAGACCCTCTGTTTCTCGCCCTCTGTTTCAGCCCCTCTGATTCAGCCCTCTGTTTCAGACCCTCTGAATCAGCTCCTCTGATTCAGCCCCTCTGTTTCATCCCCTCTGATTTAGCATCTCTGTTTCAGCCCCTCTGTTTCTCGCCCCCTGTTTCAGCCCCTCTGTTTCTCGCCCTCTGTTTCAGCCCCTCTGTTTCTCGCCCTCTGTTTCAGCCCCTCTGTTTCAGCCCCTCTGTTTCAGCCACTCTGTTTCGCACCCTCTGGTCAGCCCCTCTGATTCAGCCCCTCTGATTCAGCCCCTCTGATTCAGCCCCTCTGTTTCCCGCCCCTCTGTTTCAGCCACTCTGTTTCTCGCCCTCTGTTTCAGCCCCTCTGTTTCTCGCCCTCTGTTTCAGCCCCTCTGTTTCAGCCCCTCTGTTTCAGCCCCTCTGTTTCTCGCCCTCTGTTTCAGCCCCTCTGTTTCTCGCCCTCTGTTTCAGCCCCTCTGTTTCTCGCCCTCTGTTTCAGCCCCTCTGTTTCAGCCCCTCTGTTTCAGCCACTCTGTTTCTCGCCCTCTGTTACAGCCCCTCTGTTTCTCGCCCTCTGTTTCAGCCCCTCTGTTTCTCGCCCTCTGTTTCAGGCGCTCTGTTTCAGCCCGTCTGTTTCAGCCCCTCTGTTTCAGCCCCTCTGTTTCTCGCCCGCTGTTTCAGCCCCTTTGCTTCTCGCCCTCTATTTCAGCCCTCTCTGTTTCTCGCCCACTGTTTCAGCCCCGCTGATTCAGCCCCTCTGTTTCAGCCCCTCTGAATCAGCTCCTCTGATTCAACACTTCTGTTTCAGCCCCTCTGTTTCAGCCCCTCTGTTTCATCCCCTCTGTTTCTCGCCCTCTGTTTCAGCCCCTCTGTTTCTCGCCCTCTGTTTCAGCCCCTCTGTTTCTCGCCCTCTGTTTCAGCCCCACTGTTTCAGCCCCTCTGTTTCAACCCCTCTATTTCAGCCCCTCTGTTTCTCGCCCTCTGTTTCAGCCACTCTGTTTCTCGCCCTCTGTTTCAGCCCCTCAGTTTCTCGCCCTCTGTTTCAGCCCCTTTGTTTCAGCCCCTCTGTGTCAGCCCCTCTGTTTCAGCCCCTCTGTTTCTCGCCCTCTGTTTCAGCCCCTCTGTTTCTCGCCCTCTGTTTCAGCCCCTCTGTTTCAGCCCCTCTGTTTCTCGCCCTCTGTTTCAGCCCTTCTGTTTTAGCCCCTCTGTTTCAGCCCCTCTGTTTCTCGCCCTCTGTTTCATCCCCTCTGTTTCTCACCCTCTGTTTCAGACCCTCTGTTTCTCGCCCTCTGTTTCAGCCCCTCTGATTCAGCCCTCTGTTTCAGCCCCTCTGAATCAGCCCCTCTGATTCAGCCTCTCTGTTTCAGCCCCTCTGATTTAGCCCCTCTGTTTCAGCCCCTCTGTTTCTCGCCCCCTGTTTCAGCCCCTCCTTTTCTCGCCCTCTGTTTCAGCCCCTCTGTTTCTCGCCCTCTGTTTCAGCCCCTCTGTTTCAGCCCCTCTGTTTCGCACCCTCTGGTCAGCCCCTCTGATTCAGCCCCTCTGATTCAGCCCCTCTGATTCAGCCCCTCTGTTTCTCGCCCTCTGTTTCAGCCCCTCTGTTTCTCGCCCACTGTTTCAGCCCCGCTGATTCAGCCCCTCTGTTTCAGCCCCTCTGATTCAGCTCCTCTGATTCAACCCCTCTGTTTCAGCCCCTCTGTTTTAGCCCCTCTGTTTCAGCCCCTCTGTTTCTCGCCCTCTGTTTCAGCCCCTCTGTTTCTCACCCTCTGTTTCAGACCCTCTGTTTCTCGCCCTCTGTTTCAGCCCCTCTGATTCAGCCCTCTGTTTCAGACCCTCTGATTCAGCCCCTCTGATTCAGCCCCTCTGTTTCTCGCCCTCTGTTTCAGCCCCTCTGTTTCAGCCCCTCTGTTTCAGCCCCTCTGTTTCTCGCCCTCTGTTTCAGCCCCTCTGTTTCTCGCCCTCTGTTTCAGCCCCTCTGATTCAGCCCCTCTGTTTCTCGCCCTCTGTTTCTCGCCCTCTGTTTCAGCCCCTCTGTTTCTCGCCCTCTGTTTCATGCCCACTGTTTCAGCCCCTCTGTTTCAGCCCGTCTGTTTCAGCCCCTCTGTTTCTCGCCCTCTGTTTCAGCCCCTCTGTTTCAGCCCCTCTGTTTCAGCCCCTTTGTTTCAACCCCTCTGTTTCTCGCCCTCTGTTACAGCCCCTCTGTTTCTCGCCCTCTGTTTCAGCCCCTCTGTTTCTCGCACTCTGTTTCAGACCCTCTGTTTCAGCCCCTCTGTTTCAGCCCCTCTGTTTCTCGCCCTCTGTTTCAGCCGCTCTGTTTCTCGCCCTCTGTTTCAGCCCCTATGTTTCAGGCCCTCTGTTTCTCGCCCTCTGCTTCTGCCCCTCTGTTTCACGCCCTCTGTTTCAGCCCCTCTGTTTCTCGCCATCTGGTTCAGCCCCTCTGATTCAGCCCCTCTGTTTCAGCCCCTCTGATTCAGCCCCTCAGTTTCAGCCCCTCCGTTTCAGCCCCTCTGTTTCAGCCCCTCTGTTTCATCCCCTCTGTTTCTCGCCCTCTGTTTGTCACCCTCTGTTTCACGCCCTCTGTTTCAGCCCCTCTGTTTTGCGCCCTCTGTTTCAGCCCCTCTGTTTCTCGCCCTCTGTTTCAGGCTCTCTGTTTCAGCCCGTCTGTTTCAGCCCCTCTGTTTCAGCCCCTCTGTTTCTCGCCCGCTGTTTCAGCCCCTTTGCTTCTCGCCCTCTATTTCAGCCCCTCTGTTTCAGCCCCTCTGATTCAGTCCCTCTGATTCAGCCCCTCTGTTTCTCACCCGCTGTTTCAGCCCCTCTGTTTCAGCCCCTCAGTTTCTCGCCCTCTGTTTCAGCCCCTTTGTTTCAGCCCCTCTGTGTCAGCCCCTCTGTTTCAGCCCCTCTGTTTCTCGCCGTCTGTTTCAGCCCCTCTGTTTCTCGCCCTCTGTTTCAGCCCCTCTGTTTCAGCCCCTCTGTTTCTCGCCCTCTGTTTCAGCCCCTCTGTTTCTCGCCCACTGTTTCAGCCCCGCTGATTCAGCCCCTCTGTTTCAGCCCCTCTGAATCAGCTCCTCTGATTCAACCCCTCTGTTTCAGCCCCTCTGTTTTAGCCCCTCTGTTTCAGCCCCTCTGTTTCTCGCCCTCTGTTTCAGCCCCTCTGTTTCTCACCCTCTGTTTCAGACCCTCTGTTTCTCGCCCTCTGTTTCAGCCCCTCTGATTCAGCCCTCTGTTTCAGCCCCTCTGAATCAGCCCCTCTGATTCAGCCTCTCTGTTTCAGCCCCTCTGATTTAGCCCCTCTGTTTCAGCCCCTCTGTTTCTCGCCCCCTGTTTCAGCCCCTCCTTTTCTCGCCCTCTGTTTCAGCCCCTCTGTTTCTCGCCCTCTGTTTCAGCCCCTCTGTTTCAGCCCCTCTGTTTCAGCCCCTCTGTTTCGCACCCTCTGGTCAGCCCCTCTGATTCTGCCCCTCTGATTCAGCCCCTCTGTTTCTCGCCCTCTGTTTCAGCCCCTCTGTTTCTCGCCCACTGTTTGACCCCCGCTGATTCAGCCCCTCTGTTTCAGCCCCTCTGAATCAGCTCCTCTGATTCAACCCCTCTGTTTCAGCCCCTCTGTTTCAGCCCGTCTGTTTCTCGCCCTCTGTTTCAGCCCCTCTGTTTCTCACCCTCTGTTTCAGACCCTCTGTTTCTCGCCCTCTGTTTCAGCCCCTCTGATTCAGCCCTCTGTTTCAGACCCTCTGAATCAGCCCCTCTGATTCAGCCCCTCTGTTTCTCACCCTCTGTTTCAGACCCTCTGTTTCTCGCCTCCTGTTTCAGCCCCTCTGTTTCTCGCCCTCTGTTTCAGCCCCTCTGTTTCTCGCCCTCTGTTTCAGCCCCTCTGTTTCAGCCCCTCTGTTTCAGCCCCTCTGTTTCGCACCCTCTGGTCAGCCCCTCTGATTCAGCCCCTCTGATTCAGCCCCTCTGATTCAGACCCTCTGTTTCCCGCCCCTCTGTTTCAGCCACTCTGTTTCTCGCCCTCTGTTTCAGCCCCTCTGTTTCTCGCCCTCTGTTTCAGCCCCTCTGTTTCAGCCCCTCTGTTTCAGCCCCTCTGTTTCAGCCCCTCTGTTTCTCGCCCTCTGTTTCAGCCACTCTGTTTCTCGCCCTCTGTTTCAGCCCCGCTGTTTCTCGCCCTCTGTTTCAGCCCCTCTGTTTCTCGCCATCCGTTTCAGCCCCTCTGTTTCTCGCCCTCTGTTTTAGCCCCTCTGATTCAGCCCCTCTGTTCCAGCCCCTCTGTTTCAGCCCCTCTGTTTCAGCCCCTCTGTTTCAGCCCCACTGTTTCTCGCCCTCTGTTTCAGCCCCGCTGTTTTTCACCATCTTTTTCAGCCCCTCTGTTTCAGCCCCTCTGTTTCAGCCCCTCTGTTTCTCGCCCTCTGTTTCAGCCCCTCTGTTTCAGCCCCTCTGTTTCAGCCCCTCTGTTTCTCGCCCTCTGTTACAGCCCCTCTGTTTCTCGCCCTCTGTTTCAGCCCCTCTGTTTCAGCCCCCCTGTTTCAGCCCCTCTGTTTCTCGCCCTCTGTTTCAGCCCCTCTGTTTCTCGCCCTCTGTTTCAGCCCCTCTGTTTCAGGCCCTCTGTTTCTCGCCCTCTGCTTCTGCCCCTCTTTTTCTCGCCCTCTGTTTCAGCGCCTCTGTTTCTCGCCATCTGGTTCAGCCCCTCTGATTCAGCCCCTCTGTTTCAGCCCCTCTGATTCAGCCCCTCAGTTTCAGCCCCTCTGTTTCAGCCCCTCTGTTTCAGCCCCTGTGTTTTATCCCCTCTGTTTCTCGCCCTCTGTTTCTCACCCTCTGTTTCACGCCCTCTGTTTCAGCCCCTCTGTTTTGCGCCCTCTGTTTCTCGCCCTCTGTTTCAGGCTCTCTGTTTCAGCCCGTCTGTTTCAGCCCCTCTGTTTCAGCCCCTCTGTTTCTCGCCCGCTCTTTCAGCCAATTTGTTTCTCGCTCTCTGTTTCAGCCCCTCTGTTTCAGCCCCTCTGATTCAGCCCCTCTGATTTAGCCCCTCTGTTTCTCACCCTCTGTTTCAGCCCCTCTGTTTCAGCCCCTCTGTTTCAGCCCCTCTGTTTCTCGCCCTCTGTTTCAGCCCCTCTGTTTCTCGCCCTCTGTTTCAGCCACTCTGTTTCTCGCCCTCTGTTTCAGCCCCTCTGTTTCTCGCCCTCTGTTTCAGCCCCTTTGTTTCAGCCCCTCTGTGTCAGCCCCTCTGTTTCAGCCCCTCTGTTTCTCGCAATCTGTTTCAGCCCCTCTGTTTCTCGCCCTCTGTTTCAGCCCCTCTGTTTTAGCCCCACTGTTTCTCGCCCTCTGTTTCAGCCCCTCTGTTTCTCGCCCACTGTTTCAGCCCCGCTGATTCAGCCCCTCTGTTTCAGCCCCTCTGAATCAGCCCCTCAGATTCAGCCCCTCTGTTTCAGCCCCTCTGTTTTAGCCCCTCTGTTTCAGCCCCTCTGTTTCTCGCCCTCTGTTTCAGCCCCTCTGTTTCTCACACTCTGTTTCAGACCCTCTGTTTCTCGCCCTCTGTTTCAGCCCCTCTGATTCAGCCCTCTGTTTCAGCCGCTCTGAATCAGCCCCTCTGATTCAGCCCCTCTGTTTCAGCCCCTCTGATTTAGCCCCTCTGTTTCAGCCCCTCTGTTTCTCGCCCGCTGTTTCAGTTCCTTTGTTCTCGCCCTCTGTTTCAGCCCCTCTGTTTCAGCCCCTCTGTTTCAGCCCCTCTGTTTTAGCCCCTCTGTTTCAGCCCCTCTGTTTCTCGCCCTCTGTTTCAGCCCCTCTGTTTCTCACACTCTGTTTCAGCCCCTTTGTTTCTCGCCCTCTGTTTCAGCCCATCTGTTTCTCGCCCTCTGTTTCAGCCCCGCTGATTCAGCCCCTCTGTTTCAGCCCCTCTGTTTCTCGCCCTCTGTTTCAGCCCCTCTGTTTCTCACCCTCTGTTTCAGACCCTCTGTTTCTCGCCCTCTGTTTCAGCCCCTCTGATTCAGCCCTCTGTTTCAGACCCTCTGAATCAGCCCCTCTGATTCAGCCCCTCTGTTTCTCACCCTCTGTTTCAGCCCCTCTGTTTTGCGCCCTCTGTTTCTCGCCCTCTGTTTCAGGCTCTCTGTTTCAGCCCGTATGTTTCAGCCCCTCTGTTTCAGCCCCTCTGTTTCTCGCCCACTCTTTCAGCCCCTTTGTTTCTCGCTCTCTGTTTCAGCCCCTCTGTTTCAGCCCCTCTGATTCAGCCCCTCTGATTTAGCCCCTCTGTTTCTCACCCTCTGTTTCAGCCCCTCTGTTTCAGCCCCTCTGTTTCAGCCCCTCTGTTTCTCGCCCTCTGTTTCAGCCCCTCTGATTCAGCCCCTCTGTTTCTCGCCCTCTGTTTCTCGCCCTCTGTTTCAGCCCCTCTGTTTCTCGCCCTCTGTTTCAGCCCCTCTGTTTCTCGCCCTCTGTTTCAGCCCCTCTGTTTCTCGCCCTCTGTTTCAGCCCCTCTGTTTCAGCCCGTCTGTTTCAGCCCCTCTGTGTCTCGCCCTCTGTTTCAGCCCCTCTGTTTCAGCCCCTCTGTTTCAACCCCTCTGTTTCAACCCCTCTGTTTCTCGCCCTCTGTTACAGCCCCTCTGTTTCTCGCCCTCTGTTTCAGACCCTCTGTTTTACCCCCTCTGTTTCAGCCCCTCTGTTTCTCGCCCTCTGTTTCAGCCGCTCTGTTTCTCGCCCTCTGTTTCAGCCCCTCTGTTTCAGCCCCTCTGTTTCTCGCCCTCTGTTTCAGCCCCTCTGTTTCTCACCCTCTGTTTCAGACCCTCTGTTTCTCGCCCTCTGTTTCAGCCCCTCTGATTCAGCCCTCTGTTTCAGACCCTCTGAATCAGCTCCTCTGATTCAGCCCCTCTGTTTCATCCCCTCTGATTTAGCATCTCTGTTTCAGCCCCTCTGTTTCTCGCCCCCTGTTTCAGCCCCTCTGTTTCTCGCCCTCTGTTTCAGCCCCTCTGTTTCTCGCCCTCTGTTTCAGCCCCTCTGTTTCAGCCCCTCTGTTTCAGCCACTCTGTTTCGCACCCTCTGGTCAGCCCCTCTGATTCAGCCCCTCTGATTCAGCCCCTCTGATTCAGCCCCTCTGTTTCCCGCCCCTCTGTTTCAGCCACTCTGTTTCTCGCCCTCTGTTTCAGCCCCTCTGTTTCTCGCCCTCTGTTTCAGCCCCTCTGTTTCAGCCCCTCTGTTTCAGCCCCTCTGTTTCTCGCCCTCTGTTTCAGCCCCTCTGTTTCTCGCCCTCTGTTTCAGCCCCTCTGTTTCTCGCCCTCTGTTTCAGCCCCTCTGTTTCAGCCCCTCTGTTTCAGCCACTCTGTTTCTCGCCCTCTGTTACAGCCCCTCTGTTTCTCGCCCTCTGTTTCAGCCCCTCTGTTTCTCGCCCTCTGTTTCAGGCGCTCTGTTTCAGCCCGTCTGTTTCAGCCCCTCTGTTTCAGCCCCTCTGTTTCTCGCCCGCTGTTTCAGCCCCTTTGCTTCTCGCCCTCTATTTCAGCCCTCTCTGTTTCTCGCCCACTGTTTCAGCCCCGCTGATTCAGCCCCTCTGTTTCAGCCCCTCTGAATCAGCTCCTCTGATTCAACACTTCTGTTTCAGCCCCTCTGTTTCAGCCCCTCTGTTTCATCCCCTCTGTTTCTCGCCCTCTGTTTCAGCCCCTCTGTTTCTCGCCCTCTGTTTCAGCCCCTCTGTTTCTCGCCCTCTGTTTCAGCCCCACTGTTTCAGCCCCTCTGTTTCAACCCCTCTATTTCAGCCCCTCTGTTTCTCGCCCTCTGTTTCAGCCACTCTGTTTCTCGCCCTCTGTTTCAGCCCCTCAGTTTCTCGCCCTCTGTTTCAGCCCCTTTGTTTCAGCCCCTCTGTGTCAGCCCCTCTGTTTCAGCCCCTCTGTTTCTCGCCCTCTGTTTCAGCCCCTCTGTTTCTCGCCCTCTGTTTCAGCCCCTCTGTTTCAGCCCCTCTGTTTCTCGCCCTCTGTTTCAGCCCTTCTGTTTTAGCCCCTCTGTTTCAGCCCCTCTGTTTCTCGCCCTCTGTTTCATCCCCTCTGTTTCTCACCCTCTGTTTCAGACCCTCTGTTTCTCGCCCTCTGTTTCAGCCCCTCTGATTCAGCCCTCTGTTTCAGCCCCTCTGAATCAGCCCCTCTGATTCAGCCTCTCTGTTTCAGCCCCTCTGATTTAGCCCCTCTGTTTCAGCCCCTCTGTTTCTCGCCCCCTGTTTCAGCCCCTCCTTTTCTCGCCCTCTGTTTCAGCCCCTCTGTTTCTCGCCCTCTGTTTCAGCCCCTCTGTTTCAGCCCCTCTGTTTCGCACCCTCTGGTCAGCCCCTCTGATTCAGCCCCTCTGATTCAGCCCCTCTGATTCAGCCCCTCTGTTTCTCGCCCTCTGTTTCAGCCCCTCTGTTTCTCGCCCACTGTTTCAGCCCCGCTGATTCAGCCCCTCTGTTTCAGCCCCTCTGATTCAGCTCCTCTGATTCAACCCCTCTGTTTCAGCCCCTCTGTTTTAGCCCCTCTGTTTCAGCCCCTCTGTTTCTCGCCCTCTGTTTCAGCCCCTCTGTTTCTCACCCTCTGTTTCAGACCCTCTGTTTCTCGCCCTCTGTTTCAGCCCCTCTGATTCAGCCCTCTGTTTCAGACCCTCTGATTCAGCCCCTCTGATTCAGCCCCTCTGTTTCTCACCCTCTGTTTCAGACCCTCTGTTTCTCGCCCCCTGTTTCAGCCCCTCTGTTTCTCGCCCTGTTTCAGCCCCTCTGTTTCTCGCCCTCTGTTTCAGCCCCTCTGTTTCAGCCCCTCTGTTTCAGCCCCTCTGTTTCGCACCCTCCGGTCAGCCCCTCTGATTCAGCCCCTCTGATTCAGCCCCTCTGATTCAGCCCCTCTGTATCCCGCCCCTCTGTTTCAGCCACTCTGTTTCTCGCCCTCTGTTTCAGCCCCTCTGTTTCTCGCCCTCTGTTTCAGCCCCTCTGTTTCAGCCCCTCTGTTTCAGCCCCTCTGTTTCAGCCGTTCTGTTTCTCGCCCTCTGTTTCAGCCCCTCTGTTTCTCGCCCTCTGTTTCAGCCCCTCTGATTCAGCCCCTCTGTTTCTCGCCCTCTGTTTCTCGCCCTCTGTTTCAGCCCCTCTGTTTCTCACCCTCTGTTTCAGCCCCTCTGTTTCTCGCCCTCTGTTTCAGCACCTCTGTTTCTCGCCCTCTGTTTCAGCCCCTCTGTTTCAGCCCGTCTGTTTCAGCCCCTCTGTGTCTCGCCCTCTGTTTCAGCCCCTCTGTTTCAGCCCCTCTGTTTCAACCCCTCTGTTTCAACCCCTCTGTTTCTCGCCCTCTGTTACAGCCCCTCTGTTTCTCGCCCTCTGTTTCAGCCCCTCTGTTTCTCGCACTCTGTTTCAGACCCTCTGTTTCAGAACCCTCTGTTTCAGCCCCTCTGTTTCTCGCCCTCTGTTTCAGCCGCTCTGTTTCTCGCCCTCTGTTTCAGCCCCTCTGTTTCAGCCCCTCTGTTTCTCGCCCTCTGTTTCAGCCCCTCTGTTTCTCACCCTCTGTTTCAGACCCTCTGTTTCTCGCCCTCTGTTTCAGCCCCTCTGATTCAGCCCTCTGTTTCAGACCCTCTGAATCAGCCCCTCTGATTCAGCCCCTCTGTTTCATCCCCTCTGATTTAGCATCTCTGTTTCAGCCCCTCTGTTTCTCGCCCCCTGTTTCAGCCCCTCTGTTTCTCGCCCTCTGTTTCAGCCCCTCTGTTTCTCGCCCTCTGTTTCAGCCCCTCTGTTTCAGCCCCTCTGTTTCAGCCCCTCTGTTTCGCACCCTCTGGTCAGCCCCTCTGATTCAGCCCCTCTGATTCAGCCCCTCTGATTCAGACCCTCTGTTTCCCGCCCCTCTGTTTCAGCCACTCTGTTTCTCGCCCTCTGTTTCAGCCCCTCTGTTTCTCGCCCTCTGTTTCAGCCCCTCTGTTTCAGCCCCTCTGTTTCAGCCCCTCTGTTTCTCGCCCTCTGTTTCAGCCACTCTGTTTCTCGCCCTCTGTTTCAGCCCCTCTGTTTCTCGCCCTCTGTTTCAGCCCCTCTGTTTCAGCCCCTCTGTTTCAGCCCCTCTGTTTCTCACCCTCTGTTTCAGCCCCTCTGTTTCTCGCCCTCTGTTTCAGCCCCTCTGTTTCTCGCCCTCTGTTTCAGGCTCTCTGTTTCAGCCCGTCTGTTTCAGCCCCTCTGTTTCAGCCCCTCTGTTTCTCGCCCGCTGTTTCAGCCCCTTTGCTTCTCGCCCTCTATTTCAGCCCCTCTGTTTCAGCCCCTCTGATTCAGCCCCTCTGATTCAGCCCCTCTGTTTCTCGCCCGCTGTTTCAGCCCCTCTGTTTCAGCCCCTCAGTTTCTCGCCCTCTGTTTCAGCCCCTTTGTTTCAGCCCCTCTGTGTCAGCCCCTCTGTTTCAGCCCCTCTGTTTCTCGCCGTCTGTTTCAGCCCCTCTGTTTCTCGCCCTCTGTTTCAGCCCCTCTGTTTCAGCCCCTCTGTTTCTCGCCCTCTGTTTCAGCCCCTCTGTTTCTCGCCCACTGTTTCAGCCCCGCTGATTCAGCCCCTCTGTTTCAGCCCCTCTGAATCAGCTCCTCTGATTCAACCCCTCTGTTTCAGCCCCTCTGTTTTAGCCCCTCTGTTTCAGCCCCTCTGTTTCTCGCCTTCTGTTTCAGCCCCTCTGTTTCTCACCCTCTGTTTCAGACCCTCTGTTTCTCGCCCTCTGTTTCAGCCCCACTGATTCAGCCCTCTGTTTCAGCCCCTCTGAATCAGCCCCTCTGATTCAGCCTCTCTGTTTCAGCCCCTCTGATTTAGCCCCTCTGTTTCAGCCCCTCTGTTTCTCGCCCCCTGTTTCAGCCCCTCCTTTTCTCGCCCTCTGTTTCAGCCCCTCTGTTTCTCGCCCTCTGTTTCAGCCCCTCTGTTTCAGCCCCTCTGTTTCAGCCCCTCTGTTTCGCACCCTCTGGTCAGCCCCTCTGATTCAGCCCCTCTGATTCAGCCCCTCTGTTTCTCGCCCTCTGTTTCAGCCCCTCTGTTTCTCGCCCACTGTTTCAGCCCCGCTGATTCAGCCCCTCTGTTTCAGCCCCTCTGAATCAGCTCCTCTGATTCAACCCCTCTGTTTCAGCCCCTCTGTTTCTCGCCCTCTGTTTCAGCCCCTCTGTTTCTCACCCTCTGTTTCAGACCCTCTGTTTCTCGCCCTCTGTTTCAGCCCCTCTGATTCAGCCCTCTGTTTCAGACCCTCTGAATCAGCCCCTCTGATTCAGCCCCTCTGTTTCTCACCCTCTGTTTCAGACCCTCTGTTTCTCGCCTCCTGTTTCAGCCCCTCTGTTTCTCGCCCTCTGTTTCAGCCCCTCTGTTTCTCGCCCTCTGTTTCAGCCCCTCTGTTTCAGCCCCTCTGTTTCAGCCCCTCTGTTTCGCACCCTCTGGTCAGCCCCTCTGATTCAGCCCCTCTGATTCAGCCCCTCTGATTCAGACCCTCTGTTTCCCGCCCCTCTGTTTCAGCCACTCTGTTTCTCGCCCTCTGTTTCAGCCCCTCTGTTTCAGCCCCTCTGTTTCAGCCCCTCTGTTTCTCGCCCTCTGTTTCAGCCACTCTGTTTCTCGCCCTCTGTTTCAGCCCCTCTGTGTCTCGCACTCTGTTTCAGAGCCTCTGTTTCAGCCCCTCTGTTTCAGCCCCGCTGTGTCTCGCCCTCTGTTTCAGCCCCTCTGTTTCTCGCCCTCCGTTTCAGCCCCTCTGTTTCTCGCCCTCTGTTTTAGCCCCTCTGATTCAGCCCCTCTGTTTCAGCCCCTCTGTTTCTCCCCCTCTGTTCCAGCCCCTCTGTTTCAGCCCCTCTGTTTCAGCCCCTCTGTTTCAGCCCCTCTGTTTCAGCCCCACTGTTTCTCGCCCTCTGTTTCAGCCCCGCTGTTTTTCACCATCTTTTTCAGCCCCTCTGTTTCAGCCACTCTGTTTCTCGCCCTCTGTTTCAGCCCCTCTGTTTCAGCCCCTCTGTTTCAGCCCCTCTGTTTCTCGCCCTCTGTTACAGCCCCTCTGTTTCTCGCCCTCTGTTTCAGCCCCTCTGTTTCTCGCCCTCTGTTTCAGCCCCTCTGTTTCAGCCCCTCTGTTTCAGCCCCTCTGTTTCTCGCCCTCTGTTTCAGCCGCTCTGTTTCTCGCCCTCTGTTTCAGCCCCTCTGTTTCAGGCCCTCTGTTTCTCGCCCTCTGCTTCTGCCCCTCTTTTTCTCGCCCTCTGTTTCAGCGCCTCTGTTTCTCGCCATCTGGTTCAGCCCCTCTGATTCAGCCCCTCTGTTTCAGCCCCTCTGATTCAGCCCCTCAGTTTCAGCCCCTCTGTTTCAGCCCCTCTGTTTCAGCCCCTGTGTTTTATCCCCTCTGTTTCTTGCCCTCTGTTTCTCACCCTCTGTTTCACGCCCTCTGTTTCAGCCCCTCTGTTTTGCGCCCTCTGTTTCTCGCCCTCTGTTTCAGGCTCTCTGTTTCAGCCCGTCTGTTTCAGCCCCTCTGTTTCAGCCCCTCTGTTTCTCGCCCGCTCTTTCAGCCCCTTTGTTTCTCGCTCTCTGTTTCAGCCCCTCTGTTTCAGCCCCTCTGATTCAGCCCCTCTGATTTAGCCCCTCTGTTTCTCACCCTCTGTTTCAGCCCCTCTGTTTCAGCCCCTCTGTTTCAGCCCCTCTGTTTCTCGCCCTCTGTTTCAGCCCCTCTGTTTCTCGCCCTCTGTTTCAGCCACTCTGTTTCTCGCCCTCTGTTTCAGCCCCTCTGTTTCTCGCCCTCTGTTTCAGCCCCTTTGTTTCAGCCCCTCTGTGTCAGCCCCTCTGTTTCAGCCCCTCTGTTTCTCGCAATCTGTTTCAGCCCCTCTGTTTCTCGCCCTCTGTTTCAGCCCCTCTGTTTTAGCCCCACTGTTTCTCGCCCTCTGTTTCAGCCCCTCTGTTTCTCGCCCACTGTTTCAGCCCCGCTGATTCAGCCCCTCTGTTTCAGCCCCTCTGAATCAGCCCCTCAGATTCAGCCCCTCTGTTTCAGCCCCTCTGTTTTAGCCCCTCTGTTTCAGCCCCTCTGTTTCTCGCCCTCTGTTTCAGCCCCTCTGTTTCTCACACTCTGTTTCAGACCCTCTGTTTCTCGCCCTCTGTTTCAGCCCCTCTGATTCAGCCCTCTGTTTCAGCCGCTCTGAATCAGCCCCTCTTATTCAGCCCCTCTGTTTCAGCCCCTCTGATTTAGCCCCTCTGTTTCAGCCCCTCTGTTTCTCGCCCGCTGTTTCAGTTCCTTTGTTCTCGCCCTCTGTTTCAGCCCCTCTGTTTCAGCACCTCTGTTTCAGCCCCTCTGTTTTAGCCCCTCTGTTTCAGCCCCTCTGTTTCTCGCCCTCTGTTTCAGCCCCTCTGTTTCTCACACTCTGTTTCAGCCCCTTTGTTTCACGCCCTCTGTTTCAGCCCATCTGTTTCTCGCCCACTGTTTCAGCCCCGCTGATTCAGCCCCTCTGTTTCCGCCCCTCTGAATCAGCTCCTCTGATTCAACCCCTCTGTTTCAGCCCCTCTGTTTTAGCCCCTCTGTTTCAGCCCCTCTGTTTCAGCCCCTCTGTTTCAGCCCCTCTGTTTCTCGCCCTCTGTTTCAGCCCCTCTGTTTCTCGCCCTCTGTTTCAGCCCCACTGTTTCAGCCCCTCTGTTTCAACCCCTCTATTTCAGCCCCTCTGTTTCTCGCCCTCTGTTTCAGCCCCTCTGTTTCTCGCCCTCTGTTTCAGCCCCTCTGTTTCTCGCCCTCTGTTTCAGCCCCTCTGTTTCTCGCCCACTGTTTCAGCCCCGCTGATTCAGCCCCTCTGTTTCAGCCCCTCTGAATCAGCTCCTCTGATTCAACACTTCTGTTTCAGCCCCTCTGTTTCAGCCCCTCTGTTTCAGCCCCTCTGTTTCAGCCCCTCTGTTTCTCGCCCTCTGTTTCAGCCCCTCTGTTTCTCGCCCTCTGTTTCAGCCCCTCTGTTTCTCGCCCTCTGTTTCAGCCCCACTGTTTCAGCCCCTCTGTTTCAACCCCTCTATTTCAGCCCCTCTGTTTCTCGCCCTCTGTTTCAGACACTCTGTTTCTCGCCCTCTGTTTCAGCCCCTCAGTTTCTCGCCCTCTGTTTCAGCCCCTTTGTTTCAGCCCCTCTGTGTCAGCCCCTCTGTTTCAGCCCCTCTGTTTCTCGCGCTCTGTTTCAGCCCCTCTGTTTCTCGCCCTCTGTTTCAGCCCCTCTGTTTCAGCCCCTCTGTTTCTCGCCCTCTGTTTCAGCCCCTCTGTTTTAGCCCCTCTGTTTCAGCCCCTCTGTTTCTCGCCCTCTGTTTCAGCCCCTCTGTTTCTCACCCTCTGTTTCATACCCTCTGTTTCTCGCCCTCTGTTTCAGCCCCTCTGATTCAGCCCTCTGTTTCAGCCCCTCTGAATCAGCCCCTCTGATTCAGCCTCTCTGTTTCAGCCCCTCTGATTTAGCCCCTCTGTTTCAGCCCCTCTGTTTCTCGCCCCCTGTTTCAGCCCCTCCTTTTCTCGCCCTCTGTTTCAGCCCCTCTGTTTCTCGCCCTCTGTTTCAGCCCCTCTGTTTCAGCCCCTCTGTTTCGCACCCTCTGGTCAGCCCCTCTGATTCAGCCCCTCTGATTCAGCCCCTCTGATTCAGCCCCTCTGTTTCTCGCCCTCTGTTTCAGCCCCTCTGTTTCTCGCCCACTGTTTCAGCCCCGCTGATTCAGCCCCTCTGTTTCAGCCCCTCTGAATCAGCTCCTCTGATTCAACCCCTCTGTTTCAGCCCCTCTGTTTTAGCCCCTCTGTTTCAGCCCCTCTGTTTCTCGCCCTCTGTTTCAGCCCCTCTGATTCTCACCCTCTGTTTCAGACCCTCTGTTTCTCGCCCTCTGTTTCAGCCCCTGTGATTCAGCCCTCTGTTTCAGACCCTCTGAATCAGCCCCTCTGATTCAGCCCCTCTGTTTCTCACCCTCTGTTTCAGACCCTCTGTTTCTCGCCCCCTGTTTCAGCCCCTCTGTTTCTCGCCCTCTGTTTCAGCCCCTCTGTTTCTCGCCCTCTGTTTCAGCCCCTCTGTTTCAGCCCCTCTGTTTCAGCCCCTCTGTTTCGCACCCTCCGGTCAGCCCCTCTGATTCAGCCCCTCTGATTCAGCCCCTCTGATTCAGCCCCTCTGTTTCCCGCCCCTCTGTTTCAGCCACTCTGTTTCTCGCCCTCTGTTTCAGCCCCTCTGTTTCTCGCCCTCTGTTTTAGCCCCTCTGATTCAGCCCCTCTGTTTCAGCCCCTCTGTTTCTCCCCCTCTGTTCCAGCCCCTCTGTTTCAGCCCCTCTGTTTCAGCCCCTCTGTTTCAGCCCCTCTGTTTCAGCCCCACTGTTTCTCGCCCTCTGTTTCAGCCCCGCTGTTTTTCACCATCTTTTTCAGCCCCTCTGTTTCAGCCACTCTGTTTCTCGCCCTCTGTTTCAGCCCCTCTGTTTCAGCCCCTCTGTTTCAGCCCCTCTGTTTCTCGCCCTCTGTTACAGCCCCTCTGTTTCTCGCCCTTTGTTTCAGCCCCTCTGTTTCTCGCCCTCTGTTTCAGCCCCTCTGTTTCAGCCCCTCTGTTTCAGCCCCTCTGTTTCTCGCCCTCTGTTTCAGCCCCTCTGTTTCTCGCCCTCTGTTTCAGCCCCTCTGTTTCAGGCCCTCTGTTTCTCGCCCTCTGCTTCTGCCCCTCTTTTTCTCGCCCTCTGTTTCAGCGCCTCTGTTTCTCGCCATCTGGTTCAGCCCCTCTGATTCAGCCCCTCTGTTTCAGCCCCTCTGATTCAGCCCCTCAGTTTCAGCCCCTCTGTTTCAGCCCCTCTGTTTCAGCCCCTGTGTTTTATCCCCTCTGTTTCTCGCCCTCTGTTTCTCACCCTCTGTTTCACGCCCTCTGTTTCAGCCCCTCTGTTTTGCGCCCTCTGTTTCTCGCCCTCTGTTTCAGGCTCTCTGTTTCAGCCCGTCTGTTTCAGCCCCTCTGTTTCAGCCCCTCTGTTTCAGCCCCTCTGTTTCGCACCCTCCGGTCAGCCCCTCTGATTCAGCCCCTCTGATTCAGCCCCTCTGATTCAGCCCCTCTGTTTCCCGCCCCTCTGTTTCAGCCACTCTGTTTCTCACCCTCTGTTTCAGACCCTCTGTTTCTCGCCCCCTGTTTCAGCCCCTCTGTTTCTCGCCCTCTGTTTCAGCCCCTCTGTTTCTCGCCCTCTGTTTCAGCCCCTCTGATTCAGCCCCTCTGTTTCAGCCCCTCTGTTTCGCACCCTCCGGTCAGCCCCTCTGATTCAGCCCCTCTGATTCAGCCCCTCTGATTCAGCCCCTCTGTTTCCCGCCCCTCTGTTTCAGCCACTCTGTTTCTCGCCCTCTGTTTCAGCCCCTCTGTTTCTCGCCCTCTGTTTTAGCCCCTCTGATTCAGCCCCTCTGTTTCAGCCCCTCTGTTTCTCCCCCTCTGTTCCAGCCCCTCTGTTTCAGCCCCTCTGTTTCAGCCCCTCTGTTTCAGCCCCTCTGTTTCAGCCCCACTGTTTCTCGCCCTCTGTTTCAGCCCCGCTGTTTTTCACCATCTTTTTCAGCCCCTCTGTTTCAGCCACTCTGTTTCTCGCCCTCTGTTTCAGCCCCTCTGTTTCAGCCCCTCTGTTTCAGCCCCTCTGTTTCTCGCCCTCTGTTACAGCCCCTCTGTTTCTCGCCCTCTGTTTCAGCCCCTCTGTTTCTCGCCCTCTGTTTCAGCCCCTCTGTTTCAGCCCCTCTGTTTCAGCCCCTCTGTTTCTCGCCCTCTGTTTCAGCCCCTCTGTTTCTCGCCCTCTGTTTCAGCCCCTCTGTTTCAGGCCCTCTGTTTCTCGCCCTCTGCTTCTGCCCCTCTTTTTCTCGCCCTCTGTTTCAGCGCCTCTGTTTCTCGCCATCTGGTTCAGCCCCTCTGATTCAGCCCCTCTGTTTCAGCCCCTCTGATTCAGCCCCTCAGTTTCAGCCCCTCTGTTTCAGCCCCTCTGTTTCAGCCCCTGTGTTTTATCCCCTCTGTTTCTCGCCCTCTGTTTCTCACCCTCTGTTTCACGCCCTCTGTTTCAGCCCCTCTGTTTTGCGCCCTCTGTTTCTCGCCCTCTGTTTCAGGCTCTCTGTTTCAGCCCGTCTGTTTCAGCCCCTCTGTTTCAGCCCCTCTGTTTCTCGCCCGCTCTTTCAGCCCCTTTGTTTCTCGCTCTCTGTTTCAGCCCCTCTGTTTCAGCCCCTCTGATTCAGCCCCTCTGATTTAGCCCCTCTGTTTCTCACCCTCTGTTTCAGCCCCTCTGTTTCAGCCCCTCTGTTTCTCGCCCTCTGTTTCAGCCCCTCTGTTTCTCGCCCTCTGTTTCAGCCACTCTGTTTCTCGCCCTCTGTTTCAGCCCCTCTGTTTCTCGCCCTCTGTTTCAGCCCCTTTGTTTCAGCCCCTCTGTGTCAGCCCCTCTGTTTCAGCCCCTCTGTTTCTCGCAATCTGTTTCAGCCCCTCTGTTTCTCGCCCTCTGTTTCAGCCCCTCTGTTTTAGCCCCACTGTTTCTCGCCCTCTGTTTCAGCCCCTCTGTTTCTCGCCCACTGTTTCAGCCCCGCTGATTCAGCCCCTCTGTTTCAGCCCCTCTGAATCAGCCCCTCAGATTCAGCCCCTCTGTTTCAGCCCCTCTGTTTTAGCCCCTCTGTTTCAGCCCCTCTGTTTCTCGCCCTCGTTTTCAGCCCCTCTGTTTCTCACACTCTGTTTCAGACCCTCTGTTTCTCGCCCTCTGTTTCAGCCCCTCTGATTCAGCCCTCTGTTTCAGCCGCTCTGAATCAGCCCCTCTGATTCAGCCCCTCTGTTTCAGCCCCTCTGATTTGGCCCCTCTGTTTCAGCCCCTCTGTTTCTCGCCCGCTGTTTCAGTTCCTTTGTTCTCGCCCTCTGTTTCAGCCCCTCTGTTTCAGCCCCTCTGTTTCAGCCCCTCTGTTTTAGCCCCTCTGTTTCAGCCCCTCTGTTTCTCGCCCTCTGTTTCAGCCCCTCTGTTTCTCACACTCTGTTTCAGCCCCTTTGTTTCACGCCCTCTGTTTCAGCCCATCTGTTTCTCGCCCACTGTTTCAGCCCCGCTGATTCAGCCCCTCTGTTTCCGCCCCTCTGAATCAGCTCCTCTGATTCAACCCCTCTGTTTCAGCCCCTCTGTTTTAGCCCCTCTGTTTCAGCCCCTCTGTTTCAGCCCCTCTGTTTCAGCCCCTCTGATTCTCGCCCTCTGTTTCAGCCCCTCTGTTTCTCGCCCTCTGTTTCAGCCCCACTGTTTCAGCCCCTCTGTTTCAACCCCTCTATTTCAGCCCCTCTGTTTCTCGCCCTCTGTTTCAGCCCCACTGTTTCAGCCCCTCTGTTTCAACCCCTCTATTTCAGCCCCTCTGTTTCTCGCCCTCTGTTTCAGCCCCTCTGTTTCAGCCCCTCTGTTTCTCGCCCTCTGTTTCAGCCCCTCTGTTTCTCGCCCACTGTTTCAGCCCCGCTGATTCAGCCCCTCTGTTTCAGCCCCTCTGAATCAGCTCCTCTGATTCAACACTTCTGTTTCAGCCCCTCTGTTTCAGCCCCTCTGTTTCAGCCCCTCTGTTTCAGCCCCTCTGTTTCTCGCCCTCTGTTTCAGCCCCTCTGTTTCTCGCCCTCTGTTTCAGCTCCTCTGTTTCTCGCCCTCTGTTTCAGCCCCACTGTTTCAGCCCCTCTGTTTCAACCCCTCTATTTCAGCCCCTCTGTTTCTCGCCCTCTGTTTCAGCCACTCTGTTTCTCGCCCTCTGTTTCAGCCCCTCAGTTTCTCGCCCTCTGTTTCAGCCCCTTTGTTTCAGCCCCTCTGTGTCAGCCCCTCTGTTTCAGCCCCTCTGTTTCTCGCCCTCTGTTTCAGCCCCTCTGTTTCTCGCCCTCTGTTTCAGCCCCTCTGTTTCAGCCCCTCTGTTTCTCGCCCTCTGTTTCAGCCCCTCTGTTTTAGCCCATCTGTTTCAGCCCCTCTGTTTCTCGCCCTCTGTTTCAGCCCCTCTGTTTCTCACCCTCTGTTTCATACCCTCTGTTTCTCGCCCTCTGTTTCAGCCCCTCTGATTCAGCCCTCTGTTTCAGCCCCTCTGAATCAGCCCCTCTGATTCAGCCTCTCTGTTTCAGCCCCTCTGATTTAGCCCCTCTGTTTCAGCCCCTCTGTTTCTCGCCCCCTGTTTCAGCCCCTCCTTTTCTCGCCCTCTGTTTCAGCCCCTCTGTTTCTCGCCCTCTGTTTCAGCCCCTCTGTTTCAGCCCCTCTGTTTCGCACCCTCTGGTCAGCCCCTCTGATTCAGCCCCTCTGATTCAGCCCCTCTGATTCAGCCCCTCTGTTTCTCGCCCTCTGTTTCAGCCCCTCTGTTTCTCGCCCACTGTTTCAGCCCCGCTGATTCAGCCCCTCTGTTTCAGCCCCTCTGAATCAGCTCCTCTGATTCAACCCCTCTGTTTCAGCCCCTCTGTTTTAGCCCCTCTGTTTCAGCCCCTCTGTTTCTCGCCCTCTGTTTCAGCCCCTCTGTTTCTCACCCTCTGTTTCAGACCCTCTGTTTCTCGCCCTCTGTTTCAGCCCCTCTGATTCAGCCCTCTGTTTCAGACCCTCTGAATCAGCCCCTCTGATTCAGCCCCTCTGTTTCTCACCCTCTGTTTCAGACCCTCTGTTTCTCGCCCCCTGTTTCAGCCCCTCTGTTTCTCGCCCTCTGTTTCAGCCCCTCTGTTTCTCGCCCTCTGTTTCAGCCCCTCTGTTTCAGCCCCTCTGTTTCAGCCCCTCTGTTTCGCACCCTCCGGTCAGCCCCTCTGATTCAGCCCCTCTGATTCAGCCCCTCTGATTCAGCCCCTCTGTTTCCCGCCCCTCTGTTTCAGCCACTCTGTTTCTCGCCCTCTGTTTCAGCCCCTCTGTTTCTCGCCCTCTGTTTCAGCCCCTCTGTTTCAGCCCCTCTGTTTCAGCCCCTCTGTTTCAGCCCCTCTGTTTCTCGCCCTCTGTTTCAGCCCCTCTGTTTCTCGCCCTCTGTTTCAGCCCCTCTGATTCAGCCCCTCTGTTTCTCGCCCTCTGTTTCTCGCCCTCTGTTTCAGCCCCTCTGTTTCTCGCCCTCTGTTTCATGCCCACTGTTTCAGCCCCTCTGTTTCAGCCCGTCTGTTTCAGCCCCTCTGTGTCTCGCCCTCTGTTTCAGCCCCTCTGTTTCAGCCCCTCTGTTTCAACCCCTCTGTTTCAACCCCTCTGTTTCTCGCCCTCTGTTACAGCCCCTCTGTTTCTCGCCCTCTGTTTCAGCCCCTCTGTTTCTCGCACTCTGTTTCAGACCCTCTGTTTCAGCCCCTCTGTTTCAGCCCCTCTGTTTCTCGCCCTCTGTTTCAGCCGCTCTGTTTCTCGCCCTGTGTTTCAGCCCCTCTGTTTCAGCCCCTCTGTTTCTCGCCCTCTGTTTCAGCCCCTCTGTTTCTCACCCTCTGTTTCAGACCCTCTGTTTCTCGCCCTCTGTTTCAGCCCCTCTGATTCAGCCCTCTGTTTCATACCCCTCTGAATCAGCCCCTCTGATTCAGCCTCTCTGTTTCAGCCCCTCTGATTTAGCCCCTCTGTTTCAGCCCCTCTGTTTCTCGACCCCTGTTTCAGCCCCTCCTTTTCTCGCCCTCTGTTTCAGCCCCTCTGTTTCTCGCCATCTGTTTCAGCCCCTCTGTTTCAGCCCCTCTGTTTCAGCCCCTCTGTTTCGCACCCTCTGGTCAGCCCCTCTGATTCAGCCCCTCTGATTCAGCCCCTCTGTTTCTCGCCCTCTGTTTCAGCCCCTCTGTTTCTCGCCCACTGTTTCAGCCCCGCTGATTCAGCCCCTCTGTTTCAGCCCCTCTGAATCAGCTCCTCTGATTCAACCCTTCTGTTTCAGCCCCTCTGTTTTAGGCCCTCTGTTTCAGCCCCTCTGTTTCTCGCCCTCCGTTTCAGCCCCTCTGTTTCTCACCCTCTGTTTCAGACCCTCTGTTTCTCGCCCTCTGTTTCAGCCCCTCTGATTCAGCCCTCTGTTTCAGACCCTCTGAATCAGCCCCTCTGATTCAGCCCCTCTGTTTCTCACCCTCTGTTTCAGACCCTCTGTTTCTCGCCCCCTGTTTCAGCCCCTCCTTTTCTCGCCCTCTGTTTCAGCCCCTCTGTTTCTCGCCCTCTGTTTCAGCCCCTCTGTTTCAGCCCCTCTGTTTCGCACCCTCTGGTCAGCCCCTCTGATTCAGCCCCTCTGATTCAGCCCCTCTGATTCAGCCCCTCTGTTTCTCGCCCTCTGTTTCAGCCCCTCTGTTTCTCGCCCACTGTTTCAGCCCCGCTGATTCAGCCCCTCTGTTTCAGCCCCTCTGAATCAGCTCCTCTGATTCAACCCCTCTGTTTCAGCCCCTCTGTTTTAGCCCCTCTGTTTCAGCCCCTCTGTTTCTCGCCCTCTGTTTCAGCCCCTCTGTTTCTCACCCTCTGTTTCAGACCCTCTGTTTCTCGCCCTCTGTTTCAGCCCCTCTGATTCAGCCCTCTGTTTCAGACCCTCTGAATCAGCCCCTCTGATTCAGCCCCTCTGTTTCTCACCCTCTGTTTCAGACCCTCTGTTTCTCGCCCCCTGTTTCAGCCCCTCTGTTTCTCGCCCTCTGTTTCAGCCCCTCTGTTTCTCGCCCTCTGTTTCAGCCCCTCTGTTTCAGCCCCTCTGTTTCAGCCCCTCTGTTTCGCACCCTCCGGTCAGCCCCTCTGATTCAGCCCCTCTGATTCAGCCCCTCTGATTCAGCCCCTCTGTTTCCCGCCCCTCTGTTTCAGCCACTCTGTTTCTCGCCCTCTGTTTCAGCCCCTCTGTTTCTCGCCCTCTGTTTCAGCCCCTCTGTTTCAGCCCCTCTGTTTCAGCCCCTCTGTTTCTCGCCCTCTGTTTCAGCCCCTCTGTTTCTCGCCCTCTGTTTCAGCCCCTCTGATTCAGCCCCTCTGTTTCTCGCCCTCTGTTTCTCGCCCTCTGTTTCAGCCCCTCTGTTTCTCGCCCTCTGTTTCATGCCCACTGTTTCAGCCCCTCTGTTTCAGCCCGTCTGTTTCAGCCCCTCTGTGTCTCGCCCTCTGTTTCAGCCCCTCTGTTTCAGCCCCTCTGTTTCAACCCCTCTGTTTCAACCCCTCTGTTTCTCGCCCTCTGTTACAGCCCCTCTGTTTCTCGCCCTCTGTTTCAGCCCCTCTGTTTCTCGCACTCTGTTTCAGACCCTCTGTTTCAGCCCCTCTGTTTCAGCCCCTCTGTTTCTCGCCCTCTGTTTCAGCCGCTCTGTTTCTCGCCCTGTGTTTCAGCCCCTCTGTTTCAGCCCCTCTGTTTCTCGCCCTCTGTTTCAGCCCCTCTGTTTCTCACCCTCTGTTTCAGACCCTCTGTTTCTCGCCCTCTGTTTCAGCCCCTCTGATTCAGCCCTCTGTTTCATACCCCTCTGAATCAGCCCCTCTGATTCAGCCTCTCTGTTTCAGCCCCTCTGATTTAGCCCCTCTGTTTCAGCCCCTCTGTTTCTCGACCCCTGTTTCAGCCCCTCCTTTTCTCGCCCTCTGTTTCAGCCCCTCTGTTTCTCGCCATCTGTTTCAGCCCCTCTGTTTCAGCCCCTCTGTTTCAGCCCCTCTGTTTCGCACCCTCTGGTCAGCCCCTCTGATTCAGCCCCTCTGATTCAGCCCCTCTGTTTCTCGCCCTCTGTTTCAGCCCCTCTGTTTCTCGCCCACTGTTTCAGCCCCGCTGATTCAGCCCCTCTGTTTCAGCCCCTCTGAATCAGCTCCTCTGATTCAACCCTTCTGTTTCAGCCCCTCTGTTTTAGGCCCTCTGTTTCAGCCCCTCTGTTTCTCGCCCTCCGTTTCAGCCCCTCTGTTTCTCACCCTCTGTTTCAGACCCTCTGTTTCTCGCCCTCTGTTTCAGCCCCTCTGATTCAGCCCTCTGTTTCAGACCCTCTGAATCAGCCCCTCTGATTCAGCCCCTCTGTTTCTCACCCTCTGTTTCAGACCCTCTGTTTCTCGCCCCCTGTTTCAGCCCCTCTGTTTCTCGCCCTCTGTTTCAGCCCCTCTGTTTCTCGCCCTCTCTTTCAGCCCCTCTGTTTCATCCCCTCTGTTTCAGCCCCTCTGTTTCGCACCCTCTGGTCAGCCCCTCTGATTCAGCCCCTCTGATTCAGCCCCTCTGTTTCCCGCCCCTCTGTTTCAGCCACTCTGTTTCTCGCCCTCTGTTTCAGCCCCTCTGTTTCTCGCCCTCTGTTTCAGCCCCTCTGTTTCTCGCCCTCTGTTTCAGCCCCTCTGTTTCAGCCCCTCTGTTTCGCACCCTCTGGTCAGCCCCTCTGATTCAGCCCCTCTGATTCAGCCCCTCTGTTTCCCGCCCCTCTGTTTCAGCCACTCTGTTTCTCGCCCTCTATTTCAGCCCCTCTGTTTCTCGCCCTCTGTTTCAGCCCCTCTGTTTCAGCCCCGCTGTTTCAGCCCCTCTGTTTCAGCCCCTCTGTTTCAGACCCTCTGAATCAGCCCCTCTGATTCAGCCCCTCTGTTTCATCCCCTCTGATTTAGCATCTCTGTTTCAGCCCCTCTGTTTCTCGCCCCCTGTTTCAGCCCCTCTGTTTCTCGCCCTCTGTTTCAGCCCCTCTGTTTCTCGCCCTCTGTTTCAGCCCCTCTGTTTCAGCCCCTCTGTTTCAGCCCCTCTGTTTCGCACCCTCTGGTCAGCCACTCTGATTCAGCCCCTCTGATTCAGCCCCTCTGAATCAGCCCCTCTGTTTCCCGCCCCTCTGTTTCAGCCACTCTGTTTCTCGCCCTCTGTTTCAGCCCCTCTGTTTCTCGCCCTCTGTTTCTCGCCCTCTGTTTCAGCCCCTCTGTTTCAGCCCCTCTGTTTCTCGCCCTCTGTTTCAGCCCCTCTGTTTCTCGCCCTCTGTTTCAGCCCCTCTGATTCAGCCCCTCTGTTTCTCGCCTCTGTTTCTCGCCCTCTGTTTCAGCCCCTCTGTTTCTCGCCCACTGTTTCATGCCCACTGTTTCAGCCCCTCTGTTTCAGCCCGTCTGTTTCAGCCCCTCTGTTTCTCGCCCTCTGTTTCAGCCCCTCTGTTTCAGCCCCTCTGTTTCAGCCCCTCTGTTTCAACGCCTCTGTTTCTCGCCCTCTGTTACAGCCCCTCTGTTTCTCGCCCTCTGTTTCAGCCCCTCTGTTTCTCGCACTCTGTTTCAGACCCTCTGTTTCAGCCCCTCTGTTTCAGCCCCTCTGTTTCTCGCCCTCTGTTTCAGCCGCTCTGTTTCTCGCCCTCTGTTTCAGCCCCTCTGTTTCAGGCCCTCTGTTTCTCGCCCTCTGCTTCTGCCCCTCTGTTTCTCGCCCTCTGTTTCAGCCCCTCTGTTTCTCGCCATCTGGTTCAGCCCCTCTGATTCAGCCCCTCTGTTTCAGCCCCTCTGATTCAGCCCCTCAGTTTCAGCCCCTCCGTTTCAGCCCATCTGTTTCAGCCCCTCTGTTTCATCCCCTCTGTTTCTCGCCCTCTGTTTGTCACCCTCTGTTTCACGCCCTCTGTTTCAGCCCCTCTGTTTTGCGCCCTCTGTTTCAGCCCCTCTGTTTCTCGCCCTCTGTTTCAGGCTCTCTGTTTCAGCCCGTCTGTTTCAGCCCCTCTGTTTCTCGCCCGCTGTTTCTGCCCCTTTGCTTCTCGCCCTCTATTTCAGCCCCTCTGTTTCAGCCCCTCTGATTCAGCCCCTCTGATTCAGCCCCTCTGTTTCTCGCCCGCTGTTTCAGCCCCTCTGTTTCAGCCCCTCAGTTTCTCGCCCTCTGTTTCAGCCCCTTTGTTTCAGCCCCTCTGTGTCAGCCCCTCTGTTTCAGCCCCTCTATTTCTCGCCGTCTGTTTCAGCCCCTCTGTTTCTCGCCCCCTGTTTCAGCCCCTCTGTTTCAGCCCCTCTGTTTCTCGCCCTCTGTTTCAGCCCCTCTGTTTCTCGCCCACTGTTTCAGCCCCGCTGATTCAGCCCCTCTGTTTCAGCCCCTCTGAATCAGCTCCTCTGATTCAACCCCTCTGTTTCAGCCCCTCTGTTTTAGCCCCTCTGTTTCAGCCCCTCTGTTTCTCGCCCTCTGTTTCAGCCCCTCTGTTTCTCACCCTCTGTTTCAGACCCTCTGTTTCTCGCACTCTGTTTCAGCCCCTCTGATTCAGCCCTCTGTTTCAGACCCCTCTGAATCAGCCCCTCTGATTCAGCCTCTCTGTTTCAGCCCCTCTGATTTAGCCCCTCTGTTTCAGCCCCTCTGTTTCTCGCCCCCTGTTTCAGCCCCTCCTTTTCTCGCCCTCTGTTTCAGCCCCTCTGTTTCTCGCCCTCTGTTTCAGCCCCTCTGTTTCAGCCCCTCTGTTTCAGCCCCTCTGTTTCGCACCCTCTGGTCAGCCCCTCTGTTTCAGCCCCTCTGATTCAGCCCTCTGTTTCAGACCCCTCTGAATCAGCCCCTCTGATTCAGCCTCTCTGTTTCAGCCCCTCTGATTTAGCCCCTCTGTTTCAGCCCCTCTGTTTCTCGCCCCCTGTTTCAGCCCCTCTGTTTCTCGCCCTCTGTTTCAGCCCCTCTGTTTCTCGCCCACTGTTTCAGCCCCGCTGATTCAGCCCCTCTGTTTCAGCCCCTCTGAATCAGCTCCTCTGATTCAACCCCTCTGTTTCAGCCCCTCTGTTTTAGCCCCTCTGTTTCAGCCCCTCTGTTTCTCGCCCTCTGTTTCAGCCCCTCTGTTTCTCACCCTCTGTTTCAGACCCTCTGTTTCTCGCCCTCTGTTTCAGCCCCTCTGATTCAGCCCTCTGTTTCAGACCCTCTGAATCAGCCCCTCTGATTCAGCCCCTCTGTTTCTCACCCTCTGTTTCAGACCCTCTGTTTCTCGCCCCCTGTTTCAGCCCCTCTGTTTCTCGCCCTCTGTTTCGGCCACTCTGTTTCTCGCCCTCTGTTTCAGCCCCTCTGTTTCAGCCCCTCTGTTTCAGCCCCTCTGTTTCGCACCCTCTGGTCAGCCCCTCTGATTCAGCCCCTCTGATTCAGCCCCTCTGATTCAGCCCCTCTGTTTCCCGCCCCTCTGTTTCAGCCACTCTGTTTCTCGCCCTCTGTTTCAGCCCCTCTGTTTCTCGCCCTCTGTTTCAGCCCCTCTGTTTCAGCCCCTCTGTTTCAGCCCCTCTGTTTCAGCCCCTCTGTTTCTCCCCCTCTGTTTCAGCCCCTCTGTTTCTCGCCCTCTGTTTCAGCCCCTCTGATTCAGCCCCTCTGTTTCTCGCCCTCTGTTTCTCGCCCTCTGTTTCAGCCCCTCTGTTTCTCGCCCTCTGTTTCATGCCCACTGTTTCAGCCCCTCTGTTTCAGCCCGTCTGTTTCAGCCCCTCTGTGTCTCGCCCTCTGTTTCAGCCCCTCTGTTTCAGCCCCTCTGTTTCAGCCCCTCTGTTTCAACCCCTCTGTTTCTCGCCCTCTGTTACAGCCCCTCTGTTTCTCGCCCTCTGTTTCAGCCCCTCTGTTTCTCGCACTCTGTTTCAGACCCTCTGTTTCAGCCCCTCTGTTTCAGCCCCTCTGTTTCTCACCCTCTGTTTCAGACCCTCTGTTCTCGCCCTCTGTTTCAGCCCCTCTGATTCAGCCCTCTGTTTCAGACCCTCTGAATCAGCCCCTCTGATTCAGCCCCTCTGTTTCAGCCCCTCTGATTTAGCCCCTCTGTTTCAGCCCCTCTGTTTCTCGCCCCCTGTTTCAGCCCCTCTGTTTCTCGCCCTCTGTTTCAGCCCCTCTGTTTCTCGCCCTCTGTTTCAGCCCCTCTGTTTCAGCCCCTCTGTTATAGCCCATCTGTTTCGCACCCTCTGGTCAGCCCCTCTGATTCAGCCCCTCTGATTCAGCCCCTCTGATTCAGCCTCTCTGTTTCCCGCCCCTCTGTTTCAGCCACTCTGTTTCTCGCCCTCTGTTTCAGCCCCTCTGATTCAGCCCCTCTGTTTCTCGCCCTCTGTTTCAGCCCCTCAGTTTCTCGCCCTCTGTTTCAGCCCCTCTGATTCAGCCCCTCTGTTTCTCGCCCTCTGTTTCTCGCCCTCTGTTTCAGCCCCTCTGTTTCTCGCCCTCTGTTTCATGGCCACTGTTTCAGCCCCTCTGTTTCAGCCCGTCTGTTTCAGCCCCTCTGTTTCTCGCCCTCTGTTTCAGCCCCTCTGTTTCAGCCCCTCTGTTTCAGCCCCTCTGTTTCCACCCCTCTGTTTCTCGCCCTCTGTTACAGCCCCTCTGTTTCTCGCCCTCTGTTTCAGCCCCTCTGTTTCTCGCACTCTGTTTCAGACACTCTGTTTCAGCCCCTCTGTTTCAGCCCCTCTGTTTCTCGCCCTCTGTTTCAGCCGCTCTGTTTCTCGCCCTCTGTTTCAGCCCCTCTGTTTCAGGCCCTCTGTTTCTCGCCCTCTGCTTCTGCCCCTCTGTTTCTCGCCCTCTGTTTCAGCCCCTCTGTTTCTCGCCATCTGGTTCAGCCCCTCTGATTCAGCCCCTCTGTTTCAGCCCCTCTGATTCAGCCCCTCAGTTTCAGCCCCTCCGTTTCAGCCCCTCTGTTTCAGCCCCTCTGTTTCATCCCATCTGTTTCTCGCCCTCTGTTTGTCACCCTCTGTTTCACGCCCTCTGTTTCAGCCCCTCTGTTTTGCGCCCTGTGTTTCAGCCCCTCTGTTTCTCGCCCTCTGTTTCAGGCTCTCTGTCTCAGCCCGTCTGTTTCAGCCCCTCTGTTTCAGCCCCTCTGTTTCTCGCCCTCTGTTTCAGCCCCTCTGTTTCTCGCCCTCTGTTTCAGCCCCTCTGATTCAGCCCCTCTGTTTCTCGCCCTCTGTTTCTCGCCCTCTGTTTCAGCCCCTCTGTTTCTCGCCCTCTGTTTCATGCCCACTGTTTCAGCCCCTCTGTTTCAGCCCGTCTGTTTCAGCCCCTCTGTGTCTCGCCCTCTGTTTCAGCCCCTCTGTTTCAGCCCCTCTGTTTCAGCCCCTCTGTTTCAACCTCTCTGTTTCTCGCCCTCTGTTACAGCCCCTCTGTTTCTCGCCCTCTGTTTCAGCCCCTCTGTTTCTCGCACTCTGTTTCAGACCTTCTGTTTCAGCCCCTCTGTTTCTCGCCCTCTGTTTCAGCCGCTCTGTTTCTCGCCCTCTGTTTCAGCCCCTCTGTTTCAGCCCCTCTGTTTCTCGCCCTCTGTTTCAGCCCCTCTGTTTCTCACCCTCTGTTTCAGACCCTCTGTTTCTCGCCCTCTGTTTCAGCCCCTCTGATTCAGCCCTCTGTTTCAGACCCTCTGAATCAGCCCCTCTGATTCAGCCCCTCTGTTTCAGCCCCTCTGATTTAGCCCCTCTGTTTCAGCCCCTCTGTTTCTCGCCCCCTGTTACAGCCCCTCTGTTTCTCGCCCTCTGTTTCAGCCCCTCTGTTTCTCGCCCTCTGTTTCAGCCCCTCTGTTTCAGCCCCTCTGTTTCAGCCCCTCTGTTTCGCACCCTCTGGTCAGCCCCTCTGATTCAGCCCCTCTGATTCAGCCCCTCTGATTCAGCCCCTCTGTTTCCCGCCCCTCTTTTTCAGCCACTCTGTTTCTCGCCCTCTGTTTCAGCCCCTCTGTTTCTCGCCCTCTGTTTCAGCCCCTCTGTTTCAGCCCCTCTGTTTCAGCCCTTCTGTTTCAGCCCCTCTGTTTCTCGCCCTCTGTTTCAGCCCCTCTGTTTCTCGCCCTCTGTTTCAGCCCCTTGATTCAGCCCCTCTGTTTCTCGCCCTCTGTTTCTCACCCTCTGTTTCTTGCCCTCTGTTTCTCGCCATCTGGTTCATGCCCACTGTTTCAGCCCCTCTGTTTCAGCCCGTCTGTTTCAGCCCCTCTGTTTTTCGCCATCTGGTTCATGCCCACTGTTTCAGCCCCTCTGTTTCAGCCCGTCTGTTTCAGCCCCTCTGTTTCTCGCCCTCTGTTTCAGCCCCTCTGTTTCAGCCCCTCTGTTTCAGCGCCTCTGTTTCAACCCCTCTGTTTCTCGCCCTCTGTTACAGCCCCTCTGTTTCTCGCCCTCTGTTTCAGCCCCTCTGTTTCTCGCACTCTGTTTCAGACCCTCTGTTTCAGCCCCTCTGTTTCAGCCCCTCTGTTTCTCGCCCTCTGTTTCAGCCGCTCTGTTTCTCGCCCTCTGTTTCAGCCCCTCTGTTTCAGGCCCTCTGTTTCTCGCCCTCTGCTTCTGCCCCTCTGTTTCTCGCCCTCTGTTTCAGCCCCTCTGTTTCTCGCCATCTGGTTCAGCCCCTCTGATTCAGCCCCTCTGTTTCAGCCCCTCTGATTCAGCCCCTCAGTTTCAGCCCCTCTGTTTCAGCCCCTCTGTTTCAGCCCCTCTGTTTCATCCCCTCTGTTTCAGCCCCTCTGTTTTGCGCCCTCTGTTTCAGCCCCTCTGTTTCTCGCCCTCTGTTTCAGGCTCTCTGTTTCAGCCCGTCTGCTTCTGCCCCTCTGTTTCTCGCCCGCTGTTTCAGCCCCTTTGCTTCTCGCCCTCTATTTCAGCCCCTCTGTTTCAGCCCATCTGATTCAGCCCCTCTGATCCAGCCCCTCTGTTTCTCGCCCGCTGTTTCAGCCCCTCTGTTACAGCACCTCTGTTTCAGCCCCTCTGTTTCATCCCCTCTGTTTCTCGCCCTCTGTTTCAGCCCCTCTGTTTCTCGCCCTCTGTTTCAGACCCTCTGTTTCTCCCCCTCTGTTTCCGACCCACTGTTTCAGCCCCTCTGTTTCAACCCCTCTATTTCAGCCCCTCTGTTTCTCGCCCTCTGTTTCAGCCACTCTGTTTCTCGCCCTCTGTTTCAGCCCCTCTGTTTCTCGCCCTCTGTTTCAGTCCCTTTGTTTCAGGCCCTCTGTGTCAGCCCCTCTGTTTCAGCCCCTCTGTTTCTCGCCCTCTGTTTCAGCCCCTCTGTTTCTCGCCCTCTGTTTCAGCCCCTCTGTTTCAGCCCCTCTGTTTCAGACCCTCAGTTTCTCGCCCTCTGTTTCAGCCCCGCTGATTCAGCCCCTCTGTTTCAGCCACTCTGAATCAGCCCCTCTGATTCAGCCCCTCTGTTTCAGCCCCTCTGTTTCAGCCCCTCTGTTTCAGCCCCACTGTTTCTCGCCCTATGTTTCAGCCCCTCTGTGTCTCGCCCTCTGTTTCAGCCACTCTGTTTCTCGGCCTCTGTTTCAGACCCTCTCTTTCTCGCCCTCTGTTTCAGCCCCTCTGTTTCTAGCCCTCTGTTTCAGCCCCTCTGTTTCAGCCCCTCTGTTTCAGCCCCTCTGTTTCTCGCCCTCTGTTTCAGCCCCTCTGTTTCTCGCCCTCTGTTTCAGCCCCTTTGTTTCTCGCCCTCTATTTTAGCCCCTCTGATTCAGCCCCTCTGATTTAGCCCCTCTGTTTCTCGCCCTCTGTTTCAGCCCCTCTGTTTCTCGCCCGCTGTTTCAGCCCCTTTGTTTCTCACCCTCTGTTTCAGCCCCTCTGTTTCAGCCCCTCTGATTCAGCCCCTCTGATTCAGCCCCTCTGTTTCTCGCCCTCTGTTTCAGCCCCTCTGTTTCTCGCCATTTGTTTCAGCATCTCTGTTTCGACCCCTCTATTTCAGCCCCTCTGTTTCAGCCCCTCTGATTTAGCCCCTCTGTTTCAGCCCCTCTGTTTCTCGCCCGCTGTTTCAGTTCCTTTGTTCTCGCCCTCTGTTTCAGCCCCTCTGTTTCAGCCCCTCTGTTTCAGCCCTTCTGTTTTAGCCCCTCTGTTTCAGCCCCTCTGTTTCTCGCCCTCTGTTTCAGCCCCTCTGTTTCTCACACTCTGTTTCAGCCCCTTTGTTTCTCGCCCTCTGTTTCAGCCCATCTGTTTCTCGCCCACTGTTTCAGCCCCGCTGATTCATCCCCTCTGTTTCAGCCCCTCTGAATCAGCTCCTCTGATTCAACCCCTCTGTTTCAGCCCCTCTGTTTTAGCCCCTCTGTTTCAGGCCCTCTGTTTCAGCCCCTCTGTTTCAGCCCCTCTGTTTCTCGCCCTCTGCTTCTGCCCCTCTGTTTCTCGCCCTCTGTTTCAGCCCCTCTGTTTCTCGCCATCTGGTTCAGCCCCTCTGATTCAGCCCCTCTGTTTCAGCCCCTCTGATTCAGCCCCTCAGTTTCAGCCCCTCTGTTTCAGCTCCTCTGTTTCAGCCCCTCTGTTTCATCCCCTCTGTTTCAGCCCCTCTGTTTTGCGCCCTCTGTTTCAGCCCCTCTGTTTCTCGCCCTCTGTTTCAGGCTCTCTGTTTCAGCCCGTCTGTTTCAGCCCCTCTGTTTCAGCCCCTCTGTTTCTCGCCCGCTGTTTCAGCCCCTTTGCTTCTCGCCCTCTATTTCAGCCCCTCTGTTTCAGCCCATCTGATTCAGCCCCTCTGATTCAGCCCCTCTGTTTCTCGCCCGCTGTTTCAGCCCCTCTGTTACAGCACCTCTGTTTCAGCCCCTCTGTTTCATCCCCTCTGTTTCTCGCCCTCTGTTTCAGCCCCTCTATTTCTCGCCCTCTGTTTCAGACCCTCTGTTTCTCCCCCTCTGTTTCCGACCCACTGTTTCAGCCCCTCTGTTTCAACCCCTCTATTTCAGCCCCTCTGTTTCTCGCCCTCTGTTTCAGCCACTCTGTTTCTCGCCCTCTGTTTCAGCCCCTCTGTTTCTCGCCCTCTGTTTCAGCCCCTTTGTTTCAGGCCCTCTGTGTCAGCCCCTCTGTTTCAGCCCCTCTGTTTCTCGCCCTCTGTTTCAGCCCCTCTGTTTCTCGCCCTCTGTTTCAGCCCCTCTGTTTCAGCCCCTCTGTTTCAGCCCCACTGTTTCTCGCCCTATGTTTCAGCCCCTCTGTGTCTCGCCCTCTGTTTCAGCCACTCTATTTCTCGGCCTCTGTTTCAGACCCTCTCTTTCTCGCCCTCTGTTTCAGCCCCTCTGTTTCTAGCCCTCTGTTTCAGCCCCTCTGTTTCAGCCCCTCTGTTTCAGCCCCTCTGTTTCTCGCCCTCTGTTTCAGCCCCTCTGTTTCTCGCCCTCTGTTTCAGCCCCTTTGTTTCTCGCCCTCTATTTTAGCCCCTCTGATTCAGCCCCTCTGATTTAGCCCCTCTGTTTCTCGCCCTCTGTTTCAGCCCCTCTGTTTCTCGCCCGCTGTTTCAGCCCCTTTGTTTCTCACCCTCTGTTTCAGCCCCTCTGTTTCAGCCCCTCTGATTCAGCCCCTCTGATTCAGCCCCTCTGTTTCTCGCCCTCTGTTTCAGCCCCTCTGTTTCTCGCCATTTGTTTCAGCATCTCTGTTTCGACCCCTCTATTTCAGCCCCTCTGTTTCAGCCCCTCTGATTTAGCCCCTCTGTTTCAGCCCCTCTGTTTCTCGCCCGCTGTTTCAGTTCCTTTGTTCTCGCCCTCTGTTTCAGCCCCTCTGTTTCAGCCCCTCTGTTTCAGCCCTTCTGTTTTAGCCCCTCTGTTTCAGCCCCTCTGTTTCTCGCCCTCTGTTTCAGCCCCTCTGTTTCTCACACTCTGTTTCAGCCCCTTTGTTTCTCGCCCACTGTTTCAGCCCCGCTGATTCATCCCCTCTGTTTCAGCCCCTCTGAATCAGCTCCTCTGATTCAACCCCTCTGTTTCAGCCCCTCTGTTTTAGCCCCTCTGTTTCAGCCCCTCTGTTTCAGCCCCTCTGTTTCAGCCCCTCTGTTTCTCGCCCTCTGTTTCAGCCCCTCTGTTTCTCGCACTCTGTTTCAGCCCCACTGTTTCAGCCCCTCTGTTTCAACCCCTCTATTTCAGCCCCTCTGTTTCTCGCCCTCTGTTTCAGCCCCTCTGTTTCTCGCCCTCTGTTTCAGCCCCTCTGTTTCAGCCCCTCTGTTTCTCGCCCTCTGTTTCAGCCCCTCTGTTTCAGCCCCTCTGTTTCTCGCCCTCTGTTTCAACCCCTCTGTTTCTCGCCCTCTGTTTCAGCCCCTCTGTTTCTCGCCCTCTGTTTCAGCCCCACTGTTTCAGCCCCTCTGTTTCAACACCTCTATTTCAGCCCCTCTGTTTCTCGCCCTCTGTTTCAGCCCCTCTGTTTCTCGCACTCTGTTTCAGCCCCTCTGTTTCAGCCCCTCTGTTTCTCGCCCTCTGTTTCAGCCACTCAGTTTCTCGCCCTCTGTTTCAGCCCCTTTGTTTCAGCCCCTCTGTGTCAGCCCCTCTGTTTCAGCCCCTCTGTTTCTCACCCTCTGTTTCAGCCCCTCTGTTTCTCGCCCTCTGTTTCAGCCCCTCTGTTTGAGCCCCTCTGTTTCTCGCCCTCTGTTTCAGCCCCTCTGTTTCTCGCCCACTGTTTCAGCCCCGCTGATTCAGCCCCTCTGTTTCAGCCCCTCTGAATCAGCTCCTCTGATTCAACCCCTCTGTTTCAGCCCCTCTGTTTTAGCCCCTCTGTTTCAGCCCCTCTGTTTCTCGCCCTCTGTTTCAGACCCTCTGTTTCTCGCCCTCTGTTTCAGCCCCTCTGAATCAGCCCTCTGTTTCAGCCCCTCTGAATCAGCCCCTCTGATTCAGCCTCTCTGTTTCAGCCCCTCTGATTTAGCCCCTCTGTTTCAGCCCCTCTGTTTCTCGCCCCCTGTTTCAGCCCCTCCTTTTCTCGCCCTCTGTTTCAGCCCCTCTGTTTCTCGCCCTCTGTTTCAGCCCCTCTGTTTCAGCCCCTCTGTTTCAGCCCCTCTGTTTCGCACCCTCTGGTCAGCCCCTCTGATACAGCCCCTCTGATTCAGCCCCTCTGATTCAGCCCCTCTGTTTCTCGCCCTCTGTTTCAGCCCCTCTGTTTCTCGCCCACTGTTTCAGCCCCGCTGATTCAGCCCCTCTGTTTCAGCCCCTCTGAATCAGCTCCTCTGATTCAACCCCTCTGTTTCAGCCCCTCTGTTTTAGCCCCTCTGTTTCAGCCCCTCTGTTTCTCGCCCTCTGTTTCAGCCCCTCTGTTTCTCACCCTCTGTTTCAGACCCTCTGTTTCTCGCCCTCTGTTTCAGCCCCTCTGATTCAGCCCTCTGTTTCAGACCCTCTGAATCAGCCCCTCTGATTCAGCCCCTCTGTTTCAGCCCCTCTGATTTAGCCCCTCTGTTTCAGCCCCTCTGTTTCTCGCCCCCTGTTTCAGCCCCTCTGTTTCTCGCCCTCTGTTTCAGCCCCTCTGTTTCTCGCCCTCTGTTTCAGCCCCTCTGTTTCAGCCCCTCTGTTTCAGCCCCTCTGTTTCGCACCCTCTGGTCAGCCCCTCTGATTCAGCCCCTCTGATTCAGCCCCTCTGATTCAGCCCCTCTGTTTCCCGCCCCTCTGTTTCAGCCACTCTGTTTCTCGCCCTCTGTTTCAGCCCCTCTGTTTCAGCCCCTCTGTTTCAGCCCCTCTGTTTCTCGCCCTCTGTTTCAGCCCCACTGTTACTCGCCCTCTGTTTCAGCCCCTCTGATTCAGCCCCTCTGTTTCTCGCCCTTTGTTTCTCGCCCTCTGTTTCAGCCCCTCTGTTTCTCGCCCTCTGTTTCATGCCCACTGTTTCAGCCCCTCTGTTTCAGCCCGTCTGTTTCAGCCCCTCTGTGTCTCGCCCTCTGTTTCAGCCCCTCTGTTTCAGCCCCTCTGTTTCAGCCCCTCTGTTTCAACCCCTCTGTTTCTCGCCCTCTGTTACAGCCCCTCTGTTTCTCGCCCTCTGTTTCAGCCCCTCTGTTTCTCGCACTCTGTTTCAGACCCTCTGTTTCAGACCCTCTGTTTCAGCCCCTCTGTTTCTCGCCCTCTGTTTCAGCCGCTCTGTTTCTCGCCCTCTGTTTCAGCCCCTCTGTTTCAGCCCCTCTGTTTCTCGCCCTCTGTTTCAGCCCCTCTGTTTCTCACCCTCTGTTTCAGACCCTCTGTTTCTCGCCCTCTGTTTCAGCCCCTCTGATTCAGCCCACTGTTTCAGACCCTCTGAATCAGCCCCTCTGATTCAGCCCCTCTGTTTCAGACCCTCTGATTTAGCCCCTCTGTTTCAGCCCCTCTGTTTCTCGCCCCCTGTTTCAGCCCCTCTGTTTCTCGCCCTCTGTTTCAGCCCCTCTGTTTCTCGCCCTCTGTTTCAGCCCCTCTGTTTCAGCCCCTTGTTTCAGCCCCTCTGATTCAGCCCCTCTGATTCAGCCCCTCTGTTTCCCGCCCCTCTGTTTCAGCCACTCTGTTTCTCGCCCTCTGTTTCAGCCCCTCTGTTTCTCGCGCTCTGTTTCAGCCCCTATGTTTCAGCCCCTCTGTTTCAGCCCCTCTGTTTCAGCCCCTCTGTTTCTCGCCCTCTGTTTCAGCCCCTCTGTTTCTCGCCCTCTGTTTCAGCCCCTCTAATTCAGCCCCTCTGTTTCTCGCCCTCTGTTTCTCGCCCTCTGTTTCAGCCCCTCTGTTTCTCGCCCTCTGTTTCATGCCCACTGTTTCAGCCCCTCTGTTTCAGCCCGTCTGTTTCAGCCCCTCTGTTTCTCGCCCTCTGTTTCAGCCCCTCTGTTTCAGCCCCTCTGTTTCAGCCCCTCTGTTTCAACCCCTCTGTTTCTCGCCCTCTGTTACAGCCCCTCTGTTTCTCGCCCTCTGTTTCAGCCCCTCTGTTTCTCGCACTCTGTTTCAGACCCTCTGTTTCAGCCCCTCTGTTTCAGCCCCTCTGTTTCTCGCCCTCTGTTTCAGCCACTCTGTTTCTCGCCCTCTGTTTCAGCCCCTCTGTTTCAGGCCCTCTGTTTCTCGCCCTCTGCTTCTGCCCCTCTGTCTCTCGCCCTCTGTTTCAGCCCCTCTGTTTCTCGCCATCTGGTTCAGCCCCTCTGTTTCTCGCCCCCTGTTTCAGCCCCTCTGTTTCTCGCCCTCTGTTTCAGCCCCTCTGTTTCTCGCCCTCTGTTTCAGCCCCTCTGTTTCAGCCCCTTGTTTCAGCCCCTCTGATTCAGCCCCTCTGATTCAGCCCCTCTGTTTCCCGCCCCTCTGTTTCAGCCACTCTGTTTCTCGCCCTCTGTTTCAGCCCCTCTGTTTCTCGCTCTCTGTTTCAGCCCCTATGTTTCAGCCCCTCTGTTTCAGCCCCTCTGTTTCAGCCCCTCTGTTTCTCGCCCTCTGTTTCAGCCCCTCTAATTCAGCCCCTCTGTTTCTCGCCCTCTATTTCTCGCCCTCTGTTTCAGCCCCTCTGTTTCTCGCCCTCTGTTTCATGCCCACTGTTTCAGCCCCTCTGTTTCTGCCCGTCTGTTTCAGCCTCTCTGTTTCTCGCCCTCTGTTTCAGCCCCTCTGTTTCAGCCCCTCTGTTTCAGCCCCTCTGTTTCAACCCCTCTGTTTCTCGCCCTCTGTTACAGCCCCTCTGTTTCTCGCCCTCTGTTTCAGCCCCTCTGTTTCTCGCACTCTGTTTCAGACCCTCTGTTTCAGCCCCTCTGTTTCAGCCCCTCTGTTTCTCGCCCTCTGTTTCAGCCGCTCTGTTTCTCGCCCTCTGTTTCAGCCCCTCTGTTTCAGGCCCTCTGTTTCTCGCCCTCTGCTTCTGCCCCTCTGTCTCTCGCCTTCTGTTTCAGCCCCTCTGTTTCTCGCCCTCTGTTTCAGCCCCTCTGTTTCTCGCACTCTGTTTCAGACCCTCTGTTTCAGCCCCTCTGATTCAGCCCCTCTGTTTCAGCCCCTCTGATTCGGCCCCTCAGTTTCAGCCCCTCTGTTTCAGCCCCTCTGTTTCAGCCCCTCTGTTTCATCCCATCTGTTTCTCGCCCTCTGTTTGTCACCCTCTGTTTCACGCCCTCTGTTTCAGCCCCTCTGTTTTGCGCCCTCTGTTTCAGCCCCTCTGTTTCTCGCCCTCTGATTCAGGCTCTCTGTTTCAGCCCCTCTGTTTCAGCCCCTCTGTTTCAGCCCCTCTGATTCAGCCCCTCTGTTTCTCGCCCGTTGTTTCAGCCCCTCTGTTACAGCACCTCTGTTTCAGCCCCTCTGTTTCATCCCCTCTGTTTCTCGCCCTCTGTTTCAGCCCCTCTGTTTCTCGCCCTCTGTTTCAGCCCCTCTGTTTCTCGCCCTCTGTTTCCAACCCACTGTTTCAGCCCCTCTGTTTCAACCCCTCTATTTCAGCCCCTCTGTTTCTCGCCCTCTGTTTCAGCCACTCTGTTTCTCGCCCTCTGTTTCAGCCCCTCTGTTTCTCGCCCTCTGTTTCAGCCCCTTTGTTTCAGCCCCTCTGTGTCAGCCCCTCTGTTTCAGCCCCTCTGTTTCTCGCCCTCTGTTTCAGCCCCTCTGTTTCTCGCCCTCTGTTTCTGCCCCTCTGTTTCAGCCCCTCTGTTTCTCGCCCTCTGTTTCTGCCCCTCTGTTTCTCGCCCTCTGTTTCAGCCCCTCTGTTTCTCGCCCACTGTTTCAGCCCCTCTAATTCAGCCCCTCTGTTTCAGCCCCTCTGAATCAGCTCCTCTGATTCAGCCCCTCTGTTTCAGCCCCTCTGTTTTAGCCCCTCTGTTTCAGACCCTCAGTTTCTCGCCCTCTGTTTCAGCCCCGCTGATTCAGCCCCTCTGTTTCAGCCACTCTGAATCAGCCCCTCTGATTCAGCCCCTCTGTTTCAGCCCCTCTGTTTCAGCCCCTCTGTTTCAGCCCCACTGTTTCTCGCCCTATGTTTCAGCCCCTCTGTGTCTCGCCCTCTGTTTCAGCCACTGTGTTTCTCGGCCTCTGTTTCAGACCCTCTCTTTCTCGCCCTCTGTTTCAGCCCCTCTGTTTCTAGCCCTCTGTTTCAGCCCCTCTGTTTCAGCCCCTCTGTTTCAGCCCCTCTGTTTCTCGCCCTCTGTTTCAGCCCCTCTGTTTCTCGCCCTCTGTTTCAGCCCCTTTGTTTCTCGCCCTCTATTTTAGCCCCTCTGATTCAGCCCCTCTGATTTAGCCCCTCTGTTTCTCGCCCTCTGTTTCAGCCCCTCTGTTTCAGCCCCTCTGTTTCTCGCCCGCTGTTTCAGCCCCTTTGTTTCTCACCCTCTGTTTCAGCCCCTCTGTTTCAGCCCCTCTGATTCAGCCCCTCTGATTCAGCCCCTCTGTTTCCCGCCCCTCTGTTTCAGCCCCTCTGTTTCTCGCCATCTGTTTCAGCATCTCTGTTTCGACCCCTCTATTTCAGCCCCTCTGTTTCTCGACCTCTGTTTCAGCCACTCTGTTACTCGCCCTCTGTTTCAGCCCCTCTGTTTCTCGCACTCTGTTTCAGCCCCTTTGTTTCAGCCCCTCTGTATCAGCCCCTCTGTTTCAGCCCCTCTGTTTCTCGCCCTCTGTTTCAGCCCCTCTGTTTCTCGCCCTCTGTTTCAGCCCCTCTGTTTCAGCCCCTCTGTTTCTCGCCCTCTGTTTCAGCCCCTCTGTATCTCGCCCACTGTTTCAGCCCCGCTGATTCAGCCCCTCTGTTTCAGCCCCTCTGAATCAGCTCCTCTGATTCAACCCCTCTGTTTCAGCCCATCTGTTTTAGCCCCTCTGTTTCAGCCCCTCTGTTTCTCGCCCTCTGTTTCAGCCCCTCTGTTTCTAAACCTCTGTTTCAGACCCTCTGTTTCTCGCCCTCTGTTTCAGCCCCTCTGATTCAGCCCCTCTGTTTCAGCCCCTCTGAATCAGCCCCTCTGATTCAGCCCCTCTGTTTCAGCCCCTCTGATTTAGCCCCTCTGTTTCAGCCCCTCCGTTTCTCGCCCCCTGTTTCAGCCCCTCTGTTTCTCGCCCTCTGTTTCAGCCCCTCTGTTTCTCGCCCTCTGTTTCAGCCCCTCTATTTCAGCCCCTCTGTTTCAGCCCCTCTGTTTCGCACACTCGATTTCAGCCCCTCTGATTCAGCCCCTCTGATTCAGCCCCTCTGATTCTGCCCCTCTGTTTCCCGCCCCTCTGTTTCAGCCACTCTGTTTCTCGCCCTCTGTTTCAGCCCCTCTGTTTCAGCCCCTCTGTTTCTCGCCCTCTGTTTCAGTCCCTCTGTTTCTCGCCCTCTGTTTCAGCCCCTCTGTTTCTCGCCCTCTGTTTCATGCCCACTGTTTCAGTCCCTCTGTTTCAGCCCCTCTGTTTCAGCCCCTCTGTTTCTCGCCCTCTGTTTCAGCCCCTCTGTTTCAGCCCCTCTGTTTCAGCCCCTCTTTTTCTCGCCCTCTGTTACAGCCCCTCTGTTTCTCGCACTCTGTTTCAGACCCTCTGTTTCAGCCCCTCTGTTTCAGCCCCTCTGTTTCTCGCCCTCTGTTTCAGCCGCTCTGTTTCTCGCCCTCTGTTTCAGCCCCTCTGTTTCAGGCCCTCTGTTTCTCGCCCTCTGCTTCTGCCCCTCTGTTTCTCGCCCTCTGTTTCAGCCCCTCTGTTTCAGCCCCTTGTTTCAGCCCCTCTGATTCAGCCCCTCTGATTCAGCCCCTCTGTTTCTCGCGCTCTGTTTCAGCCCCTATGTTTCAGCCCCTCTGTTTCAGCCCCTCTGTTTCAGCCCCTCTGTTTCTCGCCCTCTGTTTCAGCCCCTCTGTTTCTCGCCCTCTGTTTCAGCCCCTCTAATTCAGCCCCTCTGTTTCTCGCCCTCTGTTTCTCGCCCTCTGTTTCAGCCCCTCTGTTTCTCGCCCTCTGTTTCATGCCCACTGTTTCAGCCCCTCTGTTTCAGCCCGTCTGTTTCAGCCCCTCTGTTTCTCGCCCTCTGTTTCAGCCCCTCTGTTTCAGCCCCTCTGTTTCAGCCCCTCTGTTTCAACCCCTCTGTTTCTCGCCCTCTGTTACAGCCCCTCTGTTTCTCGCCCTCTGTTTCAGCCCCTCTGTTTCTCGCACTCTGTTTCAGACCCTCTGTTTCAGCCCCTCTGTTTCAGCCCCTCTGTTTCTCGCCCTCTGTTTCAGCCACTCTGTTTCTCGCCCTCTGTTTCAGCCCCTCTGTTTCAGGCCCTCTGTTTCTCGCCCTCTGCTTCTGCCCCTCTGTCTCTCGCCCTCTGTTTCAGCCCCTCTGTTTCAGCCCCTCTGTTTCTCGCCATCTGGTTCAGCCCCTCTGTTTCTCGCCCTCTGTTTCAGCCCCTCTGTTTCTCGCCCTCTGTTTCAGCCCCTCTGTTTCAGCCCATTGTTTCAGCCCCTCTGATTCAGCCCCTCTGATTCAGCCCCTCTGTTTCCCGCCCCTCTGTTTCAGCCACTCTGTTTCTCGCCCTCTGTTTCAGCCCCTCTGTTTCTCACGCTCTGTTTCAGCCCCTATGTTTCAGCCCCTCTGTTTCAGCCCCTCTGTTTCAGCCCCTCTGTTTCTCGCCCTCTGTTTCAGCCCCTCTAATTCAGCCCCTCTGTTTCTCGCCCTCTGTTTCTCGCCCTCTGTTTCAGCCCCTCTGTTTCTCGCCCTCTGTTTCATGCCCACTGTTTCAGCCCCTCTGTTTCAGCCCGTCTGTTTCAGCCCCTCTGTTTCTCGCCCTCTGTTTCAGCCCCTCTGTTTCAGCCCCTCTGTTTCAGCCCCTCTGTTTCAACCCCTCTGTTTCTCGCCCTCTGTTACAGCCCCTCTGTTTCTCGCCCTCTGTTTCAGCCCCTCTGTTTCTCGCACTCTGTTTCAGACCCTCTGTTTCAGCCCCTCTGTTTCAGCCCCTCTGTTTCTCGCCCTCTGTTTCAGCCCCTCTGTTTCAGCCCCTCTGTTTCAGCCCCTCTGTTTCAACCCCTCTGTTTCTCGCCCTCTGTTACAGCCCCTCTGTTTCTCGCCCTCTGTTTCAGCCCCTCTGTTTCTCGCACTCTGTTTCAGACCCTCTGTTTCAGCCCCTCTGTTTCAGCCCCTCTGTTTCTCGCCCTCTGTTTCAGCCCCTCTGTTTCTCGCCCTCTGTTTCAGCCGCTCTGTCTCTCGCCCTCTGTTTCAGCCCCTCTGTTTCTCGCCATCTGGTTCAGCCCCTCTGATTCAGCCCCTCTCTTTCAGCCCCTCTGATTCAGCCCCTCAGTTTCAGCCCCTCTGTTTCAGCCCCTCTGTTTCAGCCCCTCTGTTTCATCCCATCTGTTTCTCGCCCTCTGTTTGTCACCCTCTGTTTCACGCCCTCTGTTTCAGCCCCTCTGTTTTGCGCCCTCTGTTTCAGCCCCTCTGTTTCTCGCCCTCTGTTTCAGGCTCTCTGTTTCAGCCCGTCTGTTTCAGCCCCTCTGTTTCAGCCCCTCTGTTTCTCGCCCGCTGTTTCAGCCCCTTTGCTTCTCGCCCTCTATTTCAGCCCCTCTGTTTCAGCCCCTCTGATTCAGCCCCTCTGATTCAGCCCCTCTGTTTCTCGCCCGCTGTTTCAGCCCCTCTGTTACAGCACCTCTGTTTCAGCCCCTCTGTTTCATCCCCTCTGTTTCTCGCCCTCTGTTTCAGCCCCTCTGTTTCTCGCCCTCTGTTTCAGCCCCTCTGTTTCTCGCCCTCTGTTTCCAACCCACTGTTTCAGCCCCTCTGTTTCAACCCCTCTATTTCAGCCCCTCTGTTTCTCGCCCTCTGTTTCAGCCACTCTGTTTCTCGCCCTCTGTTTCAGCCCCTCTGTTTCTCGCCCTCTGTTTCAGCCCCTTTGTTTCAGCCCCTCTGTGTCAGCCCCTCTGTTTCAGCCCCTCTGTTTCTCGCCCTCTGTTTCAGCCCCTCTGTTTCTCGCCCTCTGTTTCTGCCCCTCTGTTTCAGCCCCTCTGTTTCTCGCCCTCTGTTTCTGCCCCTCTGTTTCTCGCCCTCTGTTTCAGCCCCTCTGTTTCTCGCCCACTGTTTCAGCCCCGCTGATTCAGCCCCTCTGTTTCAGCCCCTCTGAATCAGCTCCTCTGATTCAGCCCCTCTGTTTCAGCCCCTCTGTTTTAGCCCCTCTGTTTCAGACCCTCAGTTTCTCGCCCTCTGTTTCAGCCCCGCTGATTCAGCCCCTCTGTTTCAGCCACTCTGAATCAGCCCCTCTGATTCAGCCCCTCTGTTTCAGCCCCTCTGTTTCAGCCCCTCTGTTTCAGCCCCACTGTTTCTCGCCCTATGTTTCAGCCCCTCTGTGTCTCGCCCTCTGTTTCAGCCACTCTGTTTCTCGGCCTCTGTTTCAGACCCTCTCTTTCTCGCCCTCTGTTTCAGCCCCGCTGATTCAGCCCCTCTGTTTCAGCCACTCTGAATCAGCCCCTCTGATTCAGCCCCTCTGTTTCAGCCCCTCTGTTTCAGCCCCTCTGTTTCAGCCCCACTGTTTCTCGCCCTATGTTTCAGCCCCTCTGTGTCTCGCCCTCTGTTTCAGCCACTGCGTTTCTCGGCCTCTGTTTCAGACCCTCTCTTTCTCGCCCTCTGTTTCAGCCCCTCTGTTTCTAGCCCTCTGTTTCAGCCCCTCTGTTTCAGCCCCTCTGTTTCTCGCCCTCTGTTTCAGCCCCTCTGTTTCTCGCCCTCTGTTTCAGCCCCTTTGTTTCTCGCCCTCTATTTTAGCCCCTCTGATTCAGCCCCTCTGATTTAGCCCCTCTGTTTCTCGCCCTCTGTTTCAGCCCCTCTGTTTCAGTCCCTCTGTTTCTCGCCCGCTGTTTCAGCCCCTTTGTTTCTCACCCTCTGTTTCAGCCCCTCTGTTTCAGCCCCTCTGATTCAGCCCCTCTGATTCAGCCCCTCTGTTTCCAGCCCCTCTGTTTCAGCCCCTCTGTTTCTCGCCATCTGTTTCAGCATCTCTGTTTCGACCCCTCTATTTCAGCCCCTCTGTTTCTCGACCTCTGTTTCAGCCACTCTGTTACTCGCCCTCTGTTTCAGCCCCTCTGTTTCTCGCACTCTGTTTCAGCCCCTTTGTTTCAGCCCCTCTGTGTCAGCCCCTCTGTTTCAGCCCCTCTGTTTCTCGCCCTCTGTTTCAGCCCCTCTGTTTCTCGCCCTCTGTTTCAGCCCCTCTGTTTCAGCCCCTCTGTTTCTCGCCCTCTGTTTCAGCCCCTCTGTATCTCGCCCACTGTTTCAGCCCCGCTGATTCAGCCCCTCTGTTTCAGCCCCTCTGAATCAGCTCCTCTGATTCAACCCCTCTGTTTCAGCCCATCTGTTTTAGCCCCTCTGTTTCAGCCCCTCTGTTTCTCGCCCTCTGTTTCAGCCCCTCTGTTTCTAAACCTCTGTTTCAGACCCTCTGTTTCTCGCCCTCTGTTTCAGCCCCTCTGATTCAGCCCCGCTGTTTCAGCCCCTCTGAATCAGCCCCTCTGATTCAGCCCCTCTTTTTCAGCCCCTCTGATTTAGCCCCTCTGTTTCAGCCCCTCTGTTTCTCGCCCCCTGTTTCAGCCCCTCTGTTTCTCGCCCTCTGTTTCAGCCCCTCTGTTTCTCGCCCTCTGTTTCAGCCCCTCTGTTTCAGCCCCTCTGTTTCAGCCCCTCTGTTTCGCACACTCGATTTCAGCCCCTCTGATTCAGCCCCTCTGATTCAGCCCCTCTGATTCTGCCCCTCTGTTTCCCGCCCCTCTGTTTCAGCCACTCTGTTTCTCGCCCTCTGTTTCAGCCCCTCTGTTTCAGCCCCTCTGTTTCTCGCCCTCTGTTTCAGTCCCTCTGTTTCTCGCCCTCTGTTTCAGCCCCTCTGTTTCTCTCCCTCTGTTTCATGCCCACTGTTTCAGTCCCTCTGTTTCAGCCCCTCTGTTTCAGCCCCTCTGTTTCTCGCCCTCTGTTTCAGCCCCTCTGTTTCAGCCCCTCTGTTTCAGCCCCTCTTTTTCTCGCCCTCTGTTACAGCCCCTCTGTTTCTCGCACTCTGTTTCAGACCCTCTGTTTCAGCCCCTCTGTTTCAGCCCCTCTGTTTCTCGCCCTCTGTTTCAGCCGCTCTGTTTCTCGCCCTCTGTTTCAGCCCCTCTGTTTCAGGCCCTCTGTTTCTCGCCCTCTGCTTCTGCCCCTCTGTTTCTCGCCCTCTGTTTCAGCCCCTCTGTTTCTCGCCATCTGGTTCAGCCCCTCTGATTCAGCCCCTCTGTTTCAGCCCCTCTGATTCAGCCCCTCAGTTTCAGCCCCTCTGTTTCAGCCCCTCTGTTTCAGCCCCTCTGTTTCATCCCCACTGTTTCTCGCCCTCTGTTTGTCACCCTCTGTTTCACGCCCTCTGTTTCAGCCCCTCTGTTTTGCGCCCTCTGTTTCAGCCCCTCTGTTTCTCGCCCTCTGTTTCAGGCTCTCTGTTTCAGCCCGTCTGTTTCAGCCCCTCTGTTTCTCGCCCGCTGTTTCAGCCCCTTTGCTTCTCGCCCTCTATTTCAGCCCCTCTGTTTCAGCCCCTCTGATTCAGCCCCTCTGATTCAGCCCCTCTGTTTCTCGCCCGCTGTATCAGCCCCTCTGTTACAGCACATCTGTTTCAGCCCCTCTGTTTCATCCCCTCTGTTTCTCGCCCTCTGTTTCAGCCCCTCTGTTTCTCGCCCTCTGTTTCAGCCCCTCTGTTTCTCGCCCTCTGTTTCCGACCCACTGTTTCAGCCCCTCTGTTTCAACCCCTCTATTTCAGCCCCTCTGTTTCTCGCCCTCTGTTTCAGCCACTCTGTTTCTCGCCCTCTGTTTCAGCCCCTCTGTTTCTCTCCCTCTGTTTCAGCCCCTTTGTTTCAGCCCCTCTGTGTCAGCCCCTCTGTTTCAGCCCCTCTGTTTCTCGCCCTCTGTTTCAGCCCCTCTATTTCTCGCCCTCTGTTTCAGCCCCTCTGTTTCAGCCCCTCTGTTTCTCGCCCTCTGTTTCTGCCCCTCTGTTTCTCGCCCTCTGTTTCAGCCCCTCTGTTTCTCGCCCACTGTTTCAGCCCCGCTGATTCAGCCCCTCTGTTTCAGCCCCTCTGAATCAGCTCCTCTGATTCAGCCCCTCTGTTTCAGCCCCTCTGTTTTAGCCCCTCTGTTTCAGACCCTCAGTTTCTCGCCCTCTGTTTCAGCCCCGCTGATTCAGCCCCTCTGTTTCAGCCACTCTGAATCAGCCCCTCTGATTCAGCCCCTCTGTTTCAGCCCCTCTGTTTCACCCCTCTGTTTCAGCCCCACTGTTTCTCGCCCTATGTTTTAGCCCCTCTGTGTCTCGACCTCTGTTTCAGCCACTCTGTTTCTCGGCCTCTGTTTCAGACCCTCTCTTTCTCGCCCTCTGTTTCAGCCCCTCTGTTTCTAGCCCTCTGTTTCAGCCCCTCTGTTTCAGCCCCTCTGTTTCAGGCCCTCTGTTTCTCGCCCTCTGTTTCAGCCCCTCTGTTTCTCGCCCTCTGTTTCAGCCCCTTTGTTTCTCGCCATCTATTTTAGCCCCTCTGATTCAGCCCCTCTGATTTAGCCCCTCTGTTTCACGCCCTCTGTTTCAGCCCCTCTGTTTTGCGCCCTCTGTTTCAGCCCCTCTGTTTCTCGCCCTCTGTTTCAGGCTCTCTGTTTCAGCCCGTCTGTTTCAGCCCCTCTGTTTCTCGCCCGCTGTTTCAGCACCTTTGTTTCTCGCCCTCTATTTCAGCCCCTCTGTTTCAGCCCCTCTGATTCAGCCCCTCTGATCCAGCCCCTCTATTTCTCGCCCTCTGTTTCAGCCCCTCTGTTTCTCGCCCTCTGTTTCAGACCCACTGTTTCAGCCCCTCTGTTTCAACCCCTCTATTTCAGCCCCTCTGTTTCTCGCCCTCTGTTTCAGCCACTCTGTTTCTCGCCCTCTGTTTCAGCCCCTCTGTTTCTCGCCCTCTGTTTCAGCCCCTTTGTTTCAGCCCCTCTGTGTCAGCCCCTCTGATTCAGCCCCTTTGTTTCTTGCCCTCTGTTTCAGCCCCTCTGTTTCTCGCCCTCTGTTTCAGCCCCTCTGTTTCAGCCCCTGTGTTTCTCTACCTCTGTTTCTGCCCCTCTGTTTCTCGCCCACTGTTTCAGCCCAGCTGATTCAGCCCCTCTGTTTCAGCCCCTCTGAATCAGCTCCTCTGATTCAGCCCCTCTGTTTCAGCCCCTCTGTTTTAGCCCCTCTGTTTCAGACCCTCAGTTTCTCGCCCTCTGTTTCAGCCCCGCTGATTCAGCCCCTCTGTTTCAGCCACTCTGAATCAGCCCCTCTGATTCAGCCCCTCTGTTTCAGCCCCTCTGTTTCAGCCCCTCTGTTTCAGCCCCTCTGTTTCTCGCCCTATGTTTCAGCCCCTCTGTTTCTCGCCCTCTGTTTCAGCCCTCTGTTTCTCGCCCTCTGTTTCAGACCCTCTGTTTCTCGCCCTCTGTTTCAGCCCCTCTGTTTCTAGCCCTCTGTTTCAGCCCCTCTGATCCTCGCCCTCTGTTTCAGCCCCTCTGTTTCTCGCCCTCTGTTTCAGCCCCTCTGCTTCTCGCCCTCTGTTTCAGCCCCTTGTTTCTCGCCCTCTGTTTTAGCACCTCTGATTCAGCCCCTCTGTTTCGGCCCCTCTGTTTCTCCCCCTTTGTACCAGCCTCTCTGTTTCAGCCCCTCTATTTTAGCCTCTCTGATTCAGCCCCTCTGATTTAGCCCCTCTGTTTCTCGCCCTCTGTTTCAGCCCCTCTGTTTCAGCCCCTCTGTTTCAGCCCCTCTGTTTCTCGCACGCTGTTTCAGCCACTTTGTTTCTCGCCCTCTGTTTCAGCCCCTCTGTTTCAACCCCTCTGATTCAGACCCTCTGATTCACTCCCTCTGTTTCTCGCCCTCTGTTTCAGCCCCTCTGTTTCAGCCCCTCTGTTTCAGCCCCTCTGTTTCAGCCCCTCTGTTTCTCGCCCTCTGTTTCAGCCCCACTGTTTCAGCCCCTCTGTTTCAGCCCCTCTGTTTCTCGCCCTCTGTTTCAGCCCCTTTGTTTCAGCCCCTCTGTGTCAGCCCCTCTGTTTCAGCCCCTCTGTTTCTCGCTCTCTGTTTCAGCCCCTCTGTTTCTCGCCCTCTGTTTCAGCCCCTCTGTTTCAGCCCCTCTGTTTCTCGCCCTCTGTTTCTGCCCCTCTGTTTCTCGCCCTCTGTTTCAGCCCCTCTGTTTCTCGCCCACTGTTTCAGCCCCGCTGATTCAGCCCCTCTGTTTCAGCCCCTCTGAATCAGCTCCTCTGATTCAGCCCCTCTGTTTCAGCCCCTTTTTTTTTAGCCCCTCTGTTTCAGCCCCTCTGTTTCTCGCCCTCTGTTTCAGCCCCTCTGTTTCTCACCCTCTGTTTCAGACCCTCTGTTTCTCGCCCTCTGTTTCAGCCCCTCTGATTCAGCCCTCTGTTTCAGCCCCTCTGAATCAGCCCCTCTGATTCAGCCCCCTCTGTTTCAGCCCCTCTGATTTAGCCCCTCTGTTTCAGACCCTCTGTTTCTCGGCCCCTGTTTCAGCCCCTCTGTTTCTCGCCCTCTGTTTCAGCCCCTCTGTTTCAGCCCCTCTGTTTCAGCCCCTCTGTTTCTCGCCCTATGTTTCAGCCCCTCTGTTTCTCGCCCTCTGTTTCAGCCCCGCTGATTCTCGCCCTCTGTTTCAGCACCTCTGATTCAGCCCCACTGTTTCAGCCCCTCTGATGCAGCCCCTCTGATTCAGCCCCTCTGATTCAGCCCCACTCAGTCAGCCCCTCTGATTCAGCCCCTCTGTTTCCCGCCCCTCTGTTTCAGCCCCTCTGTTTCTCGCCATCTGTTTCAGCATCTCTGTTTCTCGCCCTCTGTTTGAGCCCCTCTGTTTCAGCCCCTCTGTTTCAGCCCCTCTGTTTCTCACCCTCTGTTTCAGCGCCTCTGATTCAGCCCCTCTGATTCAGCCCCACTCAGTCAGCCCCTCTGATTCAGCCCCTCTGTTTCCCGCCCCTCTGTTTCAGCCCCTCTGTTTCTCGCCATCTGTTTCAGCATCTCTGTTTCTCGCCCTCTGTTTCAGCCACTCTGTTTCTCGCCCTCTGTTTCAGCCCCTCTGTTTTTCCCCCTCTGTTTCAGCCCCACTGTTTCAGCCCCTCTGTTTCCGCCCCTCTGTTTCTCGCCCTCTGTTTCAGCCCCTCTGTTTCTCGCCCTCTGTTTCAGCCCCTCTGTTTCAGCCCCTCTGTTTCAGCCCCTCTGTTTCTCGCCCTCTGTTTCAGCCCCTCTGTTTCTCGCCCTCGGTTTCAGCCCCTCTGTTTCTCGCCCTCTGTTTTAGCCCCTCTGATTCAGCCCCTCTGTTTCAGCCCCTCTGTTTCTCCCCCTCTGTTCCAGCCCCTCTGTTTCAGCCCCTCTGTTTCAGCCCCACTGTTTCAGCCCCTCTGTTTCATCCCCGCTGTTTTTCACCATCTTTTTCAGCCCCTCTGTTTCAGCCCCTCTGTTTCAGCCCCTCTGTTTCTCGCCCTCTGTTACAGCCCCTCTGTTTCTCGCCCTCTGTTTCAGCCCCTCTGTTTCTCGCACTCTGTTTCAGACCCTCTGTTTCAGCCCCTCTGTTTCAGCCCCTCTGTTTCTCGCCCTCTGTTTCAGCCCCTCTGTTTCTCGCCCTCTGTTTCAGCCCCTCTGTTTCAGGCCCTCTGTTTCTCGCCCTCTGTTTCAGCGCCTCTGTTTCTCGCCATCTGGTTCAGCCCCTCTGATTCAGCCCCTCTGTTTCAGCCCCTCTGATTCAGCCCCTCTGTTTCAGCCCCTCTGTTTCTCGCCCTATGTTTCAGCCCCTCTGTTTCTCGCCCTCTGTTTCAGCCCTCTGTTTCTCGCCCTCTGTTTCAGACCCTCTGTTTCTCGCCCTCTGTTTCAGCCCCTCTGTTTCTAGCCCTCTGTTTCAGCCCCTCTGATCCTCGCCCTCTGTTTCAGCCCCTCTGTTTCTCGCCCTCTGTTTCAGCCCCTCTGCTTCTCGCCCTCTGTTTCAGCCCCTTGTTTCTCGCCCTCTGTTTTAGCACCTCTGATTCAGCCCCTCTGTTTCTCGCCCTCTGTTTCAGCCCCTCTGATCCTCGCCCTCTGTTTCAGCCCCTCTGTTTCTCGCCCTCTGTTTCAGCCCCTCTGTTTAAGCCCCTCTGTTTCAGCCCCTCTGTTTCTCGCCCTCTGTTTCAGCCCCTCTGTTTCTCGCCCTCTGTTTCAGCCCCTCTGTTTCAGGCCCTCTGTTTCTCGCCCTCTGTTTCAGCGCCTCTGTTTCTCGCCATCTGGTTCAGCCCCTCTGATTCAGCCCCTCTGTTTCAGCCCCTCTGATTCAGCCCCTCAGTTTCAGCCCCTCTGTTTCTGCCCCTCTGTTTCAGCCCCTGTGTTTCATCCCCTCTGTTTCTCGCCCTCTGTTTCTCGCCCTCTGTTTCACGCCCTCTGTTTCAGTCCCTCTGTTTTGCGCCCTCTGTTTCAGCCCCTCTGTTTCTCGCCCTCTGTTTCAGGCTCTCTGTTTCAGCCCGTCTGTTTCAGCCCCTCTGTTTCAGCCCCTCTGTTTCTCGCCCGCTCTTTCAGCCCCTTTGTTTCTCGCTCTCTGTTTCAGACCCTCTGTTTCAGCCCCTCTGATTCAGCCCCTCTGATTTAGCCCCTCTGTTTCTCACCCTCTGTTTCAGCCCCTCTGTTTTAGCCCCTCTGTTTCAGCCCCTCTGTTTCAGCCCCTCTGTTTCTCGCCCTCTGTTTCAGCTTCTCTGTTTCTCGCCCTCTGTTTCAGCCCCTCTGTTTCTCGCCCTCTGTTTTAGCCCCTCTGATTCAGCCCCTCTGTTTCAGCCCCTCTGTTTCTCCCCCTCTGTTTCAGCCCCTCTGTTTCAGCCCCTCTGTTTCAGCCCCTCTGTTTCAGCCCCTCTGTTTCTCGCACTCTGTTTCAGCCCCTTTGTTTCTCGCCCTCTGTTTCAGCCCCTCTGTTTCAGCCCCTCTGATTCAGCCCCTCTGATTCAGCCCCTCTGTTTCTCGCCCTCTGTTTCAGCCCCTCTGTTTCAGCCCCTCTGTTTCAGCCCCTCTGTTTCAGCCCCTCTGTTTCTCGCCCTCTGTTTCAGCCCCACTGTTTCAGCCCCTCTGTTTCAGCCCCTCTGTTTCTCGCCCTCTGTTTCAGCCGCTTTGTTTCAGCCCCTCTGTGTCAGCCCCTCTGTTTCAGCCCCTCTGTTTCTCGCCCACTGTTTCAGCCCCTCTGTTTCTCGCCCTCTGTTTTAGCACCTCTGTTTCAGCCCCTCTGTTTCTCGCCCTCTGTTTCTGCCCCTCTGTTTCTCGCCCTCTATTTCAGCCCCTCTGTTTCTCGCCCACTGTTTCAGCCCCGCTGATTCAGCCCCTCTGTTTCAGCCCCTCTGAATCAGCTCCTCTGATTCAGCCCCTCTGTTTCAGCCCCTTTTTTTTAGCCCCTCTGTTTCAGCCCCTCTGTTTCTCGCCCTCTGTTTCAGCCCCTCTGTTTCTCACCCTCTGTTTCAGCCCCTCTGTTTCTCGCCCTCTGTTTCAGCCCCTCTGTTTCTCACCCTCTGTTTCAGACCCTCTGTTTCTCGCCCTCTGTTTCAGCCCCTCTGATTCAGCCCTCTGTTTCAGACCCTCTGAATCAGCCCCTCTGATTCAGCCCCTCTGTTTCAGCCCCTCTGATTTAGCCCCTCTGTTTCAGCCCCTCTGTTTCTCGCCCCCTGTTTCAGCCCCTCTGTTTCTCGCCCTCTGTTTCAGCCCCTCTGTTTCAGCCCCTCTGTTTCAGCCCCTCTGTTTCGCACCCTCTGGTCAGCCCCTCTGATTCAGCCCCTCTGATTCAGCCCCTCTGATTCAGCCCCTCTGTTTCCCGCCCCTCTGTTTCAGCCCCTCTGTTTCTCGCCCTCTGTTTCAGCCCCACTGTTACTCGCCCTCTGTTTCAGCCCCTCTGATTCAGCCCCTCTGTTTCTCGCCCTCTGTTTCTCGCCCTCTGTTTCAGCCCCTCTGTTTCTCGCCCTCTGTTTCATGCCCACTGTTTCAGCCCCTCTGTTTCAGCCCGTCTGTTTCAGCCCCTCTGTGTCTCGCCCTCTGTTTCAGCCCCTCTGTTTCAGCCCCTCTGTTTCAGCCCCTCTGTTTCAACCCCTCTGTTTCTCGCCCTCTGTTACAGCCACTCTGTTTCTCGCCCTCTGTTTCAGCCCCTCTGTTTCTCGCACTCTGTTTCAGACCCTCTGTTTCAGACCCTCTGTTTCAGCCCCTCTGTTTCTCGCCCTCTGTTTCAGCCGCTCTGTTTCTCGCCCTCTGTTTCAGCCCCTCTGTTTCAGCCCCTCTGTTTCTCGCCCTCTGTTTCAGCCCCTCTGTTTCTCACCCTCTGTTTCAGACCCTCTGTTTCTCGCCCTCTGTTTCAGCCCCTCTGATTCAGCCCTCTGTTTCAGACCCTCTGAATCAGCCCCTCTGTTTCAGCCCCTCTGTTTCTCGCCCCCTGTTTCAGCCCCTCTGTTTCTCGCCCCCTGTTTGAGCCCCTCTGTTTCAGACCCTCTGATTTAGCCCCTCTGTTTCAGCCCCTCTGTTTCTCGCCCCCTGTTTCAGCCCCTCTGTTTCTCGCCCTCTGTTTCAGCCCCTCTGTTTCTCGCCCTCTGTTTCAGCCCCTCTGTTTCAGCCCCTTGTTTCAGCCCCTCTGATTCAGCCCCTCTGATTCAGCCCCTCTGTTTCCCGCCCCTCTGTTTCAGCCACTCTGTTTCTCGCCCTCTGTTTCAGCCCCTCTGTTTCTCGCGCTCTGTTTCAGCCCCTATGTTTCAGCCCCTCTGTTTCAGCCCCTCTGTTTCAGCCCCTCTGTTTCTCGCCCTCTGTTTCAGCCCCTCTGTTTCTCGCCCTCTGTTTCAGCCCCTCTAATTCAGCCCCTCTGTTTCTCGGCCTCTGTTTCTCGCCCTCTGTTTCAGCCCCTCTGTTTCTCGCCCTCTGTTTCATGCCCACTGTTTCAGCCCCTCTGTTTCAGCCCGTCTGTTTCAGCCCCTCTGTTTCTCGCCCTCTGTTTCAGCCCCTCTGTTTCAGCCCCTCTGTTTCAGCCCCTCTGTTTCAACCCCTCTGTTTCTCGCCCTCTGTTTCAGCCCCTCTGATTCAGCCCTCTGTTTCAGCCCCTCTGAATCAGCCCCTCTGATTCAGCCCCCTCTGTTTCAGCCCCTCTGATTTAGCCCCTCTGTTTCAGACCCTCTGTTTCTCGGCCCCTGTTTCAGCCCCTCTGTTTCTCGCCCTCTGTTTCAGCCCCTCTGTTTCAGCCCCTCTGTTTCAGCCCCTCTGTTTCTCGCCCTATGTTTCAGCCCCTCTGTTTCTCGCCCTCTGTTTCAGCCCCGCTGATTCTCGCCCTCTGTTTCAGCACCTCTGATTCAGCCCCACTGTTTCAGCCCCTCTGATGCAGCCCCTCTGATTCAGCCCCTCTGATTCAGCCCCACTCAGTCAGCCCCTCTGATTCAGCCCCTCTGTTTCCCGCCCCTCTGTTTCAGCCCCTCTGTTTCTCGCCATCTGTTTCAGCATCTCTGTTTCTCGCCCTCTGTTTGAGCCCCTCTGTTTCAGCCCCTCTGTTTCAGCCCCTCTGTTTCTCACCCTCTGTTTCAGCGCCTCTGATTCAGCCCCTCTGATTCAGCCCCACTCAGTCAGCCCCTCTGATTCAGCCCCTCTGTTTCCCGCCCCTCTGTTTCAGCCCCTCTGTTTCTCGCCATCTGTTTCAGCATCTCTGTTTCTCGCCCTCTGTTTCAGCCACTCTGTTTCTCGCCCTCTGTTTCAGCCCCTCTGTTTTTCCCCCTCTGTTTCAGCCCCACTGTTTCAGCCCCTCTGTTTCCGCCCCTCTGTTTCTCGCCCTCTGTTTCAGCCCCTCTGTTTCTCGCCCTCTGTTTCAGCCCCTCTGTTTCAGCCCCTCTGTTTCAGCCCCTCTGTTTCTCGCCCTCTGTTTCAGCCCCTCTGTTTCTCGCCCTCGGTTTCAGCCCCTCTGTTTCTCGCCCTCTGTTTTAGCCCCTCTGATTCAGCCCCTCTGTTTCAGCCCCTCTGTTTCTCCCCCTCTGTTCCAGCCCCTCTGTTTCAGCCCCTCTGTTTCAGCCCCACTGTTTCAGCCCCTCTGTTTCATCCCCGCTGTTTTTCACCATCTTTTTCAGCCCCTCTGTTTCAGCCCCTCTGTTTCAGCCCCTCTGTTTCTCGCCCTCTGTTACAGCCCCTCTGTTTCTCGCCCTCTGTTTCAGCCCCTCTGTTTCTCGCACTCTGTTTCAGACCCTCTGTTTCAGCCCCTCTGTTTCAGCCCCTCTGTTTCTCGCCCTCTGTTTCAGCCCCTCTGTTTCTCGCCCTCTGTTTCAGCCCCTCTGTTTCAGGCCCTCTGTTTCTCGCCCTCTGTTTCAGCGCCTCTGTTTCTCGCCATCTGGTTCAGCCCCTCTGATTCAGCCCCTCTGTTTCAGCCCCTCTGATTCAGCCCCTCTGTTTCAGCCCCTCTGTTTCTCGCCCTATGTTTCAGCCCCTCTGTTTCTCGCCTTCTGTTTCAGCCCTCTGTTTCTCGCCCTCTGTTTCAGACCCTCTGTTTCTCGCCCTCTGTTTCAGCCCCTCTGTTTCTAGCCCTCTGTTTCAGCCCCTCTGATCCTCGCCCTCTGTTTCAGCCCCTCTGTTTCTCGCCCTCTGTTTCAGCCCCTCTGCTTCTCGCCCTCTGTTTCAGCCCCTTGTTTCTCGCCCTCTGTTTTAGCACCTCTGATTCAGCCCCTCTGTTTCGGCCCCTCTGTTTCTCCCCCTTTGTACCAGCCTCTCTGTTTCAGCCCCTCTATTTAAGCCTCTCTGATTCAGCCCCTCTGATTTAGCCCCTCTGTTTCTCGCCCTCTGTTTCAGCCCCTCTGTTTCAGCCCCTCTGTTTCAGCCCCTCTGTTTCTCGCACGCTGTTTCAGCCACTTTGTTTCTCGCCCTCTGTTTCAGCCCCTCTGTTTCAACCCCTCTGATTCAGACCCTCTGATTCAGCCCCTCTGTTTCTCGCCCTCTGTTTCAGCCCCTCTGTTTCAGCCCCTCTGTTTCAGCCCCTCTGTTTCAGCCCCTCTGTTTCTCGCCCTCTGTTTCAGCCCCACTGTTTCAGCCCCTCTGTTTCAGCCCCTCTGTTTCTCGCCCTCTGTTTCAGCCCCTTTGTTTCAGCCCCTCTGTGTCAGCCCCTCTGTTTCAGCCCCTCTGTTTCTCGCTCTCTGTTTCAGCCCCTCTGTTTCTCGCCCTCTGTTTCAGCCCCTCTGTTTCAGCCCCTCTGTTTCTCGCCCTCTGTTTCTGCCCCTCTGTTTCTCGCCCTCTGTTTCAGCCCCTCTGTTTCTCGCCCACTGTTTCAGCCCCGCTGATTCAGCCCCTCTGTTTCAGCCCCTCTGAATCAGCTCCTCTGATTCAGCCCCTCTGTTTCAGCCCCTTTTTTTTTAGCCCCTCTGTTTCAGCCCCTCTGTTTCTCGCCCTCTGTTTCAGCCCCTCTGTTTCTCACCCTCTGTTTCAGACCCTCTGTTTCTCGCCCTCTGTTTCAGCCCCTCTGATTCAGCCCTCTGTTTCAGCCCCTCTGAATCAGCCCCTCTGATTCAGCCCCCTCTGTTTCAGCCCCTCTGATTTAGCCCCTCTGTTTCAGACCCTCTGTTTCTCGGCCCCTGTTTCAGCCCCTCTGTTTCTCGCCCTCTGTTTCAGCCCCTCTGTTTCAGCCCCTCTGTTTCAGCCCCTCTGTTTCTCGCCCTATGTTTCAGCCCCTCTGTTTCTCGCCCTCTGTTTCAGCCCCGCTGATTCTCGCCCTCTGTTTCAGCACCTCTGATTCAGCCCCACTGTTTCAGCCCCTCTGATGCAGCCCCTCTGATTTAGCCCCTCTGATTCAGCCCCTCTGTTTCTCGCCCTCTGTTTGAGCCCCTCTGTTTCAGCCCCTCTGTTTCAGCCCCTCTGTTTCTCACCCTCTGTTTCAGCGCCTCTGATTCAGCCCCTCTGATTCAGCCCCACTCAGTCAGCCCCTCTGATTCAGCCCCTCTGTTTCCCGCCCCTCTGTTTCAGCCCCTCTGTTTCTCGCCATCTGTTTCAGCATCTCTGTTTCTCGCCCTCTGTTTCAGCCACTCTGTTTCTCGCCCTCTGTTTCAGCCCCACTGTTTCAGCCCCTCTGTTTCCGCCCCTCTGTTTCTCGCCCTCTGTTTCAGCCCCTCTGTTTCTCGCCCTCTGTTTCAGCCCCTCTGTTTCAGCCCCTCTGTTTCAGCCCCTCTGTTTCTCGCCCTCGGTTTCAGCCCCTCTGTTTCTCGCCCTCTGTTTTAGCCCCTCTGATTCAGCCCCTCTGTTTCAGCCCCTCTGTTTCTCCCCCTCTGTTCCAGCCCCTCTGTTTCAGCCCCTCTGTTTCAGCCCCACTGTTTCAGCCCCTCTGTTTCATCCCCGCTGTTTTTCACCATCTTTTTCAGCCCCTCTGTTTCAGCCCCTCTGTTTCAGCCCCTCTGTTTCAGCCCCTCTGTTTCTCGCCCTCTGTTACAGCCCCTCTGTTTCTCGCCCTCTGTTTCAGCCCCTCTGTTTCTCGCACTCTGTTTCAGCCCCTCTGTTTCAGCCCCTCTGTTTCAGCCCCTCTGTTTCTCGCCCTCTGTTTCAGCCCCTCTGTTTCTCGCCCTCTGTTTCAGCCCCTCTGTTTCAGGCCCTCTGTTTCTCGCCCTCTGTTTCAGCGCCTCTGTTTCTCGCCATCTGGTTCAGCCCCTCTGATTCAGCCCCTCTGTTTCAGCCCCTCTGATTCAGCCCCTCAGTTTCAGCCCCTCTGTTTCTGCCCCTCTGTTTCAGCCCCTGTGTTTCATCCCCTCTGTTTCTCGCCCTCTGTTTCTCGCCCTCTGTTTCACGCCCTCTGTTTCAGTCCCTCTGTTTTGCGCCCTCTGTTTCAGCCCCTCTGTTTCTCGCCCTCTGTTTCAGGCTCTCTGTTTCAGCCCGTCTGTTTCAGCCCCTCTGTTTCAGCCCCTCTGTTTCTCGCCCGCTCTTTCAGCCCCTTTGTTTCTCGCTCTCTGTTTCAGACCCTCTGTTTCAGCCCCTCTGATTCAGCCCCTCTGATTTAGCCCCTCTGTTTCTCACCCTCTGTTTCAGCCCCTCTGTTTTAGCCCCTCTGTTTCAGCCCCTCTGTTTCAGCCCCTCTGTTTCTCGCCCTCTGTTTCAGCTTCTCTGTTTCTCGCCCTCTGTTTCAGCAGCTCTGTTTCTCGCCCTCTGTTTTAGCCCCTCTGATTCAGCCCCTCTGTTTCAGCCCCTCTGTTTCTCCCCCTCTGTTTCAGCCCCTCTGTTTCAGCCCCTCTGTTTCAGCCCCTCTGTTTCAGCCCCTCTGTTTCTCGCACTCTGTTTCAGCCCCTTTGTTTCTCGCCCTCTGTTTCAGCCCCTCTGTTTCAGCCCCTCTGATTCAGCCCCTCTGATTCAGCCCCTCTGTTTCTCGCCCTCTGTTTCAGCCCCTCTGTTTCAGCCCCTCTGTTTCAGCCCCTCTGTTTCAGCCCCTCTGTTTCTCGCCCTCTGTTTCAGCCCCACTGTTTCAGCCCCTCTGTTTCAGCCCCTCTGTTTCTCGCCCTCTGTTTCAGCCGCTTTGTTTCAGCCCCTCTGTGTCAGCCCCTCTGTTTCAGCCCCTCTGTTTCTCGCCCACTGTTTCAGCCCCTCTGTTTCTCGCCCTCTGTTTTAGCACCTCTGTTTCAGCCCCTCTGTTTCTCGCCCTCTGTTTCTGCCCCTCTGTTTCTCGCCCTCTATTTCAGCCCCTCTGTTTCTCGCCCACTGTTTCAGCCCCGCTGATTCAGCCCCTCTGTTTCAGCCCCTCTGAATCAGCTCCTCTGATTCAGCCCCTCTGTTTCAGCCCCTTTTTTTTAGCCCCTCTGTTTCAGCCCCTCTGTTTCTCACCCTCTGTTTCAGCCCCTCTGTTTCTCGCCCTCTGTTTCAGCCCCTCTGTTTCTCACCCTCTGTTTCAGACCCTCTGTTTCTCGCCCTCTGTTTCAGCCCCTCTGATTCAGCCCTCTGTTTCAGACCCTCTGAATCAGCCCCTCTGATTCAGCCCCTCTGTTTCAGCCCCTCTGATTTAGCCCCTCTGTTTCAGCCCCTCTGTTTCTCGCCCCCTGTTTCAGCCCCTCTGTTTCTCGCCCTCTGTTTCAGCCCCTCTGTTTCAGCCCCTCTGTTTCAGCCCCTCTGTTTCGCACCCTCTGGTCAGCCCCTCTGATTCAGCCCCTCTGATTCAGCCCCTCTGATTCAGCCCCTCTGTTTCCCGCCCCTCTGTTTCAGCCACTCTGTTTCTCGCCCTCTGTTTCAGCCCCTCTGTTTCAGCCCCTCTGTTTCAGCCCCTCTGTTTCTCGCCCTCTGTTTCAGCCCCACTGTTACTCGCCCTCTGTTTCAGCCCCTCTGATTCAGCCCCTCTGTTTCTCGCCCTCTGTTTCTCGCCCTCTGTTTCAGCCCCTCTGTTTCTCGCCCTCTGTTTCATGCCCACTGTTTCAGCCCCTCTGTTTCAGCCCGTCTGTTTCAGCCCCTCTGTGTCTCGCCCTCTGTTTCAGCCCCTCTGTTTCAGCCCCTCTGTTTCAGCCCCTCTGTTTCAACCCCTCTGTTTCTCGCCCTCTGTTACAGCCACTCTGTTTCTCGCCCTCTGTTTCAGCCCCTCTGTTTCTCGCACTCTGTTTCAGACCCTCTGTTTCAGACCCTCTGTTTCAGCCCCTCTGTTTCTCGCCCTCTGTTTCAGCCGCTCTGTTTCTCGCCCTCTGTTTCAGCCCCTCTGTTTCAGCCCCTCTGTTTCTCGCCCTCTGTTTCAGCCCCTCTGTTTCTCACCCTCTGTTTCAGACCCTCTGTTTCTCGCCCTCTGTTTCAGCCCCTCTGATTCAGCCCTCTGTTTCAGACCCTCTGAATCAGCCCCTCTGATTCAGCCCCTCTGTTTCAGACCCTCTGATTTAGCCCCTCTGTTTCAGCCCCTCTGTTTCTCGCCCCCTGTTTCAGCCCCTCTGTTTCTCGCCCTCTGTTTCAGCCCCTCTGTTTCTCGCCCTCTGTTTCAGCCCCTCTGTTTCAGCCCCTTGTTTCAGCCCCTCTGATTCAGCCCCTCTGATTCAGCCCCTCTGTTTCCCGCCCCTCTGTTTCAGCCACTCTGTTTCTCGCCCTCTGTTTCAGCCCCTCTGTTTCTCGCGCTCTGTTTCAGCCCCTATGTTTCAGCCCCTCTGTTTCAGCCCCTCTGTTTCAGCCCCTCTGTTTCTCGCCCTCTGTTTCAGCCCCTCTGTTTCTCGCCCTCTGTTTCAGCCCCTCTAATTCAGCCCCTCTGTTTCTCGCCCTCTGTTTCTCGCCCTCTGTTTCAGCCCCTCTGTTTCTCGCCCTCTGTTTCATGCCCACTGTTTCAGCCCCTCTGTTTCAGCCCGTCTGTTTCAGCCCCTCTGTTTCTCGCCCTCTGTTTCAGCCCCTCTGTTTCAGCCCCTCTGTTTCAGCCCCTCTGTTTCAACCCCTCTGTTTCTCGCCCTCTGTTACAGCCCCTCTGTTTCTCGCCCTCTGTTTCAGCCCCTCTGTTTCTCGCCCTCTGTTTCAGCCCCTCTGTTTCAGCCCCTTGTTTCAGCCCCTCTGATTCAGCCCCTCTGCTTCTGCCCCTCTGTCTCTCGCCCTCTGTTTCAGCCCCTCTGTTTCTCGCCATCTGGTTCAGCCCCTCTGTTTCTCGCCCCCTGTTTCAGCCCCTCTGTTTCTCGCCCTCTGTTTCAGCCCCTCTGTTTCTCGCCCTCTGTTTCAGCCCCTCTGTTTCAGCCCCTTGTTTCAGCCCCTCTGATTCAGCCCCTCTGTTTCAGCCCCTCTGTTTCTCGCCCCCTGTTTCAGCCCCTCTGTTTCTCGCCCTCTGTTTCAGCCCCTCTGTTTCTCGCCCTCTGTTTCCCGCCCCTCTGTTTCAGCCACTCTGTTTCTCGCCCTCTGTTTCAGCCCCTCTGTTTCTCGCTCTCTGTTTCAGCCCCTATGTTTCAGCCCCTCTGTTTCAGCCCCTCTGTTTCAGCCCCTCTGTTTCTCGCCCTCTGTTTCAGCCCCTCTAATTCAGCCCCTCTGTTTCTCGCCCTCTATTTCTCGCCCTCTGTTTCAGCCCCTCTGTTTCTCGCCCTCTGTTTCATGCCCACTGTTTCAGCCCCTCTGTTTCAGCCCGTCTGTTTCAGCCCCTCTGTTTCTCGCCCTCTGTTTCAGCCCCTCTGTTTCAGCCCCTCTGTTTCAGCCCCTCTGTTTCAACCCCTCTGTTTCTCGCCCTCTGTTACAGCCCCTCTGTTTCTCGCCCTCTGTTTCAGCCCCTCTGTTTCTCGCACTCTGTTTCAGACCCTCTGTTTCAGCCCCTCTGTTTCAGCCCCTCTGTTTCTCGCCCTCTGTTTCAGCCGCTCTGTTTCTCGCCCTCTGTTTCAGCCCCTCTGTTTCAGGCCCTCTGTTTCTCGCCCTCTGCTTCTGCCCCTCTGTCTCTCGCCCTCTGTTTCAGCCCCTCTGTTTCTCGCCCTCTGTTTCAGCCCCTCTGTTTCTCGCACTCTGTTTCAGACCCTCTGTTTCAGCCCCTCTGATTCAGCCCCTCTGTTTCAGCCCCTCTGATTCAGCCCCTCAGTTTCAGCCCCTCTGTTTCAGCCCCTCTGTTTCAGCCCCTCTGTTTCATCCCATCTGTTTCTCGCCCTCTGTTTGTCACCCTCTGTTTCACGCCCTCTGTTTCAGCCCCTCTGTTTTGCGCCCTCTGTTTCAGCCCCTCTGTTTCTCGCCCTCTGTTTCAGGCTCTCTGTTTCAGCCCGTCTGTTTCAGCCCCTCTGTTTCAGCCCCTCTGTTTCTCGCCCGCTGTTTCAGCCCCTTTGCTTCTCGCCCTCTATTTCAGCCCCTCTGTTTCAGCCCCTCTGATTCAGCCCCTCTGATTCAGCCCCTCTGTTTCTCGCCCGCTGTTTCAGCCCCTCTGTTACAGCACCTCTGTTTCAGCCCCTCTGTTTCATCCCCTCTGTTTCTCGCCCTCTGTTTCAGCCCCTCTGTTTCTCGCCCTCTGTTTCAGCCCCTCTGTTTCTCGCCCTCTGTTTCCAACCCACTGTTTCAGCCCCTCTGTTTCAACCCCTCTATTTCAGCCCCTCTGTTTCTCGCCCTCTGTTTCAGCCACTCTGTTTCTCGCCCTCTGTTTCAGCCCCTCTGTTTCTCGCCCTCTGTTTCAGCCCCTTTGTTTCAGCCCCTCTGTGTCAGCCCCTCTGTTTCAGCCCCTCTGTTTCTCGCCCTCTGTTTCTGCCCCTCTGTTTCTCGCCCTCTGTTTCTGCCCCTCTGTTTCAGCCCCTCTGTTTCTCGCCCTCTGTTTCTGCCCCTCTGTTTCTCGCCCTCTGTTTCAGCCCCTCTGTTTCTCGCCCACTGTTTCAGCCCCTTTGATTCAGCCCCTCTGTTTCAGCCCCTCTGAATCAGCTCCTCTGATTCAGCCCCTCTGTTTCAGCCCCTCTGTTTTAGCCCCTCTGTTTCAGACCCTCAGTTTCTCGCCCTCTGTTTCAGCCCCGCTGATTCAGCCCCTCTGTTTCAGCCACTCTGAATCAGCCCCTCTGATTCAGCCCCTCTGTTTCAGCCCCTCTGTTTCAGCCCCTCTGTTTCAGCCCCACTGTTTCTCGCCCTATGTTTCAGCCCCTCTGTGTCTCGCCCTCTGTTTCAGCCACTGTGTTTCTCGGCCTCTGTTTCAGACCCTCTCTTTCTCGCCCTCTGTTTCAGCCCCTCTGTTTCTAGCCCTCTGTTTCAGCCCCTCTGTTTCAGCCCCTCTGTTTCAGCCCCTCTGTTTCTCGCCCTCTGTTTCAGCCCCTCTGTTTCTCGCCCTCTGTTTCAGCCCCTTTGTTTCTCGCCCTCTATTTTAGCCCCTCTGATTCAGCCCCTCTGATTTAGCCCCTCTGTTTCTCGCCCTCTGTTTCAGCCCCTCTGTTTCAGCCCCTCTGTTTCTCGCCCGCTGTTTCAGCCCCTTTGTTTCTCACCCTCTGTTTCAGCCCCTCTGTTTCAGCCCCTCTGATTCAGCCCCTCTGATTCAGCCCCTCTGTTTCCCGCCCCTCTGTTTCAGCCCCTCTGTTTCTCGCCATCTGTTTCAGCATCTCTGTTTCGACCCCTCTATTTCAGCCCCTCTGTTTCTCGACCTCTGTTTCAGCCACTCTGTTACTCGCCCTCTGTTTCAGCCCCTCTGTTTCTCGCACTCTGTTTCAGCCCCTTTGTTTCAGCCCCTCTGTGTCAGCCCCTCTGTTTCAGCCCCTCTGTTTCTCGCCCTCTGTTTCAGCCCCTCTGTTTCAGCCCCTCTGTTTCTCGCCCTCTGTTTCAGCCCCTCTGTATCTCGCCCACTGTTTCAGCCCCGCTGATTCAGCCCCTCTGTTTCAGCCCCTCTGAATCAGCTCCTCTGATTCAACCCCTCTGTTTCAGCCCATCTGTTTTAGCCCCTCTGTTTCAGCCCCTCTGTTTCTCGCCCTCTGTTTCAGCCCCTCTGTTTCTAAACCTCTGTTTCAGACCCTCTGTTTCTCGCCCTCTGTTTCAGCCCCTCTGATTCAGCCCCTCTGTTTCAGCCCCTCTGAATCAGCCCCTCTGATTCAGCCCCTCTGTTTCAGCCCCTCTGATTTAGCCCCTCTGTTTCAGCCCCTCTGTTTCTCGCCCCCTGTTTCAGCCCCTCTGTTTCTCGCCCTCTGTTTCAGCCCCTCTGTTTCTCGCCCTCTGTTTCAGCCCCTCTGTTTCAGCCCCTCTGTTTCAGCCCCTCTGTTTCGCACACTCGATTTCAGCCCCTCTGATTCAGCCCCTCTGATTCAGCCCCTCTGATTCTGCCCCTCTGTTTCCCGCCCCTCTGTTTCAGCCACTCTGTTTCTCGCCCTCTGTTTCAGCCCCTCTGTTTCAGCCCCTCTGTTTCTCGCCCTCTGTTTCAGTCCCTCTGTTTCTCGCCCTCTGTTTCAGCCCCTCTGTTTCTCGCCCTCTGTTTCATGCCCACTGTTTCAGTCCCTCTGTTTCAGCCCCTCTGTTTCAGCCCCTCTGTTTCTCGCCCTCTGTTTCAGCCCCTCTGTTTCAGCCCCTCTGTTTCAGCCCCTCTTTTTCTCGCCCTCTGTTACAGCCCCTCTGTTTCTCGCACTCTGTTTCAGACCCTCTGTTTCAGCCCCTCTGTTTCAGCCCCTCTGTTTCTCGCCCTCTGTTTCAGCCGCTCTGTTTCTCGCCCTCTGTTTCAGCCCCTCTGTTTCAGGCCCTCTGTTTCTCGCCCTCTGCTTCTGCCCCTCTGTTTCTCGCCCTCTGTTTCAGCCCCTCTGTTTCAGCCCCTTGTTTCAGCCCCTCTGATTCAGCCCCTCTGATTCAGCCCCTCTGTTTCCCGCCCCTCTGTTTCAGCCACTCTGTTTCTCGCCCTCTGTTTCAACCCCTCTGTTTCTCGCGCTCTGTTTCAGCCCCTATGTTTCAGCCCCTCTGTTTCAGCCCCTCTGTTTCAGCCCCTCTGTTTCTCGCCCTCTGTTTCAGCCCCTCTGTTTCTCGCCCTCTGTTTCAGCCCCTCTAATTCAGCCCCTCTGTTTCTCGCCCTCTGTTTCTCGCCCTCTGTTTCAGCCCCTCTGTTTCTCGCCCTCTGCTTCTGCCCCTCTGTTTCTCGCCCTCTGTTTCAGCCCCTCTGTTTCTCGCCATCTGGTTCAGCCCCTCTGATTCAGCCCCTCTGTTTCAGCCCCTCTGATTCAGCCCCTCAGTTTCAGCCCCTCTGTTTCAGCCCCTCTGTTTCAGCCCCTCTGTTTCATCCCCTCTGTTTCAGCCCCTCTGTTTTGCGCCCTCTGTTTCAGCCCCTCTGTTTCTCGCCCTCTGTTTCAGGCTCTCTGTTTCAGCCCGTCTGTTTCAGCCCCTCTGTTTCAGCCCCTCTGTTTCTCGCCCGCTGTTTCAGCCCCTTTGCTTCTCGCCCTCTATTTCAGCCCCTCTGTTTCAGCCCATCTGATTCAGCCCCTCTGATTCAGCCCCTCTGTTTCTCGCCCGCTGTTTCAGCCCCTCTGTTACAGCACCTCTGTTTCAGCCCCTCTGTTTCATCCCCTCTGTTTCTCGCCCTCTGTTTCAGCCCCTCTGTTTCTCGCCCTCTGTTTCAGACCCTCTGTTTCTCCCCCTCTGTTTCCGACCCACTGTTTCAGCCCCTCTGTTTCAACCCCTCTATTTCAGCCCCTCTGTTTCTCGCCCTCTGTTTCAGCCACTCTGTTTCTCGCCCTCTGTTTCAGCCCCTCTGTTTCTCGCCCTCTGTTTCAGCCCCTTTGTTTCAGGCCCTCTGTGTCAGCCCCTCTGTTTCAGCCCCTCTGTTTCTCGCCCTCTGTTTCAGCCCCTCTGTTTCTCGCCCTCTGTTTCAGCCCCTCTGTTTCAGCCCCTCTGTTTCAGACCCTCAGTTTCTCGCCCTCTGTTTCAGCCCCGCTGATTCAGCCCCTCTGTTTCAGCCACTCTGAATCAGCCCCTCTGATTCAGCCCCTCTGTTTCAGCCCCTCTGTTTCAGCCCCTCTGTTTCAGCCCCACTGTTTCTCGCCCTATGTTTCAGCCCCTCTGTGTCTCGACCTCTGTTTCAGCCACTCTGTTTCTCGGCCTCTGTTTCAGACCCTCTCTTTCTCGCCCTCTGTTTCAGCCCCTCTGTTTCTAGCCCTCTGTTTCAGCCCCTCTGTTTCAGCCCCTCTGTTTCAGCCCCTCTGTTTCTCGCCCTCTGTTTCAGCCCCTCTGTTTCTCGCCCTCTGTTTCAGCCCCTTTGTTTCTCGCCCTCTATTTTAGCCCCTCTGATTCAGCCCCTCTGATTTAGCCCCTCTGTTTCTCGCCCTCTGTTTCAGCCCCTCTGTTTCTCGCCCGCTGTTTCAGCCCCTTTGTTTCTCACCCTCTGTTTCAGCCCCTCTGTTTCAGCCCCTCTGATTCAGCCCCTCTGATTCAGCCCCTCTGTTTCTCGCCCTCTGTTTCAGCCCCTCTGTTTCTCGCCATTTGTTTCAGCATCTCTGTTTCGACCCCTCTATTTCTGCCCCTCTGTTTCAGCCCCTCTGATTTAGCCCCTCTGTTTCAGCCCCTCTGTTTCTCGCCCGCTGTTTCAGTTCCTTTGTTCTCGCCCTCTGTTTCAGCCCCTCTGTTTCAGCCCCTCTGTTTCAGCCCTTCTGTTTTAGCCCCTCTGTTTCAGCCCCTCTGTTTCTCGCCCTCTGTTTCAGCCCCTCTGTTTCTCACACTCTGTTTCAGCCCCTTTGTTTCTCGCCCTCTGTTTCAGCCCATCTGTTTCTCGCCCACTGTTTCAGCCCCGCTGATTCATCCCCTCTGTTTCAGCCCCTCTGAATCAGCTCCTCTGATTCAACCCCTCTGTTTCAGCCCCTCTGTTTTAGCCCCTCTGTTTCAGCCCCTCTGTTTCAGCCCCTCTGTTTCAGCCCCTCTGTTTCTCGCCCTCTGTTTCAGCCCCTCTGTTTCTCGCACTCTGTTTCAGCCCCACTGTTTCAGCCCCTCTGTTTCAACCCCTCTATTTCAGCCCCTCTGTTTCTCGCCCTCTGTTTCAGCCCCTCTGTTTCTCGCCCTCTGTTTCAGCCCCTCTGTTTCAGCCCCTCTGTTTCTCGCCCTCTGTTTCAGCCCCTCTGTTTCTCGCCCACTGTTTCAGCCCCGCTGATTCAGCCCCTCTGTTTCAGCCCCTCTGTTTCTCGCCCTCTGTTTCAACCCCTCTGTTTCTCGCCCTCTGTTTCAGCCCCTCTGTTTCTCGCCCTCTGTTTCAGCCCCTCTGTTTCAGCCCTTCTGTTTCAACACCTCTATTTCAGCCCCTCTGTTTCTCGCCCCCTGTTTCAGCCCCTCTGTTTCTCGCACTCTGTTTCAGCCCCTCTGTTTCAGCCCCTCTGTTTCTCGCCCTCTGTTTCAGCCACTCAGTTTCTCGCCCTCTGTTTCAGCCCCTTTGTTTCAGCCCCTCTGTGTCAGCCCCTCTGTTTCAGCCCCTCTGTTTCTCGCCCTCTGTTTCAGCCCCTCTGTTTCTCGCCGTCTGTTTCAGCCCCTCTGTTTCAGCCCCTCTGTTTCTCGCCCTCTGTTTCAGCCCCTCTGTTTCTCGCCCACTGTTTCAGCCCCGCTGATTCAGCCCCTCTGTTTCAGCCCCTCTGAATCAGCTCCTCTGATTCAACCCCTCTGTTTCAGCCCCTCTGTTTTAGCCCCTCTGTTTCAGCCCCTCTGTTTCTCGCCCTCTGTTTCAGCCCCTCTGTTTCTCACCCTCTGTTTCAGACCCTCTGTTTCTCGCCCTCTGTTTCAGCCCCTCTGAATCAGCCCTCTCTTTCAGCCCCTCTGAATCAGCCCCTCTGATTCAGCCTCTCTGTTTCAGCCCCTCTGATTTAGCCCCTCTGTTTCAGCCCCTCTGTTTCTCGCCCCCTGTTTCAGCCCCTCCTTTTCTCGCCCTCTGTTTCAGCCCCTCTGTTTCTCGCCCTCTGTTTCAGCCCCTCTGTTTCAGCCCCTCTGTTTCAGCCCCTCTGTTTCGCACCCTCTGGTCAGCCCCTCTGATTCAGCCCCTCTGATTCAGCCCCTCTGATTCAGCCCCTCTGTTTCTCGCCCTCTGTTTCAGCCCCTCTGTTTCTCGCCCACTGTTTCAGCCCCGCTGATTCAGCCCCTCTGTTTCAGCCCCTCTGAATCAGCTCCTCTGATTCAACCCCTCTGTTTCAGCCCCTCTGTTTTAGCCCCTCTGTTTCAGCCCCTCTGTTTCTCGCCCTCTGTTTCAGCCCCTCTGTTTCTCACCCTCTGTTTCAGACCCTCTGTTTCTCGCCCTCTGTTTCAGCCCCTCTGATTCAGCCCTCTGTTTCAGACCCTCTGAATCAGCCCCTCTGATTCAGCCCCTCTGTTTCAGCCCCTCTGATTTAGCCCCTCTGTTTCAGCCCCTCTGTTTCTCGCCCCCTGTTTCAGCCCCTCTGTTTCTCGCCCTCTGTTTCAGCCCCTCTGTTTCTCGCCCTCTGTTTCAGCCCCTCTGTTTCAGCCCCTCTGTTTCAGCCCCTCTGTTTCGCACCCTCTGGTCAGCCCCTCTGATTCAGCCCCTCTGATTCAGCCCCTCTGATTCAGCCCCTCTGTTTCCCGCCCCTCTGTTTCAGCCACTCTGTTTCTCGCCCTCTGTTTCAGCCCCTCTGTTTCAGCCCCTCTGTTTCAGACCCTCTGTTTCTCGCCCTCTGTTTCAGCCCCACTGTTACTCGCCCTCTGTTTCAGCCCCTCTGATTCAGCCCCTCTGTTTCTCGCCCTTTGTTTCTCGCCCTCTGTTTCAGCCCCTCTGTTTCTCGCCCTCTGTTTCATGCCCACTGTTTCAGCCCCTCTGTTTCAGCCCGTCTGTTTCAGCCCCTCTGTGTCTCGCCCTCTGTTTCAGCCCCTCTGTTTCAGCCCCTCTGTTTCAGCCCCTCTGTTTCAACCCCTCTGTTTCTCGCCCTCTGTTACAGCCACTCTGTTTCTCGCCCTCTGTTTCAGCCCCTCTGTTTCTCGCACTCTGTTTCAGACCCTCTGTTTCAGACCCTCTGTTTCAGCCCCTCTGTTTCTCGCCCTCTGTTTCAGCCGCTCTGTTTCTCGCCCTCTGTTTCAGCCCCTCTGTTTCAGCCCCTCTGTTTCTCGCCCTCTGTTTCAGCCCCTCTGTTTCTCACCCTCTGTTTCAGACCCTCTGTTTCTCGCCCTCTGTTTCAGCCCCTCTGATTCAGCCCTCTGTTTCAGACCCTCTGAATCAGCCCCTCTGATTCAGCCCCTCTGTTTCAGACCCTCTGATTTAGCCCCTCTGTTTCAGCCCCTCTGTTTCTCGCCCCCTGTTTCAGCCCCTCTGTTTCTCGCCCTCTGTTTCAGCCCCTCTGTTTCTCGCCCTCTGTTTCAGCCCCTCTGTTTCAGCCCCTTGTTTCAGCCCCTCTGATTCAGCCCCTCTGATTCAGCCCCTCTGTTTCCCGCCCCTCTGTTTCAGCCACTCTGTTTCTCGCCCTCTGTTTCAGCCCCTCTGTTTCTCGCGCTCTGTTTCAGCCCCTATGTTTCAGCCCCTCTGTTTCAGCCCCTCTGTTTCAGCCCCTCTGTTTCTCGCCCTCTGTTTCAGCCCCTCTAATTCAGCCCCTCTGTTTCTCGCCCTCTGTTTCTCGCCCTCTGTTTCAGCCCCTCTGTTTCTCGCCCTCTGTTTCATGCCCACTGTTTCAGCCCCTCTGTTTCAGCCCGTCTGTTTCAGCCCCTCTGTTTCTCGCCCTCTGTTTCAGCCCCTCTGTTTCAGCCCCTCTGTTTCAGCCCCTCTGTTTCAACCCCTCTGTTTCTCGCCCTCTGTTACAGCCCCTCTGTTTCTCGCCCTCTGTTTCAGCCCCTCTGTTTCTCGCACTCTGTTTCAGACCCTCTGTTTCAGCCCCTCTGTTTCAGCCCCTCTGTTTCTCGCCCTCTGTTTCAGCCGCTCTGTTTCTCGCCCTCTGTTTCAGCCCCTCTGTTTCAGGCCCTCTGTTTCTCGCCCTCTGCTTCTGCCCCTCTGTCTCTCGCCCTCTGTTTCAGCCCCTCTGTTTCTCGCCATCTGGTTCAGCCCCTCTGTTTCTCGCCCCCTGTTTCAGCCCCTCTGTTTCTCGCCCTCTGTTTCAGCCCCTCTGTTTCTCGCCCTCTGTTTCAGCCCCTCTGTTTCAGCCCCTTGTTTCAGCCCCTCTGATTCAGCCCCTCTGATTCAGCCTCTCTGTTTCCCGCCCCTCTGTTTCAGCCACTCTGTTTCTCGCCCTCTGTTTCAGCCCCTCTGTTTCTCGCTCTCTGTTTCAGCCCCTATGTTTCAGCCCCTCTGTTTCAGCCCCTCTGTTTCAGCCCCTCTGTTTCTCGCCCTCTGTTTCAGCCCCTCTAATTCAGCCCCTCTGTTTCTCGCCCTCTATTTCTCGCCCTCTGTTTCAGCCCCTCTGTTTCTCGCCCTCTGTTTCATGCCCACTGTTTCAGCCCCTCTGTTTCAGCCCGTCTGTTTCAGCCCCTCTGTTTCTCGCCCTCTGTTTCAGCCCCTCTGTTTCAGCCCCTCTGTTTCAGCCCCTCTGTTTCAACCCCTCTGTTTCTCGCCCTCTGTTACAGCCCCTCTGTTTCTCGCCCTCTGTTTCAGCCCCTCTGTTTCTCGCACTCTGTTTCAGACCCTCTGTTTCAGCCCCTCTGTTTCAGCCCCTCTGTTTCTCGCCCTCTGTTTCAGCCGCTCTGTTTCTCGCCCTCTGTTTCAGCCCCTCTGTTTCAGGCCCTCTGTTTCTCGCCCTCTGCTTCTGCCCCTCTGTCTCTCGCCCTCTGTTTCAGCCCCTCTGTTTCTCGCCCTCTGTTTCAGCCCCTCTGTTTCTCGCACTCTGTTTCAGACCCTCTGTTTCAGCCCCTCTGATTCAGCCCCTCTGTTTCAGCCCCTCTGATTCAGCCCCTCAGTTTCAGCCCCTCTGTTTCAGCCCCTCTGTTTCAGCCCCTCTGTTTCATCCCATCTGTTTCTCGCCCTCTGTTTGTCACCCTCTGTTTCACGCCCTCTGTTTCAGCCCCTCTGTTTTGCGCCCTCTGTTTCAGCCCCTCTGTTTCTCGCCCTCTGTTTCAGGCTCTCTGTTTCAGCCCGTCTGTTTCAGCCCCTCTGTTTCAGCCCCTCTGTTTCTCGCCCGCTGTTTCAGCCCCTTTGCTTCTCGCCCTCTGTTTCAGCCCCTCTGTTTCAGCCCCTCTGATTCAGCCCCTCTGATTCAGCCCCTCTGTTTCTCGCCCGCTGTTTCAGCCCCTCTGTTACAGCACCTCTGTTTCAGCCCCTCTGTTTCATCCCCTCTGTTTCTCGCCCTCTGTTTCAGCCCCTCTGTTTCTCGCCCTCTATTTCAGCCCCTCTGTTTCAACCCCTCTATTTCAGCCCCTCTGTTTCTCGCCCTCTGTTTCAGCCACTCTGTTTCTCGCCCTCTGTTTCAGCCCCTCTGTTTCTCGCCCTCTGTTTCAGCCCCTTTGTTTCAGCCCCTCTGTGTCAGCCCCTCTGTTTCAGCCCCTCTGTTTCTCGCCCTCTGTTTCAGCCCCTCTGTTTCTCGCCCTCTGTTTCTGCCCCTCTGTTTCAGCCCCTCTGTTTCTCGCCCTCTGTTTCTGCCCCTCTGTTTCTCGCCCTCTGTTTCAGCCCCTCTGTTTCTCGCCCACTGTTTCAGCCCCTCTGATTCAGCCCCTCTGTTTCAGCCCCTCTGAATCAGCTCCTCTGATTCAGCCCCTCTGTTTCAGCCCCTCTGTTTTAGCCCCTCTGTTTCAGACCCTCAGTTTCTCGCCCTCTGTTTCAGCCCCGCTGATTCAGCCCCTCTGTTTCAGCCACTCTGAATCAGCCCCTCTGATTCAGCCCCTCTGTTTCAGCCCCTCTGTTTCAGCCCCTCTGTTTCAGCCCCACTGTTTCTCGCCCTATGTTTCAGCCCCTCTGTGTCTCGCCCTCTGTTTCAGCCACTGTGTTTCTCGGCCTCTGTTTCAGACCCTCTCTTTCTCGCCCTCTGTTTCAGCCCCTCTGTTTCTAGCCCTCTGTTTCAGCCCCTCTGTTTCAGCCCCTCTGTTTCAGCCCCTCTGTTTCTCGCCCTCTGTTTCAGCCCCTCTGTTTCTCGCCCTCTGTTTCAGCCCCTTTGTTTCTCGCCCTCTATTTTAGCCCCTCTGATTCAGCCCCTCTGATTTAGCCCCTCTGTTTCTCGCCCTCTGTTTCAGCCCCTCTGTTTCAGCCCCTCTGTTTCTCGCCCGCTGTTTCAGCCCCTTTGTTTCTCACCCTCTGTTTCAGCCCCTCTGTTTCAGCCCCTCTGATTCAGCCCCTCTGATTCAGCCCCTCTGTTTCCCGCCCCTCTGTTTCAGCCCCTCTGTTTCTCGCCATCTGTTTCAGCATCTCTGTTTCGACCCCTCTATTTCAGCCCCTCTGTTTCTCGACCTCTGTTTCAGCCACTCTGTTACTCGCCCTCTGTTTCAGCCCCTCTGTTTCTCGCACTCTGTTTCAGCCCCTTTGTTTCAGCCCCTCTGTGTCAGCCCCTCTGTTTCAGCCCCTCTGTTTCTCGCCCTCTGTTTCAGCCCCTCTGTTTCTCGCCCTCTGTTTCAGCCCCTCTGTTTCAGCCCCTCTGTTTCTCGCCCTCTGTTTCAGCCCCTCTGTATCTCGCCCACTGTTTCAGCCCCGCTGATTCAGCCCCTCTGTTTCAGCCCCTCTGAATCAGCTCCTCTGATTCAACCCCTCTGTTTCAGCCCATCTGTTTTAGCCCCTCTGTTTCAGCCCCTCTGTTTCTCGCCCTCTGTTTCAGCCCCTCTGTTTCTAAACCTCTGTTTCAGACCCTCTGTTTCTCGCCCTCTGTTTCAGCCCCTCTGATTCAGCCCCTCTGTTTCAGCCCCTCTGAATCAGCCCCTCTGATTCAGCCCCTCTGTTTCAGCCCCTCTGATTTAGCCCCTCTGTTTCAGCCCCTCTGTTTCTCGCCCCCTGTTTCAGCCCCTCTGTTTCTCGCCCTCTGTTTCAGCCCCTCTGTTTCTCGCCCTCTGTTTCAGCCCCTCTGTTTCAGCCCCTCTGTTTCAGCCCCTCTGTTTCGCACACTCGATTTCAGCCCCTCTGATTCAGCCCCTCTGATTCAGCCCCTCTGATTCTGCCCCTCTGTTTCCCGCCCCTCTGTTTCAGCCACTCTGTTTCTCGCCCTCTGTTTCAGCCCCTCTGTTTCAGCCCCTCTGTTTCTCGCCCTCTGTTTCAGTCCCTCTGTTTCTCGCCCTCTGTTTCAGCCCCTCTGTTTCTCTCCCTCTGTTTCATGCCCACTGTTTCAGTCCCTCTGTTTCAGCCCCTCTGTTTCAGCCCCTCTGTTTCTCGCCCTCTGTTTCAGCCCCTCTGTTTCAGCCCCTCTGTTTCAGCCCCTCTTTTTCTCGCCCTCTGTTACAGCCCCTCTGTTTCTCGCACTCTGTTTCAGACCCTCTGTTTCAGCCCCTCTGTTTCAGGCCCTCTGTTTCTCGCCCTCTGCTTCTGCCCCTCTGTTTCTCGCCCTCTGTTTCAGCCCCTCTGTTTCAGCCCCTTGTTTCAGCCCCTCTGATTCAGCCCCTCTGATTCAGCCCCTCTGTTTCCCGCCCCTCTGTTTCAGCCACTCTGTTTCTCGCCCTCTGTTTCAGCCCCTCTGTTTCTCGCGCTCTGTTTCAGCCCCTATGTTTCAGCCCCTCTGTTTCAGCCCCTCTGTTTTAGCCCCTCTGTTTCTCGCCCTCTGTTTCAGCCCCTCTGTTTCTCGCCCTCTGTTTCAGCCCCTCTAATTCAGCCCCTCTGTTTCTCGCCCTCTGTTTCTCGCCCTCTGTTTCAGCCCCTCTGTTTCTCGCCCTCTGTTTCATGCCCACTGTTTCAGCCCCTCTGTTTCAGCCCGTCTGTTTCAGCCCCTCTGTTTCTCGCCCTCTGTTTCAGCCCCTCTGTTTCAGCCCCTCTGTTTCAACCCCTCTGTTTCTCGCCCTCTGTTACAGCCCCTCTGTTTCTCGCCCTCTGTTTCAGCCCCTCTGTTTCTCGCACTCTGTTTCAGACCCTCTGTTTCAGCCCCTCTGTTTCAGCCCCTCTGTTTCTCGCCCTCTGTTTCAGCCGCTCTGTTTCTCGCCCTCTGTTTCATCCCCTCTGTTTCAGGCCCTCTGTTTCTCGCCCTCTGCTTCTGCCCCTCTGTCTCTCGCCCTCTGTTTCAGCCCCTCTGTTTCAGCCCCTCTGTTTCTCGCCATCTGGTTCAGCCCCTCTGTTTCTCGCCAACAGTTTCAGCCCCTCTGTTTCTCGCCCTCTGTTTCAGCCCCTCTGTTTCTCGCCCTCTGTTTCAGCCCCTCTGTTTCAGCCCCTTGTTTCAGCCCCTCTGATTCAGCCCCTCTGATTCAGCCCCTCTGTTTCCCGCCCCTCTGTTTCAGCCACTCTGTTTCTCGCCCTCTGTTTCAGCCCCTCTGTTTCTCGCGCTCTGTTTCAGCCCCTATGTTTCAGCCCCTCTGTTTCAGCCCCTCTGTTTCAGCCCCTCTGTTTCTCGCCCTCTGTTTCAGCCCCTCTAATTCAGCCCCTCTGTTTCTCGCCCTCTGTTTCTCGCCCTCTGTTTCAGCCCCTCTGTTTCTCGCCCTCTGTTTCATGCCCACTGTTTCAGCCCCTCTGTTTCAGCCCGTCTGTTTCAGCCCCTCTGTTTCTCGCCCTCTGTTTCAGCCCCTCTGTTTCAGCCCCTCTGTTTCAGCCCCTCTGTTTCAACCCCTCTGTTTCTCGCCCTCTGTTACAGCCCCTCTGTTTCTCGCCCTCTGTTTCAGCCCCTCTGTTTCTCGCACTCTGTTTCAGACCCTCTGTTTCAGCCCCTCTGTTTCAGCCCCTCTGTTTCTCGCCCTCTGTTTCAGCCGCTCTGTTTCTCGCCCTCTGTTTCAGCCCCTCTGTTTCAGGCCCTCTGTTTCTCGCCCTCTGCTTCTGCCCCTCTGTCTCTCGCCCTCTGTTTCAGCCCCTCTGTTTCTCGCCATCTGGTTCAGCCCCTCTGATTCAGCCCCTCTGTTTCAGCCCCTCTGATTCAGCCCCTCAGTTTCAGCCCCTCTGTTTCAGCCCCTCTGTTTCAGCCCCTCTGTTTCATCCCATCTGTTTCTCGCCCTCTGTTTGTCACCCTCTGTTTCACGCCCTCTGTTTCAGCCCCTCTGTTTTGCGCCCTCTGTTTCAGCCCCTCTGTTTCTCGCCCTCTGTTTCAGGCTCTCTGTTTCAGCCCGTCTGTTTCAGCCCCTCTGTTTCAGCCCCTCTGTTTCTCGCCCGCTGTTTCAGCCCCTTTGCTTCTCGCCCTCTATTTCAGCCCCTCTGTTTCAGCCCCTCTGATTCAGCCCCTCTGATTCAGCCCCTCTGTTTCTCGCCCGCTGTTTCAGCCCCTCTGTTACAGCACCTCTGTTTCAGCCCCTCTGTTTCATCCCCTCTGTTTCTCGCCCTCTGTTTCAGCCCCTCTGTTTCTCGCCCTCTGTTTCAGCCCCTCTGTTTCTCGCCCTCTGTTTCCAACCCACTGTTTCAGCCCCTCTGTTTCAACCCCTCTATTTCAGCCCCTCTGTTTCTCGCCCTCTGTTTCAGCCACTCTGTTTCTCGCCCTCTGTTTCAGCCCCTCTGTTTCTCGCCCTCTGTTTCAGCCCCTTTGTTTCAGCCCCTCTGTGTCAGCCCCTCTGTTTCAGCCCCTCTGTTTCTCGCCCTCTGTTTCAGCCCCTCTGTTTCTCGCCCTCTGTTTCTGCCCCTCTGTTTCAGCCCCTCTGTTTCTCGCCCTCTGTTTCTGCCCCTCTGTTTCTCGCCCTCTGTTTCAGCCCCTCTGTTTCTCGCCCACTGTTTCAGCCCCGCTGATTCAGCCCCTCTGTTTCAGCCCCTCTGAATCAGCTCCTCTGATTCAGCCCCTCTGTTTCAGCCCCTCTGTTTTAGCCCCTCTGTTTCAGACCCTCAGTTTCTCGCCCTCTGTTTCAGCCCCGCTGATTCAGCCCCTCTGTTTCAGCCACTCTGAATCAGCCCCTCTGATTCAGCCCCTCTGTTTCAGCCCCTCTGTTTCAGCCCCTCTGTTTCAGCCCCACTGTTTCTCGCCCTATGTTTCAGCCCCTCTGTGTCTCGCCCTCTGTTTCAGCCACTCTGTTTCTCGGCCTCTGTTTCAGACCCTCTCTTTCTCGCCCTCTGTTTCAGCCCCTCTGTTTCTAGCCCTCTGTTTCAGCCCCTCTGTTTCAGCCCCTCTGTTTCAGCCCCTCTGTTTCTCGCCCTCTGTTTCAGCCCCTCTGTTTCTCGCCCTCTGTTTCAGCCCCTTTGTTTCTCGCCCTCTATTTTAGCCCCTCTGATTCAGCCCCTCTGATTTAGCCCCTCTGTTTCTCGCCCTCTGTTTCAGCCCCTCTGTTTCAGCCCCTCTGTTTCTCGCCCGCTGTTTCAGCCCCTTTGTTTCTCACCCTCTGTTTCAGCCCCTCTGTTTCAGCCCCTCTGATTCAGCCCCTCTGATTCAGCCCCTCTGTTTCCCGCCCCTCTGTTTCAGCCCCTCTGTTTCTCGCCATCTGTTTCAGCATCTCTGTTTCGACCCCTCTATTTCAGCCCCTTTGTTTCTCGACCTCTGTTTCAGCCACTCTGTTACTCGCCCTCTGTTTCAGCCCCTCTGTTTCTCGCACTCTGTTTCAGCCCCTTTGTTTCAGCCCCTCTGTGTCAGCCCCTCTGTTTCAGCCCCTCTGTTTCTCGCCCTCTGTTTCAGCCCCTCTGTTTCTCGCCCTCTGTTTCAGCCCCTCTGTTTCAGCCCCTCTGTTTCTCGCCCTCTGTTTCAGCCCCTCTGTTTCTCGCCCACTGTTTCAGCCCCGCTGATTCAGCCCCTCTGTTTCAGCCCCTCTGAATCAGCTCCTCTGATTCAACCCCTCTGTTTCAGCCCATCTGTTTTAGCCCCTCTGTTTCAGCCCCTCTGTTTCTCGCCCTCTGTTTCAGCCCCTCTGTTTCTAAACCTCTGTTTCAGACCCTCTGTTTCTCGCCCTCTGTTTCAGCCCCTCTGATTCAGCCCCTCTGTTTCAGCCCCTCTGAATCAGCCCCTCTGATTCAGCCCCTCTGTTTCAGCCCCTCTGATTTAGCCCCTCTGTTTCAGCCCCTCTGTTTCTCGCCCCCTGTTTCAGCCCCTCTGTTTCTCGCCCTCTGTTTCAGCCCCTCTGTTTCTCGCCCTCTGTTTCAGCCCCTCTGTTTCAGCCCCTCTGTTTCAGCCCCTCTGTTTCGCACACTCGATTTCAGCCCCTCTGATTCAGCCCCTCTGATTCAGCCCCTCTGATTCTGCCCCTCTGTTTCCCGCCCCTCTGTTTCAGCCACTCTGTTTCTCGCCCTCTGTTTCAGCCCCTCTGTTTCAGCCCCTCTGTTTCTCGCCCTCTGTTTCAGTCCCTCTGTTTCTCGCCCTCTGTTTCAGCCCCTCTGTTTCTCTCCCTCTGTTTCATGCCCACTGTTTCAGTCCCTCTGTTTCAGCCCCTCTGTTTCAGCCCCTCTGTTTCTCGCCCTCTGTTTCAGCCCCTCTGTTTCAGCCCCTCTGTTTCAGCCCCTCTTTTTCTCGCCCTCTGTTTCAGCCCCTCTGTTTCTCGCACTCTGTTTCAGACCCTCTGTTTCAGCCCCTCTGTTTCAGCCCCTCTGTTTCTCGCCCTCTGTTTCAGCCGCTCTGTTTCTCGCCCTCTGTTTCAGCCCCTCTGTTTCAGGCCCTCTGTTTCTCGCCCTCTGCTTCTGCCCCTCTTTTTCTCGCCCTCTGTTTCAGCCCCTCTGTTTCTCGCCATCTGGTTCAGCCCCTCTGATTCAGCCCCTCTGTTTCAGCCCCTCTGATTCAGCCCCTCAGTTTCAGCCCCTCTGTTTCAGCCCCTCTGTTTCAGCCCCTCTGTTTCATCCCCACTGTTTCTCGCCCTCTGTTTGTCACCCTCTGTTTCACGCCCTCTGTTTCAGCCCCTCTGTTTTGCGCCCTCTGTTTCAGCCCCTCTGTTTCTCGCCCTCTGTTTCAGGCTCTCTGTTTCAGCCCGTCTGTTTCAGCCCCTCTGTTTCAGCCCCTCTGTTTCTCGCCCACTGTTTCAGCCCCTTTGCTTCTCGCCCTCTATTTCAGCCCCTCTGTTTCAGCCCCTCTGATTCAGCCCCTCTGATTCAGCCCCTCTGTTTCTCGCCCGCTGTATCAGCCCCTCTGTTACAGCACATCTGTTTCAGCCCCTCTGTTTCATCCCCTCTGTTTCTCGCCCTCTGTTTCAGCCCCTCTGTTTCTCGCCCTCTGTTTCAGCCCCTCTGTTTCTCGCCCTCTGTTTCCGACCCACTGTTTCAGCCCCTCTGTTTCAACCCCTCTATTTCAGCCCCTCTGTTTCTCGCCCTCTGTTTCAGCCACTCTGTTTCTCGCCCTCTGTTTCAGCCCCTCTGTTTCTCGCCCTCTGTTTCAGCCCCTTTGTTTCAGCCCCTCTGTGTCAGCCCCTCTGTTTCAGCCCCTCTGTTTCTCGCCCTCTGTTTCAGCCCCTCTATTTCTCGCCCTCTGTTTCAGCCCCTCTGTTTCAGCCCCTCTGTTTCTCGCCCTCTGTTTCTGCCCCTCTGTTTCTCGCCCTCTGTTTCAGCCCCTCTGTTTCTCGCCCACTGTTTCAGCCCCGCTGATTCAGCCCCTCTGTTTCAGCCCCTCTGAATCAGCTCCTCTGATTCAGCCCCTCTGTTTCAGCCCCTCTGTTTTAGCCCCTCTGTTTCAGACCCTCAGTTTCTCGCCCTCTGTTTCAGCCCCGCTGATTCAGCCCCTCTGTTTCAGCCACTCTGAATCAGCCCCTCTGATTCAGCCCCTCTGTTTCAGCCCCTCTGTTTCACCCCTCTGTTTCAGCCCCACTGTTTCTCGCCCTATGTTTTAGCCCCTCTGTGTCTCGACCTCTGTTTCAGCCACTCTGTTTCTCGGCCTCTGTTTCAGACCCTCTCTTTCTCGCCCTCTGTTTCAGCCCCTCTGTTTCTAGCCCTCTGTTTCAGCCCCTCTGTTTCAGCCCCTCTGTTTCAGCCCCTCTGTTTCTCGCCCTCTGTTTCAGCCCCTCTGTTTCTCGCCCTCTGTTTCAGCCCCTTTGTTTCTCGCCATCTATTTTAGCCCCTCTGATTCAGCCCCTCTGATTTAGCCCCTCTGTTTCACGCCCTCTGTTTCAGCCCGTCTGTTTTGCGCCCTCTGTTTCAGCCCCTCTGTTTCTCGCCCTCTGTTTCAGGCTCTCTGTTTCAGCCCGTCTGTTTCAGCCCTTCTGTTTCTCGCCCGCTGTTTCAGCACCTTTGTATCTCGCCCTCTATTTCAGCCCCTCTGTTTCAGCCCCTCTGATCCAGCCCCTCTATTTCTCGCCCTCTGTTTCAGCCCCTCTGTTTCTCGCCCTCTGTTTCAGACCCACTGTTTCAGCCCCTCTGTTTCAACCCCTCTATTTCAGCCCCTCTGTTTCTCGCCCTCTGTTTCAGCCACTCTGTTTCTCGCCCTCTGTTTCAGCCCCTCTGTTTCTCGCCCTCTGTTTCAGCCCCTTTGTTTCAGCCCCTCTGTGTCAGCCCCTCTGATTCAGCCCCTCTGTTTCTTGCCCTCTGTTTTAGCCCCTCTGTTTCTCGCCCTCTGTTTCAGCCCCTCTGTTTCAGCCCCTGTGTTTCTCTACCTCTGTTTCTGCCCCTCTGTTTCTCGCCCACTGTTTCAGCCCAGCTGATTCAGCCCCTCTGTTTCAGCCCCTCTGAATCAGCTCCTCTGATTCAGCCCCTCTGTTTCAGCCCCTCTGTTTTAGCCCCTCTGTTTCAGACCCTCAGTTTCTCGCCCTATGTTTCAGCCCCTCTGTTTCTCGCCCTCTGTTTCAGCCCTCTGTTTCTCGCCCTCTGTTTCAGACCCTCTGTTTCTCGCCCTCTGTTTCAGCCCCTCTGTTTCTAGCCCTCTGTTTCAGCCCCTCTGATCCTCGCCCTCTGTTTCAGCCCCTCTGTTTCTCGCCCTCTGTTTCAGCCCCTCTGCTTCTCGCCCTCTGTTTCAGCCCCTTGTTTCTCGCCCTCTGTTTTAGCACCTCTGATTCAGCCCCTCTGTTTCGGCCCCTCTGTTTCTCCCCCTTTGTACCAGCCTCTCTGTTTCAGCCCCTCTATTTTAGCCTCTCTGATTCAGCCCCTCTGATTTAGCCCCTCTGTTTCTCGCCCTCTGTTTCAGCCCCTCTGTTTCAGCCCCTCTGTTTCAGCCCCTCTGTTTCTCGCACGCTGTTTCAGCCACTTTGTTTCTCGCCCTCTGTTTCAGCCCCTCTGTTTCAACCCCTCTGATTCAGACCCTCTGATTCAGCCCCTCTGTTTCTCGCCCTCTGTTTCAGCCCCTCTGTTTCAGCCCCTCTGTTTCAGCCCCTCTGTTTCAGCCCCTCTGTTTCTCGCCCTCTGTTTCAGCCCCACTGTTTCAGCCCCTCTGTTTCAGCCCCTCTGTTTCTCGCCCTCTGTTTCAGCCCCTTTGTTTCAGCCCCTCTGTGTCAGCCCCTCTGTTTCAGCCCCTCTGTTTCTCGCTCTCTGTTTCAGCCCCTCTGTTTCTCGCCCTCTGTTTCAGCCCCTCTGTTTCAGCCCCTCTGTTTCTCGCCCTCTGTTTCTGCCCCTCTGTTTCTCGCCCTCTGTTTCAGCCCCTCTGTTTCTCGCCCACTGTTTCAGCCCCGCTGATTCAGCCCCTCTGTTTCAGCCCCTCTGAATCAGCTCCTCTGATTCAGCCCCTCTGTTTCAGCCCCTTTTTTTTTAGCCCCTCTGTTTCAGCCCCTCTGTTTCTCGCCCTCTGTTTCAGCCCCTCTGTTTCTCACCCTCTGTTTCAGACCCTCTGTTTCTCGCCCTCTGTTTCAGCCCCTCTGATTCAGCCCTCTGTTTCAGCCCCTCTGAATCAGCCCCTCTGATTCAGCCCCCTCTGTTTCAGCCCCTCTGATTTAGCCCCTCTGTTTCAGACCCTCTGTTTCTCGGCCCCTGTATCAGCCCCTCTGTTTCTCGCCCTCTGTTTCAGCCCCTCTGTTTCAGCCCCTCTGTTTCAGCCCCTCTGTTTCTCGCCCTATGTTTCAGCCCCTCTGTTTCTCGCCCTCTGTTTCAGCCCCGCTGATTCTCGCCCTCTGTTTCAGCACCTCTGATTCAGCCCCACTGTTTCAGCCCCTCTGATGCAGCCCCTCTGATTTAGCCCCTCTGATTCAGCCCCTCTGTTTCTCGCCCTCTGTTTGAGCCCCTCTGTTTCAGCCCCTCTGTTTCAGCCCCTCTGTTTCTCACCCTCTGTTTCAGCGCCTCTGTTTCAGCCCCTCTGATTCAGCCCCTCTGTTTCCCGCCCCTCTGTTTCAGCCCCTCTGTTTCTCGCCATCTGTTTCAGCATCTCTGTTTCTCGCCCTCTGTTTCAGCCACTCTGTTTCTCGCCCTCTGTTTCAGCCCCTCTGTTTTTCCCCCTCTGTTTCAGCCCCACTGTTTCAGCCCCTCTGTTTCCGCCCCTCTGTTTCTCGCCCTCTGTTTCAGCCCCACTGTTTCAGCCCCTCTGTTTCAGCCCCTCTGTTTCTCGCCCTCTGTTTCAGCCACTTTGTTTCAGCCCCTCTGTGTCAGCCCCTCTGTTTCAGCCCCTCTGTTTCTCGCTCTCTGTTTCAGCCCCTCTGTTTCTCGCCCTCTGTTTCAGCCCCTCTGTTTCAGCCCCTCTGTTTCTCGCCCTCTGTTTCTGCCCCTTTTTTTCTCGCCATCTATTTTAGCCCCTCTGATTCAGCCCCTCTGATTTAGCCCCTCTGTTTCACGCCCTCTGTTTCAGCCCGTCTGTTTTGCGCCCTCTGTTTCAGCCCCTCTGTTTCTCGCCCTCTGTTTCAGGCTCTCTGTTTCAGCCCGTCTGTTTCAGCCCCTCTGTTTCTCGCCCGCTGTTTCAGCACCTTTGTTTCTCGCCCTCTATTTCAGCCCCTCTGTTTCAGCCCCTCTGATTCAGCCCCTCTGATCCAGCCCCTCTATTTCTCGCCCTCTGTTTCAGCCCCTCTGTTTCTCGCCCTCTGTTTCAGACCCACTGTTTCAGCCCCTCTGTTTCAACCCCTCTATTTCAGCCCCTCTGTTTCTCGCCCTCTGTTTCAGCCACTCTGTTTCTCGCCCTCTGTTTCAGCCCCTCTGTTTCTCGCCCTCTGTTTCAGCCCCTTTGTTTCAGCCCCTCTGTGTCAGCCCCTCTGATTCAGCCCCTCTGTTTCTTGCCCTCTGTTTCAGCCCCTCTGTTTCTCGCCCTCTGTTTCAGCCCCTCTGTTTCAGCCCCTGTGTTTCTCTACCTCTGTTTCTGCCCCTCTGTTTCTCGCCCACTGTTTCAGCCCAGCTGATTCAGCCCCTCTGTTTCAGCCCCTCTGAATCAGCTCCTCTGATTCAGCCCCTCTGTTTCAGCCCCTCTGTTTTAGCCCCTCTGTTTCAGACCCTCAGTTTCTCGCCCTCTGTTTCAGCCCCGCTGATTCAGCCCCTCTGTTTCAGCCACTCTGAATCAGCCCCTCTGATTCAGCCCCTCTGTTTCAGCCCCTCTGTTTCAGCCCCTCTGTTTCAGCCCCTCTGTTTCTCGCCCTATGTTTCAGCCCCTCTGTTTCTCGCCCTCTGTTTCAGCCCTCTGTTTCTCGCCCTCTGTTTCAGACCCTCTGTTTCTCGCCCTCTGTTTCAGCCCCTCTGTTTCTAGCCCTCTGTTTCAGCCCCTCTGATCCTCGCCCTCTGTTTCAGCCCCTCTGTTTCTCGCCCTCTGTTTCAGCCCCTCTGCTTCTCGCCCTCTGTTTCAGCCCCTTGTTTCTCGCCCTCTGTTTTAGCACCTCTGATTCAGCCCCTCTGTTTCGGCCCCTCTGTTTCTCCCCCTTTGTACCAGCCTCTCTGTTTCAGCCCCTCTATTTTAGCCTCTCTGATTCAGCCCCTCTGATTTAGCCCCTCTGTTTCTCGCCCTCTGTTTCAGCCCCTCTGTTTCAGCCCCTCTGTTTCAGCCCCTCTGTTTCTCGCACGCTGTTTCAGCCACTTTGTTTCTCGCCCTCTGTTTCAGCCCCTCTGTTTCAACCCCTCTGATTCAGACCCTCTGATTCAGCCCCTCTGTTTCTCGCCCTCTGTTTCAGCCCCTCTGTTTCAGCCCCTCTGTTTCAGCCCCTCTGTTTCAGCCCCTCTGTTTCTCGCCCTCTGTTTCAGCCCCACTGTTTCAGCCCCTCTGTTTCAGCCCCTCTGTTTCTCGCCCTCTGTTTCAGCCCCTTTGTTTCAGCCCCTCTGTGTCAGCCCCTCTGTTTCAGCCCCTCTGTTTCTCGCTCTCTGTTTCAGCCCCTCTGTTTCTCGCCCTCTGTTTCAGCCCCTCTGTTTCAGCCCCTCTGTTTCTCGCCCTCTGTTTCTGCCCCTCTGTTTCTCGCCCTCTGTTTCAGCCCCTCTGTTTCTCGCCCACTGTTTCAGCCCCGCTGATTCAGCCCCTCTGTTTCAGCCCCTCTGAATCAGCTCCTCTGATTCAGCCCCTCTGTTTCAGCCCCTTTTTTTTTAGCCCCTCTGTTTCAGCCCCTCTGTTTCTCGCCCTCTGTTTCAGCCCCTCTGTTTCTCACCCTCTGTTTCAGACCCTCTGTTTCTCGCCCTCTGTTTCAGCCCCTCTGATTCAGCCCTCTGTTTCAGCCCCTCTGAATCAGCCCCTCTGATTCAGCCCCCTCTGTTTCAGCCCCTCTGATTTAGCCCCTCTGTTTCAGACCCTCTGTTTCTCGGCCCCTGTTTCAGCCCCTCTGTTTCTCGCCCTCTGTTTCAGCCCCTCTGTTTCAGCCCCTCTGTTTCAGCCCCTCTGTTTCTCGCCCTATGTTTCAGCCCCTCTGTTTCTCGCCCTCTGTTTCAGCCCCGCTGATTCTCGCCCTCTGTTTCAGCACCTCTGATTCAGCCCCACTGTTTCAGCCCCTCTGATGCAGCCCCTCTGATTTAGCCCCTCTGATTCAGCCCCTCTGTTTCTCGCCCTCTGTTTGAGCCCCTCTGTTTCAGCCCCTCTGTTTCAGCCCCTCTGTTTCTCACCCTCTGTTTCAGCGCCTCTGTTTCAGCCCCTCTGATTCAGCCCCTCTGTTTCCCGCCCCTCTGTTTCAGCCCCTCTGTTTCTCGCCATCTGTTTCAGCATCTCTGTTTCTCGCCCTCTGTTTCAGCCACTCTGTTTCTCGCCCTCTGTTTCAGCCCCTCTGTTTTTCCCCCTCTGTGTCAGCCCCACTGTTTCAGCCCCTCTGTTTCCGCCCCTCTGTTTCTCGCCCTCTGTTTCAGCCCCTCTGTTTCTCGCCCTCTGTTTCAGCCCCTCTGTTTCAGCCCCTCTGTTTCAGCCCCTCTGTTTCTCGCCCTCGGTTTCAGCCCCTCTGTTTCTCGCCCTCTGTTTTAGCCCCTCTGATTCAGCCCCTCTGTTTCAGCCCCTCTGTTTCTCCCCCTCTGTTCCAGCCCCTCTGTTTCAGCCCCTCTGTTTCAGCCCCACTGTTTCAGCCCCTCTGTTTCATCCCCGCTGTTTTTCACCATCTTTTTCAGCCCCTCTGTTTCAGCCCCTCTGTTTCAGCCCCTCTGTTTCAGCCCCTCTGTTTCTCGCCCTCTGTTACAGCCCCTCTGTTTCTCGCACTCTGTTTCAGCCCCTCTGTTTCAGCCCCTCTGTTTCAGCCCCTCTGTTTCTCGCCCTCTGTTTCAGCCCCTCTGTTTCTCGCCCTCTGTTTCAGCCCCTCTGTTTCAGGCCCTCTGTTTCTCGCCCTCTGTTTCAGCGCCTCTGTTTCTCGCCATCTGGTTCAGCCCCTCTGATTCAGCCCCTCTGTTTCAGCCCCTCTGATTCAGCCCCTCAGTTTCAGCCCCTCTGTTTCTGCCCCTCTGTTTCAGCCCCTGTGTTTCATCCCCTCTGTTTCTCGCCCTCTGTTTCTCGCCCTCTGTTTCACGCCCTCTGTTTCAGTCCCTCTGTTTTGCGCCCTCTGTTTCAGCCCCTCTGTTTCTCGCCCTCTGTTTCAGGCTCTCTGTTTCAGCCCGTCTGTTTCAGCCCCTCTGTTTCAGCCCCTCTGTTTCTCGCCCGCTCTTTCAGCCCCTTTGTTTCTCGCTCTCTGTTTCAGACCCTCTGTTTCAGCCCCTCTGATTCAGCCCCTCTGATTTAGCCCCTCTGTTTCTCACCCTCTGTTTCAGCCCCTCTGTTTTAGCCCCTCTGTTTCAGCCCCTCTGTTTCAGCCCCTCTGTTTCTCGCCCTCTGTTTCAGCTTCTCTGTTTCTCGCCCTCTGTTTCAGCCCCTCTGTTTCTCGCCCTCTGTTTTAGCCCCTCTGATTCAGCCCCTCTGTTTCAGCCCCTCTGTTTCTCCCCCTCTGTTTCAGCCCCTCTGTTTCAGCCCCTCTGTTTCAGCCCCTCTGTTTCAGCCCCTCTGTTTCTCGCACTCTGTTTCAGCCCCTTTGTTTCTCGCCCTCTGTTTCAGCCCCTCTGTTTCAGCCCCTCTGATTCAGCCCCTCTGATTCAGCCCCTCTGTTTCTCGCCCTCTGTTTCAGCCCCTCTGTTTCAGCCCCTCTGTTTCAGCCCCTCTGTTTCAGCCCCTCTGTTTCTCGCCCTCTGTTTCAGCCCCACTGTTTCAGCCCCTCTGTTTCAGCCCCTCTGTTTCTCGCCCTCTGTTTCAGCCGCTTTGTTTCAGCCCCTCTGTGTCAGCCCCTCTGTTTCAGCCCCTCTGTTTCTCGCCCACTGTTTCAGCCCCTCTGTTTCTCGCCCTCTGTTTTAGCACCTCTGTTTCAGCCCCTCTGTTTCTCGCCCTCTGTTTCTGCCCCTCTGTTTCTCGCCCTCTATTTCAGCCCCTCTGTTTCTCGCCCACTGTTTCAGCCCCGCTGATTCAGCCCCTCTGTTTCAGCCCCTCTGAATCAGCTCCTCTGATTCAGCCCCTCTGTTTCAGCCCCTTTTTTTTTAGCCCCTCTGTTTCAGCCCCTCTGTTTCTCGCCCTCTGTTTCAGCCCCTCTGTTTCTCACCCTCTGTTTCAGCCCCTCTGTTTCTCGCCCTCTGTTTCAGCCCCTCTGTTTCTCACCCTCTGTTTCAGACCCTCTGTTTCTCGCCCTCTGTTTCAGCCCCTCTGATTCAGCCCTCTGTTTCAGACCCTCTGAATCAGCCCCTCTGATTCAGCCCCTCTGTTTCAGCCCCTCTGATTTAGCCCCTCTGTTTCAGCCCCTCTGTTTCTCGCCCCCTGTTTCAGCCCCTCTGTTTCTCGCCCTCTGTTTCAGCCCCTCTGTTTCTCGCCCTCTGTTTCAGCCCCTCTGTTTCAGCCCCTCTGTTTCAGCCCCTCTGTTTCGCACCCTCTGGTCAGCCCCTCTGATTCAGCCCCTCTGATTCAGCCCCTCTGATTCAGCCCCTCTGTTTCCCGCCCCTCTGTTTCAGCCACTCTGTTTCTCGCCCTCTGTTTCAGCCCCTCTGTTTCAGCCCCTCTGTTTCAGCCCCTCTGTTTCTCGCCCTCTGTTTCAGCCCCACTGTTACTCGCCCTCTGTTTCAGCCCCTCTGATTCAGCCCCTCTGTTTCTCGCCCTCTGTTTCTCGCCCTCTGTTTCAGCCCCTCTGTTTCTCGCCCTCTGTTTCATGCCCACTGTTTCAGCCCCTCTGTTTCAGCCCGTCTGTTTCAGCCCCTCTGTGTCTCGCCCTCTGTTTCAGCCCCTCTGTTTCAGCCCCTCTGTTTCAGCCCCTCTGTTTCAACCCCTCTGTTTCTCGCCCTCTGTTACAGCCACTCTGTTTCTCGCCCTCTGTTTCAGCCCCTCTGTTTCTCGCACTCTGTTTCAGACCCTCTGTTTCAGACCCTCTGTTTCAGCCCCTCTGTTTCTCGCCCTCTGTTTCAGCCGCTCTGTTTCTCGCCCTCTGTTTCAGCCCCTCTGTTTCAGCCCCTCTGTTTCTCGCCCTCTGTTTCAGCCCCTCTGTTTCTCACCCTCTGTTTCAGACCCTCTGTTTCTCGCCCTCTGTTTCAGCCCCTCTGATTCAGCCCTCTGTTTCAGACCCTCTGAATCAGCCCCTCTGATTCAGCCCCTCTGTTTCAGACCCTCTGATTTAGCCCCTCTGTTTCAGCCCCTCTGTTTCTCGCCCCCTGTTTCAGCCCCTCTGTTTCTCGCCCTCTGTTTCAGCCCCTCTGTTTCTCGCCCTCTGTTTCAGCCCCTCTGTTTCAGCCCCTTGTTTCAGCCCCTCTGATTCAGCCCCTCTGATTCAGCCCCTCTGTTTCCCGCCCCTCTGTTTCAGCCACTCTGTTTCTCGCCCTCTGTTTCAGCCCCTCTGTTTCTCGCGCTCTGTTTCAGCCCCTATGTTTCAGCCCCTCTGTTTCAGCCCCTCTGTTTCAGCCCCTCTGTTTCTCGCCCTCTGTTTCAGCCCCTCTGTTTCTCGCCCTCTGTTTCAGCCCCTCTAATTCAGCCCCTCTGTTTCTCGCCCTCTGTTTCTCGCCCTCTGTTTCAGCCCCTCTGTTTCTCGCCCTCTGTTTCATGCCCACTGTTTCAGCCCCTCTGTTTCAGCCCGTCTGTTTCAGCCCCTCTGTTTCTCGCCCTCTGTTTCAGCCCCTCTGTTTCAGCCCCTCTGTTTCAGCCCCTCTGTTTCAACCCCTCTGTTTCTCGCCCTCTGTTACAGCCCCTCTGTTTCTCGCCCTCTGTTTCAGCCCCTCTGTTTCTCGCACTCTGTTTCAGACCCTCTGTTTCAGCCCCTCTGTTTCAGCCCCTCTGTTTCTCGCCCTCTGTTTCAGCCGCTCTGTTTCTCGCCCTCTGTTTCAGCCCCTCTGTTTCAGGCCCTCTGTTTCTCGCCCTCTGCTTCTGCCCCTCTGTCTCTCGCCCTCTGTTTCAGCCCCTCTGTTTCAGCCCCTCTGTTTCTCGCCATCTGGTTCAGCCCCTCTGTTTCTCGCCCCCTGTTTCAGCCCCTCTGTTTCTCGCCCTCTGTTTCAGCCCCTCTGTTTCTCGCCCTCTGTTTCAGCCCCTCTGTTTCAGCCCCTTGTTTCAGCCCCTCTGATTCAGCCCCTCTGATTCAGCCCCTCTGTTTCCCGCCCCTCTGTTTCAGCCACTCTGTTTCTCGCCCTCTGTTTCAGCCCCTCTGTTTCTCGCTCTCTGTTTCAGCCCCTATGTTTCAGCCCCTCTGTTTCAGCCCCTCTGTTTCAGCCCCTCTGTTTCTCGCCCTCTGTTTCAGCCCCTCTAATTCAGCCCCTCTGTTTCTCGCCCTCTATTTCTCGCCCTCTGTTTCAGCCCCTCTGTTTCTCGCCCTCTGTTTCATGCCCACTGTTTCAGCCCCTCTGTTTCAGCCCGTCTGTTTCAGCCCCTCTGTTTCTCGCCCTCTGTTTCAGCCCCTCTGTTTCAGCCCCTCTGTTTCAGCCCCTCTGATTCAACCCCTCTGTTTCTCGCCCTCTGTTACAGCCCCTCTGTTTCTCGCCCTCTGTTTCAGCCCCTCTGTTTCTCGCACTCTGTTTCAGACCCTCTGTTTCAGCCCCTCTGTTTCAGCCCCTCTGTTTCTCGCCCTCTGTTTCAGCCGCTCTGTTTCTCGCCCTCTGTTTCAGCCCCTCTGTTTCAGGCCCTCTGTTTCTCGCCCTCTGCTTCTGCCCCTCTGTCTCTCGCCCTCTGTTTCAGCCCCTCTGTTTCTCGCCCTCTGTTTCAGCCCCTCTGTTTCTCGCACTCTGTTTCAGACCCTCTGTTTCAGCCCCTCTGATTCAGCCCCTCTGTTTCAGCCCCTCTGATTCAGCCCCTCAGTTTCAGCCCCTCTGTTTCAGCCCCTCTGTTTCAGCCCCTCTGTTTCATCCCATCTGTTTCTCGCCCTCTGTTTGTCACCCTCTGTTTCACGCCCTCTGTTTCAGCCCCTCTGTTTTGCGCCCTCTGTTTCAGCCCCTCTGTTTCTCGCCCTCTGTTTCAGGCTCTCTGTTTCAGCCCGTCTGTTTCAGCCCCTCTGTTTCAGCCCCTCTGTTTCTCGCCCGCTGTTTCAGCCCCTTTGCTTCTCGCCCTCTATTTCAGCCCCTCTGTTTCAGCCCCTCTGATTCAGCCCCTCTGATTCAGCCCCTCTGTTTCTCGCCCGCTGTTTCAGCCCCTCTGTTACAGCACCTCTGTTTCAGCCCCTCTGTTTCATCCCCTCTGTTTCTCGCCCTCTGTTTCAGCCCCTCTGTTTCTCGCCCTCTGTTTCAGCCCCTCTGTTTCTCGCCCTCTGTTTCCAACCCACTGTTTCAGCCCCTCTGTTTCAACCCCTCTATTTCAGCCCCTCTGCTTCTCGCCCTCTGTTTCAGCCACTCTGTTTCTCGCCCTCTGTTTCAGCCCCTCTGTTTCTCGCCCTCTGTTTCAGCCCCTTTGTTTCAGCCCCTCTGTGTCAGCCCCTCTGTTTCAGCCCCTCTGTTTCTCGCCCTCTGTTTCTGCCCCACTGTTTCTCGCCCTCTGTTTCTGCCCCTCTGTTTCAGCCCCTCTGTTTCTCGCCCTCTGTTTCTGCCCCTCTGTTTCTCGCCCTCTGTTTCAGCCCCTCTGTTTCTCGCCCACTGTTTCAGCCCCTTTGATTCAGCCCCTCTGTTTCAGCCCCTCTGAATCAGCTCCTCTGATTCTGCCCCTCTGTTTCAGCCCCTCTGTTTTAGCCCCTCTGTTTCAGACCCTCAGTTTCTCGCCCTCTGTTTCAGCCCCGCTGATTCAGCCCCTCTGTTTCAGCCACTCTGAATCAGCCCCTCTGATTCAGCCCCTCTGTTTCAGCCCCTCTGTTTCAGCCCCTCTGTTTCAGCCCCACTGTTTCTCGCCCTATGTTTCAGCCCCTCTGTGTCTCGCCCTCTGTTTCAGCCACTGTGTTTCTCGGCCTCTGTTTCAGACCCTCTCTTTCTCGCCCTCTGTTTCAGCCCCTCTGTTTCTAGCCCTCTGTTTCAGCCCCTCTGTTTCAGCCCCTCTGTTTCAGCCCCTCTGTTTCTCGCCCTCTGTTTCAGCCCCTCTGTTTCTCGCCCTCTGTTTCAGCCCCTTTGTTTCTCGCCCTCTATTTTAGCCCCTCTGATTCAGCCCCTCTGATTTAGCCCCTCTGTTTCTCGCCCTCTGTTTCAGCCCCTCTGTTTCAGCCCCTCTGTTTCTCGCCCGCTGTTTCAGCCCCTTTGTTTCTCACCCTCTGTTTCAGCCCCTCTGTTTCAGCCCCTCTGATTCAGCCCCTCTGATTCAGCCCCTCTGTTTCCCGCCCCTCTGTTTCAGCCCCTCTGTTTCTCGCCATCTGTTTCAGCATCTCTGTTTCGACCCCTCTATTTCAGCCCCTCTGTTTCTCGACCTCTGTTTCAGCCACTCTGTTACTCGCCCTCTGTTTCAGCCCCTCTGTTTCTCGCACTCTGTTTCAGCCCCTTTGTTTCAGCCCCTCTGTGTCAGCCCCTCTGTTTCAGCCCCTCTGTTTCTCGCCCTCTGTTTCAGCCCCTCTGTTTCTCGCCCTCTGTTTCAGCCCCTCTGTTTCAGCCCCTCTGTTTCTCGCCCTCTGTTTCAGCCCCTCTGTATCTCGCCCACTGTTTCAGCCCCGCTGATTCAGCCCCTCTGTTTCAGCCCCTCTGAATCAGCTCCTCTGATTCAACCCCTCTGTTTCAGCCCATCTGTTTTAGCCCCTCTGTTTCAGCCCCTCTGTTTCTCGCCCTCTGTTTCAGCCCCTCTGTTTCTAAACCTCTGTTTCAGACCCTCTGTTTCTCGCCCTCTGTTTCAGCCCCTCTGATTCAGCCCCTCTGTTTCAGCCCCTCTGAATCAGCCCCTCTGATTCAGCCCCTCTGTTTCAGCCCCTCTGATTTAGCCCCTCTGTTTCAGCCCCTCTGTTTCTCGCCCCCTGTTTCAGCCCCTCTGTTTCTCGCCCTCTGTTTCAGCCCCTCTGTTTCTCGCCCTCTGTTTCAGCCCCTCTGTTTCAGCCCCTCTGTTTCAGCCCCTCTGTTTCGCACACTCGATTTCAGCCCCTCTGATTCAGCCCCTCTGATTCAGCCCCTCTGATTCTGCCCCTCTGTTTCCCGCCCCTCTGTTTCAGCCACTCTGTTTCTCGCCCTCTGTTTCAGCCCCTCTGTTTCAGCCCCTCTGTTTCTCGCCCTCTGTTTCAGTCCCTCTGTTTCTCGCCCTCTGTTTCAGCCCCTCTGTTTCTCGCCCTCTGTTTCATGCCCACTGTTTCAGTCCCTCTGTTTCAGCCCCTCTGTTTCAGCCCCTCTGTTTCTCGCCCTCTGTTTCAGCCCCTCTGTTTCAGCCCCTCTGTTTCAGCCCCTCTTTTTCTCGCCCTCTGTTACAGCCCCTCTGTTTCTCGCACTCTGTTTCAGACCCTCTGTTTCAGCCCCTCTGTTTCAGCCCCTCTGTTTCTCGCCCTCTGTTTCAGCCGCTCTGTTTCTCGCCCTCTGTTTCAGCCCCTCTGTTTCAGGCCCTCTGTTTCTCGCCCTCTGCTTCTGCCCCTCTGTTTCTCGCCCTCTGTTTCAGCCCCTCTGTTTCAGCCCCTTGTTTCAGCCCCTCTGATTCAGCCCCTCTGATTCAGCCCCTCTGTTTCCCGCCCCTCTGTTTCAGCCACTCTGTTTCTCGCCCTCTGTTTCAGCCCCTCTGTTTCTCGCGCTCTGTTTCAGCCCCTATGTTTCAGCCCCTCTGTTTCAGCCCCTCTGTTTCAGCCCCTCTGTTTCTCGCCCTCTGTTTCAGCCCCTCTGTTTCTCGCCCTCTGTTTCAGCCCCTCTAATTCAGCCCCTCTGTTTCTCGCCCTCTGTTTCTCGCCCTCTGTTTCAGCCCCTCTGTTTCTCGCCCTCTGTTTAATGCCCACTGTTTCAGCCCCTCTGTTTCAGCCCGTCTGTTTCAGCCCCTCTGTTTCTCGCCCTCTGTTTCAGCCCCTCTGTTTCAGCCCCTCTGTTTCAGCCCCTCTGTTTCAACCCCTCTGTTTCTCGCCCTCTGTTACAGCCCCTCTGTTTCTCGCCCTCTGTTTCAGCCCCTCTGTTTCTCGCACTCTGTTTCAGACCCTCTGTTTCAGCCCCTCTGTTTCAGCCCCTCTGTTTCTCGCCCTCTGTTTCAGCCGCTCTGTTTCTCGCCCTCTGTTTCAGCCCCTCTGTTTCAGGCCCTCTGTTTCTCGCCCTCTGCTTCTGCCCCTCTGTCTCTCGCCCTCTGTTTCAGCCCCTCTGTTTCAGCCCCTCTGTTTCTCGCCATCTGGTTCAGCCCCTCTGTTTCTCGCCCCCTGTTTCAGCCCCTCTGTTTCTCGCCCTCTGTTTCAGCCCCTCTGTTTCTCGCCCTCTGTTTCAGCCCCTCTGTTTCAGCCCCTTGTTTCAGCCCCTCTGATTCAGCCCCTCTGATTCAGCCCCTCTGTTTCCCGCCCCTCTGTTTCAGCCACTCTGTTTCTCGCCCTCTGTTTCAGCCCCTCTGTTTCTCGCGCTCTGTTTCAGCCCCTATGTTTCAGCCCCTCTGTTTCAGCCCCTCTGTTTCAGCCCCTCTGTTTCTCGCCCTCTGTTTCAGCCCCTCTAATTCAGCCCCTCTGTTTCTCGCCCTCTGTTTCTCGCCCTCTGTTTCAGCCCCTCTGTTTCTCGCCCTCTGTTTCATGCCCACTGTTTCAGCCCCTCTGTTTCAGCCCGTCTGTTTCAGCCCCTCTGTTTCTCACCCTCTGTTTCAGCCCCTCTGTTTCAGCCCCTCTGTTTCAGCCCCTCTGTTTCAACCCCTCTGTTTCTCGCCCTCTGTTACAGCCCCTCTGTTTCTCGCCCTCTGTTTCAGCCCCTCTGTTTCTCGCACTCTGTTTCAGACCCTCTGTTTCAGCCCCTCTGTTTCAGCCCCTCTGTTTCTCGCCCTCTGTTTCAGCCGCTCTGTTTCTCGCCCTCTGTTTCAGCCCCTCTGTTTCAGGCCCTCTGTTTCTCGCCCTCTGCTTCTGCCCCTCTGTCTCTCGCCCTCTGTTTCAGCCCCTCTGTTTCTCGCCATCTGGTTCAGCCCCTCTGATTCAGCCCCTCTGTTTCAGCCCCTCTGATTCAGCCCCTCAGTTTCAGCCCCTCTGTTTCAGCCCCTCTGTTTCAGCCCCTCTGTTTCATCCCATCTGTTTCTCGCCCTCTGTTTGTCACCCTCTGTTTCATGCCCTCTGGTTCAGCCCCTCTGTTTTGCGCCCTCTGTTTCAGCCCCTCTGTTTCTCGCCCTCTGTTTCAGGCTCTCTGTTTCAGCCCGTCTGTTTCAGCCCCTCTGTTTCAGCCCCTCTGTTTCTCGCCCGCTGTTTCAGCCCCTTTGCTTCTCGCCCTCTGTTTCAGCCCCTCTGTTTCTCGCCCTCTGTTTCAGCCCCTTGTTTCTCGCCCTCTGTTTTAGCACCTCTGATTCAGCCCCTCTGTTTCGGCCCCTCTGTTTCTCCCCCTTTGTACCAGCCTCTCTGTTTCAGCCCCTCTATTTTAGCCTCTCTGATTCAGCCCCTCTGATTTAGCCCCTCTGTTTCTCGCCCTCTGTTTCAGCCCCTCTGTTTCAGCCCCTCTGTTTCAGCCCCTCTGTTTCTCGCACGCTGTTTCAGCCACTTTGTTTCTCGCCCTCTGTTTCAGCCCCTCTGTTTCAACCCCTCTGATTCAGACCCTCTGATTCAGCCCCTCTGTTTCAGCCCCTCTGTTTCAGCCCCTCTGTTTCAGCCCCTCTGTTTCTCGCCCTCTGTTTCAGCCCCACTGTTTCAGCCCCTCTGTTTCAGCCCCTCTGTTTCTCGCACGCTGTTTCAGCCACTTTGTTTCTCGCCCTCTGTTTCAGCCCCTCTGTTTCAACCCCTCTGATTCAGACCCTCTGATTCAGCCCCTCTGTTTCAGCCCCTCTGTTTCAGCCCCTCTGTTTCAGCCCCTCTGTTTCTCGCCCTCTGTTTCAGCCCCACTGTTTCAGCCCCTCTGTTTCAGCCCCTCTGTTTCTCGCCCTCTGTTTCAGCCGCTTTGTTTCAGCCCCTCTGTGTCAGCCCCTCTGTTTCAGCCCCTCTGTTTCTCGCTCTCTGTTTCAGCCCCTCTGTTTCTCGCCCTCTGTTGCAGCCCCTCTGTTTCAGCCCCTCTGTTTCTCGCCCTCTGTTTCTGCCCCTCTGTTTCTCGCCCTCTGTTTCAGCCCCTCTGTTTCTCGCCCACTGTTTCAGCCCCGCTGATTCAGCCCCTCTGTTTCAGCCCCTCTGAATCAGCTCCTCTGATTCAGCCCCTCTGTTTCAGCCCCTTTTTTTTTAGCCCCTCTGTTTCAGCCCCTCTGTTTCTCGCCCTCTGTTTCAGCCCCTCTGTTTCTCACCCTCTGTTTCAGACCCTCTGTTTCTCGCCCTCTTTTTCAGCCCCTCTGATTCAGCCCTCTGTTTCAGCCCCTCTGAATCAGCCCCTCTGATTCAGCCCCCTCTGTTTCAGCCCCTCTGATTTAGCCCCTCTGTTTCAGACCCTCTGTTTCTCGGCCCCTGTTTCAGCCCCTCTGTTTCTCGCCCTCTGTTTCAGCCCCTCTGTTTCAGCCCCTCTGTTTCAGCCCCTCTGTTTCTCGCCCTATGTTTCAGCCCCTCTGTTTCCTGCCCTCTGTTTCAGCCCCGCTGATTCTCGCCCTCTGTTTCAGCACCTCTGATTCAGCCCCACTGTTTCAGCCCCTCTGATACAGCCCCTCTGATTTAGCCCCTCTGATTCAGCCCCTCTGTTTCTCGCCCTCTGTTTGAGCCCCTCTGTTTCAGCCCCTCTGTTTCAGCCCCTCTGTTTCTCACCCTCTGTTTCAGCGCCTCTGATTCAGCCCCTCTGATTCAGCCCCACTCAGTCAGCCCCTCTGATTCAGCCCCTCTGTTTCCCGCCCCTCTGTTTCAGCCCCTCTGTTTCTCGCCATCTGTTTCAGCATCTCTGTTTCTCGCCCTCTGTTTCAGCCACTCTGTTTCTCGCCCTCTGTTTCAGCCCCTCTGTTTTTCCCCCTCTGTTTCAGCCCCACTGTTTCAGCCCCTCTGTTTCCGCCCCTCTGTTTCTCGCCCTCTGTTTCAGCCCCTCTGTTTCTCGCCCTCTGTTTCAGCCCCTCTGTTTCTCGCCCTCTGTTTCAGCCGCTCTGTTTCTCGCCCTCGGTTTCAGCCCCTCTGTTTCTCGCCCTCTGTTTTAGCCCCTCTGATTCAGCCCCTCTGTTTCAGCCCCTCTGTTTCTCCCCCTCTGTTCCAGCCCCTCTGTTTCAGCCCCTCTGTTTCAGCCCCACTGTTTCAGCCCCTCTGTTTCATCCCCGCTGTTTTTCACCATCTTTTTCAGCCCCTCTGTTTCAGCCCCTCTGTTTCAGCCCCTCTGTTTCAGCCCCTCTGTTTCTCGCCCTCTGTTACAGCCCCTCTGTTTCTCGCCCTCTGTTTCAGCCCCTCTGTTTCTCGCACTCTGTTTCAGCCCCTCTGTTTCAGCCCCTCTGTTTCAGCCCCTCTGTTTCTCGCCCTCTGTTTCAGCCCCTCTGTTTCTCGCCCTCTGTTTCAGCCCCTCTGTTTCAGGCCCTCTGTTTCTCGCCCTCTGTTTCAGCGCCTCTGTTTCTCGCCATCTGGTTCAGCCCCTCTGATTCAGCCCCTCTGTTTCAGCCCCTCTGATTCAGCCCCTCAGTTTCAGCCCCTCTGTTTCTGCCCCTCTGTTTCAGCCCCTGTGTTTCATCCCCTCTGTTTCTCGCCCTCTGTTTCTCGCCCTCTGTTTCACGCCCTCTGTTTCAGTCCCTCTGTTTTGCGCCCTCTGTTTCAGCCCCTCTGTTTCTCGCCCTCTGTTTCAGGCTCTCTGTTTCAGCCCGTCTGTTTCAGCCCCTCTGTTTCAGCCCCTCTGTTTCTCGCCCGCTCTTTCAGCCCCTTTGTTGCTCGCTCTCTGTTTCAGACCCTCTGTTTCAGCCCCTCTGATTCAGCCCCTCTGATTTAGCCCCTCTGTTTCTCACCCTCTGTTTCAGCCCCTCTGTTTTAGCCCCTCTGTTTCAGCCCCTCTGTTTCAGCCCCTCTGTTTCTCGCCCTCTGTTTCAGCTTCTCTGTTTCTCGCCCTCTGTTTCAGCCCCTCTGTTTCTCGCCCTCTGTTTTAGCCCCTCTGATTCAGCCCCTCTGTTTCAGCCCCTCTGTTTCTCCCCCTCTGTTTCAGCCCCTCTGTTTCAGCCCCTCTGTTTCAGCCCCTCTGTTTCAGCCCCTCTGTTTCTCGCACTCTGTTTCAGCCCCTTTGTTTCTCGCCCTCTGTTTCAGCCCCTCTGTTTCAGCCCCTCTGATTCAGCCCCTCTGATTCAGCCCCTCTGTTTCTCGCCCTCTGTTTCAGCCCCTCTGTTTCCGCCCCTCTGTTTCAGCCCCTCTGTTTCAGCCCCTCTGTTTCTCGCCCTCTGTTTCAGCCCCACTGTTTCAGCCCCTCTGTTTCAGCCCCTCTGTTTCTCGCCCTCTGTTTCAGCCGCTTTGTTTCAGCCCCTCTGTGTCAGCCCCTCTGTTTCAGCCCCTCTGTTTCTCGCCCACTGTTTCAGCCCCTCTGTTTCTCGCCCTCTGTTTTAGCACCTCTGTTTCAGCCCCTCTGTTTCTCGCCCTCTGTTTCTGCCCCTCTGTTTCTCGCCCTCTATTTCAGCCCCTCTGTTTCTCGCCCACTGTTTCAGCCCCGCTGATTCAGCCCCTCTGTTTCAGCCCCTCTGAATCAGCTCCTCTGATTCAGCCCCTCTGTTTCAGCCCCTTTTTTTTTAGCCCCTCTGTTTCAGCCCCTCTGTTTCTCGCCCTCTGTTTCAGCCCCTCTGTTTCTCACCCTCTGTTTCAGCCCCTCTGTTTCTCGCCCTCTGTTTCAGCCCCTCTGTTTCTCACCCTCTGTTTCAGACCCTCTGTTTCTCGCCCTCTGTTTCAGCCCCTCTGATTCAGCCCTCTGTTTCAGACCCTCTGAATCAGCCCCTCTGATTCAGCCCCTCTGTTTCAGCCCCTCTGATTTAGCCCCTCTGTTTCAGCCCCTCTGTTTCTCGCCCCCTGTTTCAGCCCCTCTGTTTCTCGCCCTCTGTTTCAGCCCCTCTGTTTCTCGCCCTCTGTTTCAGCCCCTCTGTTTCAGCCCCTCTGTTTCAGCCCCTCTGTTTCGCACCCTCTGGTCAGCCCCTCTGATTCAGCCCCTCTGATTCAGCCCCTCTGATTCAGCCCCTCTGTTTCCCGCCCCTCTGTTTCAGCCACTCTGTTTCTCGCCCTCTGTTTCAGCCCCTCTGTTTCAGCCCCTCTGTTTCAGCCCCTCTGTTTCTCGCCCTCTGTTTCAGCCCCACTGTTACTCGCCCTCTGTTTCAGCCCCTCTGATTCAGCCCCTCTGTTTCTCGCCCTCTGTTTCTCGCCCTCTGTTTCAGCCCCTCTGTTTCTCGCCCTCTGTTTCATGCCCACTGTTTCAGCCCCTCTGTTTCAGCCCGTCTGTTTCAGCCCCTCTGTGTCTCGCCCTCTGTTTCAGCCCCTCTGTTTCAGCCCCTCTGTTTCAGCCCCTCTGTTTCAACCCCTCTGTTTCTCGCCCTCTGTTACAGCCACTCTGTTTCTCGCCCTCTGTTTCAGCCCCTCTGTTTCTCGCACTCTGTTTCAGACCCTCTGTTTCAGACCCTCTGTTTCAGCCCCTCTGTTTCTCGCCCTCTGTTTCAGCCGCTCTGTTTCTCGCCCTCTGTTTCAGCCCCTCTGTTTCAGCCCCTCTGTTTCTCGCCCTCTGTTTCAGCCCCTCTGTTTCTCACCCTCTGTTTCAGACCCTCTGTTTCTCGCCCTCTGTTTCAGCCCCTCTGATTCAGCCCTCTGTTTCAGACCCTCTGAATCAGCCCCTCTGATTCAGCCCCTCTGTTTCAGACCCTCTGATTTAGCCCCTCTGTTTCAGCCCCTCTGTTTCTCGCCCCCTGTTTCAGCCCCTCTGTTTCTCGCCCTCTGTTTCAGCCCCTCTGTTTCTCGCCCTCTGTTTCAGCCCCTCTGTTTCAGCCCCTTGTTTCAGCCCCTCTGATTCAGCCCCTCTGATTCAGCCCCTCTGTTTCCCGCCCCTCTGTTTCAGCCACTCTGTTTCTCGCCCTCTGTTTCAGCCCCTCTGTTTCTCGCGCTCTGTTTCAGCCCCTATGTTTCAGCCCCTCTGTTTCAGCCCCTCTGTTTCAGCCCCTCTGTTTCTCGCCCTCTGTTTCAGCCCCTCTGTTTCTCGCCCTCTGTTTCAGCCCCTCTAATTCAGCCCCTCTGTTTCTCGCCCTCTGTTTCTCGCCCTCTGTTTCAGCCCCTCTGTTTCTCGCCCTCTGTTTCATGCCCACTGTTTCAGCCCCTCTGTTTCAGCCCGTCTGTTTCAGCCCCTCTGTTTCTCGCCCTCTGTTTCAGCCCCTCTGTTTCAGCCCCTCTGTTTCAGCCCCTCTGTTTCAACCCCTCTGTTTCTCGCCCTCTGTTACAGCCCCTCTGTTTCTCGCCCTCTGTTTCAGCCCCTCTGTTTCTCGCACTCTGTTTCAGACCCTCTGTTTCAGCCCCTCTGTTTCAGCCCCTCTGTTTCTCGCCCTCTGTTTCAGCCGCTCTGTTTCTCGCCCTCTGTTTCAGCCCCTCTGTTTCAGGCCCTCTGTTTCTCGCCCTCTGCTTCTGCCCCTCTGTCTCTCGCCCTCTGTTTCAGCCCCTCTGTTTCAGCCCCTCTGTTTCTCGCCATCTGGTTCAGCCCCTCTGTTTCTCGCCCCCTGTTTCAGCCCCTCTGTTTCTCGCCCTCTGTTTCAGCCCCTCTGTTTCTCGCCCTCTGTTTCAGCCCCTCTGTTTCAGCCCCTTGTTTCAGCCCCTCTGATTCAGCCCCTCTGATTCAGCCCCTCTGTTTCCCGCCCCTCTGTTTCAGCCACTCTGTTTCTCGCCCTCTGTTTCAGCCCCTCTGTTTCTCGCTCTCTGTTTCAGCCCCTATGTTTCAGCCCCTCTGTTTCAGCCCCTCTGTTTCAGCCCCTCTGTTTCTCGCCCTCTGTTTCAGCCCCTCTAATTCAGCCCCTCTGTTTCTCGCCCTCTATTTCTCGCTCTCTGTTTCAGCCCCTCTGTTTCTCGCCCTCTGTTTCATGCCCACTGTTTCAGCCCCTCTGTTTCAGCCCGTCTGTTTCAGCCCCTCTGTTTCTCGCCCTCTGTTTCAGCCCCTCTGTTTCAGCCCCTCTGTTTCAGCCCCTCTGTTTCAACCCCTCTGTTTCTCGCCCTCTGTTACAGCCCCTCTGTTTCTCGCCCTCTGTTTCAGCCCCTCTGTTTCTCGCACTCTGTTTCATACCCTCTGTTTCATCCCCTCTGTTTCAGGCCCTCTGTTTCTCGCCCTCTGCTTCTGCCCCTCTGTCTCTCGCCCTCTGTTTCAGCCCCTCTGTTTCTCGCCCTCTGTTTCAGCCCCTCTGTTTCTCGCACTCTGTTTCAGACCCTCTGTTTCAGCCCCTCTGATTCAGCCCCTCTGTTTCAGCCCCTCTGATTCAGCCCCTCAGTTTCAGCCCCTCTGTTTCAGCCCCTCTGTTTCAGCCCCTCTGTTTCATCCCATCTGTTTCTCGCCCTCTGTTGTCACCCTCTGTTTCACGCCCTCTGTTTCAGCCCCTCTGTTTTGCGCCCTCTGTTTCAGCCCCTCTGTTTCTCGCCCTCTGTTTCAGGCTCTCTGTTTCAGCCCGTCTGTTTCAGCCCCTCTGTTTCAGCCCCTCTGTTTCTCGCCCGCTGTTTCAGCCCCTTTGCTTCTCGCCCTCTATTTCAGCCCCTCTGTTTCAGCCCCTCTGATTCAGCCCCTCTGATTCAGCCCCTCTGTTTCTCGCCCGCTGTTTCAGCCCCTCTGTTACAGCACCTCTGTTTCAGCCCCTCTGTTTCATCCCCTCTGTTTCTCGCCCTCTGTTTCAGCCCCTCTGTTTCTCGCCCTCTGTTTCAGCCCCTCTGTTTCTCGCCCTCTGTTTCCAACCCACTGTTTCAGCCCCTCTGTTTCAACCCCTCTATTTCAGCCCCTCTGTTTCTCGCCCTCTGTTTCAGCCACTGTGTTTCTCGCCCTCTGTTTCAGCCCCTCTGTTTCTCGCCCTCTGTTTCAGCCCCTTTGTTTCAGCCCCTCTGTGTCAGCCCCTCTGTTTCAGCCCCTCTGTTTCTCGCCCTCTGTTTCTGCCCCTCTGTTTCTCGCCCTCTGTTTCTGCCCCTCTGTTTCAGCCCCTCTGTTTCTCGCCCTCTGTTTCTGCCCCTCTGTTTCTCGCCCTCTGTTTCAGCCCCTCTGTTTCTCGCCCACTGTTTCAGCCCCTTTGATTCAGCCCCTCTGTTTCAGCCCCTCTGAATCAGCTCCTCTGATTCAGCCCCTCTGTTTCAGCCCCTCTGTTTTAGCCCCTCTGTTTCAGACCCTCAGTTTCTCGCCCTCTGTTTCAGCCCCGCTGATTCAGCCCCTCTGTTTCAGCCACTCTGAATCAGCCCCTCTGATTCAGCCCCTCTGTTTCAGCCCATCTGTTTCAGCCCCTCTGTTTCAGCCCCACTGTTTCTCGCCCTATGTTTCAGCCCCTCTGTGTCTCGCCCTCTGTTTCAGCCACTGTGTTTCTCGGCCTCTGTTTCAGACCCTCTCTTTCTCGCCCTCTGTTTCAGCCCCTCTGTTTCTAGCCCTCTGTTTCAGCCCCTCTGTTTCTCGCCCTCTGTTTAAGCCCCTTTGTTTCTCGCCCTCTATTTTAGCCCCTCTGATTCAGCCCCTCTGATTTAGCCCCTCTGTTTCTCGCCCTCTGTTTCAGCCCCTCTGTTTCTCGCCCTCTGTTTCAGCCCCTTTGTTTCTCGCCCTCTATTTTAGCCCCTCTGATTCAGCCCCTCTGATTTAGCCCCTCTGTTTCTCGCCCTCTGTTTCAGCCCCTCTGTTTCAGCCCCTTTGTTTCTCACCCTCTGTTTCAGCCCCTCTGTTTCAGCCCCTCTGATTCAGCCCCTCTGATTCAGCCCCTCTGTTTCCCGCCCCTCTGTTTCAGCCCCTCTGTTTCTCGCCATCTGTTTCAGCATCTCTGTTTCGACCCCTCTATTTCAGCCCCTCTGTTTCTCGACCTCTGTTTCAGCCACTCTGTTACTCGCCCTCTGTTTCAGCCCCTCTGTTTCTCGCACTCTGTTTCAGCCCCTTTGTTTCAGCCCCTCTGTGTCAGCCCCTCTGTTTCAGCCCCTCTGTTTCTCGCCCTCTGTTTCAGCCCCTCTGTTTCTCGCCCTCTGTTTCAGCCCCTCTGTTTCAGCCCCTCTGTTTCTCGCCCTCTGTTTCAGCCCCTCTGTATCTCGCCCACTGTTTCAGCCCCGCTGATTCAGCCCCTCTGTTTCAGCCCCTCTGAATCAGCTCCTCTGATTCAACCCCTCTGTTTCAGCCCATCTGTTTTAGCCCCTCTGTTTCAGCCCCTCTGTTTCTCGCCCTCTGTTTCAGCCCCTCTGTTTCTAAACCTCTGTTTCAGACCCTCTGTTTCTCGCCCTCTGTTTCAGCCCCTCTGATTCAGCCCCTCTGTTTCAGCCCCTCTGAATCAGCCCCTCTGATTCAGCCCCTCTGTTTCAGCCCCTCTGATTTAGCCCCTCTGTTTCAGCCCCTCTGTTTCTCGCCCCCTGTTTCAGCCCCTCTGTTTCTCGCCCTCTGTTTCAGCCCCTCTGTTTCTCGCCCTCTGTTTCAGCCCCTCTGTTTCAGCCCCTCTGTTTCAGCCCCTCTGTTTCGCACACTCGATTTCAGCCCCTCTGATTCAGCCCCTCTGATTCAGCCCCTCTGATTCTGCCCCTCTGTTTCCCGCCCCTCTGTTTCAGCCACTCTGTTTCTCGCCCTCTGTTTCAGCCCCTCTGTTTCAGCCCCTCTGTTTCTCGCCCTCTGTTTCAGTCCCTCTGTTTCTCGCCCTCTGTTTCAGCCCCTCTGTTTCTCGCCCTCTGTTTCATGCCCACTGTTTCAGTCCCTCTGTTTCAGCCCCTCTGTTTCAGCCCCTCTGTTTCTCGCCCTCTGTTTCAGCCCCTCTGTTTCTCACCCTCTGTTTCAGACCCTCTTTTTCTCGCCCTCTGTTACAGCCCCTCTGTTTCTCGCACTCTGTTTCAGACCCTCTGTTTCAGCGCCTCTGTTTCAGCCCCTCTGTTTCTCGCCCTCTGTTTCAGCCGCTCTGTTTCTCGCCCTCTGTTTCAGCCCCTCTGTTTCAGGCCCTCTGTTTCTCGCCCTCTGCTTCTGCCCCTCTGTTTCTCGCCCTCTGTTTCAGCCCCTCTGTTTCAGCCCCTTGTTTCAGCCCCCTGATTCAGCCCCTCTGATTCAGCCCCTCTGTTTCCCGCCCCTCTGTTTCAGCCACTCTGTTTCTCGCCCTCTGTTTCAGCCCCTCTGTTTCTCGCGCTCTGTTTCAGCCCCTATGTTTCAGCCCCTCTGTTTCAGCCCCTCTGTTTCAGCCCCTCTGTTTCTCGCCCTCTGTTTCAGCCCCTCTGTTTCTCGCCCTCTGTTTCAGCCCCTCTAATTCAGCCCCTCTGTTTCTCGCCCTCTGTTTCTCGCCCTCTGTTTCATGCCCACTGTTTCAGCCCCTCTGTTTCAGCCCGTCTGTTTCAGCCCCTCTGTTTCTCGCCCTCTGTTTCAGCCCCTCTGTTTCAGCCCCTCTGTTTCAGCCCCTCTGTTTCAACCCCTCTGTTTCTCGCCCTCTGTTACAGCCCCTCTGTTTCTCGCCCTCTGTTTCAGCCCCTCTGTTTCTCGCACTCTGTTTCAGACCCTCTGTTTCAGCCCCTCTGTTTCAGCCCCTCTGTTTCTCGCCCTCTGTTTCAGCCGCTCTGTTTCTCGCCCTCTGTTTCAGCCCCTCTGTTTCAGGCCCTCTGTTTCTCGCCCTCTGCTTCTGCCCCTCTGTCTCTCGCCCTCTGTTTCAGCCCCTCTGTTTCAGCCCCTCTGTTTCTCGCCATCTGGTTCAGCCCCTCTGTTTCTCGCCCCCTGTTTCAGCCCCTCTGTTTCTCGCCCTCTGTTTCAGCCCCTCTGTTTCTCGCCCTCTGTTTCAGCCCCTCTGTTTCAGCCCCTTGTTTCAGCCCCTCTGATTCAGCCCCTCTGATTCAGCCCCTCTGTTTCCCGCCCCTCTGTTTCAGCCACTCTGTTTCTCGCCCTCTGTTTCAGCCCCTCTGTTTCTCGCTCTCTGTTTCAGCCCCTATGTTTCAGCCCCTCTGTTTCAGCCCCTCTGTTTCAGCCCCTCTGTTTCTCGCCCTCTGTTTCAGCCCCTCTAATTCAGCCCCTCTGTTTCTCGCCCTCTATTTCTCGCTCTCTGTTTCAGCCCCTCTGTTTCTCGCCCTCTGTTTCATGCCCACTGTTTCAGCCCCTCTGTTTCAGCCCGTCTGTTTCAGCCCCTCTGTTTCTCGCCCTCTGTTTCAGCCCCTCTGTTTCAGCCCCTCTGTTTCAGCCCCTCTGTTTCAACCCCTCTGTTTCTCGCCCTCTGTTACAGCCCCTCTGTTTCTCGCCCTCTGTTTCAGCCCCTCTGTTTCTCGCACTCTGTTTCATACCCTCTGTTTCAGCCCCTCTGTTTCAGGCCCTCTGTTTCTCGCCCTCTGCTTCTGCCCCTCTGTCTCTCGCCCTCTGTTTCAGCCCCTCTGTTTCTCGCCCTCTGTTTCAGCCCCTCTGTTTCTCGCACTCTGTTTCAGACCCTCTGTTTCAGCCCCTCTGATTCAGCCCCTCTGTTTCAGCCCCTCTGATTCAGCCCCTCAGTTTCAGCCCCTCTGTTTCAGCCCCTCTGTTTCAGCCCCTCTGTTTCATCCCATCTGTTTCTCGCCCTCTGTTGTCACCCTCTGTTTCACGCCCTCTGTTTCAGCCCCTCTGTTTTGCGCCCTCTGTTTCAGCCCCTCTGTTTCTCGCCCTCTGTTTCAGGCTCTCTGTTTCAGCCCGTCTGTTTCAGCCCCTCTGTTTCAGCCCCTCTGTTTCTCGCCCGCTGTTTCAGCCCCTTTGCTTCTCGCCCTCTATTTCAGCCCCTCTGTTTCAGCCCCTCTGATTCAGCCCCTCTGATTCAGCCCCTCTGTTTCTCGCCCGCTGTTTCAGCCCCTCTGTTACAGCACCTCTGTTTCAGCCCCTCTGTTTCATCCCCTCTGTTTCTCGCCCTCTGTTTCAGCCCCTCTGTTTCTCGCCCTCTGTTTCAGCCCCTCTGTTTCTCGCCCTCTGTTTCCAACCCACTGTTTCAGCCCCTCTGTTTCAACCCCTCTATTTCAGCCCCTCTGTTTCTCGCCCTCTGTTTCAGCCACTGTGTTTCTCGCCCTCTGTTTCAGCCCCTCTGTTTCTCGCCCTCTGTTTCAGCCCCTTTGTTTCAGCCCCTCTGTGTCAGCCCCTCTGTTTCAGCCCCTCTGTTTCTCGCCCTCTGTTTCTGCCCCTCTGTTTCTCGCCCTCTGTTTCTGCCCCTCTGTTTCAGCCCCTCTGTTTCTCGCCCTCTGTTTCTGCCCCTCTGTTTCTCGCCCTCTGTTTCAGCCCCTCTGTTTCTCGCCCACTGTTTCAGCCCCTTTGATTCAGCCCCTCTGTTTCAGCCCCTCTGAATCAGCTCCTCTGATTCAGCCCCTCTGTTTCAGCCCCTCTGTTTTAGCCCCTCTGTTTCAGACCCTCAGTTTCTCGCCCTCTGTTTCAGCCCCGCTGATTCAGCCCCTCTGTTTCAGCCACTCTGAATCAGCCCCTCTGATTCAGCCCCTCTGTTTCAGCCCATCTGTTTCAGCCCCTCTGTTTCAGCCCCACTGTTTCTCGCCCTATGTTTCAGCCCCTCTGTGTCTCGCCCTCTGTTTCAGCCACTGTGTTTCTCGGCCTCTGTTTCAGACCCTCTCTTTCTCGCCCTCTGTTTCAGCCCCTCTGTTTCTAGCCCTCTGTTTCAGCCCCTCTGTTTCTCGCCCTCTGTTTAAGCCCCTTTGTTTCTCGCCCTCTATTTTAGCCCCTCTGATTCAGCCCCTCTGATTTAGCCCCTCTGTTTCTCGCCCTCTGTTTCAGCCCCTCTGTTTCTCGCCCTCTGTTTCAGCCCCTTTGTTTCTCGCCCTCTATTTTAGCCCCTCTGATTCAGCCCCTCTGATTTAGCCCCTCTGTTTCTCGCCCTCTGTTTCAGCCCCTCTGTTTCAGCCCCTTTGTTTCTCACCCTCTGTTTCAGCCCCTCTGTTTCAGCCCCTCTGATTCAGCCCCTCTGATTCAGCCCCTCTGTTTCCCGCCCCTCTGTTTCAGCCCCTCTGTTTCTCGCCATCTGTTTCAGCATCTCTGTTTCGACCCCTCTATTTCAGCCCCTCTGTTTCTCGACCTCTGTTTCAGCCACTCTGTTACTCGCCCTCTGTTTCAGCCCCTCTGTTTCTCGCACTCTGTTTCAGCCCCTTTGTTTCAGCCCCTCTGTGTCAGCCCCTCTGTTTCAGCCCCTCTGTTTCTCGCCCTCTGTTTCAGCCCCTCTGTTTCTCGCCCTCTGTTTCAGCCCCTCTGTTTCAGCCCCTCTGTTTCTCGCCCTCTGTTTCAGCCCCTCTGTATCTCGCCCACTGTTTCAGCCCCGCTGATTCAGCCCCTCTGTTTCAGCCCCTCTGAATCAGCTCCTCTGATTCAACCCCTCTGTTTCAGCCCATCTGTTTTAGCCCCTCTGTTTCAGCCCCTCTGTTTCTCGCCCTCTGTTTCAGCCCCTCTGTTTCTAAACCTCTGTTTCAGACCCTCTGTTTCTCGCCCTCTGTTTCAGCCCCTCTGATTCAGCCCCTCTGTTTCAGCCCCTCTGAATCAGCCCCTCTGATTCAGCCCCTCTGTTTCAGCCCCTCTGATTTAGCCCCTCTGTTTCAGCCCCTCTGTTTCTCGCCCCCTGTTTCAGCCCCTCTGTTTCTCGCCCTCTGTTTCAGCCCCTCTGTTTCTCGCCCTCTGTTTCAGCCCCTCTGTTTCAGCCCCTCTGTTTCAGCCCCTCTGTTTCGCACACTCGATTTCAGCCCCTCTGATTCAGCCCCTCTGATTCAGCCCCTCTGATTCTGCCCCTCTGTTTCCCGCCCCTCTGTTTCAGCCACTCTGTTTCTCGCCCTCTGTTTCAGCCCCTCTGTTTCAGCCCCTCTGTTTCTCGCCCTCTGTTTCAGTCCCTCTGTTTCTCGCCCTCTGTTTCAGCCCCTCTGTTTCTCGCCCTCTGTTTCATGCCCACTGTTTCAGTCCCTCTGTTTCAGCCCCTCTGTTTCAGCCCCTCTGTTTCTCGCCCTCTGTTTCAGCCCCTCTGTTTCTCACCCTCTGTTTCAGACCCTCTTTTTCTCGCCCTCTGTTACAGCCCCTCTGTTTCTCGCACTCTGTTTCAGACCCTCTGTTTCAGCCCCTCTGTTTCAGCCCCTCTGTTTCTCGCCCTCTGTTTCAGCCGCTCTGTTTCTCGCCCTCTGTTTCAGCCCCTCTGTTTCAGGCCCTCTGTTTCTCGCCCTCTGCTTCTGCCCCTCTGTTTCTCGCCCTCTGTTTCAGCCCCTCTGTTTCAGCCCCTTGTTTCAGCCCCCTGATTCAGCCCCTCTGATTCAGCCCCTCTGTTTCCCGCCCCTCTGTTTCAGCCACTCTGTTTCTCGCCCTCTGTTTCAGCCCCTCTGTTTCTCGCGCTCTGTTTCAGCCCCTATGTTTCAGCCCCTCTGTTTCAGCCCCTCTGTTTCAGCCCCTCTGTTTCTCGCCCTCTGTTTCAGCCCCTCTGTTTCTCGCCCTCTGTTTCAGCCCCTCTAATTCAGCCCCTCTGTTTCTCGCCCTCTGTTTCTCGCCCTCTGTTTCAGCCCCTCTGTTTCTCGCCCTCTGTTTCATGCCCACTGTTTCAGCCCCTCTGTTTCAGCCCGTCTGTTTCAGCCCCTCTGTTTCTCGCCCTCTGTTTCAGCCCCTCTGTTTCAGCCCCTCTGTTTCAGCCCCTCTGTTTCAACCCCTCTGTTTCTCGCCCTCTGTTACAGCCCCTCTGTTTCTCGCACTCTGTTTCAGCCCCTCTGTTTCTCGCACTCTGTTTCAGACCCTCTGTTTCAGCCCCTCTGTTTCAGCCCCTCTGTTTCTCGCCCTCTGTTTCAGCCGCTCTGTTTCTCGCCCTCTGTTTCAGCCCCTCTGTTTCAGGCCCTCTGTTTCTCGCCCTCTGCTTCTGCCCCTCTGTCTCTCGCCCTCTGTTTCAGCCCCTCTGTTTCAGCCCCTCTGTTTCTCGCCATCTGGTTCAGCCCCTCTGTTTCTCGCCCCCTGTTTCAGCCCCTCTGTTTCTCGCCCTCTGTTTCAGCCCCTCTGTTTCAGCCCCTTGTTTCAGCCCCTCTGATTCAGCCCCTCTGATTCAGCCCCTCTGTTTCCCGCCCCTCTGTTTCAGCCACTCTGTTTCTCGCCCTCTGTTTCAGCCCCTCTGTTTCTCGCGCTCTGTTTCAGCCCCTATGTTTCAGCCCCTCTGTTTCAGCCCCTCTGTTTCAGCCCCTCTGTTTCTCGCCCTCTGTTTCAGCCCCTCTAATTCAGCCCCTCTGTTTCTCGCCCTCTGTTTCTCGCCCTCTGTTTCAGCCCCTCTGTTTCTCGCCCTCTGTTTCATGCCCACTGTTTCAGCCCCTCTGTTTCAGCCCGTCTGTTTCAGCCCCTCTGTTTCTCGCCCTCTGTTTCAGCCCCTCTGTTTCAGCCCCTCTGTTTCAGCCCCTCTGTTTCAACCCCTCTGTTTCTCGCCCTCTGTTACAGCCCCTCTGTTTCTCGCCCTCTGTTTCAGCCCCTCTGTTTCTCGCACTCTGTTTCAGACCCTCTGTTTCAGCCCCTCTGTTTCAGCCCCTCTGTTTCAGGCCCTCTGTTTCTCGCCCTCTGCTTCTGCCCCTCTGTCTCTCGCCCTCTGTTTCAGCCCCTCTGTTTCTCGCCATCTGGTTCAGCCCCTCTGATTCAGCCCCTCTGTTTCAGCCCCTCTGATTCAGCCCCTCAGTTTCAGCCCCTCTGTTTCAGCCCCTCTGTTTCAGCCCCTCTGTTTCATCCCATCTGTTTCTCGCCCTCTGTTTGTCACCCTCTGTTTCACGCCCTCTGTTTCAGCCCCTCTGTTTTGCGCCCTCTGTTTCAGCCCCTCTGTTTTTCGCCCTCTGTTTCAGGCTCTCTGTTTCAGCCCGTCTGTTTCAGCCCCTCTGTTTCAGCCCCTCTGTTTCTCGCCCGCTGTTTTAGTACCTTTGCTTCTCGCCCTCTATTTCAGCCCCTCTGTTTCAGCCCCTCTGATTCAGCCCCTCTGATTCAGCCCCTCTGTTTCTCGCCCGCTGTTTCAGCCCCTCTGTTACAGCACCTCTGTTTCAGCCCCTCTGTTTCATCCCCTCTGTTTCTCGCCCTCTGTTTCAGCCCCTCTGTTTCTCGCCCTCTGTTTCAGCCCCTCTGTTTCTCGCCCTCTGTTTCCAACCCACTGTTTCAGCCCCTCTGTTTCAACCCCTCTATTTCAGCCCCTCTGTTTCTCGCCCTCTGTTTCAGCCACTCTGTTTCTCGCCCTCTGTTTCAGCCCCTCTGTTTCTCGCCCTCTGTTTCAGCCCCTTTGTTTCAGCCCCTCTGTGTCAGCCCCTCTGTTTCAGCCCCTCTGTTTCTCGCCCTCTGTTTCAGCCCCTCTGTTTCTCGCCCTCTGTTTCTGCCCCTCTGTTTCAGCCCCTCTGTTTCTCGCCCTCTGTTTCTGCCCCTCTGTTTCTCGCCCTCTGTTTCAGCCCCTCTGTTTCTCGCCCACTGTTTCAGCCCCGCTGATTCAGCCCCTCTGTTTCAGCCCCTCTGAATCAGCTCCTCTGATTCAGCCCCTCTGTTTCAGCCCCTCTGTTTTAGCCCCTCTGTTTCAGACCCTCAGTTTCTCGCCCTCTGTTTCAGCCCCGCTGATTCAGCCCCTCTGTTTCAGCCACTCTGAATCAGCCCCTCTGATTCAGCCCCTCTGTTTCAGCCCCTCTGTTTCAGCCCCTCTGTTTCAGCCCCACTGTTTCTCGCCCTATGTTTCAGCCCCTCTGTGTCTCGCCCTCTGTTTCAGCCACTCTGTTTCTCGGCCTCTGTTTCAGACCCTCTCTTTCTCGCCCTCTGTTTCAGCCCCTCTGTTTCTAGCCCTCTGTTTCAGCCCCTCTGTTTCAGCCCCTCTGTTTCAGCCCCTCTGTTTCTCGCCCTCTGTTTCAGCCCCTCTGTTTCTCGCCCTCTGTTTCAGCCCCTTTGTTTCTCGCCCTCTATTTTAGCCCCTCTGATTCAGCCCCTCTGATTTAGCCCCTCTGTTTCTCGCCCTCTGTTTCAGCCCCTCTGTTTCAGTCCCTCTGTTTCTCGCCCGCTGTTTCAGCCCCTTTGTTTCTCACCCTCTGTTTCAGCCCCTCTGTTTCAGCCCCTCTGATTCAGCCCCTCTGATTCAGCCCCTCTGTTTCCCGCCCCTCTGTTTCAGCCCCTCTGTTTCTCGCCATCTGTTTCAGCATCTCTGTTTCGACCCCTCTATTTCAGCCCCTCTGTTTCTCGACCTCTGTTTCAGCCACTCTGTTACTCGCCCTCTGTTTCAGCCCCTCTGTTTCTCGCACTCTGTTTCAGCCCCTTTGTTTCAGCCCCTCTGTGTCAGCCCCTCTGTTTCAGCCCCTCTGTTTCTCGCCCTCTGTTTCAGCCCCTCTGTTTCTCGCCCTCTGTTTCAGCCCCTCTGTTTCAGCCCCTCTGTTTCTCGCCCTCTGTTTCAGCCCCTCTGTATCTCGCCCACTGTTTCAGCCCCGCTGATTCAGCCCCTCTGTTTCAGCCCCTCTGAATCAGCTCCTCTGATTCAACCCCTCTGTTTCAGCCCATCTGTTTTAGCCCCTCTGTTTCAGCCCCTCTGTTTCTCGCCCTCTGTTTCAGCCCCTCTGTTTCTAAACCTCTGTTTCAGACCCTCTGTTTCTCGCCCTCTGTTTCAGCCCCTCTGATTCAGCCCCTCTGTTTCAGCCCCTCTGAATCAGCCCCTCTGATTCAGCCCCTCTGTTTCAGCCCCTCTGATTTAGCCCCTCTGTTTCAGCCCCTCTGTTTCTCGCCCCCTGTTTCAGCCCCTCTGTTTCTCGCCCTCTGTTTCAGCCCCTCTGTTTCTCGCCCTCTGTTTCAGCCCCTCTGTTTCAGCCCCTCTGTTTCAGCACCTCTGTTTCGCACACTCGATTTCAGCCCCTCTGATTCAGCCCCTCTGATTCAGCCCCTCTGATTCTGCCCCTCTGTTTCCCGCCCCTCTGTTTCAGCCACTCTGTTTCTCGCCCTCTGTTTCAGCCCCTCTGTTTCAGCCCCTCTGTTTCTCGCCCTCTGTTTCAGTCCCTCTGTTTCTCGCCCTCTGTTTCAGCCCCTCTGTTTCTCTCCCTCTGTTTCATGCCCACTGTTTCAGTCCCTCTGTTTCAGCCCCTCTGTTTCAGCCCCTCTGTTTCTCGCCCTCTGTTTCAGCCCCTCTGTTTCAGCCCCTCTGTTTCAGCCCCTCTTTTTCTCGCCCTCTGTTACAGCCCCTCTGTTTCTCGCACTCTGTTTCAGACCCTCTGTTTCAGCCCCTCTGTTTCAGCCCCTCTGTTTCTCGCCCTCTGTTTCAGCCGCTCTGTTTCTCGCCCTCTGTTTCAGCCCCTCTGTTTCAGGCCCTCTGTTTCTCGCCCTCTGCTTCTGCCCCTCTGTTTCTCGCCCTCTGTTTCAGCCCCTCTGTTTCTCGCCATCTGGTTCAGCCCCTCTGATTCAGCCCCTCTGTTTCAGCCCCTCTGATTCAGCCCCTCAGTTTCAGCCCCTCTGTTTCAGCCCCTCTGTTTCAGCCCCTCTGTTTCATCCCCACTGTTTCTCGCCCTCTGTTTGTCACCCTCTGTTTCACGCCCTCTGTTTCAGCCCCTCTGTTTTGCGCCCTCTGTTTCAGCCCCTCTGTTTCTCGCCCTCTGTTTCAGGCTCTCTGTTTCAGCCCGTCTGTTTCAGCCCCTCTGTTTCAGCCCCTCTGTTTCTCGCCCGCTGTTTCAGCCCCTTTGCTTCTCGCCCTCTATTTCAGCCCCTCTGTTTCAGCCCCTCTGATTCAGCCCCTCTGATTCAGCCCCTCTGTTTCTCGCCCGCTGTATCAGCCCCTCTGTTACAGCACATCTGTTTCAGCCCCTCTGTTTCATCCCCTCTGTTTCTCGCCCTCTGTTTCAGCCCCTCTGTTTCTCGCCCTCTGTTTCCGACCCACTGTTTCAGCCCCTCTGTTTCAACCCCTCTATTTCAGCCCCTCTGTTTCTCGCCCTCTGTTTCAGCCACTCTGTTTCTCGCCCTCTGTTTCAGCCCCTCTGTTTCTCGCCCTCTGTTTCAGCCCCTTTGTTTCAGCCCCTCTGTGTCAGCCCCTCTGTTTCAGCCCCTCTGTTTCTCGCCCTCTGTTTCAGCCCCTCTGTTTCTCGCCCTCTGTTTCAGCCCCTCTGTTTCAGCCCCTCTGTTTCTCGCCCTCTGTTTCTGCCCCTCTGTTTCTCGCCCTCTGTTTCAGCCCCTCTGTTTCTCGCCCACTGTTTCAGCCCCGCTGATTCAGCCCCTCTGTTTCAGCCCCTCTGAATCAGCTCCTCTGATTCAGCCCCTCTGTTTCAGCCCCTCTGTTTTAGCCCCTCTGTTTCAGACCCTCATTTTCTCGCCCTCTGTTTCAGCCCCGCTGATTCAGCCCCTCTGTTTCAGCCACTCTGAATCAGCCCCTCTGATTCAGCCCCTCTGTTTCAGCCCCTCTCTTTCACCCCTCTGTTTCAGCCCCACTGTTTCTCGCCCTATGTTTTAGCCCCTCTGTGTCTCGACCTCTGTTTCAGCCACTCTGTTTCTCGGCCTCTGTTTCAGACCCTCTCTTTCTCGCCCTCTGTTTCAGCCCCTCTGTTTCTAGCCCTCTGTTTCAGCCCCTCTGTTTCAGCCCCTCTGTTTCAGCCCCTCTGTTTCTCGCCCTCTGTTTCAGCCCCTCTGTTTCTCGCCCTCTGTTTCAGCCCCTTTGTTTCTCGCCATCTATTTTAGCCCCTCTGATTCAGCCCCTCTGATTTAGCCCCTCTGTTTCACGCCCTCTGTTTCAGCCCCTCTGTTTTGCGCCCTCTGTTTCAGCCCCTCTGTTTCTCGCCCTCTGTTTCAGGCTCTCTGTTTCAGCCCGTCTGTTTCAGCCCCTCTGTTTCTCGCCCGCTGTTTCAGCACCTTTGTTTCTCGCCCTCTATTTCAGCCCCTCTGTTTCAGCCCCTCTGATTCAGCCCCTCTGATCCAGCCCCTCTATTTCTCGCCCTCTGTTTCAGCCCCTCTGTTTCTCGCCCTCTGTTTCAGACCCACTGTTTCAGCCCCTCTGTTTCAACCCCTCTATTTCAGCCCCTCTGTTTCTCGCCCTCTGTTTCAGCCACTCTGTTTCTCGCCCTCTGTTTCAGCCCCTCTGTTTCTCGCCCTCTGTTTCAGCCCCTTTGTTTCAGCCCCTCTGTGTCAGCCCCTCTGATTCAGCCCCTCTGTTTCTTGCCCTCTGTTTCAGCCCCTGTGTTTCTCTACCTCTGTTTCTGCCCCTCTGTTTCTCGCCCACTGTTTCAGCCCAGCTGATTCAGCCCCTCTGTTTCAGCCCCTCTGAATCAGCTCCTCTGATTCAGCCCCTCTGTTTCAGCCCCTCTGTTTTAGCCCCTCTGTTTCAGCCCCTCTGTTTCTCGCCCTCTGTTTCAGCCCCGCTGATTCAGCCCCTCTGTTTCAGCCACTCTGAATCAGCCCCTCTGATTCAGCCCCTCTGTTTCAGCCCCTCTGTTTCAGCCCCTCTGTTTCAGCCCCTCTGTTTCTCGCCCTATGTTTCAGCCCCTCTGTTTCTCGCCCTCTGTTTCAGCCCTCTGTTTCTCGCCCTCTGTTTCAGACCCTCTGTTTCTCGCCCTCTGTTTCAGCCCCTCTGTTTCTAGCCCTCTGTTTCAGCCCCTCTGATCCTCGCCCTCTGTTTCAGCCCCTCTGTTTCTCGCCCTCTGTTTCAGCCCCTCTGCTTCTCGCCCTCTGTTTCAGCCCCTTTGTTTCTCGCCCTCTGTTTTAGCACCTCTGATTCAGCCCCTCTGTTTCGGCCCCTCTGTTTCTCCCCCTTTGTACCAGCCTCTCTGTTTCAGCCCCTCTATTTTAGCCTCTCTGATTCAGCCCCTCTGATTTAGCCTCTCTGTTTCTCGCCCTCTGTTTCAGCCCCTCTGTTTCAGCCCCTCTGTTTCAGCCCCTCTGTTTCTCGCACGCTGTTTCAGCCACTTTGTTTCTCGCCCTCTGTTTCAGCCCCTCTGTTTCAACCCCTCTGATTCAGACCCTCTGATTCAGCCCCTCTGTTTCTCGCCCTCTGTTTCAGCCCCTCTGTTTCAGCCCCTCTGTTTCAGCCCCTCTGTTTCAGCCCCTCTGTTTCTCGCCCTCTGTTTCAGCCCCACTGTTTCAGCCCCTCTGTTTCAGCCCCTCTGTTTCTCGCCCTCTGTTTCAGCCCCTTTGTTTCAGCCCCTCTGTGTCAGCCCCTCTGTTTCAGCCCCTCTGTTTCTCGCTCTCTGTTTCAGCCCCTCTGTTTCTCGCCCTCTGTTTCAGCCCCTCTGTTTCAGCCCCTCTGTTTCTCGCCCTCTGTTTCTGCCCCTCTGTTTCTCGCCCTCTGTTTCAGCCCCTCTGTTTCTCGCCCACTGTTTCAGCCCCGCTGATTCAGCCCCTCTGTTTCAGCCCCTCTGAATCAGCTCCTCTGATTCAGCCCCTCTGTTTCAGCCCCTTTTTTTTTAGCCCCTCTGTTTCAGCCCCTCTGTTTCTCGCCCTCTGTTTCAGCCCCTCTGATTCAGCCCTCTGTTTCAGCCCCTCTGAATCAGCCCCTCTGATTCAGCCCCCTCTGTTTCAGCCCCTCTGATTTAGCCCCTCTGTTTCAGACCCTCTGTTTCTCGGCCCCTGTTTCAGCCCCTCTGTTTCTCGCCCTCTGTTTCAGCCCCTCTGTTTCAGCCCCTCTGTTTCAGCCCCTCTGTTTCTCGCCCTATGTTTCAGCCCCTCTGTTTCTCGCCCTCTGTTTCAGCCCCGCTGATTCTCGCCCTCTGTTTCAGCACCTCTGATTCAGCCCCACTGTTTCAGCCCCTCTGATGCAGCCCCTCTGATTTAGCCCCTCTGATTCAGCCCCTCTGTTTCTCGCCCTCTGTTTGAGCCCCTCTGTTTCAGCCCCTCTGTTTCAGCCCCTCTGTTTCTCACCCTCTGTTTCAGCGCCTCTGATTCAGCCCCTCTGATTCAGCCCCACTCAGTCAGCCCCTCTGATTCAGCCCCTCTGTTTCCCGCCCCTCTGTTTCAGCCCCTCTGTTTCTCGCCATCTGTTTCAGCATCTCTGTTTCTCGCCCTCTGTTTCAGCCCCTCTGTTTCTCGCCCTCTGTTTCAGCCCCTCTGTTTTTCCCCCTCTGTTTCAGCCCCACTGTTTCAGCCCCTCTGTTTCCGCCCCTCTGTTTCTCGCCCTCTGTTTCAGCCCCTCTGTTTCTCGCCCTCTGTTTCAGCCCCTCTGTTTCAGCCCCTCTGTTTCAGCCCCTCTGTTTCTCGCCCTCTGTTTCAGCCCCTCTGTTTCTCGCCCTCGGTTTCAGCCCCTCTGTTTCTCGCCCTCTGTTTTAGCCCCTCTGATTCAGCCCCTCTGTTTCAGCCCCTCTGTTTCTCCCCCTCTGTTCCAGCCCCTCTGTTTCAGCCCCTCTGTTTCAGCCCCACTGTTTCAGCCCCTCTGTTTCATCCCCGCTGTTTTTCACCATCTTTTTCAGCCCCTCTGTTTCAGCCCCTCTGTTTCAGCCCCTCTGTTTCAGCCCCTCTGTTTCTCGCCCTCTGTTACAGCCCCTCTGTTTCTCGCCCTCTGTTTCAGCCCCTCTGTTTCTCGCACTCTGTTTCAGCCCCTCTGTTTCAGCCCCTCTGTTTCAGCCCCTCTGTTTCTCGCCCTCTGTTTCAGCCCCTCTGTTTCTCGCCCTCTGTTTCAGCCCCTCTGTTTCAGGCCCTCTGTTTATCGCCCTCTGCTTCTGCCCCTCTGTTTCTCGCCCTCTGTTTCAGCGCCTCTGTTTCTCGCCATCTGGTTCAGCCCCTCTGATTCAGCCCCTCTGTTTCAGCCCCTCTGATTCAGCCCCTCAGTTTCAGCCCCTCTGTTTCTGCCCCTCTGTTTCAGCCCCTGTGTTTCATCCCCTCTGTTTCTCGCCCTCTGTTTCTCGCCCTCTGTTTCACGCCCTCTGTTTCAGTCCCTCTGTTTTGCGCCCTCTGTTTCAGCCCCTCTGTTTCTCGCCCTCTGTTTCAGGCTCTCTGTTTCAGCCCGTCTGTTTCAGCCCCTCTGTTTCAGCCCCTCTGTTTCTCGCCCGCTCTTTCAGCCCCTTTGTTTCTCGCTCTCTGTTTCAGACCCTCTGTTTCAGCCCCTCTGATTCAGCCCCTCTGATTTAGCCCCTCTGTTTCTCACCCTCTGTTTCAGCCCCTCTGTTTTAGCCCCTCTGTTTCAGCCCCTCTGTTTCAGCCCCTCTGTTTCTCGCCCTCTGTTTCAGCTTCTCTGTTTCTCGCCCTCTGTTTCAGCCCCTCTGTTTCTCGCCCTCTGTTTTAGCCCCTCTGATTCAGCCCCTCTGTTTCAGCCCCTCTGTTTCTCCCCCTCTGTTTCAGCCCCTCTGTTTCAGCCCCTCTGTTTCAGCCCCTCTGTTTCTCGCACTCTGTTTCAGCCCCTTTGTTTCTCGCCCTCTGTTTCAGCCCCTCTGTTTCAGCCCCTCTGATTCAGCCCCTCTGATTCAGCCCCTCTGTTTCTCGCCCTCTGTTTCAGCCCCTCTGTTTCAGCCCCTCTGTTTCAGCCCCTCTGTTTCAGCCCCTCTGTTTCTCGCCCTCTGTTTCAGCCCCACTGTTTCAGCCCCTCTGTTTCAGCCCCTCTGTTTCTCGCCCTCTGTTTCAGCCGCTTTGTTTCAGCCCCTCTGTGTCAGCCCCTCTGTTTCAGCCCCTCTGTTTCTCGCCCACTGTTTCAGCCCCTCTGTTTCTCGCCCTCTGTTTTAGCACCTCTGTTTCAGCCCCTTTTTTTTTAGCCCCTCTGTTTCAGCCCCTCTGTTTCTCGCCCTCTGTTTCAGCCCCTCTGTTTCTCACCCTCTGTTTCAGACCCTCTGTTTCTCGCCCTCTGTTTCAGCCCCTCTGATTCAGCCCTCTGTTTCAGCCCCTCTGAATCAGCCCCTCTGATTCAGCCCCTCTGTTTCAGCCCCTCTGATTTAGCCCCTCTGTTTCAGACCCTCTGTTTCTCGGCCCCTGTTTCAGCCCCTCTGTTTCTCGCCCTCTGTTTCAGCCCCTCTGTTTCAGCCCCTCTGTTTCAGCCCCTCTGTTTCTCGCCCTATGTTTCAGCCCCTCTGTTTCTCGCCCTCTGTTTCAGCCCCGCTGTTTCTCGCCCTCTGTTTCAGCACCTCTGATTCAGCCCCACTGTTTCAGCCCCTCTGATGCAGCCCCTCTGATTTAGCCCCTCTGATTCAGCCCCTCTGTTTCTCGCCCTCTGTTTGAGCCCCTCTGTTTCAGCCCCTCTGTTTCAGCCCCTCTGTTTCTCACCCTCTGTTTCAGCGCCTCTGATTCAGCCCCTCTGATTCACCCCACTCAGTCAGCCCCTCTGATTCAGCCCCTCTGTTTCCCGCCCCTCTGTTTCAGCCCCTCTGTTTCTCGCCAATTGTTTCAGCATCTCTGTTTCTCGCCCTCTGTTTCAGCCCCTCTGTTTCTCGCCCTCTGTTTCAGTCCCTCTGTTTTTCCCCCTCTGTTTCAGCCCCACTGTTTCATCCCCTCTGTTTCCGCCCCTCTGTTTCTCGCCCTCTGTTTCAGCCCCTCTGTTTCTCGCCCTCTGTTTCAGCCCCTCTGTTTCAGCCCCTCTGTTTCAGCCCCTCTGTTTCTCGCCCTCTGTTTCAGCCCCTCTGTTTCTCGCCCTCGGTTTCAGCCCCTCTGTTTCTCGCCCTCTGTTTTAGCCCCTCTGATTCAGCCCCTCTGTTTCAGCCCCTCTGTTTCTCCCCCTCTGTTCCAGCCCCTCTGTTTCAGCCCCTCTGTTTCAGCCCCACTGTTTCAGCCCCTCTGTTTCAGCCCCACTGTTTCTCGCCCTCTGTTTCATCCCCGCTGTTTTTCACCATCTTTTTCAGCCCCTCTGTTTCAGCCCCTCTGTTTCAGCCCCTCTGTTTCAGCCCCTCTGTTTCAGCCCCTCTGTTTCTCGCCCTCTGTTACAGCCGCTCTGTTTCTCGCCCTCTGTTTCAGCCCCTCTGTTTCTCGCCCTCTGTTTCAGCCCCTCTGTTTCAGCCCCTCTATTTTAGCCTCTCTGATTCAGTCCCTCTGATTTAGCCCCTCTGTTTCTCGCCCTCTGTTTCAGCCCCTCTGTTTCAGCCCCTCTGTTTCAGCCCCTCTATTTTAGCCTCTCTGATTCAGCCCCTCTGATTTAACCCCTCTGTTTCTCGCCCTCTGTTTCAGCCCCTCTGTTTCAGCCCCTCTGTTTCAACCCCTCTGATTCAGACCCTCTGATTCAGCCCCTCTGTTTCTCGCCCTCTGTTTCAGCCCCTCTGTTTCAGCCCCTCTGTTTCAGCCCCTCTGTTTCAGCCCCTCTGTTTCTCGCCCTCTGTTTCAGCCCCACTGTTTCAGCCCCTCTGTTTCAGCCCCTCTGTTTCTCGCCCTCTGTTTCAGCCCCTTTGTTTCAGCCCCTCTGTGTCAGCCCCTCTGTTTCAGCCCCTCTGTTTCTCGCTCTCTGTTTCAGCCCCTCTGTTTCTCGCCCTCTGTTTCAGCCCCTCTGTTTCAGCCCCTCTGTTTCTCGCCCTCTGTTTCTGCCCCTCTGTTTCTCGCCCTCTGTTTCAGCCCCTCTGTTTCTCGCCCACTGTTTCAGCCCCGCTGATTCAGCCCCTCTGTTTCAGCCCCTCTGAATCAGCTCCTCTGATTCAGCCCCTCTGTTTCAGACCCTTTTTTTTTAGCCCCTCTGTTTCAGCCCCTCTGTTTCTCGCCCTCTGTTTCAGCCCCTCTGTTTCTCACCCTCTGTTTCAGACCCTCTGTTTCTCGCCCTCTGTTTCAGCCCCTCTGATTCAGCCCTCTGTTTCAGCCCCTCTGAATCAGCCCCTCTGATTCAGCCCCCTCTGTTTCAGCCCCTCTGATTTAGCCCCTCTGTTTCAGACCCTCTGTTTCTCGGCCCCTGTTTCAGCCCCTCTGTTTCTCGCCCTCTGTTTCAGCCCCTCTGTTTCAGCCCCTCTGTTTCAGCCCCTCTGTTTCTCGCCCTATGTTTCAGCCCCTCTGTTTCTCGCCCTCTGTTTCAGCCCCGCTGTTTCTCGCCCTCTGTTTCAGCACCTCTGATTCAGCCCCACTGTTTCAGCCCCTCTGATGCAGCCCCTCTGATTTAGCCCCTCTGATTCAGCCCCTCTGTTTCTCGCCCTCTGTTTGAGCCCCTCTGTTTCAGCCCCTCTGTTTCAGCCCCTCTGTTTCTCACCCTCTGTTTCAGCGCCTCTGATTCAGCCCCTCTGATTCAGCCCCACTCAGTCAGCCCCTCTGATTCAGCCCCTCTGTTTCCCGCCCCTCTGTTTCAGCCCCTCTGTTTCTCGCCATCTGTTTCAGCATCTCTGTTTCTCGCCCTCTGTTTCAGCCCCTCTGTTTCTCGCCCTCTGTTTCAGCCCCTCTGTTTTTCCCCCTCTGTTTCAGCCCCACTGTTTCAGCCCCTCTGTTTCCGCCCCTCTGTTTCTCGCCCTCTGTTTCAGCCCCTCTGTTTCTCGCCCTCTGTTTCAGCCCCTCTGTTTCAGCCCCTCTGTTTCAGCCCCTCTGTTTCTCGCCCTCTGTTTCAGCCCCTCTGTTTCTCGCCCTCGGTTTCAGCCCCTCTGTTTCTCGCCCTCTGTTTTAGCCCTCTGATTCAGCCCCTCTGTTTCAGCCCCTCTGTTTCTCCCCCTCTGTTCCAGCCCCTCTGTTTCAGCCCCTCTGTTTCAGCCCCACTGTTTCAGCCCCTCTGTTTCAGCCCCACTGTTTCTCGCCCTCTGTTTCATCCCCGCTGTTTTTCACCATCTTTTTCAGCCCCTCTGTTTCAGCCCCTCTGTTTCAGCCCCTCTGTTTCAGCCCCTCTGTTTCAGCCCCTCTGTTTCTCGCCCTCTGTTACAGCCGCTCTGTTTCTCACCCTCTGTTTCAGCCCCTCTGTTTCACGCCCTCTGTTTCAGTCCCTCTGTTTTGCGCCCTCTGTTTCAGCCCCTCTGTTTCTCGCCCTCTGTTTCAGGCTCTCTGTTTCAGCCCGTCTGTTTCAGCCCCTCTGTTTCAGCCCCTCTGTTTCTCGCCCGCTCTTTCAGCCCCTTTGTTTCTCGCTCTCTGTTTCAGACCCTCTGTTTCAGCCCCTCTGATTCAGCCCCTCTGATTTAGCCCCTCTGTTTTTCACCCTCTGTTTCAGCCCCTCTGTTTTAGCCCCTCTGTTTCAGCCCCTCTGTTTCAGCCCCTCTGTTTCTCGCCCTCTGTTTCAGCTTCTCTGTTTCTCGCCCTCTGTTTCAGCCCCTCTGTTTCTCGCCCTCTGTTTTAGCCCCTCTGATTCAGCCCCTCTGTTTCAGCCCCTCTGTTTCTCCCCCTCTGTTTCAGCCCCTCTGTTTCAGCCCCTCTGTTTCAGCCCCTCTGTTTCAGCCCCTCTGTTTCTCGCACTCTGTTTCAGCCCCTTTGTTTCTCGCCCTCTGTTTCAGCCCCTCTGTTTCAGCCCCTCTGATTCAGCCCCTCTGATTCAGCCCCTCTGTTTCTCGCCCTCTGTTTCAGCCCCTCTGTTTCAGCCCCTCTGTTTCAGCCCCTCTGTTTCAGCCCCTCTGTTTCTCGCCCTCTGTTTCAGCCCCACTGTTTCAGCCCCTCTGTTTCAGCCCCTCTGTTTCTCGCCCTCTGTTTCAGCCGCTTTGTTTCAGCCCCTCTGTGTCAGCCCCTCTGTTTCAGCCCCTCTGTTTCTCGCCCACTGTTTCAGCCCCTCTGTTTCTCGCCCTCTGTTTTAGCACCTCTGTTTCAGCCCCTCTGTTTCTCGCCCTCTGTTTCTGCCCCTCTGTTTCTCGCCCTCTATTTCAGCCCCTCTGTTTCTCGCCCACTGTTTCAGCCCCGCTGATTCAGCCCCTCTGTTTCAGCCCCTCTGAATCAGCTCCTCTGATTCAGCCCCTCTGTTTCAGCCCCTTTTTTTTTAGCCCCTCTGTTTCAGCCCCTCTGTTTCTCGCCCTCTGTTTCAGCCCCTCTGTTTCTCACCCTCTGTTTCAGACCCTCTGTTTCTCGCCCTCTGTTTCAGCCCCTCTGATTCAGCCCTCTGTTTCAGCCCCTCTGAATCAGCCCCTCTGATTCAGCCCCTCTGTTTCAGCTCCTCTGATTTAGCCCCTCTGTTTCAGACCCTCTGTTTCTCGGCCCCTGTTTCAGCCCCTCTGTTTCTCGCCCTCTGTTTCAGCCCCTCTGTTTAAGCCCCTCTGTTTCAGCCCCTCTGTTTCTCGCCCTATGTTTCAGCCCCTCTGTTTCTCGCCCTCTGTTTCAGCCCCGCTGTTTCTCGCCCTCTGTTTCAGCACCTCTGATTCAGCCCCACTGTTTCAGCCCCTCTGATGCAGCCCCTCTGATTTAGCCCCTCTGATTCAGCCCCTCTGTTTCTCGCCCTCTGTTTGAGCCCCTCTGTTTCAGCCCCTCTGTTTCAGCCCCTCTGTTTCTCGCCCTCTGTTTCAGCGCCTCTGATTCAGCCCCTCTGATTAACCCCACTCAGTCAGCCCCTCTGATTCAGCCCCTCTGTTTCCCGCCCCTCTGTTTCAGCCCCTCTGTTTCTCGCCAATTGTTTCAGCATCTCTGTTTCTCGCCCTCTGTTTCAGCCCCTCTGTTTCTCGCCCTCTGTTTCAGTCCCTCTGTTTTTCGCCCTCTGTTTCAGCCCCACTGTTTCATCCCCTCTGTTTCCGCCCCTCTGTTTCTCGCCCTCTGTTTCAGCCCCTCTGTTTCTCGCCCTCTGTTTCAGCCCCTCTGTTTCAGCCCCTCTGTTTCAGCCCCTCTGTTTCTCGCCCTCTGTTTCGGCCCCTCTGTTTCTCGCCCTCGCTTTCAGCCCCTCTGTTTCTCGCCCTCTGTTTTAGCCCCTCTGATTCAGCCCCTCTGTTTCAGCCCCTCTGTTTCTCCCCCTCTGTTTCAGCCCCTCTGTTTCAGCCCCTCTGTTTCAGCCCCTCTGTTTCTCGCACTCTGTTTCAGCCCCTTTGTTTCTCGCCCTCTGTTTCAGCCCCTCTGTTTCAGCCCCTCTGATTCAGCCCCTCTGATTCAGCCCCTCTGTTTCTCGCCCTCTGTTTCAGCCCCTCTGTTTCAGCCCCTCTGTTTCAGCCCCTCTGTTTCAGCCCCTCTGTTTCTCGCCCTCTGTTTCAGCCCCACTGTTTCAGCCCCTCTGTTTCAGCCCCTCTGTTTCTCGCCCTCTGTTTCAGCCGCTTTGTTTCAGCCCCTCTGTGTCAGCCCCTCTGTTTCAGCCCCTCTGTTTCTCGCCCACTGTTTCAGCCCCTCTGTTTCTCGCCCTCTGTTTTAGCACCTCTGTTTCAGCCCCTCTGTTTCTCGCCCTCTGTTTCTGCCCCTCTGTTTCTCGCCCTCTATTTCAGCCCCTCTGTTTCTCGCCCACTGTTTCAGCCCCGCTGATTCAGCCCCTCTGTTTCAGCCCCTCTGAATCAGCTCCTCTGATTCAGCCCCTCTGTTTCAGCCCCTTTTTTTTTAGCCCCTCTGTTTCAGCCCCTCTGTTTCTCGCCCTCTGTTTCAGCCCCTCTGTTTCTCACCCTCTGTTTCAGACCCTCTGTTTCTCGCCCTCTGTTTCAGCCCCTCTGATTCAGCCCTCTGTTTCAGCCCCTCTGAATCAGCCCCTCTGATTCAGCCCCTCTGTTTCAGCTCCTCTGATTTAGCCCCTCTGTTTCAGACCCTCTGTTTCTCGGCCCCTGTTTCAGCCCCTCTGTTTCTCGCCCTCTGTTTCAGCCCCTCTGTTTAAGCCCCTCTGTTTCAGCCCCTCTGTTTCTCGCCCTATGTTTCAGCCCCTCTGTTTCTCGCCCTCTGTTTCAGCCCCGCTGTTTCTCGCCCTCTGTTTCAGCACCTCTGATTCAGCCCCACTGTTTCAGCCCCTCTGATGCAGCCCCTCTGATTTAGCCCCTCTGATTCAGCCCCTCTGTTTCTCGCCCTCTGTTTGAGCCCCTCTGTTTCAGCCCCTCTGTTTCAGCCCCTCTGTTTCTCGCCCTCTGTTTCAGCGCCTCTGATTCAGCCCCTCTGATTAACCCCACTCAGTCAGCCCCTCTGATTCAGCCCCTCTGTTTCCCGCCCCTCTGTTTCAGCCCCTCTGTTTCTCGCCAATTGTTTCAGCATCTCTGTTTCTCGCCCTCTGTTTCAGCCCCTCTGTTTCTCGCCCTCTGTTTCAGTCCCTCTGTTTTTCGCCCTCTGTTTCAGCCCCACTGTTTCATCCCCTCTGTTTCCGCCCCTCTGTTTCTCGCCCTCTGTTTCAGCCCCTCTGTTTCTCGCCCTCTGTTTCAGCCCCTCTGTTTCAGCCCCTCTGTTTCAGCCCCTCTGTTTCTCGCCCTCTGTTTCAGCCCCTCTGTTTCTCGCCCTCGCTTTCAGCCCCTCTGTTTCTCGCCCTCTGTTTTAGCCCCTCTGATTCAGCCCCTCTGTTTCAGCCCCTCTGTTTCTCCCCCTCTGTTCCAGCCCCTCTGTTTCAGCCCCTCTGTTTCAGCCCCACTGTTTCAGCCCCTCTGTTTCAGCCCCACTGTTTCTCGCCCTCTGTTTCATCCCCGCTGTTTTTCACCATCTTTTTCAGCCCCTCTGTTTCAGCCCCTCTGTTTCAGCCCCTCTGTTTCAGCCCCTCTGTTTCTCGCCCTCTGTTACAGCCGCTCTGTTTCTCGCCCTCTGTTTCAGCCCCTCTGTTTCTCGCCCTCTGTTTCAGCCCCTCTGTTTCAGCCCCTCTATTTTAGCCTCTCTGATTCAGCCCCTCTGATTTAGCCCCTCTGTTTCTCGCCCTCTGTTTCAGCCCCTCTGTTTCAGCCCCTCTGTTTCAGCCCCTCTATTTTAGCCTCTCTGATTCAGCCCCTCTGATTTAGCCCCTCTGTTTCTCGCCCTCTGTTTCAGCCCCTCTGTTTCAGCCCCTCTGTTTCAACCCCTCTGATTCAGACCCTCTGATTCAGCCCCTCTGTTTCTCGCCCTCTGTTTCAGCCCCTCTGTTTCAGCCCCTCTGTTTCAGCCCCTCTGTTTCAGCCCCTCTGTTTCTCGCCCTCTGTTTCAGCCCCACTGTTTCAGCCCCTCTGTTTCAGCCCCTCTGTTTCTCGCCCTCTGTTTCAGCCCCTTTGTTTCAGCCCCTCTGTGTCAGCCCCTCTGTTTCAGCCCCTCTGTTTCTCGCTCTCTGTTTCAGCCCCTCTGTTTCTCGCCCTCTGTTTCAGCCCCTCTGTTTCAGCCTCTCTGTTTCTCGCCCTCTGTTTCTGCCCCTCTGTTTCTCGCCCTCTGTTTCAGCCCCTCTGTTTCTCGCCCACTGTTTCAGCCCCGCTGATTCAGCCCCTCTGTTTCAGCCCCTCTGAATCAGCTCCTCTGATTCAGCCCCTCTGTTTCAGACCCTTTTTTTTTAGCCCCTCTGTTTCAGCCCCTCTGTTTCTCGCCCTCTGTTTCAGCCCCTCTGTTTCTCACCCTCTGTTTCAGACCCTCTGTTTCTCGCCCTCTGTTTCAGCCCCTCTGATTCAGCCCTCTGTTTCAGCCCCTCTGAATCAGCCCCTCTGATTCAGCCCCCTCTGTTTCAGCCCCTCTGATTTAGCCCCTCTGTTTCAGACCCTCTGTTTCTCGGCCCCTGTTTCAGCCCCTCTGTTTCTCGCCCTCTCTTTCAGCCTCTCTGTTTCAGCCCCTCTGTTTCAGCCCCTCTGTTTCTCGCCCTATGTTTCAGCCCCTCTGTTTCTCGCCCTCTGTTTCAGCCCCGCTGTTTCTCGCCCTCTGTTTCAGCACCTCTGATTCAGCCCCACTGTTTCAGCCCCTCTGATGCAGCCCCTCTGATTTAGCCCCTCTGATTCAGCCCCTCTGTTTCTCGCCCTCTGTTTGAGCCCCTCTGTTTCAGCCCCTCTGTTTCAGCCCCTCTGTTTCTCACCCTCTGTTTCAGCGCCTCTGATTCAGCCCCTCTGATTCAGCCCCACTCAGTCAGCCCCTCTGATTCAGCCCCTCTGTTTCCCGCCCCTCTGTTTCAGCCCCTCTGTTTCTCGCCATCTGTTTCAGCATCTCTGTTTCTCGCCCTCTGTTTCAGCCCCTCTGTTTCTCGCCCTCTGTTTCAGCCCCTCTGTTTTTCCCCCTCTGTTTCAGCCCCACTGTTTCAGCCCCTCTGTTTCCGCCCCTCTGTTTCTCGCCCTCTGTTTCAGCCCCTCTGTTTCTCGCCCTCTGTTTCAGCCCCTCTGTTTCAGCCCCTCTGTTTCAGCCCCTCTGTTTCTCGCCCTCTGTTTCAGCCCCTCTGTTTCTCGCACTCGGTTTCAGCCCCTCTGTTTCTCGCCCTCTGTTTTAGCCCTCTGATTCAGCCCCTCTGTTTCAGCCCTTCTGTTTCTCCCCCTCTGTTCCAGCCCCTCTGTTTCAGCCCCTCTGTTTCAGCCCCACTGTTTCAGCCCCTCTGTTTCAGCCCCACTGTTTCTCGCCCTCTGTTTCATCCCCGCTGTTTTTCACCATCTTTTTCAGCCCCTCTGTTTCAGCCCCTCTGTTTCAGCCCCTCTGTTTCAGCCCCTCTGTTTCAGCCCCTCTGTTTCTCGCCCTCTGTTACAGCCGCTCTGTTTCTCACCCTCTGTTTCAGCCCCTCTGTTTCTCGCCCTCTGTTTCAGCCCCTCTGTTTCAGCCCCTCTGTTTCAGCCCCTCTGTTTCTCGCCCTCTGTTTCAGCCCCTCTGTTTCTCGCCCTCTGTTTCAGCCCCTCTGTTTCAGGCCCTCTGTTTATCGCCCTCTGCTTCTGCCCCTCTGTCTCTCGCCCTCTGTTTCAGCGCCTCTGTTTCTCGCCATCTGGTTCAGCCCCTCTGATTCAGCCCCTCTGTTTCAGCCCCTCTGATTCAGCCCCTCAGTTTCAGCCCCTCTGTTTCTGCCCCTCTGTTTCAGCCCCTGTGTTTCATCCCCTCTGTTTCTCGCCCTCTGTTTCTCGCCCTCTGTTTCACGCCCTCTGTTTCAGCCCCTCTGTTTTGCGCCCTCTGTTTCAGCCCCTCTGTTTCTCGCCCTCTGTTTCAGGCTCTCTGTTTCAGCCCGTCTGTTTCAGCCCCTCTGTTTCAGCCCCTCTGTTTCTCGCCCGCTCTCTCAGCCCCTTTGTTTCTCGCTCTCTGTTTCAGACCCTCTGTTTCAGCCCCTCTGATTCAGCCCCTCTGATTTAGCCCCTCTGTTTCTCACCCTCTGTTTCAGCCCCTCTGTTTTAGCCCCTCTGTTTCAGCCCCTCTGTTTCAGCCCCTCTGTTTCTCGCCCTCTGTTTCAGCCCCTCTGTTTCTCGCCCTCTGTTTCAGCCCCTCTGTTTCTCGCCCTCTGTTTTAGCCCCTCTGATTCAGCCCCTCTGTTTCAGCCCCTCTGTTTCTCCCCCTCTGTTTCAGCCCCTCTGTTTCAGCCCCTCTGTTTCAGCCCCTCTGTTTCAGCCCCTCTGTTTCTCGCACTCTGTTTCAGCCCCTTTGTTTCTCGCCCTCTGTTTCAGCCCCTCTGTTTCAGCCCCTCTGATTCAGCCCCTCTGATTCAGCCCCTCTGTTTCTCGCCCTCTGTTACAGCCCCTCTGTTTCAGCCCCTCTGTTTTAGCCCCTCTGTTTCAGCCCCTCTGTTTCTCGCCCTCTGTTTCAGCCCCACTGTTTCAGCCCCTCTGTTTCAGCCCCTCTGTTTCTCGCCCTCTGTTTCAGCCGCTTTGTTTCAGCCCCTCTGTGTCAGCCCCTCTGTTTCAGCCCCTCTGTTTCTCGCCCTCTGTTTCAGCCCCTCTGTTTCTCGCCCTCTATTTCTGCCCCTCTGTTTCTCGCCCACTGTTTCAGCCCCGCTGATTCAGCCCCTCTGTTTCAGCCCCTCTGAATCAGCTCCTCTGATTCAGCCCCTCTGTTTCAGCCCCTTTTTTTTTAGCCCCTCTGTTTCAGCCCCTCTGTTTCTCGCCCTCTGTTTCAGCCCCTCTGTTTCTCACCCTCTGTTTCAGACCCTCTGTTTCTCGCCCTCTGTTTCAGCCCCTCTGATTCAGCCCTCTGTTTCAGACCCTCTGAATCAGCCCCTCTGATTCAGCCCCTCTGTTTCAGACCCTCTGATTTAGCCCCTCTGTTTCAGACCCTCTGTTTCTCGGCCCCTGTTTCAGCCCCTCTGTTTCTCGCCCTCTGTTTCAGCCCCTCTGTTTCAGCCCCTCTGTTTCAGCCCCTCTGTTTCTCGCCCTATGTTTCAGCCCCTCTGTTTCTCGCCCTCTGTTTCAGCCCCGCTGTTTCTCGCCCTCTGTTTCAGCACCTCTGATTCAGCCCCACTGTTTCAGCCCCTCTGATGCAGCCCCTCTGATTTAGCCCCTCTGATTCAGCCCCTCTGTTTCTCGCCCTCTGTTTGAGCCCCTCTGTTTCAGCCCCTCTGTTTCAGCCCCTCTGTTTCTCACCCTCTGTTTCAGCGCCTCTGATTCAGCCCCTCTGATTCAGCCCCACTCAGTCAGCCCCTCTGTTTCAGCCCCTCTGTTTCTCGCCCTCTGTTTCAGCCCCTCTGTTTCTCGCCCTCGGTTTCAGCCCCTCTGTTTCTCGCCCTCTGTTTTAGCCCCTCTGATTCAGCCCCTCTGTTTCAGCCCCTCTGTTTCTCCCCCTCTGTTCCAGCCCCTCTGTTTCAGCCCCTCTGTTTCAGCCCCACTGTTTCAGCCCCTCTGTTTCAGCCCCTCTGTTTCTCGCCCTCTGTTACAGCCGCTCTGTTTCTCGCCCTCTGTTTCAGCCCCTCTGTTTCTCGCCCTCTGTTTCAGCCCCTCTGTTTCAGCCCCTCTGTTTCAGCCCCTCTGTTTCTCGCCCTCTGTTTCAGCCCCTCTGTTTCTCGCCCTCTGTTTCAGCCCCTCTGTTTCAGGCCCTCTGTTTATCGCCCTCTGCTTCTGCCCCTCTGTTTCTCGCCCTCTGTTTCAGCGCCTCTGTTTCTCGCCATCTGGTTCAGCCCCTCTGATTCAGCCCCTCTGTTTCAGCCCCTCTGATTCAGCCCCTCAGTTTCAGCCCCTCTGTTTCTGCCCCTCTGTTTCAGCCCCTGTGTTTCATCCCCTCTGTTTCTCGCCCTCTGTTTCTCGCCCTCTGTTTCACGCCCTCTGTTTCAGCCCCTCTGTTTTGCGCCCTCTGTTTCAGCCCCTCTGTTTCTCGCCCTCTGTTTCAGGCTCTCTGTTTCAGCCCGTCTGTTTCAGCCCCTCTGTTTCAGCCCCTCTGTTTCTCGCCCGCTCTTTCAGCCCCTTTGTTTCTCGCTCTCTGTTTCAGACCCTCTGTTTCAGCCCCTCTGATTCAGCCCCTCTGATTTAGCCCCTCTGTTTCTCACCCTCTGTTTCAGCCCCTCTGTTTCAGCCCCTCTGTTTCAGCCCCTCTGTTTCTTGCCCTCTGTTTCAGCCCCTCTGTTTCTCGCCCTCTGTTTCAGCCCCTCTGTTTCTCGCCCTCTGTTTCAGCCCCACTGTTTCAGCCCCTCTGTTTCAACCCCTCTATTTCAGCCCCTCTGTTTCTCGCCCTCTGTTTCAGCCCCTTTGTTTCAGCCCCTCTGTGTCAGCCCCTCTGTTTCAGCCACTCTGTTTCTCGCCATCTGTTTCAGCCCCTCTGTTTCCCGCCCTCTGTTTCGGCCCCTCTGTTTCAGCCCCTCTGTTTCTCGCCCTCTGTTTCAGCCCCTCTGTTTCTCGCCCACTGTTTCAGCCCCGCTGATTCAGCCCCTCTGTTTCAGCCCCTCTGAATCAGCCCCTCTGATTCAGCCCCTCTGTTTCAGCCCCTCTGTTTTAGCCCCTCTGTTTCAGCCCCTCTGTTTCTCGCCCTCTGTTTCAGCCCCTCTGTTTCTCACACTCTGTTTCAGACCCTCTGTTTCTCGCCCTCTGTTTCAGCCCCTCTGATTCAGCCCTCTGTTTCAGCCGCTCTGAATCAGCCCCTCTGATTTAGCCACTCTGTTTCAGCCCATCTGCTTCTCGGCCGCTGTTTCAGCCCCTTTGTTTCTCGCCCTCTGTTTCAGCCCCTCTGTTTCAGCCACTCTGATTCAGCTCCTCTGATTTAGCCCCTCTTTTTCTCGCCCTCTGTTTCACCCCCTCTGTTTAAGCCCCTCTGTTTCAGCCCCTCTGTTTCAGCCCCTCTGTTTCTCGCCCTCTGTTTCAGCCCCTCTGTTTCTCGCCCTCTGTTTCAGCCCCTCTGTTTCTCGCCCTCTGTTTCAGCCCCACTGTTTCAGCCCCTCTGTTTCAACCCCTCTGTTTCAGCCCCTCTGTTTCAGCCCCTCTATTTCAGCCCCTCTGTTTCTCGCCCTCTGTTTCAGCCCCTCTGTTTCTCGCCCTCTGTTTCAGCCCCTTTGTTTCAGCCCCTCTGTGCCAGCCCCTCTGTTTCAGCCCCTCTGTTTCTCGCCCTCTGTTTCAGCCCCTCTGTTTCTCACACTCTGTTTCAGACCCTCTGTTTCTCGCCCTCTGTTTCAGCCCCTCTGATTCAGCCCTCTGTTTCAGCCCCTCTGAATCAGCCCCTCTGATTCAGCCCCTCTGTTTCAGCCCCTCTGATTTAGCCCCTCTGTTTCAGCCCCTCTGTTTCTCGCCGCCTGTTTCAGCCCCTCTGTTTCTCGCCCTCTGTTTCAGCCCCTCTGTTTCTCGCCCTCTGTTTCAGCCCCTCTGTTTCAGCCCCTCTGTTTCAGCCCCTCTGTTTCGCACCCTCTGTTTCAGCCCCTCTGATTCAGCCCCTCTGATTCAGCCCCTCTGATTCAGCCCCTCTGTTTCCCGCCCCTCTGTTTCATCCGCTCTGTTTCTCGCCCTCTGTTTCAGCCCCTCTGTTTCTCGCCCTCTGTTTCAGCCCCTCTATTTCAGCCCCTCTGTTTCAGCCCCTCTGTTTCAGCCCCTCTGTTTCTCGCCCTCTGTTTCAGCCCCTCTGTTTCTCGCCCTCTGTTTCAGCCCCTCTGATTCAGCCCCTCTGTTTCTCGCCCTATGTTTCTCGCCCTCTGTTTCAGCCCCTCTGTTTCTCGCCCTCTGTTTCATGCCCACTGTTTCAGCCCCTCTGTTTCAGCCCCTCTGTTTCAGCCCCTCTGTTTCTCGCCCTGAGTTTCAGCCCCTCTGTTTCAGCCCCTCTGTTTCAGCCCCTCTGTTTCAGCCCCTCTGTTTCTCGCCCTCTGTTACAGCCCCTCTGTTTCTTGCCCTCTGTTTCAGCCCCTCTGTTTCTCGCCCTCTGTTTCAGCCCCTCTGTTTCAGCCCCTCTGTTTCTCGCCCTCTGTTTCAGCCCCTCTGTTTCTCGCCCTCTGTTTCAGCCCCTCTGTTTCAGGCCCTCTGTTTCTCGCCCTCTGCTTCTGTCCCTCTGTTTCTCGCCCTCTGTTTCAGCCCCTCTGCTTCTCGCCATCTGGTTCAGCCCCTCTGATTCAGCCCCTCTGTTTCAGCCCCTCTGATTCAGCCCCTCAGTTTCAGCCCCTCTGTTTCAGCCCCTCTGTTTCAGCCCCTCTGTTTCATCCCCTCTGTTTCTCGCCCTCTGTTTGTCAACCTCTGTTTCACGCCCTCTGTTTCAGCCCCTCTGTTTTGCGCCCTCTGTTTCAGCCCCGCTGTTTCTCGCCCTCTGTTTCAGGCTCTCGGTTTCAGCCCGTCTGTTTCAGCCCCTCTGTTTCAGCCCCTCTGTTTCTCGCCCGCTGCTTCAGCCACTTTGTTTCTCGCCCTCTATTTCAGCCCCTCTGTTTCAGCCCCTCTGATTCACCCCCTCTGATTCAGCCCCTCTGTTTCTCGCCCTCTGTTTCAGCCCCTCTGTTTCAGCCCCTCTGTTTCATCCCCTCTGTTTCTCGCCCTCTGTTTCAGCCCCTCTGTTTCTCGCCCTCTGTTTCAGCCCCTCTGTTTCTCGCCCTCTGTTTCAGCCCCACTGTTTCAGACCCTCTGTTTCAACCCCTCTATTTCAGCCCCTCTGTTTCTCGCCCTCTGTTTCAGCCACTCTGTTTTTCGCCCTCTGTTTCAGCCCCTCTGTTTCTCGCACTCTGTTTCAGCCCATTTGTTTCAGCCCCTCTGTGTCAGCCCCTCTGTTTCAGCCCCTCTGTTTCTCGCCCTCTGTTTCAGCCCCTCTGTTTCTCGCCCTCTGTTTCAGCCCCTCTGTTTCAGCCCCTCTGTTTCTCGCCCTCTGTTTCTGCCCCTCTGTTTCTCGCCCTCTGTTTCAGCCCCTCTGTTTCTCGCCCACTGTTTCAGCCCCGCTGATTCAGCCCCTCTGTTTCAGCCCCTCTGAATCAGCTCCTCTGATTCAGCCCCTCTGTTTCAGCCCCTCTGTTTTAGCCCCTCTGTTTCAGACCCTCAGTTTCTCGCCCTCTGTTTCAGCCCCGCTGATTCAGCCCCTCTGTTTCAGCCACTCTGAATCAGCCCCTCTGATTCAGCCCCTCTGTTTCAGCCCCTCTGTTTCAGCCCCTCTGTTTCTCGCCCTATGTTTCAGCCCCTCTGTTTCTCGCCCTCTGTTTCAGCCCCTCTGTTTCTCGCCCTCTGTTTCAGCCCCTCTGATTCAGCCCTCTGTTTCAGCCCCTCTGAATCAGCCCCTCTGATTCAGCCCCTCTGTTTCAGCCCCTCTGATTTAGCCCCTCTGTTTCAGCCCCTCTGTTACTCGCCGCCTGTTTCAGCCCCTCTGTTTCTCGCCCTCTGTTTCAGCCCCTCTGTTTCTCGCCCTCTGTTTCAGCCCCTCTGTTTCAGCCCCTCTGTTTCGCACCCTCTGTTTCAGCCCCTCTGATTCAGCCCCTCTGATTCAGCCCCTCTGATTCAGCCCCTCTGTTTCCCGCCCCTCTGTTTCAGCCACTCTGTTTCTCCCCCTCTGTTTCAGCCCCTCTGTTTCTCGCCCTCTGTTTCAGCCGCTCTGTTTCAGCCCTTCTGTTTCAGCCCCTCTGTTTCAGCCACTCTGAATCAGCCCCTCTGATTCAGCCCCTCTGTTTCAGCCCCTCTGTTTCAGCCCCTCTGTTTCTCGCCCTATGTTTCAGCCCCTCTGTTTCTCGCCCTCTGTTTCAGCCCCTCTGTTTCTCGCCCTCTGTTTCAGCCCCTCTGATTCAGCCGTCTGTTTCAGCCCCTCTGAATCAGCCCCTCTGATTCAGCCCCTCTGTTTCAGCCCCTCTGATTTAGCCCCTCTGTTTCAGCCCCTCTGTTACTCGCCGCCTGTTTCAGCCCCTCTGTTTCTCGCCCTCTGTTTCAGCCCCTCTGTTTCTCGCCCACTGTTTCAGCCCCTCTGTTTCAGCCCCTCTGTTTCGCACCCTCTGTTTCAGCCCCTCTGATTCAGCCCCTCTGATTCAGCCCCTCTGATTCAGCCCCTCTGTTTCCCGCCCCTCTGTTTCAGCCACTCTGTTTCTCCCCCTCTGTTTCAGCCCCTCTGTTTCTCGCCCTCTGTTTCAGCCGCTCTGTTTCAGCCCTTCTGTTTCAGCCCCTCTGTTTCAGCCCCTCTGTTTCTCGCCCTCTGTTTCAGCCCCTCTGTTTCAGCCGCTCTGTTTCAGCCCTTCTGTTTCAGCCCCTCTGTTTCAGCCCCTCTGTTTCTCGCCCTCTGTTTCAGCCCCTCTGTTTCTCGCCCTCTGTTTCAGCCCCTCTGATTCAGCCCCTCTGTTTCTCGCCCTATGTTTCATGCCCACTGTTTCAGCCCCTCTGTTTCAGCCCCTCTGTTTCAGCCCCTCTGTTTCTCGCCCTGTGTTTCAGCCCCTCTGTTTCAGCCCCTCTGTTTCAGCCCCTCTGTTTCAGCCCCTCTGTTTCTCGCCCTCTGTTACAGCCCCTCTGTTTCTTGCCCTCTGTTTCAGCCCCTCTGTTTCTCGCCCTCTGTTTCAGCCCCTCTGTTTCAGCCCCTCTGTTTCTCGCCCTCTGTTTCAGCCCCTCTGTTTCTCGCCCTCTGTTTCAGCCCCTCTGTTTCAGGCCCTCTGTTTCTCGCCCTCTGCTTCTGTCCCTCTGTTTCTCGCCCTCTGTTTCAGCCCCTCTGCTTCTCGCCATCTGTTTCTCGCCCTCTGTTACAGCCCCTCTGTTTCTTGCCCTCTGTTTCAGCCCCTCTGTTTCTCGCCCTCTGTTTCAGCCCCTCTGTTTCAGCCCCTCTGTTTCTCGCCCTCTGTTTCAGCCCCTCTGTTTCTCGCCCTCTGTTTCAGCCCCTCTGTTTCAGGCCCTCTGTTTCTCGCCCTCTGTTTCTGTCCCTCTGTTTCTCGCCCTCTGTTTCAGCCCCTCTGCTTCTCGCCATCTGGTTCAGCCCCTCTGATTCAGCCCCTCTGTTTCAGCCCCTCTGATTCAGCCCCTCAGTTTCAGCCCCTCTGTTTCAGCCCCTCTGTTTCAGCCCCTCTGATTCAGCCCCTCAGTTTCAGCCCCTCTGTTTCAGCCCCTCTGTTTCAGCCCCTCTGTTTCTCGCCCTCTGTTTCAGCCCCTCTGCTTCTCGCCATCTGGTTCAGCCCCTCTGATTCAGCCCCTCTGTTTCAGCCCCTCTGATTCAGCCCCTCAGTCTCAGCCCCTCTGTTTCAGCCCCTCTGTTTCAGCCCCTCTGTTTCAGCCCCTCTGTTTTGCGCCCTCTGTTTCAGCCCCGCTGTTTCTCGCCCTCTGTTTCAGGCTCTCTGTTTCAGCCCGTCTGTTTCAGCCCCTCTGTTTCAGCCCCTCTGTTTCTCGCCCGCTGTTTCTGCCCCTTTGTTTCTCGCCCTCTATTTCAGCCCCTCTGTTTCAGCCCCTCTGATTCACCCCCTCTGATTCAGCCCCTCTGTTTCTCGCCCTCTGTTTCAGCCCCTCTGTTTCAGCCCCTCTGTTTCATCACCTCTGTTTCTCGCCCTCTGTTTCAGCCCCTCTGTTTCTCGCCCTCTGTTTCAGACCACTGTTTCAGCCCCTCTGTTTCAACCCCTCTATTTCAGCCCCACTGTTTCTCGCCCTCTGTTTCAGCCACTCTGTTTCTCGCCCTCTGTTTCAGCCCCTCTGTTTCTCGCACTCTGTTTCAGCCCCTTTGTTTCAGCCCCTCTGTGTCAGCCCCTCTGTTTCAGCCCCTCTGTTTCTCGCCCTCTGTTTCAGCCCCTCTGTTTCTCGCCCTCTGTTTCAGCCCCTCTGTTTCTCGCCCTCTGTTTCAGCCCCTCTGATTCAGCCCCTCTGTTTCTCGCCCTATGTTTCACGCCCTCTGTTTCAGCCCCTCTGTTTCTCGCCCTCTGTTTCATGCCCACTGTTTCAGCCCCTCTGTTTCAGCCCCTCTGTTTCAGCCCCTCTGTTTCTCGCCCTGTGTTTCAGCCTCTCTGTTTCAGCCCCTCTGTTTCAGCCCCTCTGTTTCAGCCCCTCTGTTTCTCGCCCTCTGTTACAGCCCCTCTGTTTCTTGCCCTCTGTTTCAGCCACTCTGTTTCTCGCCCTCTGTTTCAGCCCCTCTGTTTCAGCCCCTCTGTTTCAGCCCCTCTGTTTCTCACCCTCTGTTTCAGCCCCTCTGTTTCTCGCCCTCTGTTTCAGCCCCTCTGTTTCATGCCCTCTGTTTCTCGCACTCTGCTTCTGTCCCTCTGTTTCTCGCCCTCTGTTTCAGTCCCTCTGCTTCTCGCCATCTGGTTCAGCCCCTCTGATTCAGCCCCTCTGTTTCAGCCCCTCTGATTCAGCCCCTCAGTTTCAGCCCCTCTGTTTCAGCCCCTCTGTTTCAGCCCCTCTGTTTCATCCCCTCTGTTTCTCGCCCTCTGTTTGTCAACCTCTGTTTCACGCCCTCTGTTTCAGCCCCTCTGTTTTGCGCCCTCTGTTTCAGCCCCGCTGTTTCTCGCCCTCTGTTTCAGGCTCTCTGTTTCAGCCCGTCTGTTTCAGCCCCTCTGTTTCAGCCCCTCTGTTTCTCGCCCGCTGTTTCAGCCCCTTTGTTTCTCGCCCTCTATTTCAGCCCCTCTGTTTCAGCCCCTCTGATTCACCCCCTCTGATTCAGCCCCTCTGTTTCTCGCCCTCTGTTTCAGCCCCTCTGTTTCAGCCCCTCTGTTTCATCCCCTCTGTTTCTCGCCCTCTGTTTCAGCCCCTCTGTTTCTCGCCCTCTGTTTCAGCCCCTCTGTTTCTCGCCCTCTGTTTCAGACCACTGTTTCAGCCCCTCTGTTTCAACCACTCTATTTCAGCCCCTCTGTTTCTCGCCCACTGTTTCAGCCACTCTGTTTCTCGCCCTCTGTTTCAGCCCCTCTGTTTCTCGCACTCTGTTTCAGCCCCTTTGTTTCAGCCCCTCTGTGTCAGCCCCTCTGTTTCAGCCCCTCTGTTTCTCGCCCTCTGTTTCAGCCCCTCTGTTTCTCGCCCTCTGTTTCAGCCCCTCTGTTTCTCGCCCACTGTTTCAGCCCCGCTGATTCACCCCCTCTGTTTCAGCCCCTCTGAATCAACTCCTCTGATTCAGCCCCTCTGTTTCAGCCCCTCTGTTTTAGCCCCTCTGTTTCAGACCCTCAGTTTCTCGCCCTCTGTTTCAGCCCCGCTGATTCAGCCCCTCTGTTTCAGCCACTCTGAATCAGCCCCTCTGATTCAGCCCCTCTGTTTCAGCCCCTCTGTTTCAGCCCCTCTGTTTCTCGCCCTATGTTTCAGCCCCTCTGTTTCTCGCCCTCTGTTTCAGCCCCTCTGTTTCTCGCCCTCTGTTTCAGCCCCTCTGATTCAGCCCTCTGTTTCAGCCCCTCTGAATCAGCCCCTCTGATTCAGCCCCTCTGTTTCAGCCCCTCTGATTTAGCCCCTCTGTTTCAGCCCCTCTGTTTCTCGCCCTCTATTTCTGCCCCTCTGTTTCTCGCCCACTGTTTCAGCCCCGCTGATTCAGCCCCTCTGTTTCAGCCCCTCTGAATCAGCTCCTCTGATTCAGCCCCTCTGTTTCAGCCCCTTTTTTTTTAGCCCCTCTGTTTCAGCCCCTCTGTTTCTCGCCCTCTGTTTCAGCCCCTCTGTTTCTCACCCTCTGTTTCAGACCCTCTGTTTCTCGCCCTCTGTTTCAGCCCCTCTGATTCAGCCCTCTCTTTCAGCCCCTCTGAATCAGCCCCTCTGATTCAGCCCCTCTGTTTCAGCCCCTCTGATTTAGCCCCTCTGTTTCAGACCCTCTGTTTCTCGGCCCCTGTTTCAGCCCCTCTGTTTCTCGCCCTCTGTTTCAGCCCCTCTGTTTCAGCCCCTCTGTTTCAGCCCCTCTGTTTCTCGCCCTATGTTTCAGCCCCTCTGTTTCTCGCCCTCTGTTTCAGCCCCGCTGTTTCTCGCCCTCTGTTTCAGCACCTCTGATTCAGCCCCACTGTTTCAGCCCCTCTGATGCAGCCCCTCTGATTTAGCCCCTCTGATTCAGCCCCTCTGTTTCTCGCCCTCTGTTTGAGCCCCTCTGTTTCAGCCCCTCTGTTTCAGCCCCTCTGTTTCTCACCCTCTGTTTCAGCGCCTCTGATTCAGCCCCTCTGATTCAGCCCCACTCAGTCAGCCCCTCTGTTTTAGCCCCTCTGTTTCTCGCCCTCTGTTTCAGCCCCTCTGTTTCTCGCCCTCGGTTTCAGCCCCTCTGTTTCTCGCCCTCTGTTTTAGCCCCTCTGATTCAGCCCCTCTGTTTCAGCCCCTCTGTTTCTCCCCCTCTGTTCCAGCCCCTCTGTTTCAGCCCCTCTGTTTCAGCCCCACTGTTTCAGCCCCTCTGTTTCAGCCCCACTGTTTCTCGCCCTCTGTTTCATCCCCGCTGTTTTTCACCATCTTTTTCAGCCCCTCCGTTTCAGCCCCTCTGTTTCAGCCCCACTGTTTCAGCCCCTCTGTTTCAGCCCCTCTGTTTCTCGCCCTCTGTTACAGCCGCTCTGTTTCTCGCCCTCTGTTTCAGCCCCTCTGTTTCTCGCCCTCTGTTTCAGCCCCTCTGTTTCAGCCCCTCTGTTTCAGCCCCTCTGTTTCTCGCCCTCTGTTTCAGCCCCTCTGTTTCTCGCCCTCTGTTTCAGCCCCTCTGTTTCAGGCCCTCTGTTTATCGCCCTCTGCTTCTGCCCCTGTGTTTCTCGCCCTCTGTTTCAGCGCCTCTGTTTCTCGCCATCTGGTTCAGCCCCTCTGATTCAGCCCCTCTGTTTCAGCCCCTCTGATTCAGCCCCTCAGTTTCAGCCCCTCTGTTTCTGCCCCTCTGTTTCAGCCCCTGTGTTTCATCCCCTCTGTTTCTCGCCCTCTGTTTCTCGCCCTCTGTTTCACGCCCTCTGTTTCAGCCCCTCTGTTTTGCGCCCTCTGTTTCAGCCCCTCTGTTTCTCGCCCTCTGTTTCAGGCTCTCTGTTTCAGCCCGTCTGTTTCAGCCCCTCTGTTTCAGCCCCTCTGTTTCTCGCCCGCTCTTTCAGCCCCTTTGTTTCTCGCTCTCTGTTTCAGACCCTCTGTTTCAGCCCCTCTGATTCAGCCCCTCTGATTTAGCCCCTCTGTTTCTCACCCTCTGTTTCAGCCCCTCTGTTTCAGCCCCTCTGTTTCAGCCCCTCTGTTTCTTGCCCTCTGTTTCAGCCCCTCTGTTTCTCGCCCTCTGTTTCAGCCCCTCTGTTTCTCGCCCTCTGTTTCAGCCCCACTGTTTCAGCCCCTCTGTTTCAACCCCTCTATTTCAGCCCCTCTGTTTCTCGCCCTCTGTTTCAGCCCCTTTGTTTCAGCCCCTCTGTGTCAGCCCCTCTGTTTCAGCCACTCTGTTTCTCGCCATCTGTTTCAGCCCCTCTGTTTCTCGCCCTCTGTTTCGGCCCCTCTGTTTCAGCCCCTCTGTTTCTCGCCCTCTGTTTCAGCCCCTCTGTTTCTCGCCCACTGTTTCAGCCCCGCTGATTCAGCCCCTCTGTTTCAGCCCCTCTGAATCAGCCCCTCTGATTCAGCCCCTCTGTTTCAGCCCCTCTGTTTTAGCCCCTCTGTTTCAGCCCCTCTGTTTCTCGCCCTCTGTTTCAGCCCCTCTGTTTCTCACACTCTGTTTCAGACCCTCTGTTTCTCGCCCTCTGTTTCAGCCCCTCTGAAACAGCCCTCTGTTTCAGCCGCTCTGAATCAGCCCCTCTGATTTAGCCACTCTGTTTCAGCCCATCTGCTTCTCGGCCGCTGTTTCAGCCCCTTTGTTTCTCGCCCTCTGTTTCAGCCCCTCTGTTTCAGCCACTCTGATTCAGCTCCTCTGATTTAGCCCCTCTTTTTCTCGCCCTCTGTTTCACCCCCTCTGTTTAAGCCCCTCTGTTTCAGCCCCTCTGTTTCAGCCCCTCTGTTTCTCGCCCTCTGTTTCAGCCCCTCTGTTTCTCGCCCTCTGTTTCAGCCCCTCTGTTTCTCGCCCTCTGTTTCAGCCCCACTGTTTCAGCCCCTCTGTTTCAACCCCTCTGTTTCAGCCCCTCTGTTTCAGCCCCTCTGTTTCAGCCCCTCTGTTTCTCGCCCTCTGTTTCAGCCCCTCTGTTTCTCGCCCTCTGTTTAACCCCTTTGTTTCAGCCCCTCTGTGCCAGCCCCTCTGTTTCAGCCCCTCTGTTTCTCGCCCTCTGTTTCAGCCCCTCAGTTTCTCACACTCTGTTTCAGACCCTCTGTTTCTCGCCCTCTGTTTCAGCCCCTCTGATTCAGCCCTCTGTTTCAGCCCCTCTGAATCAGCCCCTCTGATTCAGCCCCTCTGTTTCAGCCCCTCTGATTTAGCCCCTCTGTTTCAGCCCCTCTGTTTCTCGCCGCCTGTTTCAGCCCCTCTGTTTCTCGCCCTCTGTTTCAGCCCCTCTGTTTCTCGCCCTCTGTTTCAGCCCCTCTGTTTCAGCCCCTCTGTTCCAGCCCCTCTGTTTCGCACCCTCTGTTTCAGCCCCTCTGATTCAGCCCCTCTGATTCAGCCCCTCTGATTCAGCCCCTCTGTTTCCCGCCCCTCTGTTTCATCCGCTCTGTTTCTCGCCCTCTGTTTCAGCCCCTCTGTTTCTCGCCCTCTGTTTCAGCCCCTCTATTTCAGCCCCTCTGTTTCAGCCCCTCTGTTTCAGCCCCTCTGTTTCTCGCCCTCTGTTTCAGCCCCTCTGTTTCTCGCCCTCTGTTTCAGCCCCTCTGATTCAGCCCCTCTGTTTCTCGCCCTATGTTTCTCGCCCTCTGTTTCAGCCCCTCTGTTTCTCGCCCTCTGTTTCATGCCCACTGTTTCAGCCCCTCTATTTCAGCCCCTCTGTTTCAGCCCCTCTGTTTCTCGCCCTGAGTTTCAGCCCCTCTGTTTCAGCCCCTCTGTTTCAGCCCCTCTGTTTCAGCCCCTCTGTTTCTCGCCCTCTGTTACAGCCCCTCTGTTTCTTGCCCTCTGTTTCAGCCCCTCTGTTTCTCGCCCTCTGTTTCAGCCCCTCTGTTTCAGCCCCTCTGTTTCTCGCCCTCTGTTTCAGCCCCTCTGTTTCTCGCCCTCTGTTTCAGCCCCTCTGTTTCAGGCCCTCTGTTTCTCGCCCTCTGCTTCTGTCCCTCTGTTTCTCGCCCTCTGTTTCAGCCCCTCTGCTTCTCGCCATCTGGTTCAGCCCCTCTGATTCAGCCCATCTGTTTCAGCCCCTCTGATTCAGCCCCTCAGTTTCAGCCCCTCTGTTTCAGCCCCTCTGTTTCAGCCCCTCTGTTTCATCCCCTCTGTTTCTCGCCCTCTGTTTGTCAACCTCTGTTTCACGCCCTCTGTTTCAGCCCCTCTGTTTTGCGCCCTCTGTTTCAGCCCCGCTGTTTCTCGCCCTCTGTTTCAGGCTCTCGGTTTCAGCCCGTCTGTTTCAGCCCCTCTGTTTCAGCCCCTCTGTTTCTCGCCCGCTGCTTCAGCCACTTTGTTTCTCGCCCTCTATTTCAGCCCCTCTGTTTCAGCCCCTCTGATTCACCCCCTCTGATTCAGCCCCTCTGTTTCTCGCCCTCTGTTTCAGCCCCTCTGTTTCAGCCCCTCTGTTTCATCCCCTCTGTTTCTCGCCCTCTGTTTCAGCCCCTCTGTTTCTCGCCCTCTGTTTCAGCCCCTCTGTTTCTCGCCCTCTGTTTCAGACCACTGTTTCAGACCCTCTGTTTCAACCCCTCTATTTCAGCCCCTCTGTTTCTCGCCCTCTGTTTCAGCCACTCTGTTTCTCGCCCTCTGTTTCAGCCCCTCTGTTTCTCGCACTCTGTTTCAGCCCATTTGTTTCAGCCCCTCTGTGTCAGCCCCTCTGTTTCAGCCCCTCTGTTTCTCGCCCTCTGTTTCAGCCCCTCTGTTTCTCGCCCTCTGTTTCAGCCCCTCTGTTTCATCCCCTCTGTTTCTCGCCCTCTGTTTCTGCCCCTCTGTTTCTCGCCCTCTGTTTCAGCCCCTCTGTTTCTCGCCCACTGTTTCAGCCCCGCTGATTCAGCCCCTCTGTTTCAGCCCCTCTGAATCAGCTCCTCTGATTCAGCCCCTCTGTTTCAGCCCCTCTGTTTTAGCCCCTCTGTTTCAGACCCTCAGTTTCTCGCCCTCTGTTTCAGCCCCGCTGATTCAGCCCCTCTGTTTCAGCCACTCTGAATCAGCCCCTCTGATTCAGCCCCTCTGTTTCAGCCCCTCTGTTTCAGCCCCTCTGTTTCTCGCCCTATGTTTCAGCCCCTCTGTTTCTCGCCCTCTGTTTCAGCCCCTCTGTTTCTCGCCCTCTGTTTCAGCCCCTCTGATTCAGCCCTCTGTTTCAGCCCCTCTGAATCAGCCCCTCTGATTCAGCCCCTCTGTTTCAGCCCCTCTGATTTAGCCCCTCTGTTTCAGCCCCTCTGTTACTCGCCGCCTGTTTCAGCCCCTCTGTTTCTCGCCCTCTGTTTCAGCCCCTCTGTTTCTCGCCCTCTGTTTCAGCCCCTCTGTTTCAGCCCCTCTGTTTCGCACCCTCTGTTTCAGCCCCTCTGATTCAGCCCCTCTGATTCAGCCCCTCTGATTCAGCCCCTCTGTTTCCCGCCCCTCTGTTTCAGCCACTCTGTTTCTCCCCCTCTGTTTCAGCCCCTCTGTTTCTCGCCCTCTGTTTCAGCCGCTCTGTTTCAGCCCTTCTGTTTCAGCCCCTCTGTTTCAGCCACTCTGAATCAGCCCCTCTGATTCAGCCCCTCTGTTTCAGCCCCTCTGTTTCAGCCCCTCTGTTTCTCGCCCTATGTTTCAGCCCCTCTGTTTCTCGCCCTCTGTTTCAGCCCCTCTGTTTCTCGCCCTCTGTTTCAGCCCCTCTGATTCAGCCCTCTGTTTCAGCCCCTCTGAATCAGCCCCTCTGATTCAGCCCCTCTGTTTCAGCCCCTCTGATTTAGCCCCTCTGTTTCAGCCCCTCTGTTACTCGCCGCCTGTTTCAGCCCCTCTGTTTCTCGCCCTCTGTTTCAGCCCCTCTGTTTCTCGCCCTCTGTTTCAGCCCCTCTGTTTCAGCCCCTCTGTTTCGCACCCTCTGTTTCAGCCCCTCTGATTCAGCCCCTCTGATTCAGCCCCTCTGATTCAGCCCCTCTGTTTCCCGCCCCTCTGTTTCAGCCACTCTGTTTCTCCCCCTCTGTTTCAGCCCCTCTGTTTCTCGCCCTCTGTTTCAGCCGCTCTGTTTCAGCCCTTCTGTTTCAGCCCCTCTGTTTCAGCCCCTCTGTTTCTCGCCCTCTGTTTCAGCCCCTCTGTTTCTCGCCCTCTGTTTCAGCCCCTCTGATTCAGCCCCTCTGTTTCTCGCCCTATGTTTCTCGCCCTCTGTTTCAGCCCCTCTGTTTCTCGCCCTCTGTTTCATGCCCACTGTTTCAGCCCCTCTGTTTCAGCCCCTCTGTTTCAGCCCCTCTGTTTCTCGCCCTGTGTTTCAGCCCCTCTGTTTCAGCCCCTCTGTTTCAGCCCCTCTGTTTCAGCCCCTCTGTTTCTCGCCCTCTGTTACAGCCCCTCTGTTTCTTGCCCTCTGTTTCAGCCCCTCTGTTTCTCGCCCTCTGTTTCAGCCCCTCTGTTTCAGCCCCTCTGTTTCTCGCCCTCTGTTTCAGCCCCTCTGTTTCTCGCCCTCTGTTTCAGCCCCTCTGTTTCAGGCCCTCTGTTTCTCGCCCTCTGCTTCTGTCCCTCTGTTTCTCGCCCTCTGTTTCAGCCCCTCTGCTTCTCGCCATCTGTTTCTCGCCCTCTGTTACAGCCCCTCTGTTTCTTGCCCTCTGTTTCAGCCCCTCTGTTTCTCGCCCTCTGTTTCAGCCCCTCTGTTTCAGCCCCTCTGTTTCTCGCCCTCTGTTTCAGCCCCTCTGTTTCTCGCCCTCTGTTTCAGCCCCTCTGTTTCAGGCCCTCTGTTTCTCGCCCTCTGCTTCTGTCCCTCTGTTTCTCGCCCTCTGTTTCAGCCCCTCTGCTTCTCGCCATCTGGTTCAGCCCCTCTGATTCAGCCCCTCTGTTTCAGCCCCTCTGATTCAGCCCCTCAGTTTCAGCCCCTCTGTTTCAGCCCCTCTGTTTCAGCCCCTCTGTTTCTCGCCCTCTGTTTCAGCCCCTCTGCTTCTCGCCATCTGGTTCAGCCCCTCTGATTCAGCCCCTCTGTTTCAGCCCCTCTGATTCAGCCCCTCAGTCTCAGCCCCTCTGTTTCAGCCCCTCTGTTTCAGCCCCTCTGTTTCAGCCCCTCTGTTTTGCGCCCTCTGTTTCAGCCCCGCTGTTTCTCGCCCTCTGTTTCAGGCTCTCTGTTTCAGCCCGTCTGTTTCAGCCCCTCTGTTTCAGCCCCTCTGTTTCTCGCCCGCTGTTTCTGCCCCTTTGTTTCTCGCCCTCTATTTCAGCCCCTCTGTTTCAGCCCCTCTGATTCACCCCCTCTGATTCAGCCCCTCTGTTTCTCGCCCTCTGTTTCAGCCCCTCTGTTTCAGCCCCTCTGTTTCATCACCTCTGTTTCTCGCCCTCTGTTTCAGCCCCTCTGTTTCTCGCCCTCTGTTTCAGACCACTGTTTCAGCCCCTCTGTTTCAACCCCTCTATTTCAGCCCCACTGTTTCTCGCCCTCTGTTTCAGCCACTCTGTTTCTCGCCCTCTGTTTCAGCCCCTCTGTTTCTCGCACTCTGTTTCAGCCCCTTTGTTTCAGCCCCTCTGTGTCAGCCCCTCTGTTTCAGCCCCTCTGTTTCTCGCCCTCTGTTTCAGCCCCTCTGTTTCTCGCCCTCTGTTTCAGCCCCTCTGTTTCTCGCCCTCTGTTTCAGCCCCTCTGATTCAGCCCCTCTGTTTCTCGCCCTATGTTTCACGCCCTCTGTTTCAGCCCCTCTGTTTCTCGCCCTCTGTTTTATGCCCACTGTTTCAGCCCCTCTGTTTCAGCCCCTCTGTTTCAGCCCCTCTGTTTCTCGCCCTGTGTTTCAGCCTCTCTGTTTCAGCCCCTCTGTTTCAGCCCCTCTGTTTCAGCCCCTCTGTTTCTCGCCCTCTGTTACAGCCCCTCTGTTTCTTGCCCTCTGTTTCAGCCACTCTGTTTCTCGCCCTCTGTTTCAGCCCCTCTGTTTCAGCCCCTCTGTTTCAGCCCCTCTGTTTCTCACCCTCTGTTTCAGCCCCTCTGTTTCTCGCCCTCTGTTTCAGCCCCTCTGTTTCAGGCCCTCTGTTTCTCGCACTCTGCTTCTGTCCCTCTGTTTCTCGCCCTCTGTTTCAGTCCCTCTGCTTCTCGCCATCTGGTTCAGCCCCTCTGATTCAGCCCCTCTGTTTCAGCCCCTCTGATTCAGCCCCTCAGTTTCAGCCCCTCTGTTTCAGCCCCTCTGTTTCAGCCCCTCTGTTTCATCCCCTCTGTTTCTCGCCCTCTGTTTGTCAACCTCTGTTTCTCGCCCTCTGTTTCAGGCTCTCTGTTTCAGCCCGTCTGTTTCAGCCCCTCTGTTTCAGCCCCTCTGTTTCTCGCCCGCTGTTTCAGCTCCTTTGTTTCTCGCCCTCTATTTCAGCCCCTCTGTTTCAGCCCCTCTGATTCACCCCCTCTGATTCAGCCCCTCTGTTTCTCGCCCTCTGTTTCAGCCCCTCTGTTTCAGCCCCTCTGTTTCATCCCCTCTGTTTCTCGCCCTCTGTTTCAGCCCCTCTGTTTCTCGCCCTCTGTTTCAGCCCCTCTGTTTCTCGCCCTCTGTTTCAGACCACTGTTTCAGCCCCTCTGTTTCAACCACTCTATTTCAGCCCCTCTGTTTCTCGCCCACTGTTTCAGCCACTCTGTTTCTCGCCCTCTGTTTCAGCCCCTCTGTTTCTCGCACTCTGTTTCAGCCCCTTTGTTTCAGCCCCTCTGTGTCAGCCCCTCTGTTTCAGCCCCTCTGTTTCTCGCCCTCTGTTTCAGCCCCTCTGTTTCTCGCCCTCTGTTTCAGCCCCTCTGTTTCTCGCCCACTGTTTCAGCCCCGCTGATTCACCCCCTCTGTTTCAGCCCCTCTGAATCAACTCCTCTGATTCAGCCCCTCTGTTTCAGCCCCTCTGTTTTAGCCCCTCTGTTTCAGACCCTCAGTTTCTCGCCCTCTGTTTCAGCCCCGCTGATTCAGCCCCTCTGTTTCAGCCACTCTGAATCAGCCCCTCTGATTCAGCCCCTCTGTTTCAGCCCCTCTGTTTCAGCCCCTCTGTTTCTCGCCCTATGTTTCAGCCCCTCTGTTTCTCGCCCTCTGTTTCAGCCCCTCTGTTTCTCGCCCTCTGTTTCAGCCCCTCTGATTCAGCCCTCTGTTTCAGCCCCTCTGAATCAGCCCCTCTGATTCAGCCCCTCTGTTTCAGCCCCTCTGATTTAGCCCCTCTGATTCAGCCCCTCTGTTTCTCGCCGCCTGTTTCAGCCCCTCTGTTTCTCGCCCTCTGTTTCAGCCCCTCTGTTTCTCGCCCTCTGTTTCAGCCCCTCTGTTTCAGCCCCTCTGTTTCAGCCCCTCTGTTTCGCACCCTCTGTTTCAGCCCCTCTGATTCAGCCCCTCTGATTCAGCCCCTCTGATTCAGCCCCTCTGTTTCCCGCCCCTCTGTTTCAGCCACTCTGTTTCTCGCCCTCTGTTTCAGCCCCTCTGTTTCTCGCCCTCTGTTTCAGCCCCTCTGTTTCAGCCCCTCTGTTTCAGCCCCTCTGTTTCAGCCCCTCTGTTTCTCGCCCTCTGTTTCAGCCCCTCTGTTTCTCGACCTTTGTTTCAGCCCCTCTGATTCAACCCCTCTGTTTCTCGTCCTATGTTTCTCGCCCTCTGTTTCAGCCCCTCTGTTTCTCGCCCTCTGTTTCATGCCCACTGTTTCAGCCCCTCTGTTTCAGCCCCTCTGTTTCAGCCCCTCTGTTTCTCGCCCTGTGTTTCAGCCCCTCTGTTTCAGCCCCTCTGTTTCAGCCCCTCTGTTTCAGCCCCTCTGTTTCTCGCCCTCTGTTACAGCCCCTCTGTTTCTTGCCCTCTGTTTCAGCCCCTCTGTTTCTCGCCCTCTGTTTCAGCCCCTCTGTTTCAGCCCCTCTGTTTCAGCCCCTCTGTTTCTCGCCCTCTGTTTCAGCCCCTCTGTTTCTCGCCCTCTGTTTCAGCCCCTCTGTTTCAGGCCCTCTGTTTCTCGCCCTCTGCTTCTGTCCCTCTGTTTTTCGCCCTCTGTTTCAGCCCCTCTGTTTCTAGCCCTCTGTTTCAGCCCCTCTGTTCCAGCCCCTCTGTTTCAGCCCCTCTGTATCTCGCCCTCTGTTTCAGCCCCTCTGTTTCTAGCCCTCTGTTTCAGCCCCTCTGTTCCAGCCCCTCTGTTTCAGCCCCTCTGTTTCTAGCCCTCTGTTTCAGCCCCTCCGTTCCAGCCCCTCTGTTTCAGCCCCTCTGTATCTCGCCCTCTGTTTCAGCCCCTCTGTTTCTCGCCCTCTGTTTCAGCCCCTTTGTTTCTCGCCCTCTGTTTTAGCCCCTCTGATTCACCCCATCTGTTTCAGCCCCTCTGTTTCTCCCCCTTTGTTCCAGCCTCTCTGTTTCAGCCCCTCTATTTTAGCCCCTCTGATTCAGCCCCTCTGATTTAGCCCCTCGGTTTTTCGCCCTCTGTTTCATCCCCTCTGTTTCAGCATCTCTGTTTCAGCCCCTCTGTTTCAGCCCCTCTGTTTCTCGCCTGCTGTTTCAGCCCCTTTGTTTCTCGCCCACTGTTTCAGCCCCTCTGTTTCAGCCCCTCTGATTCAGCCCCTCTGATTCAGCCCCTCTGTTTCCCGCCCTCTGTTTCAGCCCCTCTGTTTCAGCCCCTCTGAATCAGCTCCTCTGATTCAGCCCCTCTGTTTCAGCCCCTCTGTTTTAGCCCCTCTGCTTCAGCCCCTCTGTTTCTCGCCCTCTGTTTCAGCCCCTCTGTTTCTCACCCTCTGTTTCAGACCCTCTGTTTCTCGACCTCTGTTTCAGCCCCTCTGAATCAGCCCCTCTGATTCAGCCCCTCTGTTTCAGCCCCACTGATTTAGCCCCTCTGTTTCAGCCCCTCTGTTTCTCGGCCCCTGTTTCAGCCCCTCTATTTCTCGCCCTCTGTTTCAGCCCCTCTGTTTCAGCCCCTCTGATTCAGCCCCACTGTTTCAGCCTCTCTGATGCAGCCCCTCTGATTTAGCCCCTCTGTTTCAGCCCCTCTGTTTCAGCCCCTCTGTTTCAGCCCCTCTGTTTCTCACCCTCTGTTTCAGCGCCTCTGATTCAGCACCTCTGATTCAGCCCCACTCAGTCAGCCCCTCTAATTCAGCCCCTCTGTTTCTCGCCATCTGTTTCAGCATCTCTGTTTCTCGCCCTCTGTTTCAGCCCCTCTGTTTCTCGCCCTCTGTTTCAGCCCCTCTGTTTCTCCCCCTCTGTTTCAGCCCCACTGTTTCAGCCCCTCTGTTTCCGCCCCTCTGTTTCTCGCCCTCTGTTTCAGCCCCTCTGTTTCTCGCCCTCTGTTTCAGCAACTCTGTTTCAGCCCCACTGTTTCAGCCCCTCTGTTTCTCGCCCTCTGTTTCAGCCCCTCTGTTTCTCGCCCTCGGTCTCAGCCCCTCTGTTTCTCGCCCTCTGTTTTAGCCCCTCTGATTCAGCCCCTCTGTTTCAGCCGCTCTGTTTCTCCCCCTCTGTTTCAGCCCCTCTGTTTCAGCCCCTCTGTTTCAGCCCCTCTGTTTCATCCCCTCTGTTTCAGCCCCACTGTTTCTCGCCCTCTGTTTCAGCCCCGCTGTTTTTCACCATCTTTTTCAGCCTCTCTGTTTCAGCCCCTCTGTTTCAGCCCCTCTGTTTCTCGCCCTCTGTTTCAGCCCCTCTGTTTCAGCCCCTCTGTTTCAGCCCCTCTGTTTCTCGCCCTCTGTTACAGCCCCTCTGTTTCTCGCCCTCTGTTTCAGCCCCTCTGTTTCTCGCCCTCTGTTTCAGCCCCTCTGTTTCAGCCCCTCTGTTTCAGCCCCTCTGTTTCTCGCCCTCTGTTTCAGCCCCTCTGTTTCTCGCCCTCTGTTTCAGCCCCTCTGTTTCAGGCCCTCTGTTTCTCGCCCTCTGCTTCTGCCCCTCTGTTTCTCGCCCTCTGTTTCAGCCCCTCTGTTTCTCGCCATCTGGTTCAGCCCCTCTGATTCAGCCCCTCTGTTTCAGCCCCTCTGATTCAGCCCCTCAGTTTCAGCCCCTCTGTTTCAGCCCCTCTGTTTCAGCCCCTGTGTTTCATGCCCTCTGTTTCTCGCCCTCTGTTTGTCACCCTCTGTTTCACGCCCTCTGTTTCAGCCCCTCTGTTTTGCGCCCTCTTTTTCAGCCCATCTGTTTTTCGCCCTCTGTTTCTCACCCTCTGTTTCAGACCCTCTGTTTCTCGCCCTCTGTTTCAGCCCCACTCTTTCAGCCCCTCTGCTTCAACCCCTCTATTTCAGCCCCTCTGTTTCTCGCCCTCTGTTTCAGCCACTCTGTTTCTCGCCCTCTGTTTCAGCCCCTCTTTTTCTCGCCCTCTGTTTCAGCCCCTTTGTTTCAGCCCCTCTGTGTCAGCCCCTCTGTTTCAGCCCCTCTGTTTCTCGCCCTCTGTTTCAGCCCCTCTATTTCTCGCCCTCTGTTTCAGCCCCTCTGTTTCAGCCCCTCTCTTTCTCGCCCTCTGTTTCAGCCCCTCTGTTTCTCGCCCACTGTTTCAGCCCCGCTGATTCAGCCCCTCTGTTTCAGCCCCTCTGAATCAGCCCCTCTGATTCAGGCCCTCTGTTTCAGCCCCTCTGTTTCAGCCCCTCTGTTTCAGCCCCTCTGTTTCTCGCCCTATGTTTCAGCCCCTCTGTTTCTCGCACTCGGTTTCAGCCCCTCTGTTTCTCGCCCTCTGTTTCAGCCCCTCTGTTTCAGCCCCTCTGTTTCAGCCCCTCTGTTTCTCACCCTCTGTTTCAGCGCCTCTGATTCAGCACCTCTGATTCAGCCCCACTCAGTCAGCCCCTCTGATTCAGCCCCTCTGTTTCCCGCCCCTCTGTTTCAGCCCCTCTGTTTCTCGCCATCTGTTTCAGCATCTCTGTTTCTCGCCCTCTGTTTCAGCCCCTCTGTTTCTCGCCCTCTGTTTCAGCCCCTCTGTTTCTCCCCCTCTGTTTCAGCCCCACTGTTTCAGCCCCTCTGTTTCCGCCCCTCTGTTTCTCGCCCTCTGTTTCAGCCCCTCTGTTTCTCGCCCTCTGTTTCAGCAACTCTGTTTCAGCCCCACTGTTTCAGCCCCTCTGTTTCTCGCCCTCTGTTTCAGCCCCTCTGTTTCTCGCCCTCGGTTTCAGCCCCTCTGTTTCTCGCCCTCTGTTTTAGCCCCTCTGTTTCAGCCGCTCTGTTTCTCCCCCTCTGTTTCAGCCCCTCTGTTTCAGCCCCTCTGTTTCAGCCCCTCTGTTTCAGCCCCACTGTTTCTCGCCCTCTGTTTCAGCCCCGCTGTTTTTCACCATCTTTTTCAGCCTCTCTGTTTCAGCCCCTCTGTTTCAGCCCCTCTGTTTCTCGCCCTCTGTTTCAGCCCCTCTGTTTCAGCCCCTCTGTTTCAGCCCCTCTGTTTCTCGCCCTCTGTTACAGCCCCTCTGTTTCTCGCCCTCTGTTTCAGCCCCTCTGTTTCTCGCCCTCTGTTTCAGCCCCTCTGTTTCAGGCCCTCTGTTTCTCGCCCTCTGCTTCTGCCCCTCTGTTTCTCGCCCTCTGTTTCAGCCCCTCTGTTTCTCGCCATCTGGTTCAGCCCCTCTGATTCAGCCCCTCTGTTTCAGCCCCTCTGATTCAGTCCCTCAGTTTCAGCCCCTCTGTTTCAGCCCCTCTGTTTCAGCCCCTGTGTTTCATCCCCTCTGTTTCTCGCCCTCTGTTTGTCACCCTCTGTTTCACGCCCTCTGTTTCAGCCCCTCTGTTTTGCGCCCTCTTTTTCAGCCCCTCTGTTTTTCGCCCTCTGTTTCTCGCTCTCTGTTTCAGCCCCTCTGTTTCAGCCCCTCTGATTCAGCCCCTCTGATTTAGCCCCTCTGTTTCAGCCCCTCTGTTTCAGCCCCTCTGTTTCAGCCCCTCTGTTTCAGCCCCTCTGTTTCTCGCCCTGTGTTTCAGCCCCTCTGTTTCTCGCCCTCTGTTTCAGCCCCTCTGTTTCTCGCCCTCTGTTTCAGCCCCACTCTTTCAGCCCCTCTGCTTCAACCCCTCTATTTCAGCCCCTCTGTTTCTCGCCCTCTGTTTCAGCCACTCTGTTTCTCGCCCTCTGTTTCAGCCCCTATGTTTCTCGCCCTCTGTTTCAGCCCCTTTGTTTCAGCCCCTCTGTGTCAGCCCCTCTGTTTCAGCCCCTCTGTTTCTCGCCCTCTGTTTCAGCCCCTCTGTTTCTCGCCCTCTGTTTCAGCCCCTCTGTTTCAGCCCCTCTGTTTCTCGCCCTCTGTTTCAGCCCCTCTGTTTCTCGCCCACTGTTTCAGCCCCGCTGATTCAGCCCCTCTGTTTCAGCCCCTCTGAATCAGCCCCTCTGATTCAGGCCCTCTGTTTCAGCCCCTCTGTTTCAGCCCCTCTGTTTCAGCCCCTCTGTTTCTCGCCCTATGTTTCAGCACCTCTGTTTCTCGCCCTCTGTATCAGCCCCTCTGTTTCTCGCCCTCTGTTTCAGACCCTCTGTTTCTCGCCCTCTGTTTCAGCCCCTCTGTTTCTACCCCCCTGTTTCAGCCCCACTGTTTCAGCCCCTCTGTTTCAGCCCCTCTGTATCTCGCCCTCTGTTTCAGCCCCTCTGTTTCTCGCCCTCTGTTTCAGCCCCTTTGTTTCTCGCCCTCTGTTTTAGCCCCTCTGATTCAGCCCATCTGTTTCAGCCCCTCTGATTCAGCCCCTCTGATTTAGCCCCTCTGTTTCTCGCCCTCTGTTTCAGCCCCTCTGTTTCAGCCCCTCTGTTTCAGCCCCTCTGTTTCAGCCCCTCTGTTTCTCGCCCGCTGTTTCAGCCCCTTTCTTTCTCGCCCTCTGTTTCAGCCCCTCTGTTTCAGCCCCTCTGATTCAGCCCCTCTGATTCAGCCCCTCTGTTTCTCGCCCTCTGTTTCAGCCCCTCTGTTAGAGCCCCTCTGTTTCATCCCCTCTGTTTCAGCCCCACTGTTTCTCGCCCGCTGTTTCAGCCCCGCTGTTTTTCACCATCTTTTTCAGCCTCTCTGTTTCAGCCCCTCTGTTTCAGCCCCTCTGTTTCTCGCCCTCTGTTTCAGCCCCTCTGTTTCAGCCCCTCTGTTTCAGCCCCTCTGTTTCTCGCCCTCTGTTACAGCCCCTCTGTTTCTCGCCCTCTGTTTCAGCCCCTCTGTTTCTCGCCCTCTGTTTCAGCCCCTCTGTTTCAGCCCCTCTGTTTCAGCCCCTCTGTTTCTCGCCCTCTGTTTCAGCCCCTCTGTTTCTCGCCCTCTGTTTCAGCCCCTCTGTTTCAGGCCCTCTGTTTCTCGCCCTCTGCTTCTGCCCCTCTGTTTCTCGCCCTCTGTTTCAGCCCCTCTGTTTCTCGCCATCTGGTTCAGCCCCTCTGATTCAGCCCCTCTGTTTCAGCCCCTCTGATTCAGCCCCTCAGTTTCAGCCCCTCTGTTTCAGCCCCTCTGTTTCAGCCCCTGTGTTTCATCCCCTCTGTTTCTCGCCCTCTGTTTGTCACCCTCTGTTTCACGCCCTCTGTTTTAGCCCCTCTGTTTTGCGCCCTCTTTTTCAGCCCCTCTGTTTTTCGCCCTCTGTTTCTCACCCTCTGTTTCAGACCCTCTGTTTCTCGCCCTCTGTTTCAGCCCCACTCTTTCAGCCCCTCTGCTTCAACCCCTCTATTTCAGCCCCTCTGTTTCTCGCCCTGTGTTTCAGCCACTCTGTTTCTCGCCCTCTGTTTCAGCCCCTCTTTTTCTCGCCCTCTGTTTCAGCCCCTTTGTTTCAGCCCCTCTGTGTCAGCCCCTCTGTTTCAGCCCCTCTGTTTCTCGCCCTCTGTTTCAGCCCCTCTATTTCTCGCCCTCTGTTTCAGCCCCTCTGTTTCAGCCCCTCTGTTTCTCGCCCTCTGTTTCAGCCCCTCTGTTTCTCGCCCACTGTTTCAGCCCCGCTGATTCAGCCCCTCTGTTTCAGCCCCTCTGAATCAGCCCCTCTGATTCAGGCCCTCTGTTTCAGCCCCTCTGTTTCAGCCCCTCTGTTTCAGCCCCTCTGTTTCTCGCCCTATGTTTCAGCCCCTCTGTTTCTCGCACTCGGTTTCAGCCCCTCTGTTTCTCGCCCTCTGTTTCAGCCCCTCTGTTTCAGCCCCTCTGTTTCAGCCCCTCTGTTTCTCACCCTCTGTTTCAGCGCCTCTGATTCAGCACCTCTGATTCAGCCCCACTCAGTCAGCCCCTCTGATTCAGCCCCTCTGTTTCCCGCCCCTCTGTTTCAGCCCCTCTGTTTCTCGCCATCTGTTTCAGCATCTCTGTTTCTCGCCCTCTGTTTCAGCCCCTCTGTTTCTCGCCCTCTGTTTCAGCCCCTCTGTTTCTCCCCCTCTGTTTCAGCCCCACTGTTTCAGCCCCTCTGTTTCCGCCCCTCTGTTTCTCGCACTCTGTTTCAGCCCCTCTGTTTCTCGCCCTCTGTTTCAGCAACTCTGTTTCAGCCCCACTGTTTCAGCCCCTCTGTTTCTCGCCCTCTGTTTCAGCCCCTCTGTTTCTTGCCCTCTGTTTCAGCCCCTCTGTTTCTCGCCCTCTGTTTCAGCCCCTCTGTTTCAGCCCCTCTGTTTCTCGCCCTCTGTTTCAGCCCCTCTGTTTCTCGCCCTCTGTTTCAGCCCCTCTGTTTCAGGCCCTCTGTTTCTCGCCCTCTGCTTCTGTCCCTCTGTTTCTCGCCCTCTGTTTCAGCCCCTCTGCTTCTCGCCATCTGGTTCAGCCCCTCTGATTCAGCCCCTCTGTTTCAGCCCCTCTGATTCAGCCCCTCAGTTTCAGCCCCTCTGTTTCAGCCCCTCTGTTTCAGCCCCTCTGTTTCTCGCCCTCTGTTTCAGCCCCTCTGCTTCTCGCCATCTGGTTCAGCCCCTCTGATTCAGCCCCTCTGTTTCAGCCCCTCTGATTCAGCCCCTCAGTCTCAGCCCCTCTGTTTCAGCCCCTCTGTTTCAGCCCCTCTGTTTCAGCCCCTCTGTTTTGCGCCCTCTGTTTCAGCCCCGCTGTTTCTCGCCCTCTGTTTCAGGCTCTCTGTTTCAGCCCGTCTGTTTCAGCCCCTCTGTTTCAGCCCCTCTGTTTCTCGCCCGCTGTTTCTGCCCCTTTGTTTCTCGCCCTCTATTTCAGCCCCTCTGTTTCAGCCCCTCTGATTCACCCCCTCTGATTCAGCCCCTCTGTTTCTCGCCCTCTGTTTCAGCCCCTCTGTTTCAGCCCCTCTGTTTCATCACCTCTGTTTCTCGCCCTCTGTTTCAGCCCCTCTGTTTCTCGCCCTCTGTTTCAGACCACTGTTTCAGCCCCTCTGTTTCAACCCCTCTATTTCAGCCCCACTGTTTCTCGCCCTCTGTTTCAGCCACTCTGTTTCTCGCCCTCTGTTTCAGCCCCTCTGTTTCTCGCACTCTGTTTCAGCCCCTTTGTTTCAGCCCCTCTGTGTCAGCCCCTCTGTTTCAGCCCCTCTGTTTCTCGCCCTCTGTTTCAGCCCCTCTGTTTCTCGCCCTCTGTTTCAGCCCCTCTGTTTCTCGCCCTCTGTTTCAGCCCCTCTGATTCAGCCCCTCTGTTTCTCGCCCTATGTTTCACGCCCTCTGTTTCAGCCCCTCTGTTTCTCGCCCTCTGTTTTATGCCCACTGTTTCAGCCCCTCTGTTTCAGCCCCTCTGTTTCAGCCCCTCTGTTTCTCGCCCTGTGTTTCAGCCTCTCTGTTTCAGCCCCTCTGTTTCAGCCCCTCTGTTTCAGCCCCTCTGTTTCTCGCCCTCTGTTACAGCCCCTCTGTTTCTTGCCCTCTGTTTCAGCCACTCTGTTTCTCGCCCTCTGTTTCAGCCCCTCTGTTTCAGCCCCTCTGTTTCAGCCCCTCTGTTTCTCACCCTCTGTTTCAGCCCCTCTGTTTCTCGCCCTCTGTTTCAGCCCCTCTGTTTCAGGCCCTCTGTTTCTCGCACTCTGCTTCTGTCCCTCTGTTTCTCGCCCTCTGTTTCAGTCCCTCTGCTTCTCGCCATCTGGTTCAGCCCCTCTGATTCAGCCCCTCTGTTTCAGCCCCTCTGATTCAGCCCCTCAGTTTCAGCCCCTCTGTTTCAGCCCCTCTGTTTCAGCCCCTCTGTTTCATCCCCTCTGTTTCTCGCCCTCTGTTTGTCAACCTCTGTTTCACGCCCTCTGTTTCAGCCCCTCTGTTTTGCGCCCTCTGTTTCAGCCCCGCTGTTTCTCGCCCTCTGTTTCAGGCTCTCTGTTTCAGCCCGTCTGTTTCAGCCCCTCTGTTTCAGCCCCTCTGTTTCTCGCCCGCTGTTTCAGCTCCTTTGTTTCTCGCCCTCTATTTCAGCCCCTCTGTTTCAGCCCCTCTGATTCACCCCCTCTGATTCAGCCCCTCTGTTTCTCGCCCTCTGTTTCAGCCCCTCTGTTTCAGCCCCTCTGTTTCATCCCCTCTGTTTCTCGCCCTCTGTTTCAGCCCCTCTGTTTCTCGCCCTCTGTTTCAGCCCCTCTGTTTCTCGCCCTCTGTTTCAGACCACTGTTTCAGCCCCTCTGTTTCAACCACTCTATTTCAGCCCCTCTGTTTCTCGCCCACTGTTTCAGCCACTCTGTTTCTCGCCCTCTGTTTCAGCCCCTCTGTTTCTCGCACTCTGTTTCAGCCCCTTTGTTTCAGCCCCTCTGTGTCAGCCCCTCTGTTTCAGCCCCTCTGTTTCTCGCCCTCTGTTTCAGCCCCTCTGTTTCTCGCCCTCTGTTTCAGCCCCTCTGTTTCTCGCCCACTGTTTCAGCCCCGCTGATTCACCCCCTCTGTTTCAGCCCCTCTGAATCAACTCCTCTGATTCAGCCCCTCTGTTTCAGCCCCTCTGTTTTAGCCCCTCTGTTTCAGACCCTCAGTTTCTCGCCCTCTGTTTCAGCCCCGCTGATTCAGCCCCTCTGTTTCAGCCACTCTGAATCAGCCCCTCTGATTCAGCCCCTCTGTTTCAGCCCCTCTGTTTCAGCCCCTCTGTTTCTCGCCCTATGTTTCAGCCCCTCTGTTTCTCGCCCTCTGTTTCAGCCCCTCTGTTTCTCGCCCTCTGTTTCAGCCCCTCTGATTCAGCCCTCTGTTTCAGCCCCTCTGAATCAGCCCCTCTGATTCAGCCCCTCTGTTTCAGCCCCTCTGATTTAGCCCCTCTGATTCAGCCCCTCTGTTTCTCGCCGCCTGTTTCAGCCCCTCTGTTTCTCGCCCTCTGTTTCAGCCCCTCTGTTTCTCGCCCTCTGTTTCAGCCCCTCTGTTTCAGCCCCTCTGTTTCAGCCCCTCTGTTTCGCACCCTCTGTTTCAGCCCCTCTGATTCAGCCCCTCTGATTCAGCCCCTCTGATTCAGCCCCTCTGTTTCCCGCCCCTCTGTTTCAGCCACTCTGTTTCTCGCCCTCTGTTTCAGCCCCTCTGTTTCTCGCCCTCTGTTTCAGCCCCTCTGTTTCAGCCCCTCTGTTTCAGCCCCTCTGTTTCAGCCCCTCTGTTTCTCGCCCTCTGTTTCAGCCCCTCTGTTTCTCGACCTTTGTTTCAGCCCCTCTGATTCAACCCCTCTGTTTCTCGTCCTATGTTTCTCGCCCTCTGTTTCAGCCCCTCTGTTTCTCGCCCTCTGTTTCATGCCCACTGTTTCAGCCCCTCTGTTTCAGCCCCTCTGTTTCAGCCCCTCTGTTTCTCGCCCTGTGTTTCAGCCCCTCTGTTTCAGCCCCTCTGTTTCAGCCCCTCTGTTCAGCCCCTCTGTTTCTCGCCCTCTGTTACAGCCCCTCTGTTTCTTGCCCTCTGTTTCAGCCCCTCTGTTTCTCGCCCTCTGTTTCAGCCCCTCTGTTTCAGCCCCTCTGTTTCAGCCCCTCTGTTTCTCGCCCTCTGTTTCAGCCCCTCTGTTTCTCGCCCTCTGTTTCAGCCCCTCTGTTTCAGGCCCTCTGTTTCTCGCCCTCTGCTTCTGTCCCTCTGTTTTTCGCCCTCTGTTTCAGCCCCTCTGTTTCTAGCCCTCTGTTTCAGCCCCTCTGTTCCAGCCCCTCTGTTTCAGCCCCTCTGTATCTCGCCCTCTGTTTCAGCCCCTCTGTTTCTAGCCCTCTGTTTCAGCCCCTCTGTTCCAGCCCCTCTGTTTCAGCCCCTCTGTTTCTAGCCCTCTGTTTCAGCCCCTCCGTTCCAGCCCCTCTGTTTCAGCCCCTCTGTATCTCGCCCTCTGTTTCAGCCCCTCTGTTTCTCGCCCTCTGTTTCAGCCCCTTTGTTTCTCGCCCTCTGTTTTAGCCCCTCTGATTCACCCCATCTGTTTCAGCCCCTCTGTTTCTCCCCCTTTGTTCCAGCCTCTCTGTTTCAGCCCCTCTATTTTAGCCCCTCTGATTCAGCCCCTCTGATTTAGCCCCTCGGTTTTTCGCCCTCTGTTTCATCCCCTCTGTTTCAGCATCTCTGTTTCAGCCCCTCTGTTTCAGCCCCTCTGTTTCTCGCCTGCTGTTTCAGCCCCTTTGTTTCTCGCCCACTGTTTCAGCCCCTCTGTTTCAGCCCCTCTGATTCAGCCCCTCTGATTCAGCCCCTCTGTTTCCCGCCCTCTGTTTCAGCCCCTCTGTTTCAGCCCCTCTGAATCAGCTCCTCTGATTCAGCCCCTCTGTTTCAGCCCCACTGATTTAGCCCCTCTGTTTCAGCCCCTCTGTTTCTCGGCCCCTGTTTCAGCCCCTCTATTTCTCGCCCTCTGTTTCAGCCCCTCTGTTTCAGCCCCTCTGATTCAGCCCCACTGTTTCAGCCTCTCTGATGCAGCCCCTCTGATTTAGCCCCTCTGTTTCAGCCCCTCTGTTTCAGCCCCTCTGTTTCAGCCCCTCTGTTTCTCACCCTCTGTTTCAGCGCCTCTGATTCAGCACCTCTGATTCAGCCCCACTCAGTCAGCCCCTCTAATTCAGCCCCTCTGTTTCTCGCCATCTGTTTCAGCATCTCTGTTTCTCGCCCTCTGTTTCAGCCCCTCTGTTTCTCGCCCTCTGTTTCAGCCCCTCTGTTTCTCCCCCTCTGTTTCAGCCCCACTGTTTCAGCCCCTCTGTTTCCGCCCCTCTGTTTCTCGCCCTCTGTTTCAGCCCCTCTGTTTCTCGCCCTCTGTTTCAGCAACTCTGTTTCAGCCGCTCTGTTTCTCCCCCTCTGTTTCAGCCCCTCTGTTTCAGCCCCTCTGTTTCAGCCCCTCTGTTTCATCCCCTCTGTTTCAGCCCCACTGTTTCTCGCCCTCTGTTTCAGCCCCGCTGTTTTTCACCATCTTTTTCAGCCTCTCTGTTTCAGCCCCTCTGTTTCAGCCCCTCTGTTTCTCGCCCTCTGTTTCAGCCCCTCTGTTTCAGCCGCTCTGTTTCTCCCCCTCTGTTTCAGCCCCTCTGTTTCAGCCCCTCTGTTTCAGCCCCTCTGTTTCATCCCCTCTGTTTCAGCCCCACTGTTTCTCGCCCTCTGTTTCAGCCCCGCTGTTTTTCACCATCTTTTTCAGCCTCTCTGTTTCAGCCCCTCTGTTTCAGCCCCTCTGTTTCTCGCCCTCTGTTTCAGCCCCTCTGTTTCAGCCCCTCTGTTTCAGCCCCTCTGTTTCTCGCCCTCTGTTACAGCCCCTCTGTTTCTCGCCCTCTGTTTCAGCCCCTCTGTTTCTCGCCCTCTGTTTCAGCCCCTCTGTTTCAGCCCCTCTGTTTCAGCCCCTCTGTTTCTCGCCCTCTGTTTCAGCCCCTCTGTTTCTCGCCCTCTGTTTCAGCCCCTCTGTTTCAGGCCCTCTGTTTCTCGCCCTCTGCTTCTGCCCCTCTGTTTCTCGCCCTCTGTTTCAGCCCCTCTGTTTCTCGCCATCTGGTTCAGCCCCTCTGATTCAGCCCCTCTGTTTCAGCCCCTCTGATTCAGCCCCTCAGTTTCAGCCCCTCTGTTTCAGCCCCTCTGTTTCAGCCCCTGTGTTTCATGCCCTCTGTTTCTCGCCCTCTGTTTGTCACCCTCTGTTTCACGCCCTCTGTTTCAGCCCCTCTGTTTTGCGCCCTCTTTTTCAGCCCATCTGTTTTTCGCCCTCTGTTTCTCACCCTCTGTTTCAGACCCTCTGTTTCTCGCCCTCTGTTTCAGCCCCACTCTTTCAGCCCCTCTGCTTCAACCCCTCTATTTCAGCCCCTCTGTTTCTCGCCCTCTGTTTCAGCCACACTGTTTCTCGCCCTCTGTTTCAGCCCCTCTTTTTCTCGCCCTCTGTTTCAGCCCCTTTGTTTCAGCCCCTCTGTGTCAGCCCCTCTGTTTCAGCCCCTCTGTTTCTCGCCCTCTGTTTCAGCCCCTCTATTTCTCGCCCTCTGTTTCAGCCCCTCTGTTTCAGCCCCTCTGTTTCTCGCCCTCTGTTTCAGCCCCTCTGTTTCTCGCCCACTGTTTCAGCCCCGCTGATTCAGCCCCTCTGTTTCAGCCCCTCTGAATCAGCCCCTCTGATTCAGGCCCTCTGTTTCAGCCCCTCTGTTTCAGCCCCTCTGTTTCAGCCCCTCTGTTTCTCGCCCTATGTTTCAGCCCCTCTGTTTCTCGCACTCGGTTTCAGCCCCTCTGTTTCTCGCCCTCTGTTTCAGCCCCTCTGTTTCAGCCCCTCTGTTTCAGCCCCTCTGTTTCTCACCCTCTGTTTCAGCGCCTCTGATTCAGCACCTCTGATTCAGCCCCACTCAGTCAGCCCCTCTGATTCAGCCCCTCTGTTTCCCGCCCCTCTGTTTCAGCCCCTCTGTTTCTCGCCATCTGTTTCAGCATCTCTGTTTCTCGCCCTCTGTTTCAGCCCCTCTGTTTCTCGCCCTCTGTTTCAGCCCCTCTGTTTCTCCCCCTCTGTTTCAGCCCCACTGTTTCAGCCCCTCTGTTTCCGCCCCTCTGTTTCTCGCCCTCTGTTTCAGCCCCTCTGTTTCTCGCCCTCTGTTTCAGCAACTCTGTTTCAGCCCCACTGTTTCAGCCCCTCTGTTTCTCGCCCTCTGTTTCAGCCCCTCTGTTTCTCGCCCTCGGTTTCAGCCCCTCTGTTTCTCGCCCTCTGTTTTAGCCCCTCTGTTTCAGCCGCTCTGTTTCTCCCCCTCTGTTTCAGCCCCTCTGTTTCAGCCCCTCTGTTTCAGCCCCTCTGTTTCAGCCCCACTGTTTCTCGCCCTCTGTTTCAGCCCCGCTGTTTTTCACCATCTTTTTCAGCCTCTCTGTTTCAGCCCCTCTGTTTCAGCCCCTCTGTTTCTCGCCCTCTGTTTCAGCCCCTCTGTTTCAGCCCCTCTGTTTCAGCCCCTCTGTTTCTCGCCCTCTGTTACAGCCCCTCTGTTTCTCGCCCTCTGTTTCAGCCCCTCTGTTTCTCGCCCTCTGTTTCAGCCCCTCTGTTTCAGGCCCTCTGTTTCTCGCCCTCTGCTTCTGCCCCTCTGTTTCTCGCCCTCTGTTTCAGCCCCTCTGTTTCTCGCCATCTGGTTCAGCCCCTCTGATTCAGCCCCTCTGTTTCAGCCCCTCTGATTCAGTCCCTCAGTTTCAGCCCCTCTGTTTCAGCCCCTCTGTTTCAGCCCCTGTGTTTCATCCCCTCTGTTTCTCGCCCTCTGTTTGTCACCCTCTGTTTCACGCCCTCTGTTTCAGCCCCTCTGTTTTGCGCCCTCTTTTTCAGCCCCTCTGTTTTTCGCCCTCTGTTTCTCGCTCTCTGTTTCAGCCCCTCTGTTTCAGCCCCTCTGATTCAGCCCCTCTGATTTAGCCCCTCTGTTTCAGCCCCTCTGTTTCAGCCCCTCTGTTTCAGCCCCTCTGTTTCAGCCCCTCTGTTTCTCGCCCTGTGTTTCAGCCCCTCTGTTTCTCGCCCTCTGTTTCAGCCCCTCTGTTTCTCGCCCTCTGTTTCAGCCCCACTCTTTCAGCCCCTCTGCTTCAACCCCTCTATTTCAGCCCCTCTGTTTCTCGCCCTCTGTTTCAGCCACTCTGTTTCTCGCCCTCTGTTTCAGCCCCTATGTTTCTCGCCCTCTGTTTCAGCCCCTTTGTTTCAGCCCCTCTGTGTCAGCCCCTCTGTTTCAGCCCCTCTGTTTCTCGCCCTCTGTTTCAGCCCCTCTGTTTCTCGCCCTCTGTTTCAGCCCCTCTGTTTCAGCCCCTCTGTTTCTCGCCCTCTGTTTCAGCCCCTCTGTTTCTCGCCCACTGTTTCAGCCCCGCTGATTCAGCCCCTCTGTTTCAGCCCCTCTGAATCAGCCCCTCTGATTCAGGCCCTCTGTTTCAGCCCCTCTGTTTCAGCCCCTCTGTTTCAGCCCCTCTGTTTCTCGCCCTATGTTTCAGCACCTCTGTTTCTCGCCCTCTGTATCAGCCCCTCTGTTTCTCGCCCTCTGTTTCAGACCCTCTGTTTCTCGCCCTCTGTTTCAGCCCCTCTGTTTCTACCCCCCTGTTTCAGCCCCACTGTTTCAGCCCCTCTGTTTCAGCCCCTCTGTATCTCGCCCTCTGTTTCAGCCCCTCTGTTTCTCGCCCTCTGTTTCAGCCCCTTTGTTTCTCGCCCTCTGTTTTAGCCCCTCTGATTCAGCCCATCTGTTTCAGCCCCTCTGATTCAGCCCCTCTGATTTAGCCCCTCTGTTTCTCGCCCTCTGTTTCAGCCCCTCTGTTTCAGCCCCTCTGTTTCAGCCCCTCTGTTTCAGCCCCTCTGTTTCTCGCCCGCTGTTTCAGCCCCTTTCTTTCTCGCCCTCTGTTTCAGCCCCTCTGTTTCAGCCCCTCTGATTCAGCCCCTCTGATTCAGCCCCTCTGTTTCTCGCCCTCTGTTTCAGCCCCTCTGTTAGAGCCCCTCTGTTTCATCCCCTCTGTTTCAGCCCCACTGTTTCTCGCCCGCTGTTTCAGCCCCGCTGTTTTTCACCATCTTTTTCAGCCTCTCTGTTTCAGCCCCTCTGTTTCAGCCCCTCTGTTTCTCGCCCTCTGTTTCAGCCCCTCTGTTTCAGCCCCTCTGTTTCAGCCCCTCTGTTTCTCGCCCTCTGTTACAGCCCCTCTGTTTCTCGCCCTCTGTTTCAGCCCCTCTGTTTCTCGCCCTCTGTTTCAGCCCCTCTGTTTCAGCCCCTCTGTTTCAGCCCCTCTGTTTCTCGCCCTCTGTTTCAGCCCCTCTGTTTCTCGCCCTCTGTTTCAGCCCCTCTGTTTCAGGCCCTCTGTTTCTCGCCCTCTGCTTCTGCCCCTCTGTTTCTCGCCCTCTGTTTCAGCCCCTCTGTTTCTCGCCATCTGGTTCAGCCCCTCTGATTCAGCCCCTCTGTTTCAGCCCCTCTGATTCAGCCCCTCAGTTTCAGCCCCTCTGTTTCAGCCCCTCTGTTTCAGCCCCTGTGTTTCATCCCCTCTGTTTCTCGCCCTCTGTTTGTCACCCTCTGTTTCACGCCCTCTGTTTCAGCCCCTCTGTTTTGCGCCCTCTTTTTCAGCCCCTCTGTTTTTCGCCCTCTGTTTCTCACCCTCTGTTTCAGACCCTCTGTTTCTCGCCCTCTGTTTCAGCCCCACTCTTTCAGCCCCTCTGCTTCAACCCCTCTATTTCAGCCCCTCTGTTTCTCGCCCTGTGTTTCAGCCACTCTGTTTCTCGCCCTCTGTTTCAGCCCCTCTTTTTCTCGCCCTCTGTTTCAGCCCCTTTGTTTCAGCCCCTCTGTGTCAGCCCCTCTGTTTCAGCCCCTCTGTTTCTCGCCCTCTGTTTCAGCCCCTCTATTTCTCGCCCTCTGTTTCAGCCCCTCTGTTTCAGCCCCTCTGTTTCTCGCCCTCTGTTTCAGCCCCTCTGTTTCTCGCCCACTGTTTCAGCCCCGCTGATTCAGCCCCTCTGTTTCAGCCCCTCTGAATCAGCCCCTCTGATTCAGGCCCTCTGTTTCAGCCCCTCTGTTTCAGCCCCTCTGTTTCAGCCCCTCTGTTTCTCGCCCTATGTTTCAGCCCCTCTGTTTCTCGCACTCGGTTTCAGCCCCTCTGTTTCTCGCCCTCTGTTTCAGCCCCTCTGTTTCAGCCCCTCTGTTTCAGCCCCTCTGTTTCTCACCCTCTGTTTCAGCGCCTCTGATTCAGCACCTCTGATTCAGCCCCACTCAGTCAGCCCCTCTGATTCAGCCCCTCTGTTTCCCGCCCCTCTGTTTCAGCCCCTCTGTTTCTCGCCATCTGTTTCAGCATCTCTGTTTCTCGCCCTCTGTTTCAGCCCCTCTGTTTCTCGCCCTCTGTTTCAGCCCCTCTGTTTCTCCCCCTCTGTTTCAGCCCCACTGTTTCAGCCCCTCTGTTTCCGCCCCTCTGTTTCTCGCACTCTGTTTCAGCCCCTCTGTTTCTCGCCCTCTGTTTCAGCAACTCTGTTTCAGCCCCACTGTTTCAGCCCCTCTGTTTCTCGCCCTCTGTTTCAGCCCCTCTGTTTCTCGCCCTCGGTTTCAGCCCCTCTGTTTCTCGCCCTCTGTTTTAGCCCCTCTGTTTCAGCCGCTCTGTTTCTCCCCCTCTGTTTCAGCCCCTCTGTTTCAGCCCCTCTGTTTCAGCCCCTCTGTTTCAGCCCCACTGTTTCTCGCCCTCTGTTTCAGCCCCGCTGTTTTTCACCATCTTTTTCAGCCTCTCTGTTTCAGCCCCTCTGTTTCAGCCCCTCTGTTTCTCGCCCTCTGTTTCAGCCCCTCTGTTTCAGCCCCTCTGTTTCAGCCCCTCTGTTTCTCGCCCTCTGTTACAGCCCCTCTGTTTCTCGCCCTCTGTTTCAGCCCCTCTGTTTCTCGCCCTCTGTTTCAGCCCCTCTGTTTCAGGCCCTCTGTTTCTCGCCCTCTGCTTCTGCCCCTCTGTTTCTCGCCCTCTGTTTCAGCCCCTCTGTTTCTCGCCATCTGGTTCAGCCCCTCTGATTCAGCCCCTCTGTTTCAGCCCCTCTGATTCAGTCCCTCAGTTTCAGCCCCTCTGTTTCAGCCCCTCTGTTTCAGCCCCTGTGTTTCATCCCCTCTGTTTCTCGCCCTCTGTTTGTCACCCTCTGTTTCACGCCCTCTGTTTCAGCCCCTCTGTTTTGCGCCCTCTTTTTCAGCCCCTCTGTTTTTCGCCCTCTGTTTCTCGCTCTCTGTTTCAGCCCCTCTGTTTCAGCCCCTCTGATTCAGCCCCTCTGATTTAGCCCCTCTGTTTCAGCCCCTCTGTTTCAGCCCCTCTGTTTCAGCCCCTCTGTTTCAGCCCCTCTGTTTCTCGCCCTGTGTTTCAGCCCCTCTGTTTCTCGCCCTCTGTTTCAGCCCCTCTGTTTCTCGCCCTCTGTTTCAGCCCCACTCTTTCAGCCCCTCTGCTTCAACCCCTCTATTTCAGCCCCTCTGTTTCTCGCCCTCTGTTTCAGCCACTCTGTTTCTCGCCCTCTGTTTCAGCCCCTATGTTTCTCGCCCTCTGTTTCAGCCCCTTTGTTTCAGCCCCTCTGTGTCAGCCCCTCTGTTTCAGCCCCTCTGTTTCTCGCCCTCTGTTTCAGCCCCTCTGTTTCTCGCCCTCTGTTTCAGCCCCTCTGTTTCAGCCCCTCTGTTTCTCGCCCTCTGTTTCAGCCCCTCTGTTTCTCGCCCACTGTTTCAGCCCCGCTGATTCAGCCCCTCTGTTTCAGCCCCTCTGAATCAGCCCCTCTGATTCAGGCCCTCTGTTTCAGCCCCTCTGTTTCAGCCCCTCTGTTTCAGCCCCTCTGTTTCTCGCCCTATGTTTCAGCACCTCTGTTTCTCGCCCTCTGTATCAGCCCCTCTGTTTCTCGCCCTCTGTTTCAGACCCTCTGTTTCTCGCCCTCTGTTTCAGCCCCTCTGTTTCTACCCCCCTGTTTCAGCCCCACTGTTTCAGCCCCTCTGTTTCAGCCCCTCTGTATCTCGCCCTCTGTTTCAGCCCCTCTGTTTCTCGCCCTCTGTTTCAGCCCCTTTGTTTCTCGCCCTCTGTTTTAGCCCCTCTGATTCAGCCCATCTGTTTCAGCCCCTCTGATTCAGCCCCTCTGATTTAGCCCCTCTGTTTCTCGCCCTCTGTTTCAGCCCCTCTGTTTCAGCCCCTCTGTTTCAGCCCCTCTGTTTCTCGCCCGCTGTTTCAGCCCCTTTCTTTCTCGCCCTCTGTTTCAGCACCTCTGTTTCAGCCCCTCTGATTCAGCCCCTCTGATTCAGCCCCTCTGTTTCTCGCCCTCTGTTTCAGCCCCTCTGTTAGAGCCCCTCTGTTTCAGCCCCTCTGTTTCAGCCCCTCTGTTTCTCGCCCTCTGTTTCAGCCCCACTGTTTCAGCCCCTCTGTTTCAGCCCCTCTGTTTCTAGCCCTCTGTTTCAGCCCCTAGGTTTCAGCCGCTCTGTGTCGTCCCCTCTGTTTCAGCCCCTCTGTTTCTCGCCCTCTGTTTCAGCCCCTCTGTTTCTCGCGATCTGTTTCAGCCCATCTGTTTCAGCCCCTCTGTTTCTCGCCCTCTGTTTCTGCCACTCTGTTTCTCGCCCTCTGTTTCAGCCCCTCTGTTTCTCGCCCACTGTTTCAGCCCCGCTGATTCAGCCCCTCTGTTTCAGCCCCTCTGAATCAGCTTCTCTGATTCAGCCCCTCTGTCTCAGCCCCTCTGTTTTAGCCCATCTGCTTCAGACCCTCTGTTTCTCGCCTTCTGTTTCAGCCCCTCTGTTTCTCACCCTCTGTTTCAGACCCTCTGTTTCTCGCCCTCTGTTTCAGCCCCTCTGATTCAGCCCTCTGTTTCAGCCCCTCTGAATCAGCCCCTCTGATTTAGCCCCTCTGTTTCAGCACCACTGATTTAGCCCCTCTGTTTCAGCCCCTCTGTTTCTCGGCCCCTGTTTCAGCCCCTCTGTTTCTCGCCCTCTGTTTCAGCCCCTCTGTTTCAGCCCCTCTGTTTCTCGCCCTCTGTTTCAGCCCCTCTGTTTCTCCCCCTCTGTTTCAGCCCCACTGTTTCAGCCCCTCTGTTTCCGCCCCTCTGTTTCTCGCCCTCTGTTTCAGCCCCTCAGTTTCTCGCCCTCTGTTTCAGCAACTCTGTTTCAGCCCCACTGTTTCATGCCCTCTGTTTCTCGCCCTCTGTTTCAGCCCCTCTGTTTCTCGCCCTCGGTTTCAGCCCCTCTGTTTTAGCCCCTCTGATTCAGCCCCTCTGTTTCAGCCGCTCTGTTTCTCCCCCTCTGTTTCAGCCCCTCTGTTTCAGCCCCTCTGTTTCAGCCCCTCTGTTTCAGCCCCTCTGTTTCAGCCCCTCTGTTTCTCGCCCTCTGTTTCAGCCCCGCTGTTTTTCACCATCTTTTTCAGCCTCTCTGTTTCAGCCCCTCTGTTTCAGCCCCTCTGTTTCTCGCCCTCTGTTTCAGCCCCTCTGTTTCAGCCCCTCTGTTTCAGCCCCTCTGTTTCTCGCCCTCTGTTACAGCCCCTCTGGTTCTCGCCCTCTGTTTCAGCCCCTCTGTTTCTCGCCCTCTGTTTCAGCCCCTCTGTTTCAGCCCCTCTGTTTCAGCCCCTCTGTTTCTCGCCCTCTGTTTCAGCCCCTCTGTTTCTCGCCCTCTGTTTCAGCCCCTCTGTTTCAGGCCCTCTGTTTCTCGCCCTCTGCTTCTGCCCCTCTGTTTCTCGCCCTCTGTTTCAGCCCCTCTGTTTCTCGCCATCTGGTTCAACCCCTCTGATTCAGCCCCTCTGTTTCAGCCCCTCTGATTCAGCCCCTCAGTTTCAGCCCCTCTGTTTCAGCCCCTCTGTTTCAGCCCCTGTGTTTCATCCCCTCTGTTTCTCGCCCTCTGTTTGTCACCCTCTGTTTCACGCCCTCTGTTTCAGCCCCTCTGTTTTGCGCCCTCTTTTTCAGCCCCTCTGTTTTTCGCCCTCTGTTTCAGGCTCTCTGTTTCAGCCCGTCTGTTTCAGCCCCTCTGTTTCAGCCCCTCTGTTTCTCGCCCGCTCTTTCAGCCCCTTTGTTTCTCGCTCTCTGTTTCAGCCCCTCTGTTTCAGCCCCTCTGATTCATCCCCTCTGATTTAGCCCCTCTGTTTCAGCCCTTCTGTTTCAGCCCCTCTGTTTCAGCCCCTCTGTTTCAGCCCCTCTGTTTCTCGCCCTGTGTTTCAGCCCCTCTGTTTCTCGCCCTCTGTTTCAGCCCCTCTGTTTCTCGCCCTCTGTTTCAGCCCCACTCTTTCAGCCCCTCTGCTTCAACCCCTCTATTTCAGCCCCTCTGTTTCTCGCCCTCTGTTTCAGCCACTCTGTTTCTCGCCCTCTGTTTCAGCCCCTCTGTTTCTCGCCCTCTGTTTCAGCCCCTTTGTTTCAGCCCCTCTGTGTCAGCCCCTCTGTTTCAGCCCCTCTGTTTCTCGCCCTCTCTTTCAGCCCCTCTGTTTCTCGCCCTCTGTTTCAGCCCCTCTGTTTCAGCCCCTCTGTTTCTCGCCCTCTGTTTCAGCCCCTCTGTTTCTCGCCCACTGTTTCAGCCCCGCTGATTCAGCCCCTCTGTTTCAGCCCCTCTGAATCAGCCCCTCTGATTCAGGCCCTCTGTTTCAGCCCCTCTGTTTCAGCCCCTCTGTTTCAGCCCCTCTGTTTCTCGCCCTATGTTTCAGCCCCTCTGTTTCTCGCCCTCTGTATCAGCCCCTCTGTTTCTCGCCCTCTGTTTCAGACCCTCTGTTTCTCGCCCTCTGTTTCAGCCCCTCTGTTTCTAGCCCTCTGTTTCAGCCCCACTGTTTCAGCCCCTCTGTTTCAGCCCCTCTGTATCTCGCCCTCTGTTTCAGCCCCTCTGTTTCTCGCCCTCTGTTTCAGCCCCTTTGTTTCTCGCCCTCTGTTTTAGCCCCTCTGATTCAGCCCATCTGTTTCAGCCCCTCTGTTTCTCCCCCCTTGTTCCAGCCTCTCTGTTTCAGCCCCTCTATTTTAGCCCCTCTGATTCAGCCCCTCTGATTTAACCCCTCTGTTTCTCGCCCTCTGTTTCAGCCCCTCTGTTTCAGCCCCTCTGTTTCAGCCCCTCTGTTTCTCGCACGCTGTTTCAGCCCCTTTGTTTCTCGCCCTCTGTTTCAGCCCCTCTGTTTCTTTCCCTCTGATTCAGCCCCTCTGATTCAGCCCCTCTGCTTCTCGCCCTCTGTTTCAGCCCCTCTGTTTCAGCCCCTCTGTTTCAGCCCCTCTGTTTCAGCCCCTCTGTTTCTCGCCCTCTGTATCAGCCCCACTGTTTCAGCCCCTCTGTTTCAGCCCCTCTGTTTCTCGCCCTCTGTTTCAGCCCCTTGGTTTCAGCCCCTCTGTGTCATCCCCTCTGTTTCAGCCCCTCTGTTTCTCGCCCTCTGTTTCAGCCCCTCTGTTTCTCGCCCTCTGTTTCAGCCCCTCTGTTTCAGCCCCTCTGTTTCTCGCCCTCTGTTTCTGCCACTCTGTTTCTCGCCCTCTGTTTCAGCCCCTCTGTTTCTCGCCCACTGTTTCAGCCCCGCTGATTCAGCCCCTCTGTTTCAGCCCCTCTGAATCAGCTTCTCTGATTCAGCCCCTCTGTTTCAGCCCCTCTGTTTTAGCCCCTCTGCTTCAGACCCTCTGTTTCTCGCCTTCTGTTTCAGCCCCTCTGTTTCTCACCCTCTGTTTCAGACCCTCTGTTTCTCGCCCTCTGTTTCAGCCTCTCTGTTTCTCGCCCTCTGATTCAGCCCCTCTGTTTCAGCCCCTCTGATTCAGCCCCTCTGATTTAGCCCCTCTGATTCAGCCCCTCAGTTTCTCGCCCTCTGTTTCAGCCCCTCTGTTTCAGCCCCTTTGTTTCAGCCCCTCTGTTTCCCACCCTCTGTTTCAGCCCATCTGATTCAGCACCTCTGATTCAGCCCCACTCATTCAGCCCCTCTGATTCAGCCCCTCTGTTTCCCGCCCCTCTGTTTCAGCCCCTCTGTTTCTCGCCCTCTGTTTCAGCCCCTCTGTTTCAGCCCCTCTGTTTCAGCCCCTCTGTTTCAGCCCCTCTGTTTCTCGCCCTCTGTTTCAGCCCCTCTGTTTCTCGCCCACTATTTCAGCCCCTCTGGTTCTCGCCCTCTATTTCAGCCCCTCTGATTCAGCCCCTCTGATTCAGCCCCTCTGTTTCAGCCCCTCTGTTTCAGCCCCTCTGTTTCAGCCCCTCTGTTTCTCGCCCTCTGTTTCAGCCCCTCTGTTTCAGCCCCTCTGTTTCCCACCCTCTGTTTCAGCCCATCTGATTCAGCACCTCTGATTCAGCCCCACTCATTCAGCCCCTCTGATTCAGCCCCTCTGTTTCCCGCCCCTCTGTTTCAGCCCCTCTGTTTCTCGCCCTCTGTTTCAGCCCCTCTGTTTCAGCCCCTCTGTTTCAGCCCCTCTGTTTCAGCCCCTCTGTTTCTCGCCCTCTGTTTCAGCCCTTCTGTTTCTCGCCCACTATTTCATCCCCTCTGGTTCTCGCCCTCTATTTCAGCTCCTCTGATTCAGCCCCTCTGATTCAGCCCCTCTGTTTCAGCCCCTCTGTTTCAGCCCCTCTGTTTCTCGCCCTCTGTTTCATCCCCTCTGTTTCAGCCCCTCTGTTTCTCGCTCTCTGTTTCAGCCCCTCTGTTTTTAGCCCTCTGTTTCAGCCCCTCTGTTTCTCGCCCTCTGTTTCAGCCTCTCTGTTTCAGACCCTCTGTTTCAGTCCCTCTGTTTCTCGCCCTCTGTTTCTCGCCCTCTGTTTCGGCCACTCTGTTTCTTGCCCTCTGTTTCAGCCCCTCTGTTTCGCGCCCTCTGTTTCAGCCCCTCTGTTTCAGCCCCTCTGTTTCAGCCCCTCTGTTTCTCGCCCTCTGTTTCAGCCCCTCTGTTTCTCGCCCTCTGTTTCAGCCCATCTGTTTCTCGCCCTCTGTTTCAGCTCCTCTGATTCAGCCCCTCTGTTTCAGCCCCTCTGATTCAGCCCCTCTGATTTAGCCCCTCTGATTCAGCCGCTCTGTTTCTCGCCCTCTGTTTCAGCCCCTCTGTTTCAGACCCTCTGTTTCAGCCCCTCTGTTTCTTGCCCTCTGTTTCAGCCCCTCTGTTTCAGCCCCTCTGTTTCAGCCCCACTGTTTCTCGCCCTCTGTTTCAGCCCCTCTGATTCAGCCCCTCTGTATCAGCACCTCTGTTTCTCCACCTCTGTTCCAGCCCCTCTGTTTCAGCCCCTCTGTTTCAGCCCCTCTGTTTCAGCCCCTCTGTTTCTCGCCCTCTGTTTCAGCCCCTCTGTTTCTCGCCCTCTGTTTCAGCCCCGCTGTTTCTTGCCCTCTGTTTCAGCCCCTCTGATTCAGCCACTCTGTGTCAGCCCCTCTGTTTCTCCCCCTCTGTTCCAGCCCCTCTGTTTCAACCCCACTGTTTCTCGCCCTCTGTTTCAGCCCCTCTATTTCTCGCCCACTGTTTCAACCCCTCTGTTTCTCGCCCTCTGTTTCAGCCCCTCTATTTCTCGCCCTCTGTTTCAGCCCCTCTGTTTCAGCCCCTCTGTTTCAGCCCCTCTGTTTCGCGCCCTCTGTTTCAGCCCCTCTCTTTCAGCCCCTCTGTTTCTCGCCCTCTGTTTCAGCCCCTCTGTTTCTCGCCCTCTGTTTCAGCCTCTCTGTTTCTCGCCCTCTGTTTTAGCCCCTCTGTTTCAGCCCCTCTGTTTCAGCCCCTCTGTTTCTCGCCCTCTGTTTCAGCCCCTCTGTTTCTCGCACTCTGTTTCAGCCCCTCTGTTTCTCGCCCTCTGTTTCAGCTCCATTGATTCAGCCACTCTGTTTCAGCCACTCTGATTCAGCCCCTCTGATTTAGCCCCTCTGATTCAGCCCCTCTGTTTCTCGCCCTCTGTTTCAGCCCCTCTGTTTCAGCCCCTCTGTTTCAGCCCGTCTGTTTCCCACCCTCTGTTTCAGCCCCTCTGATTCAGCACCTCTGATTCAGCCCCACTCATTCAGCCCCTCTGATTCAGCCCCTCTGTTTCCCGCCCCTCTGTTTCAGCCCCTCTGTTTCTCGCCCTCTGTTTCAGCCCCTCTGTTTCAGCCCCTCTGTTTCTCGCCCTCTGTTTCAGCCCCTCTGTTTCTCGCCCACTGTTTCAGCCCCTCTGGTTCTCGCCCTCTATTTTTGCCCCTGTGATTCAGCCCCTCTGATTCAGCCCCTCTTTTTCAGCCCCTCTGTTTCAGCCCCTCTGTTTCAGCCCCTCTGTTTCTCGCCCTCTGTTTCAGCCCCTCTGATTCTCGCCCTCTGTTTCAGCCCCTCTATTTCTCGCCCTCTGTTTCAGCCCCTCTGTTTCAGCCCCTCTGTTTCTCGCCCTCTGTTTCAGCCCCTCTGTTTTTAGCCCTCTGTTTCAGCCCCTCTGTTTCTCGCCCTCTGTTTCAGCCCCTCTGTTTCAGCCCCTCTGTTTCAGTCCCTCTGTTTCTCGCCCTCTGTTTCTCGCCCTCTGTTTCGGCCACTCTGTTTCTTGCCCTCTGTTTCAGCCCCTCTGTTTCGCGCCCTCTGTTTCAGCCCCTCTGTGTCAGCCCCTCTGTTTCAGCCCCTCTGTTTCTCGCCCTCTGTTTCAGCCCCTCTGTTTCTCGCCCTATGTTTCAGCCCCTCTGTTTCTCGCCCTCTGTTTCAGCTCCTCTGATTCAGCCCCTCTGTTTCAGCCCCTCTGATTCAGCCCCTCTGATTTAGCCCCTCTGATTCAGCCGCTCTGTTTCTCGCCCTCTGTTTCAGCCCCTCTGTTTCAGACCCTCTGTTTCAGCCCCTCTGTTTCTCGCTCTCTGTTTCAGCCCCTCTGTTTCAGCCCCTCTGTTTCAGCCCCACTGTTTCTCGCCCTCTGTTTCAGCCCCTGTGATTCAGCCCCGCTGTATCAGCACCTCTGTTTCTCCACCTCTGTTCCAGCCCCTCTGTTTCAGCCCCTCTGTTTCAGCCCCTCTGTTTCAGCCCCTCTATTTCTCGCCCACTGTTTCAGCCCCTCTGTTTCTCGCCCACTGTTTCAGCCCCTCTGTTTCTCGCCCTCTGTTTCACCCCCTCTATTTCTCGCCCTCTGTTTCAGCCCCTCTGTTTCAGCCCGACTGTCTCAGCCCCTCTGTTTCTTGCCCTATGTTTCAGCCCCTCTGTTTCGCGCCCTCTGTTTCAGCCCCTCTGTTTCAGCCCCTCTGTTTCAGCCCCTCTGTTTCTCGCCCTCTGTTTCAGCCCCTCTGTTTCGCGCCCTCTGTTTCAGCCTCTCTGTTTCTCGCCCTCTGTTTTAGCCCCTCTGTTTCAGCCCCTCTGTTTCAGCCCCTCTGGTTCTCGCCCTCTGTTTCAGCCCCTCTGTTTCTCGCACTCTGTTTCAGCCCCTCTGTTTCTCGCCCTCTGTTTCAGCTCCTCTGATTCTCGCCCTCTGTTTCAGCCCCTCTATTTCTCGCCCTCTGTTTCAGCCCCTCTGTTTCAGCCCCTCTGTTTCTCGCCCTCTGTTTCAGCCCCTCTGTTTTTAGCCCTCTGTTTCAGCCCCTCTGTTTCTCGCCCTCTGTTTCAGCCCCTCTGTTTCAGCCCCTCTGTTTCAGTCCCTCTGTTTCTCGCCCTCTGTTTCTCGCCCTCTGTTTCGGCCACTCTGTTTCTTGCCCTCTGTTTCAGCCCCTCTGTTTCGCGCCCTCTGTTTCAGCCCCTCTGTGTCAGCCCCTCTGTTTCAGCCCCTCTGTTTCTCGCCCTCTGTTTCAGCCCCTCTGTTTCTCGCCCTATGTTTCAGCCCCTCTGTTTCTCGCCCTCTGTTTCAGCTCCTCTGATTCAGCCCCTCTGTTTCAGCCCCTCTGATTCAGCCCCTCTGTGTCAGCCCCTCTGTTTCAGCCCCTCTGTTTCTCGCCCTCTGTTTCAGCCCCTCTGTTTCTCGCCCTATGTTTCAGCCCCTCTGTTTCTCGCCCTCTGTTTCAGCTCCTCTGATTCAGCCCCTCTGTTTCAGCCCCTCTGATTCAGCCCCTCTGATTTAGCCCCTCTGTTTCAGCCCCTCTGTTTCTCACTCTCTGTTTCATCCCCTCTGTTTCAGCCCCTCTGTTTCAGCCCCACTGTTTCTCGCCCTCTGTTTCAGCCCCTGTGATTCAGCCCCTCTGTATCAGCACCTCTGTTTCTCCACCTCTGTTCCAGCCCCTCTGTTTCAGCCCCTCTGTTTCAGCCCCTCTGTTTCAGCCCCTCTATTTCTCGCCCACTGTTTCAGCCCCTCTGTTTCTCGCCCACTGTTTCAGCCCCTCTGTTTCTCGCCCTCTGTTTCACCCCCTCTATTTCTCGCCCTCTGTTTCAGCCCCTCTGTTTCAGCCCGACTGTCTCAGCCCCTCTGTTTCTTGCCCTATGTTTCAGCCCCTCTGTTTCGCGCCCTCTGTTTCAGCCCCTCTGTTTCAGCCCCTCTGTTTCAGCCCCTCTGTTTCTCGCCCTCTGTTTCAGCCCCTCTGTTTCACGCCCTCTGTTTCAGCCTCTCTGTTTCTCGCCCTCTGTTTTAGCCCCTCTGTTTCAGCCCCTCTGTTTCAGCCCCTCTGGTTCTCGCCCTCTGTTTCAGCCCCTCTGTTTCTCGCACTCTGTTTCAGCCCCTCTGTTTCTCGCCCTCTGTTTCAGCTCCTCTGATTCAGCCCCTCTGTTTCAGCCCCTCTGATTCAGCCCCTCTGATTTAGCCCCTCTGATTCAGCCCCTCTGTTTCTCGCCCTCTGTTTCAGCCCCTCTGCTTCAGCCCCTCTGTTTCAGCCCCTCTGTTTCCCACCCTCTGTTTCAGCCCATCTGATTCAGCACCTCTGATTCAGCCCCACTCATTCAGCCCCTCTGATTCAGCCCCTCTGTTTCCCGCCCCTCTGTTTCAGCCCCTCTGTTTCTCGCCCTCTGTTTCAGCCCCTCTGTTTCAGCCCCTCTGTTTCAGCCCCTCTGTTTCAGCCCCTCTGTTTCTCGCCCTCTGTTTCAGCCCCTCTGTTTCTCGCCCACTATTTCAGCCCCTCTGGTTCTCGCCCTCTATTTCAGCCCCTCTGATTCAGCCCCTCTGATTCAGCCCCTCTGTTTCAGCCCCTCTGTTTCAGCCCCTCTGTTTCAGCCCCTCTGTTTCTCGCCCTCTGTTTCAGCCCCTCTGTTTCAGCCCCTCTGTTTCCCACCCTCTGTTTCAGCCCATCTGATTCAGCACCTCTGATTCAGCCCCACTCATTCAGCCCCTCTGATTCAGCCCCTCTGTTTCCCGCCCCTCTGTTTCAGCCCCTCTGTTTCTCGCCCTCTATTTCAGCCCCTCTGTTTCAGCCCCTCTGTTTCAGCCCCTCTGTTTCAGCCCCTCTGTTTCTCGCCCTCTGTTTCAGCCCCTCTGTTTCTCGCCCACTATTTCAGCCCCTCTGGTTCTCGCCCTCTATTTCAGCCCCTCTGATTCAGCCCCTCTGATTCAGCCCCTCTGTTTCAGCCCCTCTGTTTCAGCCCCTCTGTTTCAGCCCCTCTGTTTCTCGCCCTCTGTTTCATCCCCTCTGTTTCAGCCCCTCTGTTTCTCGCTCTCTGTTTCAGCCCCTTTGTTTTTAGCCCTCTGTTTCAGCCCCTCTGTTTCTCGCCCTCTGTTTCAGCCCCTCTGTTTCAGCCCCTCTGTTTCAGTCCCTCTGTTTCTCGCCCTCTGTTTCTCGCCCTCTGTTTCGGCCACTCTGTTTCTTGCCCTCTGTTTCAGCCCCTCTGTTTCGCGCCCTCTGTTTCAGCCCCTCTGTTTCAGCCCCTCTGTTTCAGCCCCTCTGTTTCTCGCCCTCTGTTTCAGCCCCTCTGTTTCTCGCCCTCTGTTTCAGCCCATCTGTTTCTCGCCCTCTGTTTCAGCTCCTCTGATTCAGCCCCTCTGTTTCAGCCCCTCTGATTCAGCCCCTCTGATTTAGCCCCTCTGATTCAGCCGCTCTGTTTCTCGCCCTCTGTTTCAGCCCCTCTGTTTCAGACCCTCTGTTTCAGCCCCTCTGTTTCTTGCCCTCTGTTTCAGCCCCTCTGTTTCAGCCCCTCTGTTTCAGCCCCACTGTTTCTCGCCCTCTGTTTCAGCCCCTCTGATTCAGCCCCTCTGTATCAGCACCTCTGTTTCTCCACCTCTGTTCCAGCCCCTCTGTTTCAGCCCCTCTGTTTCAGCCCCTCTGTTTCTCGCCCTCTGTTTCAGCCCCTCTGTTTCTCGCCCTCTGTTTCAGCCCCGCTGTTTCTCGCCCTCTGTTTCAGCCGCTCTGATTCAGCCCCTCTGTGTCAGCCCCTCTGTTTCTCCCCCTCTGTTCCAGCCCCTCTGTTTCAACCCCTCTGTTTCTCGCCCTCTGTTTCAGCCCCTCTATTTCTCGCCCACTGTTTCAGCCCCTCTGTTTCTCGCCCTCTGTTTCAGCCCCTCTATTTCTCCCCCTCTGTTTCAGCCCCTCTGTTTCAGCCCCTCTGTTTCAGCCCCTCTGTTTCTCGCCCTCTGTTTCAGCCCCTCTGTTTTTAGCCCTCTGTTTCAGCCCCTCTGTTTCTCGCCCTCTGTTTCAGCCCCTCTGTTTCAGCCCCTATGTTTCAGTCCCTCTGTTTCTCGCCCTCTGTTTCTCGCCCTCTGTTTCGGCCACTCTGTTTCTTGCCCTCTGTTTCAGCCCCTCTGTTTCGCGCCCTCTGTTTCAGCCCCTTGTGTCAGCCCCTCTGTTTCAGCCCCTCTGTTTCTCGCCCTCTGTTTCAGCCCCTCTGTTTCTCGCCCTCTGTTTCAGCCCCTCTGTTTCTCGCCCTCTGTTTCTGCTCCTCTGATTCAGCCCCTCTGTTTCAGCCCCTCTGATTCAGCCCCTCTGATTTAGCCCCTCTGATTCAGCCGCTCTGTTTCTCGCCCTCTGTTTCAGCCCCTCTGTTTCAGCCCCTCTGTTTCAGCCCCTCTGTTTCTCGCCCTCTGTTTCAGCCCCTCTGTTTCAGCCCCTCTGTTTCAGCCCCTCTGTTTCTCGCCCTCTGTTTCAGCCCCTCTGATTCAGCCCCTCTGTATCAGCACCTCTGTTTCTCCACCTCTGACCAGCCCCTCTGTTTCAGCCCCTCTGTTTCAGCCCCTCTGTTTCAGCCCCACTCTTTCTCGCCCTCTGTATCAGCCCCTCTGTTTCAGCCCCTCTGTCACAGCCCCTCTGTTTCTCGCCCTCAGTTTCAGCCCCTCTGTTTCTCGCCCTCTGTTTCAGCCCATCTGTTTCAGCCCCCCGGATTCAGCCCCTCAGTTTCAGCCCCTCTGTTTCAGCCCCTCTGTTTCAACCCCTCTGTTTCATCCCCTCTGTTTCTCGCCCTCTGTTTCTCACCCTCTGTTTCTCGCCCTCTGTTTCAGCCCCTCTGTTTTGCGCCCTCTGTTTCAGCCCCTCTGTTTCTCGCCCTCTGTTTCAGGCCCTCTGTTTCAGCCCTTCTGTTTCAGCCCCTCTGTTTCAGCCCCTCTGTTTCTCGCCCTCTGTTTCTCGCCCGCTGTTTCAGCCCCTTTGTTTCTCGCCCTCTGTTTCAGCCCCTCTGTTTCAGCCCCTCTGATTCAGCCCCTCTGATTCAGCCCCTCTGTTTCAGCCTTTCTGTTTCTCGTCCTCTGTTTCAGCCCCTCTGTTTCTCGCCCTCTGTTTCCGCCCCTCTGTTTCAGCCCCTCTGTTTCAGCCCCTCTGTTTCAGCCCCTCTGTTTCTCGCCCTCTGTTTCAGCCACTCTGTTTCTCGCCTTCTGTTTCAGCCCCTCTGTTTCAGCCCCTCTGTTTCTAGCCCTCTGTTCCAGCCCCTCTGTTTCTCACCCATGTTTCAGCCCCTCTCTTTCTTGCCCTCTGTTTCAGCCCCTCTGTTTCGCGCCCTCTGTTTCAGCCCCTCTGTTTCAGCCCCTCTGTTTCAGCCCCTCTGTTTCTCGCCCTCTGTTTCAGCCCCTCTGTTTCTCGCCCTCTGTTTCAGCCCCTCTGTTTCTCGCCCTCTGTTTCAGCCTCTCTGTTTCTCGCCCTCTGTTTTAGCCCCTCTGATTCAGCCCCTCTGTTTCAGCCCCTCTGTTTCTCGCCCTCTGTTTCAGCCCCTCTGTTTCTCGCACTCTGTTTCAGCCCCTCTGTTTCTCGCCCTCTGTTTCAGCTCCTCTGATTCAGCCCCTCTGTTTCAGCCCCTCTGATTCAGCCCCTCTGATTTAGCGCCTCTGATTCAGCCCCTCTGATTCTCGCCCCCTTTTTCAGCCCCTCTGTTTCAGCCCCTCTGTTTCCCACCCTCTGTTTCAGCCCCTCTTATTCAGCACCTCTGATTCAGCCCCACTCATTCAGCCCCTCTGATTCAGCCCCTCTGTTTCCCGCCCCTCTGTTTCAGCCCCTCTGTTTCTCGCCCTCTGTTTCAGCCCCTCTGTTTTAGCCCCTCTGTTTCAGCCCCTCTGTTTCAGCCCCTCTGTTTCTCGCCCTCTGTTTCAGCCCCTCTGTTTCTCGCCCACTGTTTCAGCCCCTCTGTTTCTCGCCCTCTATTTCAGCCCCTCTGATTCAGCCCCTCTGATTCAGCCCCTCTGTTACAGCCCCTCTGTTTCAGCCCCTCTGTTTCTCGCCCTCTGTTTCAGCCCCTCTGTTTCTCGACCTCTGTTTCAGCCCCTCTGTTTCTCGCCCTGTGTTTCAGCCCCTCTGATTCAGCCCCTCTGTGTCAGCCCCTCTGTTTCTCCCCCTCTGTTCCAGCCCCTCTGTTTCAGCCCCTCTTTTTCTCGCCCTCTGTTTCAGCCCCTCTGTTTTTCGCCCTCTTTTTCAGCCTTTTTGTTTCTCGCCCTCTCTTTCAGCCCCTCTGTTTCAGCCCCTCTATTTCAGGCCCTCTGTTTCAGCCCCTCTGTTTCTCGCCCTCTGTTTCAGCCCCTCTGTTTCTCGCCCTCTGTTTCAGCCCCTTTGTTTCTCGCCCTCTATATCAGCCCCTCTGTTTCAGCCCCTCTGTTTCAGCCCCTCTGTTTCTCGCCCTCTGTTTCAGTCCCACTGTTTCTCTCCATCTGTTTCAGCCCCTCTGTTTCAGCCCCTCTGTTTCTCGCCCTCTGTTTCAGCCCCTCTGTTTCTCGCCCTCTGTTTCAGACCCTCTGTTTCTCGCACTCTGTTTCTGCCCCTCTGTTTCTCACCCGCTGTTTCAGCCGCTCTGTTTCTCGCCCTCTGTTTCAGCCCCGCTGATTCAGCCCCTCTGATTCAGCCACTCTGAATCAGCCACACTGATTCAGCCCCTCTGTTTCAGCCCCTCTGTTTCTCGCCCTCTGTTTCAGCCCCTCTGATTCAGCCCCTCTGTTTCTGCCCCTCTGATTCAGCCACTCTGATTTAGCCCCTCTGATTCAGCCCCTCTGTTTCTCGCCCTCTGTTTCAGCCCATCTGTTTCAGACCCTCTGTTTCAGCCCCTCTGTTTCTCACCCTCTGTTTAAGCCCCTCTGATTCAGCCCCTCTGATTCAGCCCCACTCATTCAGCCCCTCTGTTTCAGCCGCTCTGTTTCTCGCCCTCTGTTTCAGCCCCTCTGTTTCTCGCCCTCTGTTTCAGCCCCTCTGTTTCAGCCCCTCTGTTTCAGCCCCTCTGTTTCTGGCCATCTGTTTCAGCCCATCTGTTTCAGCCCCTCTGTTTCTCGCCCTCTGTTTCAGCCCCTCTGTTTCTCGCCCTCTGTTTCAGCCCCTCTATTTCTCGCCCACTGTTTCAGCCCCTCTGTTTATCGCCTTCTGTTTCAGCCCCTCTGTTTCTCGCCCTCTGTTTCAGCCCCTCTGTTTCAGCCCGACTGTTTCAGCCCCTTCTTTTCTCGCCCTCTCTTTCAGCCCCTCTGTTTCAGCCGCTATGTTTCATTCCCTCTGTTTCTCGCCCTCTGTTTCTCGCCCTCTGATTCAGCCCCTCTGTTTCTTGCCCTCTGTTTCAGCCCCTCTGTTTCGCGTCCTCTGTTTCAGCCCCTCTGTTTCAGCCCCTCTGTTTCAGCCCCTCTGTTTCTCGCCCTCTGTTCCAGCCCCTCTGTTTCTCGCCCTCTGTTTCAGCCTCTCTGTTTCTCGCCCTCTGTTTTAGCCCCTCTGATTCAGCCCCTCTGTTTCAGCCCCTCTGTTTCTCACCCTCTGTTTCAGCCCCTCTGTTTCTCGCCCTCTGTTTCAGCCCCTCTGTTTCTCGCCCTCTGTTTCAGCTCCTCTGATTCAGCCCCTCTGTTTCAGCCCCTCTGTTTCAGCCCCTCTGATTTAGCGCCTCTGATTCAGCCCCTCTGATTCTCGCCCCCTTTTTCAGCCCCACTCATTCAGCCCCTCTGTTTCAGCCCCTCTGTTTCTCCCCCTCTGTTTCAGCCCCTCTGTTTCAGCCCCTCTGTTTCAGCCCCTCTGTTTCGGCCCCTCTGTTTCTCGCCCTCTGTTTCAGCCCCTCTGTTTCTCGCCCACTGTTTCAGCCCCTCTGTTTCTCGCCATCTATTTCAGCCCCTCTGATTCAGCCCCTCTGATTCAGCCCCTCTGTTTCAGCACCTCTGTTTCAGCCCCTCTGTTTCTCGCCCTCTGTTTCCGCCCCTCTGTTTCTCGACCTCTGTTTCAGCCCCTCTGTTTCTCGCCCTGTGTTTCAGCCCCTCTGATTCAGCCCCTCTGTGTCAGCCCCTCTGTTTCTCCCCCTCTGTTCCAGCCCCTCTGTTTCAGCCCCACTTTTTCTCGCCCTCTGTTTCAGCCCCTCTGTTTCTCGCCATCTCTTCCAGCCCCTCTGTTTCAGCCCCTCTATTTCAGGCCCTCTGTTTCAGCCCCTCTGTTTCTCGCCCTCTGTTTCAGCCCCTTTGTTTCTCGCCCTCTATATCAGCCCCTCTGTTTCAGCCCCTCTGTTTCAGCCCCTCCGTTTCAGCCCCTCTGTTTCAGCCCCTCTGTTTCAGCCCCTCTGTTTCTCGCGCTCTGTTTCAGCCCCTCTGTTTCTCGCCCTCTGTTTCAGACCCTCTGTTTCTCGCACTCTGTTTCTGCCCCTCTGTTTCTCACCCGCTGTTTCAGCCGCTCTGTTTCTCGCCCTCTGTTTCAGCCCCGCTGATTCAGCCCCTCTGATTCAGCCACTCTGAATCAGCCACACTGATTCAGCCCCTCTGTTTCAGCCCCTCTGTTTCAGCCCCTCTGTTTCTCGCCCTCTGTTTCAGCCCCTCTGATTCAGCCCCTCTGTTTCCGCCCCTCTGATTCAGCCACTCTGATTTAGCCCCTCTGATTCAGCCCCTCTGTTTCTCGCCCTCTGTTTCAGCCCATCTGTTTCAGCCCCTCTGTTTCAGCCCCTCTGTTTCTCACCCTCTGTTTAAGCCCCTCTGATTCAGCCCCTCTGATTCAGCCCCACTCATTCAGCCCCTCTGTTTCAGCCCCTCTGTTTCTCGCCCTCTGTTTCCGCCCCTCTGTTTCAGCCCCTCTGTTTCAGCCCCTCTGTTTCTCGCCATCTGTTTCAGCCCATCTGTTTCAGCCCCTCTGTTTCTCGCCCTCTGTTTCAGCCCCTCTGTTTCTCGCCCTCTGTTTCAGCCCCTCTATTTCTCGCCCACTGTTTCAGCCCCTCTGTTTCTCGCCTTCTGTTTCACCCCCTCTATTTCTCGCCCTCTGTTTCAGCCCCTCTGTTTCAGCCCGACTGTTTCAGCCCCTCTGTTTCTCGCCCTCTCTTTCAGCCCCTCTGTTTCAGCCCCTATGTTTCAGTCCCTCTGTTTCTCGCCCTCTGTTTCTGGCCCTCTGTTTCAGCCCCTCTGTTTCTTGAACTCTGTTTCAGCCCCTCTGTTTCGCGTCCTCTGTTTCAGCCCCTCTGTTTCAGCCCCTCTGTTTCAGCCCCTCTGTTTCTCGCCCTCTGTTTCAGCCCCTCTGTTTCTCGCCCTCTGTTTCAGCCCCTCTGTTTCTCGCCCTCTGTTGCAGCCCCTCTGTTTTTCACCCTCTTTTTCAGCCTTTCTGTTTCTCGCCCTCTGTTTCAGCCCCTCTGTTTCAGCCCCTCTATTTCAGCCCCTCTGTTTCTCGCCATCTGTTTCAGCCCATCTGTTTCAGCCCCTCTGTTTCTCGCCCTCTGTTTCAGCCCCTCTGTTTCTCGCCCTCTGTTTCAGCCCCTCTATTTCTCGCCCACTGTTTCAGCCCCTCTGTTTCTCGCCTTCTGTTTCAGCCCCTCTGTTTCTCGCCCTCTGTTTCAGCCCCTCTGTTTCAGCCCGACTGTTTCAGCCCCTCTGTTTCTCGCCCTCTCTTTCAGCCCCTCTGTTTCAGCCGCTATGTTTCATTCCCTCTGTTTCTCACCCTCTGTTTCTCGCCCTCTGATTCAGCCCCTCTTTTTCTTGCCCTCTGTTTCAGCCCCTCTGTTTCTCGCCCTCTGTTCCAGCCCCTCTGTTTCTCGCCCTCTGTTTCAGCCTCTCTTTTTCTCGCCCTCTGTTCCAGCCCCTCTGTTTCTCGCCCTCTGTTTCAGCCTCTCTTTTTCTCGCCCTCTGTTTTAGCCCCTCTGATACAGCCCCTCTGTTTCAGCCCCTCTGTTTCTCACCCTCTGTTTCAGCCCCTCTGTTTCTCGCCTACTGTTTCAGCCCCGCTGATTCAGCCCCTCTGTTTCAGCCACTCTGAATCAGCCACACTGATTCAGCCCCTCTGTTTCAGCCCCTCTGTTTCAGCCCCTCTGTTTCAGCCCCTGTGTTTCTCGTCCTCTGTTTCAGACCCTCTGTTTCTCGCCCTCTGTTTCAGCCCCTCTGATTCAGCCCGCTGTTTCCGCCCCTCTGATTCAGCCACTCTGATTTAGCCCCTCTGATTCAGCCCCTCTGTTTCTCGCCCTCTGTTTCAGCCCCTCTGTTTCAGCCCCTCTGTTTCAGCCCCACTGTTTCTCACCCTCTGTTTCAGCCCCTCTGATTCAGCCCCTCTGATTCAGCCCCACTCATTCAGCCCCTCTGTTTCAGCCCCTCTGTTTCTCGCTCTCTGTTTCAGCCCCTCTGTTTCTCGCCCTCTGTTTCAGCCCCTCTGTTTCTCGCCCTCTGTTTCAGCCCCTCTGTTTGAGCCCCTCTGTTTCTCGCCCTCTGTTTCAGCCCATCTGTTTCAGCCCCTCTGTTTCAGCTCCTCTGTTTCTCACCCTCTGTTTAAGCCACTCTGATTCAGCCCCTCTGATTCAGCCCCACTTAGTCAGCCCCTCTGTTTCAGCCCCTCTGTTTCTTGCCCTCTGTTTCAGCCCCTCTGTTTCTCGCCCTCTGTTTCAGCCCCTCTGTTTCAGCCCCTCTGTTTCAGCCCCTCTGTTTCTCGCCATCTGTTTCAGCCCATCTGTTTCAGCCCCTCTGTTTCTCGCCCTCTGTTTCAGCCCCTCTGTTTCTCGCCCTCTGTTTCAGCCCCTCTATTTCTCGCCCACTGTTTCAGCCCCTCTGTTTCTCGCCCACTGTTTCACCCCCTCTATTTCTCGCCCTCTGTTTCAGACCCTCTGTTTCAGCCCGACTGTTTCAGCCCCTCTGTTTCTCGCCCTCTCTTTCAGCCCCTCTGTTTCAGCCCCTATGTTTCAGTCCCTCTGTTTCTCGCACTCTGTTTCTCGCCCTCTGTTTCAGCCCCTCTGTTTCTTGCCCTCTGTTTCAGTCCCTCTGTTTCGCGTCCTCTGTTTCAGCCCCTCTGTTTCAGCCCCTCTGTTTCAGCCCCTCTGTTTCTCGCCATCTGTTTCAGCCCCTCTGTTTCAGCCCCTCTGTTTCTCGTCCTCTGTTTCAGCCCCTCTGTTTCTCGCCCTCTGTTTCAGACCCTCTGTTTCTCGCACTCTGTTTCTGCCCCTCTGTTTCTCACCCGCTGTTTCAGCCGCTCTGTTTCTCGCCCACTGTTTCAGCCCCGCTGATTCGGCCCCTCTGTTTCAGCCACTCTGAATCAGCCACACTGATTCAGCCCCTCTGTTTCAGCCCCTCTGTTTCAGCCCCTCTGTTTCAGCCCCTCTGTTTCAGTCCCTCTGTTTCTCGACCTCTGTTTCAGCCCCTCTGATTCAGCCCGCTGTTTCCGCCCCTCTGATTCAGCCACTCTGATTTAGCCCCTCTGATTCAGCCCCTCTGTTTCTCGCCCTCTGTTTCAGCCCATCTGTTTCAGCCCCTCTGTTTCAGCCCCTCTGTTTCTCACCCTCTGTTTCAGCCCCTCTGATTCAGCCCCTCTGATTCAGCCCCACTCATTCAGCCCCTCTGTTTCAGCCCCTCTGTTTCTCGCTCTCTGTTTCAGCCCCTCTGTTTCTCGCCCTCTGTTTCAGCCCCTCTGTTTCTCGCCCTCTGTTTCAGCCCCTCTGTTTCAGCCCCTCTGTTTCAGCCCCTCTGTTTCTCGCCATCTGTTTCAGCCCCTCTGTTTCAGCCCCTCTGTTTCTCGCCCTCTGTTTCAGCCCCTCTGTTTATCGCCCTCTGTTTCAGCCCCTCTATTTCTCGCCCACTGTTTCAGCCCCTCTGTTTCTCGCCCTCTGTTTCAGACCCTCTATTTCTCACTCTCTGTTTCAGCCCCTCTGATTCAGCCCGCTGTTTCCGCCCCTCTGATTCAGCCACTCTGATTTAGCCCCTCTGATTCAGCCCCTCTGTTTCTCGCCCTCTGTTTCAGCCCCTCTGTTTCAGCCCCTCTGTTTCAGCCCCTCTGTTTCTCACCCTCTGTTTCAGCCCCTCTGATTCAGCCCCTCTGATTCAACCCCACTCATTCAGCCCCTCTGTTTCAGCCCCTCTGTTTCTCGCTCTCTGTTTCAGCCCCTCTGTTTCTCGCCCTCTGTTTCAGCCCCTCTGTTTCTTGCCCTCTGTTTCAGCCCCTCTGTTTCAGCCCCTCTGTTTCTCGCCCTCTGTTTCAGCCCATCTGTTTCAGACCCTCTGTTTCAGCCCCTCTGTTTCTCACCCTCTGTTTAAGCCCCTCTGATTCAGCCCCTCTGATTCAGCCCCACTCATTCAGCCCCTCTGTTTCAGCCCCTCTGTTTCTCGCCCTCTGTTTCAGCCCCTCAGTTTCTCGCCCTCTGTTTCAGCCCCTCTGTTTCAGCCCCTCTGTTTCTCGCCATCTGTTTCAGCCCATCTGTTTCAGCCCCTCTGTTTCTCGCCCTCTGTTTCAGCCCCTCTGTTTCTCGCTCTCTGTTTCAGCCCCTCTGTTTCTCGCCCTCTGTTTCAGCCCCTCTGTTTCTCGCCCTCTGTTTCAGCCCCTCTGTTTCAGCCCCTCTGTTTCAGCCCCTCTGTTTCTCGACATCTGTTTCAGCCCCTCTGTTTCAGCCCCTCTGTTTCTCGCCCTCTGTTTCAGCCCCTCTGTTTCTCGCCCTCTGTTTCAGCCCCTCTATTTCTCGCCCACTGTTTCAGCCCCTCTGTTTATCGCCCTCTGTTTCAGACCCTCTATTTCTCGCCCTCTGTTTCAGCCCCTCTGTTTCAGCCCCTCTGTTTCAGCCCCTCTGTTTCTCGCCCTCTGTTTCAGCCCCTCTGCTTCTCGCCCTCTGTTTCAGCCCCTCTGTTTCTCGCCCTCTCTTTCAGCCCCTCTGTTTCAGCCCCTATGTTTCAGTCCCTCTGTTTCTGGCCCACTGTTTCTCGCCCTCTGTTTCAGCCCCTCTGTTTCTTGACCTCTGTTCCAGCCCCTCTGTTCCGCCCCCTCTGTTTCAGCCCCTCTGTTTCAGCCCCTCTGTTTCAGACCCTCTGTTTCTCGCCCTCTGTTTCCGCCCCTCTGTTTCTCGCCCTCTGTTTCAGACCCTCTGTTTCTCGCCCTCTGTTTCCGCCCCTCTGTTTCTCACCCTCTGTTTCAGCCCCTCTGATTCAGCCCCTCTGATTCAGCCCCACTCATTCAGCCCCTCTGTTTCAGCCCCTCTGTTTCTCGCTCTCTGTTTCAGCCCCTCTGTTTCTCGCCCTCTGTTTCAGCCCCTCTGTTTCTCGCCCACTGTTTCAGCCCCTCTGTTTCAGCCCCTCTGTTTCAGCCCCTCTGTTTCTCGACATCTGTTTCAGCCCCTCTGTTTCAGCCCCTCTGTTTCTCGCCCTCTGTTTCAGCCCCTCTGTTTCTCGCCCTCTGTTTCAGCCCCTCTATTTCTCGCCCACTGTTTCAGCCCCTCTGTTTCTCGCCCTCTGTTTCAGACCCTCTATTTCTCGCCCTCTGTTTCAGCCCCTCTGTTTCAGCCCCTCTGTTTCAGCCCCTCTGTTTCTCGCCCTCTGTTTCAGCCCCTCTGCTTCTCGCCCTCTGTTTCAGCCCCTCTGTTTCTCGCCCTCTCTTTCAGCCCCTCTGTTTCAGCCCCTATGTTTCAGTCCCTCTGTTTCTGGCCCACTGTTTCTCGCCCTCTGTTTCAGCCCCTCTGTTTCTTGACCTCTGTTCCAGCCCCTCTGTTCCGCGCCCTCTGTTTCAGCCCCTCTGTTTCAGCCCCTCTGTTTCAGACCCTCTGTTTCTCGCCCTCTGTTTCCGCCCCTCTGTTTCTCGCCCTCTGTTTCAGCCCCTCTGTTTCTCGCCCTCTGTTTCAGCCTCTCTGTTTCTCGCCCTCTGTTTTAGCCCCTCTGTTTCAGCCCCTCTGTTTCAGCCCCTCTGTTTCTCGCCCTCTGTTTCAGCCCCTCTGTTTCTCGCCCTCTGTTTCAGCCCCTCTGTTTCTCACCCTCTGTTTCAGCTCCTCTGATTCAGCCCCTCTGTTTCAGCCCCTCTGATTTAGCCCCTCTGATTCAGCCGCTCTGTTTCTCGCCCTCTGTTTCTCGCCCTCTGTTTCAGCCCCTCTGTTTCAGCCCCTCTGTTTCAGCCCCTCTGTTTCTCGCCCTCTGTTTCAGCCCCTCTGTTTCTCGCACTCTGTTTCAGCCCCTCTGTTTCTCGCCCTCTGTTTCAGCTCCATTGATTCAGCCACTCTGTTTCAGCCCCTCTGATTCAGCCCCTCTGATTTAGCCCCTCTGATTCAGCCGCTCTGTTTCTCGCCCCCCCCCCTCTGTTTCTCGCCCTCTGTTTCAGCCCCTCTGTTTCTCGCCCTCTGTTTCAGCCTCTCTGTTTCTCGCCCTCTGTTTTAGCCCCTCTGTTTCTCGCCCTGTTTTTCAGCCCCTCTGTTTCAGCCCCTCTGATTCAGCCCCTCTGTGTCAGCCCCTCTGTTTCTCCCCCTCTGTTCCAGCCCCGCTGTTTCAGCTCCTCTGTTTCAGCCCCTCTGTTTCAGCCCCTCTGTTTCTCGCCCTCTGTTTCAGCCCCTCTGTTTTTTGCCCTCTTTTTCAGCCTCTCTGTTTCTCGCCCTCTGTTTCTGCCCCTCTGTTTCTCGCCCTCTGTTTCATTCAGCCCCTCTGTTTCAGCCAATCTGAATCAGCACCTCTGATTCAGCCCCTCTGTTCAGCCCTCTGCTTCAGCCCTCTGTTTCAGCCCCTCTGTTTCTCGCCTCTGTTTCAGCCCCTCTGTTTCTCGCCCTCTGTTTCAGCCCATCTGATTCAGCCCCTGTGTTTCCGCCCGTCTGATTCAGCCACTCTGATTTAGCCCCTCTGATTCAGCCCCTCTGTTTCTCGCCCTCTGTTTCAGGCCCTCTGTTCTCCCCTCCCTCTCTCGGCCCTCTGTCAGGACCTCTCTCGGCCCTCTTTCGGCCCCTCTCCCTGTCTCTCGGCCCTCTCTCCCTCTCTCTCTCCCCCTCCCTCTCTATCTCTTGCCCCCTCCCTCTCTCCTCGCCCCATCCCCCTCTCTCCACCCCTCCCTCTCTCTCACCCCTCACTCTCTTGCTCTCTCTCTCGCCCCCACCTTCTCTCTCTCACCCCCTCACCCCTCTCGCCCCCCTCCTCCCTCTCTTGCATCACCCTCTCTCTCTCCCGCCCCACTCTCTCTCTCTCCCACACCCCCCTCTCTCTCTCTCTCACCACCTCTCTCATCCCTCCCTCTCTCTCGCACCCTCTCTCTCTCTCGCCCCTCTCCCTCTCTCTCTCTCTCTCTCCCCCTCTCTCTCTCTCTCACCCCTCTCTCTCTCTCCCTCTCTCTCTTCGCCATCTCTCGCCCACTCTCTCTCTCTCTCTCTGTCTGTCAGACCCCTCCCTCCTTCTCTCTCTCAGCCCCCTCCATCCTTCTCTCTCTCTATCTCTCAACCCCTCTATCTCTCCCCCTCTCACTCTCTCTCACCCTCTCTCTCTCTCTCGCCCTCTCTCTCTCTCACCCTCTCTCTCTCTCGCCCTCTCGCTCTCTCTTTCTCTCACCCCTCTCTCTCTCTTTCTGCTCTCTCTCGCTCCCCCTCTCTCTCTCGCCCCTCCCTCTCTCTCGCCACCTATCTCTCTCACTCGCCCCCTCTCTCTCTCTCGCCCCGTCTCTCTCTCTCTCTCTCTCGCTCTCTCTCTCCCCCCCCCTCTCTTGCCACCTCTCTCTCTCTCTCTCTCTCTCGCCCCTCTCTCTCTCTCGCCGCCTCTCTCTCTCACTCGCCCACTCTCTCTCTCTCTCATGCCCCGTCTCTCTCTGTCTCTCTCTTGCTCTCTCTCTCGCCCCTCTCTCTGTCTCTCGCCACCTCTCTCTCTCTCTCTCGCCCCCTCTCTCTCTCTCGCCCCCTCTCTCTCTCTCGCCCCCTCTCTGTCTCGCCCCCCCGTCTCTCTCTCTCTGTCTCTCGCCCCCTCTCGCTCTCGCCCCCCTCTCTCTCTCTCTCTCTTGACCCCCCTCTCTCGCTCTCTCTCTCTCTCGCTCTCTCTCTCGCCGCCTCTCTCTCACTTGCCGCCTCTCTCTCTCACTCGCCGCCTCTCTCTCTCTCTCACCCCCTCTCCCACTTGCCCCCCCTCTGTCTCTCGCCCCCTCTCGCTCTAGCCCCCCCTCACTCTCTCTCGCCCCATCTCTCTCTCTCTCTGTCTCTCACCCTCTCTCTCTCTCTCACCCTCTCTCTCCCTCTCTCTCTCTCGCCCTCTCTCTCTCTCTCACCCTCTCTCTCTCTCTTTCTCTCACCCCTCTCTCTCTCTTTCTCTCTCGCCCCCCTCTCTCTCTCTCGCCCCTCTCTCTCTCTCGCCACCTCTCTCTCTCACTCGCCCCCTCTCTCTCTCTCGCCCCGTCTCTCTCTCTCTCTCTCTCTCTCTCTCGCTCTCTCTCTCGCCCCCCCTCTCTCTCGCCGCCTCTCTCTCTCTCTCACCCCCCTCTCTCTCTTTCTCTCTCTCTCTCGCCCCCTCTCTCTCTCTCGCCCCTCTCTCTCTCTCTCGCCGCCTCTCTCTCTCACTCGCCCACTCTCTCTCTCTCACGCCCCGTCTCTCTCTGTCTCTCTCTCGCTCTCTCTCTCTCGCCCCTCTCTCTCTCTCGCCACCTCTCTCTCTCTCGCCCCTCTCTCTCTCTCGCCCCCTCTTTCTCTCTCGCCCCCTCTCTGTCTCGCCCCCCCCGTCTCTCTCTCTCTGTCTCTCGCCCCCTCTCGCTCTCGCCCCCTCTCTCTCTCGCTCTCGCCCCTCTCTCTCTCTCTCTCTCGACCCCCCTCTCTCGCTCTCTCTTTCTCTCGCTCTCTCTCTCTCGCCGCTCTCTCTCTCACTCGCCGCCTCTCTCTCTCACTCGCCCCTCTCTCTCTCTCTCACCCCCTCTCCCACTTGGCCCCCCCTCTGTCTCTCTCCCCCTCTCGCTCTCGCCCCCTCTCTCTCTCTCGCCCACTCTCTCTCTCGCCCCCTCTCTCTCTCTCTCTTTCTCTCTCTCGTCCCCTCTACCGCTCTCTCGCCCCCTTTCTCTCTCGCCTCTCTTTCTCTCTGTCTATCGCCCTCTCTCTCTCGTCCCCTCTCTCTCTCTCGCCCATCTCTCTCTCGCTCACTCTCTTTCTCTCTCGCCCTCTCTCTCTCTCACTCTCTCTCTCTCGCCCCTCTCTCTCTCTCACCCCCTCGCTTTCTCTCGCACCCCCTCTCTCTCTCGCCCCCTCTCGATCGCTCTCTCTCGCCCCTCTCTCTCTCTCTCTCGCCTACTCACTCTCTCGCCCCCTCTCTCTCTCGCGCTCTCTCTCTCTCTCTCTCTCGCCCCCTCTCTCTCTCTCACCCCTCTCTCTCTCTCGCCCCTCCCTCTCTCTCGCCCTCTCTCTCTGTCTCACCCCCTCTCTCCCTCGCACCGTCTCTCTATCTCTCTCGCCCCCCCCTCTCTCGCCCCTTCTCTCTCTCTCGCCCTCTATCTCTCTCGCCCTCTATCTCTCTCGCCTCCCCCTCTCGCCCCCCTCTCTCTCTCTCTCGCCCTCCCTCGCCCTTTCTCTCTGTCTCTCTCTTTCACTCGCCCTCTGTCGCCCCCTCTCTCTCTCGCCCACTCTCTCTCTCTCTCGCCCTCTCTCGCACCCTCTCTCTCTCACCCCTTTCTCTCTCTCTCTATCTCTCTCTCTCGCCCCTCTCTCTCTCTCGCCAAGTCTCTCTCTCTCTCTCTCTCGCCCTCTCTCTCGCCCTCTCTCGCCCCCTCTCTGCCTCTCTCGACCTCTCTCGCTCCCTCTCTCTCTCTCTCTCGCCCTCTCTCGCCCCGTCTCTCTCTCTCACTCGGCCCCCCTCGCCCCTTCTCTCTCTCTCTCTCGCCCCCTCTCTCACCCCCTCTCTCGCCCTCTCTCTCGCCCCCCTCTCTCTCTCTTTCTCTCTCTCTCGCCCCCTCTCTCTCTCTGTTGCCCTCTCTCTCTCTCTCGCCCCTCTCTCGCCCTCTCTCTCCCCTCTCATCCTCTCTCGCCCCCACTCTCTCTCTCCTCTCTCGCTCTCTCTCTCGCCGCCTCTCTCTCACTTGCCGCCTCTCTCTCTCACTCGCCGCCTCTCTCTCTCTCTCACCCCCTCTCCCACTTGCCCCCCCTCTGTCTCTCGCCCCCTCTCGCTCTAGCCCCCCCTCACTCTCTCTCGCCCCATCTCTCTCTCTCTCTGTCTCTCACCCTCTCTCTCTCTCTCACCCTCTCTCTCCCTCTCTCTCTCTCGCCCTCTCTCTCTCTCTCACCCTCTCTCTCTCTCGCCCTCTCGCTCTCTCTTTCTCTCACCCCTCTCTCTCTCTTTCTCTCTCGCCCCCCTCTCTCTCTCTCGCCCCTCTCTCTCTCTCGCCACCTCTCTCTCTCACTCGCCCCCTCTCTCTCTCTCGCCCCGTCTCTCTCTCTCTCTCTCTCTCTCTCTCGCTCTCTCTCTCGCCCCCCCTCTCTCTCGCCGCCTCTCTCTCTCTCTCACCCCCCTCTCTCTCTTTCTCTCTCTCTCTCGCCCCCTCTCTCTCTCTCGCCCCTCTCTCTCTCTCTCGCCGCCTCTCTCTCTCACTCGCCCACTCTCTCTCTCTCACGCCCCGTCTCTCTCTGTCTCTCTCTCGCTCTCTCTCTCTCGCCCCTCTCTCTCTCTCGCCACCTCTCTCTCTCTCGCCCCTCTCTCTCTCTCGCCCCCTCTTTCTCTCTCGCCCCCTCTCTGTCTCGCCCCCCCGTCTCTCTCTCTCTGTCTCTCGCCCCCTCTCGCTCTCGCCCCCTCTCTCTCTCGCTCTCGCCCCTCTCTCTCTCTCTCGACCCCCCTCTCTCGCTCTCTCTTTCTCTCGCTCTCTCTCTCTCGCCGCCTCTCTCTCTCACTCGCCGCCTCTCTCTCTCACTCGCCCCTCTCTCTCTCTCTCACCCCCTCTCCCACTTGCCCCCCCTCTGTCTCTCTCCCCCTCTCGCTCTCGCCCCTCTCTCTCTCTCGCCCACTCTCTCTCTCGCCCCCTCTCTCTCTCTCTCTTTCTCTCTCTCGTCCCCTCTACCGCTCTCTCGCCCCCTTTCTCTCTCGCCCTCTCTTTCTCTCTGTCTATCGCCCTCTCTCTCTCGTCCCCTCTCTCTCTCTCGCCCCATCTCTCTCTCGCTCACTCTCTTTCTCTCTCGCCCTCTCTCTCTCTCACTCTCTCTCTCTCGCCCCTCTCTCTCTCTCACCCCCTCGCTTTCTCTCGCACCCCCTCTCTCTCTCGCCCCCTCTCGATCGCTCTCTCTCGCCCCCTCTCTCTCTCTCTCTCGCCTACTCACTCTCTCGCCCCCTCTCTCTCTCGCGCTCTCTCTCTCTCTCTCTCTCGCCCCCTCTCTCTCTCTCACCCTCTCTCTCTCGCCCCTCCCTCTCTCTCGCCCTCTCTCTCTGTCTCACCCCCTCTCTCCCTCGCACCATCTCTCTATCTCTCTCGCCCCCCCTCTCTCGCCCCTTCTCTCTCTCTCGCCCTCTATCTCTCTCGCCCTCTATCTCTCTCGCCTCCCCCTCTCGCCCCCCTCTCTCTCTCTCTCGCCCTCCCTCGCCCTTTCTCTCTCTCTCTCTCTTTCACTCGCCCTCTGTCGCCCCCTCTCTCTCTCGCCCACTCTCTCTCTCTCTCGCCCTCTCTCGCACCCTCTCTCTCTCACCCCTTTCTCTCTCTCTCTATCTCTCTCTCTCGCCCCCTCTCTCTCTCTCGCCAAGTCTCTCTCTCTCTCTCTCGCCCTCTCTCTCGCCCTCTCTCGCCCCCTCTCTGCCTCTCTCGACCTCTCTCGCTCCCTCTCTCTCTCTCTCTCGCCCTCTCTCGCCCCGTCTCTCTCTCTCACTCGGCCCCCCTCGCCCCTTCTCTCTCTCTCTCTCGCCCCCTCTCTCACCCCCTCTCTCGCCCTCTCTCTCGCCCCCCTCTCTCTCTCTTTCTCTCTCTCTCGCCCCCTCTCTCTCTCTGTTGCCCTCTCTCTCTCTCTCGCCCCCTCTCTCGCCCTCTCTCTCCCCTCTCATCCTCTCTCGCCCCCACTCTCTCTCTCTCTCTCGCCCCCTCTCTCTCTCTCTCTCGCCCATTCTCTCGTCCTCTCTCGCCCCCTCCTTCTCTCGCGCGCCCCCCCTCTCTCTCTCTCTCTCTGTCACTCTTTTCCCCTCTCTCTCTCTCTTTCATTCTCTCTCTTTCTCTCTCTCTCACTTTCCCTCGCCCTCTCTCTCTCTCTTGCCCTCTCTCTCTCTCTCTCTCGCCCCCTCTCTCTCTTGCCCTCTCTCTCTCTCTCGCCCTCTCTCTCTTGCTCTCTCTCTCTCTCTCTCGCCCCCTCTCTCGCTCGCTCTCGCCCTCTCTCGCCCCCTCTCCTCTCTCTCTCGCCCTCCCCCTCTCTCTCTCTCACCCTCTCTCTCTCTCTCGCCCTCTCTCTCTCTCTCGCCCTCGCTCTCTCTCTCTCTCTCTCGCCCTCTCTCTCTCTCTCTTTCTCTCAGCCCCCTCCCTTCTTCTCTCTCTCAGCCCCCTCCCTCCACCCCTCTCTCGGCCCTCTCTCAGCCCTCTCTCAGCCCTCTCTCGGCCCTCTTTCGGCCCCCTCTCTCTCTCTCTCTCTCGGCCCTCTCTCCCTCTCTGTCTCCCCCTCCCTCTCTATCTCTTGCCCCCTCCCTCTCTCTCTTGCCCCATTTCCCTCTCTCTCACCCCTCTCTCTCGATCACCCCCTCCCCCTCTCGCCCCCTCCTTTTCTCTCTCTTGACTCTCCCTCTCTCTCTCCCGCCCCACTCTCTCTCTTTCCCACACCCCCCTCTCTCTCTCTCTCACCCCTACTCTCACCGCCTCCCTCTCTCTCGCCCCCTCTCTCTCTCTTGACGCCCTCCCTCTTTCTCTCTCACCCCCTCCTTCTCTATCTTTCACCCCCTCTCTCTTTCGCGCTCTCTCTCTCTCTCTCACCCTCTCTCTCTCTCTCGCCTCTCTCGCCCTCTCTCTTTTTACGTCTCTCTCTCTCTCTCAGCCCCTCCCTCCTTCTCTTCCTCAGCCCTCTCCCTCCTCCTCTCTCTCACCTCTCCCCTCCCTCTCTCGGCCCTCTCTCGGCCCTCTTTTGGCCGTCTCTCAGCTCTCTCTCGGCCCTCTTTCGACCCTTTCTCTCTCTCTCTCTCTCTCTCTCTATCTCTCGGCCCTTTCTCCCTCTCTGTCTCCCCCTCCCTCTCTCTCTCTCACCCCCTTCCTCTCTTAGGCATGCTCCCTCTCTATCTGTTGCCCCGTCCCTCTCTCTTTCGCCCAATTCCCCTCTCTCTCACCTCCTCCCTCTCTCTCACCCCCTCCTTCTCTCTCTCTTGCCTCTCCCTCTCTCTGTCCCACCCCACTCCCTCTCTCTCCCACACCCCACTCTCTCTCTCTCACCCCCCTCTCACCCACTCCCTCTCTCTCTCCCCCCCTCTCTCGCCCCCTCTCTCTTTCTCGCCCCCTCTCTCTGTCCCGCCCATCTCTCTCTCACTCACACTCTCTCTCTCGCCCTCTCTCTCTCGCTCTCTCTCTCTCGCCCGCTCTCTCTCTCTCCCCCTCTCTTTCTGTCGCCCCCTCTCTCTCTCTCTCGCCCGCTCTCTCTCTCTCCCCCTCTCTTTCTGTCGCCCCCTCTCTCTCTCTCTCGCTCTCTCTCTCACTCCCTCTCTCGCCCCCACTCTCTCTCTCTCGCCCCCTCTCTCTCTCGCCCCCTCTCGCTATCTCTCTCTCGCCCGCTCTCTCACTGGCGCCTCTGTCTCTCTCTCTCTCTCTCGCACTCTCTCTCTCGCCCCCCCTCTCTCTCACCCTCTCTCTACGCCCCCCTCTCTCTCTCTCTCTCGCCCCCTCTCTCTATCTCTCTCGCACTCTCTCTTTCACGCGCTCTCTCTCTCTCTCGCTCTCTCTCTCTTCACGCGCTCTCTCTCTCTCTCGCTCTCTCTCTCTCTCGCCCCCTCACTCTCTCTCTATCTCGCCCCCTCTCGCTCTCTCCCTCTCGCCCCATCTCTCTCTCTCTCTCGTTATCTCTATCGCCCCATCTCTCTCTCTCGCCCCCTCTCTCTCTTTCACCCACTCTCTCTCTTTCTCTCACCCCCCTCTCTCTCTCTCTCACCCAACCTCGCACCCTCTCTCTCTCTCGCCCCCCTCGCTCTCTCGCTCTCCCTCTCGCCCTCTCTCTCCCTCTCTCTCTCGGCCCTCTCTCTCTCTCTCTCGCCCCCTCTCGCTCTCTCTCTCTTGCCCCCCCCTCTCTCTCTCTCTCTCTCGCTCTCTCTCTCGCCCCTTCTCTCTCTCTCTCGCCCCCTCTCTCTCTCTCGCCCCCGCTCTCTCTCTCGCCCCCTCTCTCTCTCTCTCGCCCCATCTCTCTCTCTCTCTGTCTCTCACCCTCTCTCTCTCTCTCGCCCTGTCTCTCTCACTCACACCCCTCTCTCTCTCTCTTTCCCTCTCTCTCTCGCCCCCCCTCTCTCTCTCTCTCGCCCCCCTCTCTCTCGCTCTCTCTCTCTCCGCCTCTCTCTCTCTCGCCGGCTCTCACTCTCTCTCGCCCCCTGTCTCTCTCTCCCCCCTCACTCTCTCTCGCCCCCCCTCTCTCTCTCTCTCTCGCTCTCTCTCTCTCGCCGCCTCTCACTCTTTCTCGCCCTCTCTCTCTCTCTCCCCCCTCACTCTCTCTCGCCCCCCCCCCTCTCTCTCTCTCTCGCCCCCTCTCCCACTCGCCCCCCCTCTCTCTGTCTCTCGCCCCCTCTCGCTCTCGCCCCCCCTCTCTCTCGCCCCCTCTCTCTCTCTCGCCCCCCTCGCTCTCTCTCCCACTTGCCCCCTCTCTCTCTCTCTCTCTCTCTCTCGCCCACTCTCTCTCTCGCCCCCTCTCTCTCTCTCTCTCTTTCTCTCTCTCGTCCTCTCTACCGCTCTCTCGCCCCCTTTCTCTCTCTCGCCCCTTTCTCTCTCTCGCCCCATCTCTCTCTCGCCCTCTCTTTCTCTCTATCACCCTCTCTCTCTCGCCCTCTCTCTCTCTCTCTCTCTCTCTCTCGCCCCTTCTCTCTAACTCTCGCCCCCTCTCTTTCTCTCGCACCCCCTCTCTCTCTCTCGCCCCCTCTCGATCTCTCTCTTTCCCCCCCTCTCTCTCTCTCGCCCCCTCTCTCTTTCTCACCCCCTCCCTCTCTCTCGCACCCTCTCTCTCTCTCTCTCTCTCGCCCCCCTCTCTCTCTCTCGCCCTCTCTCTCTCTTGCCCTCTCTCTCTCTCGCCCTCTCTCTCTCCCTCTTTTTCTCTCACTCTCTCCTCTCTCTCGCTGCCTTTCTCTCTCTCGCCCCCTCTCTCTCTCTCTCTCGCCCCCTCTCTCTCTCTCTCGCCCCCCCTTCGCCCCCTCTCTCTCTCTCTCTCGCCCTCCCTCGCCCTTTCCCTCTCTCTCTCTTTCACTCGCCCTCTGTCGCCCCCCTCTCTCTCTCGCCCCCTCTATCTCTCTCTCTCTCGCCCCCTCTCTCTCTCACTCGCCCCCCCTCTCTCTCTCTCGCCCCCCTCTCTCCCCTTCTCTCGCCCTCTCTCTCGCCCCCTCTCTCTCTCTCTCTATCTCTCTCTCTCGCCCCCTCTCTCTCTCTCGCCAAGTGGGCGGCACGGTGGCACAGTGGGCGGCACGGTGGCACAGTGGTTAGCACTGCTGCCTCACAGTGCCAGAGACCCGGGTTCATTTCCCGCCTCAGGCGACTGACTGTGTGGAGTTTGCACATTCTCCCCGTGTCTGCTTGGGTTTCCTCCGGGTGCTCCGGTTTCCTCCCACAGTCCAAAAGACTGTGAATT